>NC_092638.1:60925069-61614235 GCF_039555335.1 Amphiura filiformis | reverse complement strand
CTTGCAGAAAGACAGGTAATGTTCTGTTTCTTTTGGATTGCAGGCCCCTAGCCTGGGGGATACAAGGATTTCAATCACATCCCCTTAAACTTCAGGGAATAATAGGGGAAGAGCTGAAAAAGTAAAAGTATTGGATTTGAATCAATATCAAAATAGCAAAGGAAATATTAGCCAATCATATATCTGAATTAATTTGCAAGAGTTAAGAACTATTTGTATTTTCTCATCTGTCGCCAGAGTAAATATCATAGAACTAACATTAGCAACATCCTATTTTTTTTTGGGGGGGTGCTGATTTTGAAATCACCACAGAATCAACATACTCTATTTAGAAACTATTTTTATACTCGAACTATATGTGATGCTATCAAGCAAATTCTTAAATTTTGGGACTTTTTATATACTTTTGCCAATTTGGGGGGGTGCGGTCGCCCCCCCGCACCCCCCCCCCCCCCTGCGTGCGGGCCTGATGTGATGCGATCAAGCAAAATCAGTCAGAACTCTGAAATATTAAATTTTTAAGTTTCTTATAGGATAGTAAAAGGTATTTACAAAGCTGTATTTTGAATAAAACCCCATTGAAATTGAACAACCAGTTCCAAAGATATGAGCAATTAAAGAGATTTTTAAACAAGAGGAAACAAAAGCAGTCAAGTTAGCTCAATCGAATTGTGGAATGTCTAGGGTGTGCGCTCTTGAAGCAGCAAAGTCCCTGAATTGTTGTTTAATGGTTTATGGAATGATGTGGGGCCATAGTGGTCAGCGACAACCTGTAAAGTGTGCTGAGGCTTGTGGATCAACGTCTAGGCGTTGTGCCTGTGCGTAGCGCACTATAAATCACTGCGCTTAAAAGGAAATATTTTGTTTGCTTGGCTATATCTCAAAATCAATATTGCCGAGTTCCGACTGATTTTGCTTGATCGCATCACATATAGTTTGAGTATAAAAATAGTTTCTAAATAGAGTATATTGATTCTGTGGTGAATTGAAATTATATTACACGATGAACAAAAAAATATTTATGCGAGGAATACTGTTGAATATTTAGGGTAAGGCCAGGTAATAAAATATTGCAGTTGATCGGCTGAATCTGTTCAAAAAGAGGAGGAGGAGGTATTGTTTATTTTTCATTTTTGTACATAGGTTATACTGGAAATAGCTACCACTTTTCACTGGCTTAGTCGAATTTTAAAATACCGGGAAATAAATTGATTCATCAAATGGTGCCAAGATTTTTAAGTGAAATTCAAAAGAGGATGTGGGTAGGGACAAGCTCTGATATATTTTTTTTCACTTGGCTTAATGTTATGCACTGCTTAGGCATTTAAAAAACACTGTTCCACAGGCTAATGGACCTAATAGGGTTGGCAGGTCAGATGTTTTTTTTAATGTATGAAATGTCTGAAAAAAATTACAAATATTTTTTCCTTACATTGGTCTCATTTTGTTCAGTCTAAAACAGTCCACTTTTTACCCCCAAATAGTTGATTTTACATGCAAAAAACCAACAGAAAAAACTAAAATGCAAAATCTGGGTTGCTCAAGTTAAAGATATTGGTTTGCTTTTTTGGTCACCTTAGTTGTAAGTTGTTATTTGTTGTTTTAACTTAAAAGTGATTTATGGAATATGTCTGGCCATCTTGATTGATGTTAAATTTACAATTTTGAAAAACATCCTTGTCCCTTGCAAATTAGGTTCTCGGCTTCCAATGCATGTATGAAAACACTTGGCGCTTATTATCTCTATTGTACCCTCCAGAAAACTGAAATGTGTATGATATATAAACATAGACACCTATTGAATGTTTAGATAATTCATTTTGGTATCTGCTTGTGCTTGATGATGATGAGCTAGATATAGGCTTAGATAAAGCTATGCTTGGGATGAGTTGTATGTGTCCCTGTCTAGACCACTGTTAAAGGTCATGCACACAGTGTTGGTGCTACATTTGCCCCCCCCAATATTTTATCTCTTTTTTCCCTCCTTCTTTCCTTTCTGTTCGGCAAAATGCACAGTGGAAGTTAAGATTAATAATTAATAATAGGTATAACATTTTTTTAAAGGCCATCATAAAGCACTGTTTGTTTTGAAAACAGTGCTTTTAAGACCAACTATTGCTTTTTCAGAAGTTCAACATGATTAGGTCTAAAAAAATTGTTTGATTGGCGTAACCCGACCGACCCTAAAAATAGGCTCGACCCTTTTTCTTATTTTTTTGCAAAAAATGAATAAAAAATCAAAAAGAGATTCAAATTTAAAAAATCAAAAAAAAAATCATGATTTTCAGCTTAAAGGAGGATTTCGTGATCCTAGCATCCTCTTTTTATGACATTTTTCAGTAGATATCCACGAAAAAAGCCTATTTCCAAAATTTCAGTTGATTCCGATTTTGCGTTTGCAAGTTATGCATGATTATGTGTATTACACTGCTCCACAGACAATGTGTTGTAATTTTGTTCTGGTGCACCAGAACGAAATTCAAATTTGGCGATATTTTTGCTAAACGAATTAATCTGCAAGAAATATTTGGCACATAAACATTATGTAGCCAGAGGTATCCAGTGGTGTAAAAATCTCATCTTTTTTTGGGAAAAGTGGGGGGATGAGGCTGTGGATCACAAAATGCCCCTTTAAAATGCGTGTAAAAAAATATTTTTAAAAAAAATTGCCGACCTACCCTAATTTTTTTTTCATGTTACGCCAATCAAACAATTTTTTTAGGCCTTATATAAAGCTAAAACAGTAGGAGCATTATGGTCATTGGCACCAATAAATGCCTTTAAGGGCCATACAGACTCCAAATATTCGACATAGAGTATTCATTCAACAAGCATTCGTTATTCAATCTATTTAATTCATTTTTATCGTCTAACAAATGTTTGTTGATGGAAAATCAATTATATTTAGTGTTGAATGTCTGTTCGAAATATATTATTGATTTTATGTCAACAACCATTCGTTAGAAGTAAACATGATTGGAAATGGAAATAAATAAAATAATGCTTCAAATATTCTGTATCAAATAAAAAGTATACAGTGGGCCTTACTCCAGCAAGCAACCACTTCAGTCACTATGGACCACAATGGCCTCATCTCAATGCCATAGTTCAATAGCCTCAATAAAACAATCATAGAGCAAAATTTGACCTCAAGTTGCGGAGTATGAGTTTGTGTACTCAAATTTCCAAAGGAAGCACTGTATTGGGATTAAAGCAATGTGCCCTGATAGATGAGCATGCTGTGGATCCTAGTGAGTGCAGCCTTATGAATCTATTGAAGTGGTTAGATGTTTATTCTTTTGTGAGTTTCTTCTTCTTCGTAATTTACTTTCCAATAGGCTGATTTGATGCAGGGAAATGGCCACTATTCATGCAGGGAGTGTGAGCTGGAATCTTGATGCGATGTTAATAGCATAATGCATTGATTGCCAATGCGCCATGTTAGTCTTCTTATCTGTTATTTATTAGTTTCCAATTACAGGACTAATATATTCCCTTCCTGTTGTCATAACTGTATTCTCTCAATGTTGCGGGCTGTTACAGTTGAAATACATACACCCCCTGTGGAACACACAACCTTAATCTCATACACAGGGGGTGTATATTTCAAATGGAGTCACTCATTCAGGTAACCCCATTTGAAATTCACACTCCATGTGTGGAAGATTGAGGCATGTCTTCCATAGGGTGTATGGATTTCAACTGGAATAGCCCAAATTTCATTGACCTTTATAGGAGACCTGTTCCCATAAAATGAGAGAAAAGTTGAAAATATTATTTTTGAATTACACCTGTATTTATAATTTCTCCATCACAAGCAATAAAATGATACCATACACACCGACATCGCCTGGCTAATAATTACTTTGTCAGCAGAGATACTAAAATCAATACCCGGGATCGATACACGTGAATGTACTATGCACGAGTTTGATATGAGACGAAAATCTTTGGATACCGAGGTAGAAAATGATGAATATCTCCCGTAAATGATTTAGTATAAAGAAACCAGATATGGTTCCTTGCACTTGAATATATATTTTGAACAGATATGATAGTTGTTAGCTTGCGTCTTGAGAAAGAAGCTTGCGTCTTGAGTCAAAAACTGACAATAATTCTGATTTATATGTGCCGAATTATATAGCGCAGTGTATAGGCCAATCGTGGAGGTAGTCTAAAAGCATATGACCTATGGCGTACCATGCTCGACTCACACACAGCGAGGTCAGTCACCGGCCTAATCGGGGCTATTGTCAAAACTATTAAACAGGTCGGAACAAAATGGCCATGCATGGCGGTGGATTCAACCTACCATGGCGATTTCTGCCATGAAGATATCGGGGCGATGACACTGTGCCATAATGGTTACCTCTTTACTTAGTACTCAAAAGTCAGTATTTCAATGAGGAATTCTATTGGTTTTTGTATTGTTTTCCAACATTGTCAAATGCTGTTTATCTGCTTTTCTTTCCTGGCATCTCCTGGCGACTTTCATCTCATTTTAGTGGGAACCGGCCCCTTATTGACTTTGCCCATACCAACTATCCCCAGCTACAATACCTTTACCATTTGAAAGCCATTTGCTATAACCACTATAATTCCTTAGTCTTTGGTCTGAATAGTGTTGGCAAGTCCTTACTTACAGTTCCTGTAATGGGCTATTCCAGATATTAAAGGCACCCCCCCCCCTAAAGAAGACATGGGATTCCCAAAAATTTTCACCATATTTCGCTCTGGGAATTCCCCCCGCCCCCCCAAAAAATGGTCATTATTTTCACAACTCTAAAGAAGACATGGGAATTCCCAAGAAAAAGATACCATTTTTCATTTTAGGCTTGTGAATTCCCAAAAATGTTGGCAAAAGTTTGCCTGTCTTCTTTAGGGACACTGGGAATTCTCAATTTTTTAATCATTTTATTGTCAAAATGGGAATTCCCATTTTTTTTTTGGATAAAATTTTGGTCTGGGAATTCCCACAAAATGCATGGTACTACAAACTTACATGTCTTCTTTAGGAGGGGGGGGGGTGATATTAATTTCTGGAATAGCCCAATATATGTGTTGGCTAAATCCTATGTGCCTAACCTTTTATTGGTAAGTTGTAAAATAAGAGTATACCAACTATGATATAGGAAAGTAAGTGTCTTTGGTGCTTAATTCAAAGATCCAACCTTTTGCACCAAATGAGACGATGCTATTGGCCAGTGTCGTCTTCAATCAACACAATCTTGCGTTTCCTCTTTGTGTCTCTAGTGCTTTTGTTTCATGAATAAATAACGGCTATGAGTGTTGTCTACACATGATTCCTGCTTGAACCATCAGGGTGATTTAATGTAACAATTCTGCTGCACGATTTGTGAGAAGACTCTGAAAACCCCTGATTGATGTTCAGGAAATGATAGGTTTGAAAAGCCGAGCTTGGAGAGAAAATCAAAGCGCAGTATTTGATAAGCCTCGCAGAGATGTTATAGTTTCTCATATGATAAAGGTGTATCTGTTAACCCCATGAGAACTACCTGCTGATTGGCCAAAAAGAAGTTTTCATTATCAATTGGACCAATCAGCAACATTGTTAGAATAATTTCACTACACCAAAAAAATTGGGGTGAATTATTTGCAAAGTTCATTTTGATTGGTGATTAAAGTGCAGATATCATGTAATTGACCAATCAGTGGCAATGTTAGATCGTCAGGTAGTGCTCAGGGGGTTAATGACTATTCATAGCTTTATACATCCATCTGTTGTAGATCAGTTTTATCTTTTCTTATAAGTTATATTCCTAGCATGTAAAAAGGATGTACACAAGAAATAATAACAAAGAAGACACTGTTTTCTTAAATAGTTTACACCATTAGTGCTTAACCCCCTGAGCACTACCTGCGATCTAACATTGCCTCTGATTGGTCAATTACATGATATCTTCACTTAAATCACCAATCAGAATGGAGCTTTGCAAATAATTCACCCCAATTTTTTGCATGGTGAAATTAATCTAACAATGTTGCTGATTGGTCTAATTGATAATGAAAACTTCTTTTTAGCCAATCGGCAGGTAGTTCTCATGGGGTTAATTAATTTATTATTACCACAAAATCAAATTGCTGTATCAGTTGTGTGTTACCGCAGTTACATCCTTTCTCATTGCAAGGGTAATAGAATAAAGATGATACATGCCGTAGAAGAAGAAAGTATGATATTGAGAAAAGCAATTAAGCTACATCCTTTTGACATTGATGACAGATTAGTTGATGAACAGGGACTATGATTGGTTATGTATGTGTGCATATGAACTTTAACGACACTCAATGCGAGTGTATACACCTGAATACTCGCTTTGCAATTAGCATTTAGTTCTTGCCCATGCATACAGATAATGTATATATGTACGTATAGAGCTTTTAAGGTGGTATACACAAGTATGAATAGAAGTAGCTGAGAAAGTCTTTCATTCTTGCATCTTCTAAACTAAATTTGCATAGCTAGTGGGGGACCAGAGGGCAGTGCCCCCACTTGCAATGAAATTGGGGATATATTGGTAACAATTGAGGTTAATTTACAGTTTGTTTGAGGTAGCAAGACCAAGAATATCTTACATTACGTTGTTGGGCAGGAAAAACCTCCTATGTGTCATTGGCCCCTGAACATGTTTAAAGCAAAGCCTCCTATGTAATCTATTGGCAGTTTTGTTTTAAACATGTTCAGGGGCCACAAGCACATAGAAGGTTTTTCCTGGCCAACGACGAGAGATGTTTCATCAATGATTCAGTTAACTTCTTAAGGCATGATTTATATTGATCCATGAAAGCGCTATCTGCAATAGCTGCTTTATAGCTATTTGACAATTTGTGCATTCTATATTGTATACAGCTCGAACAAAATATGACACCTGGCAGCTACTGCAGAAAGGGCCTTCTTGCCCTTATCCCTCAATGTGATGCTTGACATGCTTGAGGTACTTTTGTTTTTGCTTTGGATCAATGAACTGGAGTCCATTCGCCTATTGCACGGTTCCGCCATATGCGGGCAGCGCCTCGAACTGGCGATAGACATGAAAGGAAGTATTACGTAACTTTACGCAATGTTATATGACGGGTTCAATTCCCATTCATGCATGCTGCCAGATCGAGGCTCCCCTCGCATATGGCAGAACCGTGCAATGGGTGAATGGCTTGTTGAAAGTCACATCTTGGAATTGTTTTATGGAATTTTTTTAGTATGATATGTGATCTATAGGATTATTGAAACTTTTGTGACATTTTCCTCACCAAGGTCACAGGAATGTAGAAAACATAAACAAATTTGATTTTGATTTAAACTTTTGATCCAAACACAAGGAAATAATTCCTACCTCGGAATTTTCAGATGATTCCGAGGTAGGATCTCCTTGTGGTCGCCGATCAAAAGTTTAAATCAAAATCATGATTTATACCAACACAGATGAACTTTCATGAACATAAACAAATTTGATATGGTTTTAACATATGTATTATGTGACAGAATGCTTGAAAACATAATTGAAATGCTCGTAAATGCTCATTCTTAAGATTAACTGCTTTGCCAAGTGACAGTGACATGAAACAAAATAAGCACCGCTTACCCCTCCTCATACACCACCCCCCTTTTCATGGATACCTCCTCTAATTACCCCTCATATACTACTCACTCCTGATTACATAACTCACTTCCTAAATCATCAAAACCATTACTTATAAGGGAGTAAGGAGGTTAATTTATTACACTTGGTACTCAGTCTCAATGCCATTATGTGCTTAATTCTCTCCATGCGGGTGTTGACGGCAGACGATAAGTTTTTAAAATTCAAAAATTCAAAAATGTCAGAATTGTAAATTTTCATGACCATATTTGAAATCAGCATAAGAAATGCATTAAAATGAGTACAAACAAGCCTAGTATTGGTTCAGCGGTTCTGAAGACAGCATGTGATATTTTGAGAAAATATCTCAAAACTTGGACTTTTTATGTTGAACCCTATGGCTAGCATGCAGAGTATTAAGCTATCATTATAGCTTGCCAACAGTTGCTGCACTATTCAAACATTGATATTGACGTCATTCTAATGGTAGAATATCGGGCTATTCCGATTGAAACCCATACACCCCCTGTGGAAGACATGACCTTAATCTCCCACACAGGGGTGTAGATATCAAACGGAGTCACACATTCAGGTAACTCCGTTTGAAATTCACACTCCTTGTGTGAAAGATTAAGGTCATGTCTTCCATAGGGGGTGTAAGGATTTCAACTGGAATAGCCCAATATTGCAATGGATGGGTAAGTGAAAGTGAATTGTGCAATAACATGTCCGCCAGGTTACATTCACCTTTGCAAATTTTGACAGCTTTTTGATCGTTTCTAACACATAGCAGCTTTTAGGCAAGTTGGCCAAGGAATTGAAGGGTTAATGAAAGAAGTCCCCATCTGGAATAGCTGCCAGGTATCATAATTTAAGATGTGTACAATAGATTGGGTACGCATTGTCAAATGCCTATAGGATAGCAATCGCAGATAGGGCCTTCTTGTACTTATCACTCAAATTGCACCTGCAGTTCAGTGGGTTTTTGTTGTTATACATGAAGTTACTCAGTTAATAAAAAATGTTGAAGTTCCGTATTTACTATAGATAGTGTATGTATATTTCAAGAACCAATGAACTAGGAGTGCAACCTGTGGAACCATAAGAGGTAGATGTTTTTTTTTTTTGGGGGGGGGGGGAATTTTCAGGAAAATATGATATGTGACCCGGCAGCACAAACGAGCCGTAAATTCCCTAAATTGTATTCTGTGTTCATCGATAACTTAAGCTGGCCCGACATCCGTCTTATTTTGATAGTCAAAACTAATCAATAATCCTATTGTTGAAGTGGATAATAAGCTTCTACCTTAGATGGCCGGCTATAGAACTTTTAATAGCTCTGGTCTTTGTTTGCTTTTGCTAAATCCTGTTCAAGTGGTGGGTTACCAGGCATTGTATTTTGTATAGGTATGCATAACCAACAATTAACAATGAGAGAACTTTCTTAAACCTCGTTGACTTGGGGATGATTTGAAATGACCGCCAATTATGACTGTTTGATATATATTGCCAGCAATGTGGAAAAAGAGACACATGTAAAAACGTAGAAAGCTATAATTTTGTTGAAGGAGCAAAGTTTAACAAACCATAACCCCGCTTCTGGATATCGTTTGAAGTCAAATGATATACCATTTTTAAGTTTATGATGTTTATCTTTTAAACACGAAATAAAACAAAATTGACCGGGGGAGGAATTTACGGCTCATTCGCCGTGGACGGTCACATATAATAAACAAAATATTAATATTGAAGGTTCTTTTTAGTATATAGAATTATTCAAAATTTGTGATTTACAACAAGTACCATGTTGTCTTCGGAAGCGAGCTGGCTGATGTTGTTGCTATCTGCGGTAGATAACATACTTCTTATAAATTATATTGCTATCTACAGTAGAAAGCAAATTGATAGCTACTATCTATACCAGTACATGTATAGCAAATTGGTGATGATATCTTCAAGAAGTAGAAGATCAGTAATATAATGGTATATTATGCAGTAAACAGCAGAGTGATGTTGCTATCTACAGTAGATAGCAGATGATGTTGCTGCCTACAGTAGATAGCAGACTGATGTTGCTGCCTACAGTAGATAGCAGACTGATGTTGCTGTCTACAGTAGATAGCAAACTGATATTGCTATTTACCTTTTCTGTAATAAATTATTATCCTCTCCACATTTTTACTTTGTCCCAATCAAACATGCCAACATGATACAGTCTCAGTGGCAGATGGATAACATGTAACTTTAAATGTTTCCTATAGGGGATTGCACATGTATGAAGTGTTGCAACTCACTACAGAATATAGCCTAGACAATGCGGTGTGCAAGGGTTAATTTGTGCCCCCAGATATATGTCTAATAACTTTTCTGCAATCTACTTGGTCAATAAGCTGACCATCACAACTCAGTGAATCAGGCCGGTGATCTGTTTTACCCTGATTGTGCTGGCTGACAATCTTGTGTGCGTTATCTCCAAAATTGTATGCAGTATTTTTGAGCACTTTATACAAGGTATGCACTAATCTTTTATGCGTCAAGATATTTTATGGTTAAAATGCATCAATACTGATCACTTGATAGAAATGTCTGTACAATATCATGCATGTTGAGAGATGGTCTAGCACCAGTAAAGTATACCAGATGAATCATGAATATACTCGTATTATGAAATAATTTATTGTTTTGATATAAAATAACAATATTCATATTGAATATTAGTTTCCATTTTGTACATAGTACCTATTCTTACCACCTAAATTTTAATCAAGGTTCTTCTTTTAAGCTTTATAGATGAGTTGACCTCAATGTTTATCAACAAAGGCAATGGACTGGAATATCGATATGCTTGAGTGAACCTCGTGCAACCACTACACTGTTCAATAGCCTTATTGTGATGTGGTGGGAGTTTTAAAAACATGAGCCCTGAACAAAATATGATGCGTGCACATACTGTCAGGCAGAAAACAATGGAAATTGTGATGATGCGCATACTGCCAGGCATTGACGTCAGAAGTTGACTCATCTATACAGCCTTTTGAAATGACTATTTAAGACAGAAAAATCATGATTATATCTAGGATAGAAGATCAAATTTCTTCAAGGACAAACTCTTACTTTACGCCACACACAAGTTGGTTTCTTTCAGAAAGCTATATTAAGAATTTACCTCCCACTTTTAACTTGCAAACAATTGTCATTTTCATTTTGTAAGAAATGTCTTACATGCGCTCACAAAACACAATTTTCATATACATGATATACCGTAAATGGTCACCTGATGGCGAACGTGGGTTCCTTTGCCTTGGGGTAAATTTCATGTACAAATAGAGAGCTCCCTCCTCTAAAAATCCCAACAAAAATTAAGGGCATGTGCCCTTTTTTGCTGGTGGGATTTTTATGGGAGGGCACTTTTAGTTTGTGTCTAAAATTCCAGTTATGTCAAGGGAGCCCATAGCACCATTAGCAGAACGTTTACGGTATACCAGAACTTTCAGAAGGTGTATGGTTGTACGTGGATACGTTTTTAATTGTCATTCACACATGACAATGTTTAGCACATTTTTCACTAAAGAAGGAACCAAGCTCTAAAAGCTTTATGTAACAATTGAAAAATTATGCTTAATTTTATAGTTACATGAAATGAGCATGAACATGTGCTCTGAAGTGGACTTAATTTCCGATAATACAGGGCAAAATTTTGCCTAATTTTTTGTACTTGCTTCCCATTAAGGAAGGAATCAAACTCTAAAAGCTTTTATCTGTAGTGTAATAGTATAGGTTTTCTCGGTTAATTTAACACATTTTTCGTTATATTTAATATCCTGTTAAGTTTGAATTCGTCCATAAAATTTGGAAGTGTTTGTTTGTAAACTTAAATTTCATCTTTGGTCAAATATATTCATATTTGGATCAAAAATATTCATACAATGTTCATTTAATTTCGTCCAAATGTACTTAAATTTCGTCCAATGTTGGAGTTATCAACTTAATGTGTAAATATATTTCGTCTTTGATCAAATCTTTTCATATTCAGGTCATTTAATTTCGTCTTTAACATATAGCATGTAGAAGTAGGCCTACATATTTTCATTTTCTTTATGTCTTTCTCTCTTTCATTCTGTCTGTTTTTCATTCTATATTTATTTCAAATTCATTTTTGTTTTTTTTATATTTTTTTTCTTTCTCATTTTTATATATATTTCAAACGTGGTTGTATGGCCCTCTTTGTCTCGCTGCCATTGTGATAACTCTTATTTGGTCAGAATGAATTCATACATGCAGTGGCGGCGCCACGGGGCATGGGGCAAATACCCCAGTCAGAATTCTTGCCCCCCTTGTTGCCCTCCCCAGAAAAAATGCCCCCGAAAAAAAAAATCGTGGCACCGCCACTGTATACAATGTCTGTTCAATATCAGCATGATCAGCAAGGTGAGAACTCAAATCTAAGCTGCAATCCAAAAATGAAGGCATACAATGCATTATTAGGCCTATAACATATTGGAGGACGAATTGCTTTGATCAAAGCTTGAAAATGAATGAACAAAGACTAATTATATTTGTGCAAGTACTGTCCATGCAACAGGTGAGACGATTTCAATGCGCTCTAGGACGAAATTAAATGAACATTGTATGAATCTGTTTGATCAAAATATGAATTTATTTGACCAAAGACGAAATTTAAGTTTACAAATAGACACTTCCAAAATTTATGGACGAATTCAAACTTAACAGGATATTAAATATAACGAAAAATGTGTTAAATTAACTGAGAAAACCTATAGTAAAATTTGTATTAAATTTTGTAGCTACCTGCATCATAAGATGTTTTCTGAACCGGACTTAATTTCTGATGATATAAGTAAAACTTAAGTTTCTTGTACTTGGTTTTCACGATTAAGAGGATTCAAACTGCACAGAAGTTTTTACTATGATCGGTATCTAGAGAAGTAAAATTTATACTTGATTTTGTAGTTACCTGTGTTGGGAAATCCTGGTGAGGGAAAGGAACTGAGGATGTCAGTGGTTGGTGTGTGTCCACTGTTATCAGAGTGTATCTAGGTGTGTATGTCCTCATTTACTGGTGGTTATAAACATACCCCACACAAATGTACACTACTGTCCGGAATTTGGTAGCCCAATTGGGCGACTTTTGAAGATTTTTCCTGTGACTCTTGACAATTTCCTGTCCCATAGAAACCAATGGTTAAGAAAAACTGTTCAACATTAGCTCCTGCGACTTTTGATAGTTTCCTGCCACATAGAAAGCTATGGTAAAGAGAATAATTGGGTGACTTTTCGATTATTTGACCCGCAATTCGGGCTGAAATCTTTTGGCAACCCTGGAGTCAGTCTGAAGAGACTGTTGATAACACATCATTTTCTGAGGAGACGCATTTCAACAAAATGTGTTTTTTTTTCAACCTCTAAATGTTTACTGTGTATTTATTTGATTTGAGGGTGTGTTTATTTTCAGTATATCTTTTAAAAGTAATAAAGACAAATATATGAAAGGATATATTTTAGGAAAGAAAATGATAATTTTAAAGAAATTGAACTGTATTTTCCATTAGAAAAAACTCATGCATTTTGAAAAAAGGTAAAAATAAGCACAATTGTTTTCCACCAAAATTTTTGATCCACCATAACTAGCTAGGCCTATATGCTTAAACTTCCAAACAATAAAAATTGCATATTATTGTCCTAGAGTCAACAATCTAGTTATACATTTACAAAATATGGACTGAAATAGGCTGGGTCAAAATTTGATTATTTTTTTTTACTAATTTTAAGATATTTTGGGATATTTTTGGCAATAAAACAAATTTTAGGTCTTAATTCAAACAATTTCTGCATGCATCTTTAAAAAGCTACATAGCAGTTATAAACCCAGACATAAGCATATCAAATTGTCACTTATACTGCTACAAACGATATCCACCTTTACACAAGTGACATATTCCATATTTTAATCTTTATAATAATTCTCTACAACCATAATAAGAAGCCAACAAAGACAGAGAAACATATCCAGATGACTACAAACATGTTCAGAATAGATCTAGTGGTTCTTACTTTAAATTTGTGTTATTTTTAGCAATAATCTGACGATAAGTGTTGAATTTTGTTTGTTAAGTAAGTAAGCCCGTAGCCGTTAATGGTGCACAGTAAAGTTGTGATACATGTGTAGCCTAAGGAATAATTTGATGTGTTTGAACTCACAATAGACTGACAGTATAACATTAGTTTGAACATATTTTGAATAGGGATTGCTGTGTGAAGATTACGTAAACATGATGAAAATGGCTGCTGTGTGGGGGTAATATATCACTAGGATCCACAACATGTTCATCTATCAGGGCACAGTTCTTTAACCCCAATACATTTTTACATTCATCGAATGACCTTAGAAAATTTGGGTATAAAAACTCATACTCTGCAACTTGAGTTCAAATTTTGCACTATGAGTGTTTTATTGAGGTTATTGAACTATGCCATTAGGATGAGGCTATCGTGGTCCATAGTGTATTGAGTGTGGGTGCATGCAATGCTTAAAGGGGCAGATTTGCTGCAAACATATTTTGCCTAATTGTTCCTGCGAATGATCAACAAGCTTAAACAAATCAATTTATTTTGATTATTTTGAGTGGACATTTCCACATAAAAATAATAAAACATGTCTATTCGCATTCCATTTTTTTTCTTGTGTAGTGTACAAAATAAGGTTAAAAATAGGGTATTATTTGTTTCTTATTTTGATACAGTTATTAAGCTATAATTATAGGGATTATGAAGTACTTAAGTTACCGATTCACACATTGACTTACATTTGATTTGTGTTGTGATCAATTCGATCATGGTTCAAAGATGAAAATAGCATCTGGTTGCCGAGTGATAAAGACTCTGACATCAGATTTTGCCAGCAAATTAAGACAAATATACTTGGAGTTACTAGTTAAAAGATCACTGAGATTTCGATTTGAATGAATTTTAGGGTGCTATAGTTTAACAAATGACTGGTCCTTTAATTTATAAATATCAAAATTCAAGAGTCAAGCTGTACCATCAATCATTTTTATTCATGAAAAATATATTTTCATTGTGCAGAATAAATGATTCAGTGTCAGATTCATTGATATAATTGCGTGGGATGTAACGCTTTATTTCCATTCAAGTAGGAGGTTAGTAACTTCAATAGCACTTGGATCTTTAAGGTTACATACCACTAATAGGCCTGGGTTATACATGGAAATACGATGAGTAACTATTTGTTTGCATGGCATCTGAAAAGACTGCATTCAAATCGCTGAAATTGATCAATTTATATAGCCAAAAAAGTACTTTTTAGGGTTTGATGCTTCAAAATGGTATAATATTATTTTCTCTCATTATATGACATTTTTGTTATAATAGTACCAAAATTCATACGCACGGCTTCGGTTTTTAGTAAATATTCGCCCTACCATATTGTAACTTTCGGCTTCAAGGGCGCACTGCCATTTTAAGGTGTTTACGGTTCAGTGTGTTAAACAAGAAAAGTCTCAGGTCAACCTATGTTGAGTTTTTGATCATATGGCGTCTAAATCATATAGTGTCACCTGATATTAGTGGCATTGAATTGTGAGAGTTCTGAATATGAGAAAATTCCACTCCAAATTAGCCATTTTCCCATTGAAACCTGTGTAATACATAATTAGTGGTATTTAACCTTAAGGGTGTAAAGGGGCTGTTCCAGTTGAAATCCATTCACCCCTATGGAAGATGTGACTTTACTCTTCCAAAAAGGGAGTGTGAATTTCAAATGGGGGTTACCTGAATGGGTGAATCCATTTGAAATCTACACCCCCTTTGTGGGAGATTGAGGTCATGTCTTCCATAGGGGTGTATGGATTTAAACTGGAATAGCCCATTGTGATACAAGCTGATACTGCCAGGCTAAATGTGGCAATTTTGATGTTGTATCAAGATACTGGCAAAAGTAGGGAGTAAAAACATAAAATAAATATAAAAATTGTCTGCAACCGAGTATGCTAGGGAAGTACCGCAAATGCACGCAAAGAGCACAAAACTTTACATTGTGAATGCTAAAATGGGTCAGTACAATTGTGGCCTATTTAAAACCGAGTCAAAGAAAGATGCATTATCACAACTTTTGTAGATATGCTAATGAGTGAAACGGAGCATGTTCAATTTTTGACCCCTGTATAACCCTATGGGGTCATTTCTGGGGTCATTTTGAGGGTCATAGACTCAAAACAATGCTTGCTCACCTCATTTTTTGGATTCAGACAGTCCAAATTAGTAAAGATACCTAGGTTATCAACTTTTACTCAAAAATGCTTCAACAATTTTATACAAGCACATATTTGAGATTTTCGTCTAGTCTATATGAGTTGTTCTGGTTTTGCAAATCACTAAAAATGGATCGTTGGCACTTGTTATACAATTTATCACTTGTAAACAGTGGCGGCGCCACCGGGGGGGCAAATTCCCCAGTCAGAACTCTTGCCCCCCTGCTTCCCCCCAGTAAAAACCAAAAATTACGAAAATGTCCCCTTTTTACAACAATTTGGTGCAAAATTTGTTGATTTTACCCCCTGAAATTCACTTTGCCCCTCAATGCAAACCCCCGGAAAAAATTCCTGGCACCGCCACTGCTTGTAAATATCAAATGGGTAGCTTTTGGTGTAGCAATCTGCCTTTCCCCATAATACCATGCAAGGTAAATATAGAGAAGATTGTCCAAGTGTACATCACAAATGGGAAAAGTGGACCATTGACGCTTGTTATGTAATTTATCGTTTGTAAATATCATACGGTAGCTTTCGGTGTAGCAATCTTCCTTCCTCATACATACCATGGGAGGTAAATATAGGGAACATTGTACAGATGTACATCACAAATGCTAAAAATGGACCATTGACACCTGTTATGTAATTTGTCATTTGTAAATATCATATGGTAGCTTTCGGTGTAGCAATCTTCCTTCCTCATACATACGCTGGCGAAGTTACGTAATAAATCGGATTAACTACCATAGCAATAGGTGAAAACAATTGTGAATATATCGCGCTGCACTACAAGCAGGTTGAACTCATCACCTGTGGATGTCTGCAATCGTAGATTGAATACAATATCGGTCTTTTCAAAGATACTAATCTTACAGGTGCGAGTTTCAGCATGACATAGTTCAATGCAGCGGTACCGCATGAACGTACCAGTGCAGCGCGGTATATTGAAAAATTGTTTTCACATATTGCTATGGTAGTTAATCCGATTATTACATTAATTCGCCAGCGTATACTAATACCGTGGGAAGTAAAGAGAACAGTGTCCAGGTGTACCTCACAAATGCGGAAAATGGACCGTTGACACCAGCCCTGTTATGCAATTTGTCATTTGTAAATATCATATGGTAGATTTTGGTGTAGCAATCATCCTTCCTCATATATACAAACACTAATACACTCTCAGAACATTGGATAAAAAATGAATGGGCAGAAAACAGTTGGTTAAAAAATGCCCAACAATGGTTAAGATTCTTGAAGTTGGGCAAAATACAGTTTAATACATGGTTGGTCAAACCTGTCAATATGGTATTTACACAATGTTGGTTAAAAACCTTGGTAAAAACATCCTTTTCCGCCAATAAAGTTGGGCAAAGTATGGTTTTGCCCAACCATGGTCACATGGTGTTCCTTTGCGAACTGTGATTGGTCATTGTGTTGGGCAAAAATGCATTTCAGAAAACAAGATGGCCGATATGAGTGGCTTGCTGCAAAGCGGTGGATCGGGGTCTTCAAGATCTGTTGGAGACATTTGAAGGTATGAAATTATATTACAAAGTATATCATTTCATCGGGTATAACATTAGTTTAAGTGTTATGCGAGGCAGAGACTGTGAGCAAGACTTACGATGCTTTATCGACGACAACTACCACCACAACCGCAAAGCTTAAGCTTACGGTTGTGGTGGTAGCTGTCGTCGATAAAGCATCGTAAGTCTTGCTCACAGTCTGGCCTCGCACACACTTAAAATAAGTGTTATACCCGATAAAATGTTTATAATATAATTTCCTGCCTTCAAATGTCTCCAATTGGTTAAGATAAAATATGAACAATGAAATGAACTTCCCATTCATAGTGTTTAATTCATAGTGTTTAACCAACTATTGGTTATATTTTGCCCAACATGCTTTGCCCAACTGGTTGGTTACCGTAATGTTAACCAGTAGTTGGTCAATGTTTTTAACCAACCTGTGGTTATATTGTTAACCAACCCTGGTTGGTTAACAATATAACCAACTGTTGGGCTGTTCACCTGTAAATACATGGTTGGTTAAAATTTTAACCAAGTTGGTTAAAATTTTAACCAATGTTCTGAGCGTGTACCATGGGAGGTAAATATAGAGAACACTGACCAAATGCACATCAGAAATACTAAAAATGGACCATTGACACTTGTTATGTGAACTCGAAAATGTCATGCGGTAGCTTTTGGTGTAACAATCATCCTTCCTCGTGCCTACAAACACTAATACCATGGGAGGTAAATATAGAGAACACTGACCAAATGTACATCACAAATACTAAAAATGGACCATTGACACTTGTTATGCAATTCGTCATTTGTAAATATCATATGGTAGATTTCGGTGTAGCAATCATCCTTCCCCATACATACAAACATTAATACCATGGGAGGTAAATATAGCGAACACTGACCAAATGCACATCAGAAATACTAAAAATGGACCATTGACACTTGTTATGTTAACTCCAAAATGTCATAAGGTAGCTGTTGGTGTAACATACAAACACTAATACCATGGGAAGCAAATATAGAGAGCATTGTACAGATGTACATGACAAATTGCCGAGGGTTTACTTGCCAAGGTAAGCAGGGGGCTAGCTGCAGGCAAAGACGACAGGAAATCTATCAATGCAATTTACAGTATGCATGTAAATGTCTCCATGCACTCGTATCTTATCTGATGATGATTATCTTGCGTTGCTTGCGATGTGGAAATTACATGAGCAATGGGCCGTTCCGATTGAAATCAATACACCCCCTGTGGAAGACATGATTTTGATCTTCCACACAGGGAGTGTGGATTTCAAATAGAGTCACCCATTCAGGTAACTCCCAATTGATAATCATACTCCCTGTGTAGAAGATTAAGATCATCATCTTCAATAGGGTGGATGAGTTTCATCTGGAATGGCCCAATTCCGATGCTGTATGCTGATTTGCAGAAGTATTAAATTGCGACCTAAGCACACAAATTGATAATGTTATAATATAAATAGATTTGTACTTTTCCACCATGTTAACTATAAGAGATGATTAATGATAGTAACAGCCTGTGTGACAGTTGATATTGGATTAAGATTTTCTTGTTAATGTGTAGTGGGAAATTTTCGCATGGATTTTATTTTTGCGTGTTTCACGGTATTTCAGAACCGCAAATTATCCACATGAAAACTACCTGCCGATTGGCCAATTTTGAACCAATCAAGGAAGGTATTAATAAGATCATGCAAGTTTGACCATAAATAGTTTAAAGCCTAGTCATAATTGGCAATTGAAATGACCATTTCAAGTTATCAACCAATCAGGTTAGATGACCAGTAGTGTCCAGCTGGTTAAAAGCCTGTGGAAATATTTGGACCCATACGCTTTAATGTGTAACTGTTTGTAATTGCGAATATAAAGAAACTGCAAACTGCTCCGAAAATTTTTAAATCCCGAAAAATGTAATGCCTCGAAATTATCACGGTTAACAGTATTAACCCAAATGATGAGAGCTAACCCAAATGCTGTGAGTGAAGATGGTATTTTGATTTCTTGAAAGCAGCCTTTTTCACTTTATATGCATTCTAAAATTAAAATCACAAAAATATCCAGATATTCTTGAGTATAAAGATGTTAAACATAACTCAATCATGTTTTCTGCTACTTAATAGCACTTTCTCAAACTGAATGACCACTTCTGCTCCTCTTGGTCTGCTTCCTGTTGGAACTTGACTCCAAAACAGCGCCACCAATGTCAACTGCCAACAGGAAGCAGACGAGGAGGAGTAGTAGAAGTGGTCGTTCAGTTTGAGAAAGTGCTATGAGGTAGCATGGTATGTCATTGACTTTACTTTTTTTGCTATCTGCACTAGCAGACTTTTGTTGCAATCTACAGTAGATAGACGTTTGTTTTGCTATCTGTAGTAGACAGTAGACTTGTATTATTATCTACAGTAGCATTCTTTTGTTGCTATCTACAGTAAATAACAGACTTTTGTTGCTATCTACAGTAGATAGCAGACTTTAGTTGCTATTTACAGTTGATAGTAGACTTTTGTTGCTATCAGACTTTTGTTGCTATCAATAGTAGATGACAGACTTTCGTTGCTATCTACAGAAGATAGCAGACTTTTGTTGCTATCTACAGTAGATAGCAGACTTTTGTTGCTATCTACAGTAGATAGCTGACTTTTGTTGCTATCTACAGTAGATAGTAGACTTCTGTTGCTATCTACAATTGATAGCAGACTTATTTCCATCTACAGTAGACATTATTTGCTACTCCGCAGCTTCCATTTTTTTTACATTTTTTTTTGTTTCTTGTTTGTTTGCTTGTATGTTTTCTGATAGTTACCTGTGTAGTTAATTCACAACTGGAATGAATAAACCAAAATGAGTTCTGTTTTATGATGCCATAATTTTATTTTATTAGATTGACATGATTGTCTACACACATTGGAATCCCATGGTCACAATACAATATGTCTGTAGTTGCTCTTCATTGCCACAGTGGACATTGAAACAGTGAAATGCAGAGGCCCAATCACTATGGACCACAATGGCCTCATCCCAATAGCATCGTTCAATAACCTCAATTAAACATCATAGAGCAAAATTTGACCTCAAGTCGTGGAGTATGAGTTTGTACCCAAATTTTTAAAGGTCATTCAATGAATGTGCAACTGTATTGGGGTTAAAGAACTGTGCCCTGATAGATGAGCATGTTGTGGATCCTCGTGAATGCCTCCTGCTCCTTCTCACAAATCTGCCAGAAGGTCCACACATTTTTTGGATGCATGCAAAAAAATGTACCCCAAAGGTCAATATTTAGAATAAAAGGTTTTCATTTTTGAGACAAAATAATCAAAAATACCTAAAAGTCCACTTTTCATACATACATTTAAAACCCACTTTCTGCATGTATAATGCAATTAGTTGCAGAGGTCCACATTTTGTAAAGCATGTGTGTATTTATGTGTTAGTGGCTTTTCATCCTTAATGTTTTCAAGCAAGATTTCCTGTCAAAACCCCTAATGTTTCTTCATCAATCTGTCTCATTTTAACTCCATAACAACTACTGCCTTTCTAACAGTGTTTCTTATTGGTTAAGTATGACTGCATAAGAACTACTGCCTTTATTATAGTGTTTCTGTTTGGTTAATTATGACTCCACTTTTCTTACAGCATTTCTGATTGGTTAATTATGACTTCATAAAAACTACTGCTCTTATTACAGCATTTCTGATTGGTTAATTATGCAATATATTCATCTGAGTGACCAATTAAAATACAGCTCTGAAAATTCTAATATCATTCCTCTTCAGCCCTATCACCATTCTTAGCATGTTGCTGATTGGCTCAATAAATCATTATAGTCTTCTTGTAACCAATCAGCAGGTGATACTCATAGAGTTAAGCCTCTTCAGCCCAACCACCATTCTTAGCATGTTGCTGATTGGCTCAATAAATAGTCTTCCTGTAACCTATCAGCAGGTAGTATTCATGGGGTTAAGCCTCTTCAGCCCAACCACCATTCATTAACCATGCTGCTGATTGGCTCAATAAATCGCAATAGTCTTCTTGTAGCCAATCAGCAGGTAGTACTCATAGGGTTAAACCTCTTTAGCCCTACCACCATTCTTACCATGTTGCTGATTGGCTCAATAAATCATAATAGTCCTCTTGTAACCAATCAGCAGGTGGTACTCATAGAGTTAAGCCTCTTCAGCCCAACCACCATTCTTACCATGTTGCTGATTGGCTCAATAAATCATAATAGTCTTCTTTTAACCAATCAGCAGGCAGTACTCATGGGGTATCTTACCAATTTGTATATCCTGTAAGTAGTTTACCACAATTTTGTTGTCTGGAAATGAAAATAATGTCTTTAGATAATACCATAAAGTAATATGGCAGATGTTTTGAGCTAATATGCCTAGAACAATTCTAGTGACCAGTGACACTGTCCTGGTTTAACATGATGGAATAGATAACATTTATGCTACTGATGTCCTGATAATTCTATCACTCATGTAATGACCATGTTGACCCAGATTTAGTTGCTGGATGGAAAGTTGTATCATTAGTATCAACAATTTAATTTTTCTTGACCCAAAGGCCCGAGGGGATACTCGGGATTATTTTTCGACGGGGATGTGCGGCTTGAGCTTCCGAACCCTAACCCACTTTCAAGGGTAATTTTACTAAAATAATAGGGATAGGGACCCATATCCAAGGATTGGCCGAAAATTTATAGGGACCCATACCCAAATTGTTATGATAAAAAGATAGAGGTACTGTAATTATTGTGCGAGTGAGACTGTCAAATTTGGAAGCCATGACATGGTTATAATATAAGTATGTGAACAGCAAACAATAGCAAGTTGAGCTATTCCAGTTGAAATACATACACCCCTTATGGAAGACATGACCTTAATCTTACACACAGGGAGTGTGCATTTTAAATGGGGTGACCTGAATTACAATGCTTTATGTAATTGACTTGAAATATTATACCAACTGTGGTCTTTTTATTATTGTTGAGCTTTTGGTAGTGCAGTTGGACAAAATATTTTGCAAAGAAAGTTGTGATAATTACCATGATTACTTTAACCTTCTCCACGCAGGTGTCAACTGCAGACGATAAGATTTTAAAAATTTGAAAATTCAAACATTTTAGAATTGTACATTTTCATGACCATATTTGGAATCAGCATAAAAAATGCATTAAAATGAGTACAAACAAGCCTGGCATTGGTTCAGTGGTTCTTGAGATCACTGTTAATATTTTGAGAAAATATCTCAAAACTTGGACTTCTAATAATATGTTGAAGCCTATAGCTAGCATGCAGAGCATTAAAATAAAGTCAATTTAGGAATTTACTTAATGATCGATGATATCGTACCCAATCTGCACATTATTAATGAATGATAATTACTTCAGGTGGTTTCAGAGAGGAGAAACATTTGTTTTAGTTTTTCTTAAACCCCAACTCCTCAGACACTCATATTGTTTTCTTTCTCTCCGATAAAGACACCTCACGTATGGTGATATCAAGGAAGATTGATGGTGCTTACATTCAATAAGAAATGGATGAAAAGCTGTGACAGCAACCATACATTTCATGGGGCCTCCCGCATCACACCGCCACATTTACGAGATGAGGCTTGGCATAGCTGCAAACCACAGGGACTTATTTCTATTTTTGTTATCCCATCAATTTGATACGTGTTTGGATGCTGTTCCAGGTTGAATGATGTGAGAGCAAACATGCGTTTGTTTGCGTAACCACCAAATGACATTACACATGTAGTTACCAAAACCAAAATTGATACATACGGTTTGTTTATGTCAACAGCACCACTATATATTTCTGATGGTTAATAAAGTTGCTGAATTTTGGCCAGCCGGCATTTATTTAGTGAAAACTTGTTGCCACATACGGTATATGGACTTACAATAAGGCTATCTTTGAACTATCCACTTCATTAAATACTCTGCATGCTTGCTGTAAGCTTCAACATAAAAAGTTCCAAGTTATTAGATATTTTCTCAAAATATCGAGAGCTATCCTAAGAACCACTGAACCAATACCAGGCTTGTTTGTACTCATTTTAATGCATTTTTCATATGGTCATGAAAATAAAGTTTAACACAGTGCAACATGTTAAACTCAATTTACCCTTGCTGAGAAATGGCCGAATCCATGTTATTGTTTACCAGGTCAGAGGTCAATCATTGTCATGCAGATAAATTTGTATTGTTTGGCTCGACCCGGGAACCAATGGGATTTGTCGCCTTCGTGGGTTTCGGGCGTGATTAGGTGGTGATTTATTCACTGTTGGTTTTGTATTGGACACGACACCAACAAAAATTTTCTCAAAATATCAAGAGCTATCTTAAGAACTTCTGAACCAATACTAGGCTTGTTTGTACTCATTTTAATGCATTTTTCATGCTGATAATAAATATGGTCATGAAAATTGACAAATCTGAAATTTCTGAATTTAAAAAAATTAAACTTGTCGTCTGCAGTTGACCTCCATGTGGAGAGAGTTAAAAAGTTGTTGTGGTGTACAGGGTGAAATTTCCAAGCGGCCAAATGTCCAACTTGTTCTGTTGACCGTTTCCAAAAATGACTTAACCAGGACAAATTTTACCTTTTTTTAATGCTTGTTGGTATGAAACAAGCTTTAGGTAGGTGTACATCTCAAGTCAGGAGGAATATAATGGTGGGCCCAGGGGGATTTAAAGGATGGTGTATGAACGTTTGGACAGTATTTATTGTGGGACATAAGAGCACATCAGAAATATCGAATTGCATTCTGAATACGAAGAATGTCCTTCTGATATCAAATAATTTTGATTTTTTGAAATTGCAATGTAATACACATTTTATGGCAAATGATTAAAAATTGATCAAGTTAAGTTTTTTTGGGAAAAAAATCCATATCTTCAATATGAAAGGTCAAAATTTTCAATTGATCGTCAGCTTTTCCTCCCAGCTACATACACTTTAAGAATATATCATTAGATTTATAAAATTTACTTCGAGGACTGTTATATATCAAAAATGTGAAAAATATAAAAATTTTAATAATTTGTCATAAAATTTGTATTATATCGTGAATTTCAAAAAATCAAAATGTATTCAGAATGCAATTCGATATGTCTGATGTGCTCTTATGTCCCACAAAAAATACTGTCGAAACACTCATTCCAGATCCCTTAAAAGCTTGAGCTAATCATGCAAATCAGCCTATTTGTTGCTATTTTGGACTATCAGCAGTCTCTCAGTTCATAAGTACCCAGTCATCATGTCTCTGGGACGGGGGCTTAAGTCAGTAATTTTCGTGGCTTGTGAGGGGGTGTTATGAATGAAAGTTGGGTTTTCATACATAAATACTCAAAATTCATTGTTTCTAAAGTCAAAATTATAACCCTAAACTGGAAGGTTTGGAAGGTTATTTTTTTCAGATATTTGGTGAAATTTAGTTGTACATGGGCAGTGTAAAGTGGCAGTCAAGTTAGCTCAATCGTTAAGGCGATCGACTATGGTGCGAGAGGTTGCGGGTTCGAACCCTGGTGGTGCCTAGTATGAAATTCACCTGGACAAGGAACTTACTGCTAGTGTGCTAATTGTCTCGTTGTAACCCGTACGAAACTCAGGGAGCTGATCCTGGTTGGGATGGTTATTTGTGGAATGTCTAGGGTGTGCGCTCTTGTAGCAGCAAAGTCCCTGATTTGTTGTTAAATGGTTTATGGAATGATGTGGGGCAGTAGTGGTCAGCGACAACCTGTAAAGTGTGCTGAGGCTTGTGGATCAACGTCTAGGCGTTGTGCCTGTGCGTATGATGTGGGGATGACCACTAAAACAAGGCAAAAATGTCAAGGTCAATTTGGGGTCATTCGGGGTTATCTGGGGTCAAATTGCCATAGACTGCTGCAGGTTCATGAAATTTGGTGGGAACGGCCACCTTAGTGAAGCAAATAATGTGAAGGTCATTTTGGGGTCAAGTGAAATTGCATCGGGTAAAATGATGGGCGTGCAGGTGGAGGCATTGCGGCCGACACTTTGCGTCGAGAACCGCGCAGGTCGAGAACCGCAAAATTCTAGTTTCATTCATTTTTAATTCAATTTTTTTTGCATGCGAAAATGTATACCTTGCACTGGGAAATGTATTCTGTGCACTTTTTCCTCTGTAACGGGGCAAATATAGCTAAAAACAGGACCTTGGGGAAAAATATTACATCCAACATCCAGGCATAATTGTTGCTGTCACATTGTCTGTTTTTGCTTACGATATTTTCTGTTGCTGCATTAAAATGATATAACCATCTATCGTCTGACTCAAAAAATTCTTTTTGATTGCTTATTAGGCCAAAAAATAACTAAGTTTGTTTCCTGTAGTGTGCGCGCATTTCATCTTTGCGGTTTTTTTGACGGTTTTTTATATGATTTAGATTTTTTTTTTTTTTTTTTTTTTTTTCACTTTTGAAAAAAAAAAAAAACAGGAAAAAAAATCGCAAAATATAATATAAAACACTACTGGAGTAACATTTACACATCACACAACAAACGAGGTTAGTGAAAAACTGCTGGAGAAAACATCACACTACTTTTTAAATCTGCAGGCTGAAAGGGGATCATAACTATTCTTGAATATGAAGAAATATGATTTTTTTTGTGTCGGAGAGACCCACTGTAAATTTCCATTCCAATTTGCAGCAAAAATGGTATTTTTTTTTTCATTTGAAGACATGGATTATAAAAAAAATAAATAAATAAAAAACCGCATTTCGCATTTGACTTTTTTGACCTGCTACAGGAAACAAACATGGTTTTTTTTTGGCCATAGGGGAGGAGTATTAATTAGGTCAAATGCTGTTGTACCTAAACTTTGGATTTAGTTTCAGCAAATGTTAAGTGTCAATTGTTTCTGACAAAGAATTTTACAGTCAAAATATTTGGATACTGTTAACCTGTTCCTTTGGGGTTTTTTTGTATAACATTGACTCAAAGCTATATCTGATGCTGCCTAGGAATAATGATCCCTGCTTTGTGGCCCTAAATCTTGAGGCAACACAGAGATGAAGTAGGAAACACAATCATGAGCATGAAATATGAAACAATAATGAAATACTAAGAAATAGTGTTTGGTTTTATTTTATGTCTGAAGAATATCTGGGGCACTGAATCTGTATAGTTGACTGTTTATAATGTATAATGGGACCAATGATGTAACATGACCTTTTAGAACTATAGAGTTGAGTGAGGAACAAGAAAGGGAAATAAGACAGGTAGTTGAAATGTATGACCCAATGAAAAAAAGATGTGCAATTCAGCCTTTGAGCATTGATCGGGTATAGCCTTTAACCCTAACACCCAACCCTGCTTTTTGCTATCGGAAGTTAAAGAAAAAAAAACGAAAAAGGATAGAAGATGAACAAAGAAGTCACTTCGCACCCTCGGGATTCGAACCTTAGACCCCTCAATTGCCAAGCACACGATCACCGACCGGTAGCCACACTGGTTACGCCGGGCAGTGATTCTGTGAGCATATAGATGTGCACTAGAGCCTTTGAGCATTGCTCTGGTGTGACCTTTAATTGTTTAAAACCACCAGTGGTGTGCACAGGTTTTCAAAAGGGAGAGGGTTAGGGTCTTCATTTCCCCAACTGCTCAAACAGTTTTGGATTGCTAACTACAGAAAGTCTACAGAACCTACAATTGCTCATACTTTGATAACTTTAACAATGGTTTTGAAAGTATTTAAACCTGTTGCAGCACTTTCGCTTAAATTTTAATATTAAGTGGGGGTGTGTGTGTGTGGGGGGGGGGGGGTTCAGAAAAAGATCAGAATTTAGATGGTGTTTCATTGTACATATGTATTCCAGACTTGGATTCAAAGAACCTCTTTTCAATTATTTATGGCTTTGAAAAGAGCTGTTCCTTATGTGTAAGCATTCTGTGCAAACTAATAATATTTTGCATAGAAAACTTTTTGTGTTAGCTTTTTTTTGTGTTGTATGAACATCGGGTAGACCAAATAGACCCTCTACTAAAATCATGCATGGCAGTGTAGCCCTTCATGTATGTTATTTATTTATAACATTCGGCCAAAGCCAGGCTAATCCCAATAGTGCTCAGAGGCTACTAAATTCAAGGGATGCCATCCGGATATGACGGGACAGGGATATGGAAAGAAGTCCGATTTTAGATGCAGGAGGAAAACCGGAGCACCCGGAGAAAAACCTCGTATAAAATCATGCATGGCAGTGTAGCCCTTCATGTATGTAAGATTTATTAAAGTTTTAAAAGTGTAAGATGGTCGTGTTCAATGACAATGAAGTCTAAAGAAATGCGTAGTAGACTGTGACATATCTCAAACATACATGTATTAGCACAAGTGAGCGCTCTGGTTATCAGCGCATAGGGGCCATTGTTTCTGTTAATTTCTATTGACCATGCTGACTATAGAGGCACTCTGAAATGAATGCCAGATTTCAGAGAAGATATCTAACACTTCCCATAATGCATTTCTCCCATTTTGATTTCCTGTACTGATCTGCTATGTAGTACAACATGTACCTCAATGATTAGAACAGAGTTTATTTTTTGACTATCGACCCATGTTTAATCAGTCTATTCCATGCACATATTTTAGGGGGGCTTTGGGGCGTGCCCCCTGGGGTAAAAGCAGGGGGTGGCCAAAAACGAAGGGGTGGCGGAAGAAGAAGGGACGGCAAAAAGAAGAAGGGTGGAAAAATGAAGGGCGGCAAAAAGAATTAGTAAAGAAAAGTATAAGAAATTGTGAAAAATGGTACTATCAAAATGTGTTGCTTTTAGGGCGCTAGTGCCTATAATCCTTTTTTTTTTTTTTGCTTTTCACTTTTTCAAACCACCGAAAAAAAAATTGGGTCAACCTTTTCGGGCTGTTGAGGAAGGGGTGGCAAAATTGAATTTTCTTCAGCCCCCGAGGTAGGAGCAGCCACGGTACGCCACTGTATTCTCAGAATGAAAACAAAGGGAATAGTATAAGATCATCATACACTGGCTTTAATTCATCATTGTATGCAACACATAAACACGCAACAGACGATAAGTGCGTTGTATGGAGGTGCGTGTTGAAGAGTCGGATCTTGCTCAAGGATGGAATACTTGACTCTATTTGCAGAGTGATCATAGCTGTAAAGTTATTGCTTAAAGGTTTATGAAGCCATTCTTGACAGAGACCTTGTCTGATGGGGTGGAATGCACTACCAAGCATGAGTCAAAGCAGTGGGATAGTGTTAGCCATCCTATGGGGGGGCACTGACCATGATTGAGGGGCACTGAGTCTGATTGGGGGAGGGAGAAAAGCCATTTTAGGCAAGTACTAAATTTTCAAATCGATTGGGGGAAGGTGTCCACCCCCATGTTTGTAATTTTCAATTGTTTTTTGTTTTTGTTTTTGTTTTTGTTTTTGTTTTTATTTTGTTTTTTGTTTTTTTCATTTTCACTTTCTATAGGCAAAAAAATGCCTCCTTCCCAATGTTTTATCTATATGTGATGTCACTGATGTGGTATATCGAAAGAAGACACTTTTGGGCAGGATCGTAAATGGAGAAATAGTAACAAAATCTGCCCGGGTGATTTTTTCACAATTTGGGTTTGTTGCAAATTTGTGATGTTAAGGGATCTGGAATGAGCGTTTTGAGCATTTCGACAGTATTTTTTGTGGGACAGGAGAGCACATCAGACATATCGACCTGCATTCTGAATACGAAAAATGTCTTTCTGATATCAAATAATTATCATTTTTGAAATTCACGATATAATACAAATTTTATGACAAATTATTAAAATTTGATATTTTCACATTTTTGATATATAACAGTCCTCAAAGTAAATTTTATAAATCTAATGATATATTCTTAAAGTGTATGTAGCTGGGAGGAAAAGCAGGCGATCAATTGAAAATTTTGACCTTTCATATTGAAGATATGGATTTTTTCCCAAAAAGACCTATTTTTTTGGTGTTTTGGGAAAAAATCCATATCTTCAATACTGAAAGGTCAAAATTTTCAATTGATCTTCGGCTTTTCATCCCACCTACATGTACATCAGGGTCGGATCCAGGAATTTTTGATAAAGGGGGCGCCTTTTGGTCGATTTTAAAAAAATGTGTTAAAGGGGTTACCCCTCGAAAACTCAACGGTTTTGGCCCATTGTTTGCTCTTCATGGCAATTTGTTCCCTTTTTTAATTTCTTAAAATTTTTGTATTTTTAAGTTACCGGCGCCCTTTGCTCGTCAAAAAATAGAGGGGGCGCGCGCCGGCTGCCCCCCCCCCTAAATCCGCCCCTGTACATACACTTTAAGTATAAATCATCAGATTTATGTATTACATTGCTAATTTCAAAAATCAAAATTATTTGATATCAGAAGGACATTATTCGTATTCAGAATGCAATTCGATATGTCTGATGTGCTCTAATGTCCCACAATAAATACTGTCCAAACGTTCATACCCCATCCATTAACAATGTTTAAAATATTATCTGAGAGTTTCAGACTGGAATATAACTTGCATTTTGTATTTTTTCAGACATTTTTCAACGTCACTCCTACTCTCAACATTGTCAATAATAATTTTAAAGGCTGATATCTCAATTTCCAATTTTATAATACCATAACTTACGAGCTCAATATCTTCGCATAGGAATGTCTGATTTCATTGGGCAAAACGGCGTTGTGGAGCAAAATATCTTTATATTTAAGATATGTAAAACACTCAATATTTATAACCTGCCCAAAAGTCTCCTTTTGATATACCACATCACATATGTCCCTTTAATGCTAACTCACTATGGACCACAATGGCCTCATCCCAATGGCATAGTTCAATAACCTCAATTAAACAATCTAAACCTCAAGATGCAGAGTATGAGTTTCTGTTTAAACAATTACAATTAAGCTACTTTTCCTTTCAATAGTTTACTGTACAAAATATTTTGAGTTTAACCCCCTGCACACTACCTGCTGATCTAACATTGCCTCTGATTGGTCAAATACATGATATCTTCACTTTAATCACCAATCAGAATGGAGCTTTGTAAATAATTCACTCTAATTGTTTTGTGTGGTGAAATTATTCTAACAATGTTGCTGATTGGTCCAATTGATATGAAAATTTCTTTTTGGCCAATCGGCAGGTAATTCTCATGGAGTTAAACTGCTCCTTGCATAAATAGGTCAAGTTGATCATATAAGCTCAGGTTTCATAAAAATATCACAATTAACTCCTTTCATAAATGTCAGTGGCTATTTCTGTATAGACTGATTGTGTATACATACAGACCTGAAACTTACCATTTGTGAAAAAAAGAGGAAAATGCTTTAAAAAAACCAGGAAAATAGCGCAAAATCATGCTAAAAAATCTCAAATTTGGCTGAAAATAACAAATAATGTGTAAATTTCAGGATTTGAAAAAGAGGAAATCAGCTAAGAAGGGAAAAAGTTTCAGGTCTGTAAATGTAAGTCCAGCATGTTTTCCAAATAGGCCATTTCATTTGAAGATTAAGAAAAAAATTCTACAGAGGGAGTACGTTTGTCAAATGGAATTGGCTGGGGTTAATTATTTTGAAACCCATACTGCCCTGTATATTGCTTTACTTATATCTTCCACAACTGGAGTGACCATTTCAAATGGAAGTTACCCAATTATCTGTTCTCTTTAAAATCATGCTCCCTCTGTGGAAGACCTTAGCTAAATCTTCCACAGGGGTAGTGTGCTTTTGAAATGGAATAGCCCAATTCACAGCCTGGAATAATAAAAGTACAGAAGTACTTTACATAAGTACTTTTATTGCAGGTCATTTGTAATGTCCAATTATCGGGGACGTAAGGGAAAACCCCTGTTCTATAGGTGAACAGACCTTTCAAGTAGGGTCTGTCGGTCGGGCATTGCTTTTTTAAAATGTCTGAAATGACCCAACATATTAGCAAAATCTGTAAATGCTTCACTCGTATTTTATCAGTCAAAATTAATCCACTTCTTCCACAATGGCTGATTATACATATGCATACAGCAAAAAAATCACTAAGATGAAAAGTCTGGGTCGGTCGGGCCTGTAGAACAATTTTTTCATTGCCTTTAGGCTGAAAAATATTGTTTTGTTGTCCGCCGATTAAATTTCAAAGGCGGGTCAGTGGGTTGGCAATTTATTTCTTTTCAATTATTTTGTGTGTATAAAAAACACTCTACATAATAGCTCTGTTTGACCGGATTTATAAACCGCTAAAAAAACATCCATTTAGAAAATTGTTTCGTCTTCTTGACTCTGTTTTATGTTATTGTTGGACAAGGGTAAAACCAAGAATTTTCTGCTTTACAAATGCTAAATTCCGCTTTTCTCCGCTTTGTAATTTTAGCACATTTCTGACATAATAAAATTTCACAAGAATCTTGTGACGATCATTAAGCGATTTGCAAAGTTGGGATGGGTAATTGGGTATCATGGCTGCAATTGGGCGTTGTACGGTAAATTTATGACGGATTTTACTTTATTTTGATGAATTTTGAAGACCCATTTCATTTAGTATTTTATTTATTTCTTTTCAATTGTATTTTTTTCCTTTTTCTAGGTCATTTTGATTATTTTTTATTTTTTTCTCAGAAATGCGTTTTCCGCTTTACCTCCGAATTCCGCGACTTTCGCGGAATTTCCGCAACGCGGAAAATTCTTGGCTTTAGACAAGGGTCATCATGAAGGGAACTATTTCAATTTCAATTTGCCGATTTTGAACTACATTGCTTGTATTTAATTTTGCAATTTCGAAAAGCGCGAAAATGAATGTACCGTGAAAATTTCCACTTTTACAGTATTTGATATCTTTCAAGCTGGCCATTTGCACAGTTTGTCAACATCCCTGCAAACACTAAACGTTTTGCAAAGTATAAAACATTTCAATAAGATTTCGAAACATATTTAAAAACTTGATGCATAACGCTTCTTAATATAATGGTATTCAATGTATGCTATCTTCTGTAAACAGCATTAAGGTTTATGCAAGTTGCTATCTTCAGTAGACAGCATGGTGGTTTATGTATGCTATCTTCAGTAGACAGCATAAAGATTTGTGCTATCTTCAGTAGACAGCATGGAGGTTTGTGTATGCTATCTTCAGTAGACAGCATAAAGATTTGTGCTATCTTCAGTAGACAGCATGGTGGTTTATGTACGCTATCTTCAGTAGACAGCATAAAGATTTGTGCTATCTTCAGTAGACAGCATGGTGGTTAATGTATGCTATCTTCAGTAGACAGCATAAAGATTTGTGCTATCTTCAGTAGACAGCATGGTGGTTTATGTATGCTATCTTCAGTAGACAGCATAAAGATTTGTGCTATCTTCAGTAGACAGCATGGTGGTTTATGTATGCTATCTTCAGTAGACAGCATAAAGATTTGTGCTATCTTCAGTAGACAGCATGGTGGTTTATGTATGCTATCTTCAGTAGACAGCATAAAGATTTGTGATATCTTCAGTAGACAGCATGGTGGTTTATGTATGCTATCTTCAGTAGACAGCATAAAGATTTGTGCTATCTTCAGTAGACAGCATGGTGGTTTATGTATGCTATCTTCAGTAGACAGCATAAAGATTTGTGCTATCTTCAGTAGACAGCATGGTGGTTTATGTATGCTATCTTCAGTAGACAGCATAAAGATTTGTGCTATCTTCAGTAGACAGCATGGTGGTTTATGTATGCTATCTTCAGTAGACAGCATAAAGATTTGTGCTATCTTCAGTAGACAGCATGGTGGTTTATGTATGCTATCTTCAGTAGACAGCATAAAGATTTGTGATATCTTCAGTAGACAGCATGGTGGTTTATGTATGCTATCTTCAGTAGACAGCATAAAGATTTGTGCTATCTTCAGTAGACAGCATAAAGATTTGTGCTATCTTCAGTAGACAGCATGGTGGTTTATGTATGCTATCTTCAGTAGACAGCATAAAGGTTTGCTATCTTCAGTAGACAGCATGGTGGTTTATGTATGCTATCTTCAGTAGACAGCATAAAGATTTGTGCTATCTTCAGTAGACAGCATGGTGGTTTATGTATGCTATCTTCAGTAGACAGCATAAAGATTTGTGCTATCTTCAGTAGACAGCATGGTGGTTTATGTATGCTATCTTCAGTAGACAGCATAAAGATTTGTGCTATCTTCAGTAGACACCATAAAGATTTGTGCTGTCTTCAGTAGACAGCATGGAGGTTTGTGTATGCTATCTTCAGTAGACAGCATAAAGATTTGTGCTATCTTCAGTAGACAGCATGGTGGTTTATGTATGCTATCTTCAGTAGACAGCATAAAGATTTGTGCTATCTTCAGTAGACAGCATGGTGGTTAATGTATGCTATCTTCAGTAGACAGCATAAAGATTTGTGCTATCTTCAGTAGACAGCATAAAGATTTGTGCTATCTTCAGTAGACAGCATGGTGGTTTATGTATGCTATCTTCAGTAGACAGCATAAAGATTTGTGCTATCTTCAGTAGACAGCATAAAGATTTGTGCTATGTTCAGTAGACAGCATGGTGGTTTATGTATGCTATCTTCAGTAGACAGCATTAAGGTTTGTGCTATCTTCAGTAGACAGCATGGTGGTTTATGTATGCTATCTTCAGTAGACAGCATAAAGATTTGTGCTATCTTCAGTAGACAGCATGGTGGTTTATGTATGCTATCTTCAGTAGACAGCATAAAGATTTGTGCTATCTTCAGTAGACAGCATGGTGGTTTATGTATGCTATCTTCAGTAGATAGCATAAAGATTTATGCTATCTTCAGTAGACAGCATGGTGGTTTATGTATGCTATCTTCAGTAGACAGCATAAAGATTTGTGCTATCTTCAGTAGACAGCATAAAGATTTGTGCTATCTTCATTAGACAGCATAAAGATTTGTGCTATCTTCAGTAGACAGCATGGTGGTTTATGTATGCTATCTTCAGTAGACAGCATAAAGATTTGTGCTATCTTCAGTAGACAGCATGGTGGTTTATGTATGCTATCTTCAGTAGACAGCATAAAGATTTGTGCTATCTTCAGTAGACAGCATGGTGGTTTATGTATGCTATCTTCAGTAGACAGCATAAAGATTTGTGCTATCTTCAGTAGACAGCATGGTGGTTTATGTATGCTATCTTCAGTAGACAGCATAAAGATTTGTGCTATCTTCAGTAGACAGCATAAAGATTTGTGCTATCTTCAGTAGACAGCATGGTGGTTTATGTATGCTATCTTCATTAGACAGCATAAAGATTTGTGCTATCTTCAGTAGACAGCATGGTGGTTTATATATGCTATCTTCAGTAGACAGCATAAAGATTTGTGCTATCTTCAGTAGACAGCATGGTGGTTTATGTATGCTATCTTCAGTAGACAGCATAAAGATTTGTGCTATCTTCAGTAGACAGCATAAAGATTTGTGCTATCTTCAGTAGACAGCATGGTGGTTTATGTATGCTATCTTCAGTAGACAGCATAAAGGTTTGTGCTATCTTCAGTAGACAGCATGGTGGTTTATGTATGCTATCTTCAGTAGACAGCATGGTGGTTTATGTATGCTATCTTCAGTAGACAGCATAAAGATTTGTGCTATCTTCAGTAGACAGCATAAAGATTTGTGCTATGTTCAGTAGACAGCATGGTGGTTTATGTATGCTATCTTCAGTAGACAGCATAAAGGTTTGTGCTATCTTCAGTAGACAGCATGGTGGTTTATGTATGCTATCTTCAGTAGACAGCATAAAGGTTTGTGCTATCTTCAGTAGACAGCATGGTGGTTTATGTATGCTATCTTCAGTAGACAGCATAAAGATTTGTGCTATCTTCAGTAGACACCATAAAGATTTGTGCTGTCTTCAGTAGACAGCATGGTGGTTTATGTATGCTATCTTCAGTAGACAGCATAAAGGTTTGTGCTATCTTCAGTAGACAGCATGGTGGTTTATGTATGCTATCTTCAGTAGACAGCATAAAGGTTTGTGCTATCTTCAGTAGACAGCATGGTGGTTATGTATGCTATCTTCAGTAGACAGCATGGTGGTTTATGTATGCTATCTTCAGTAGACAGGTTTGTGTGCTATCTTCAGTAGAGAGCATGGTTGGTTATGTATAATATTTGATGCAAAACACTTCTAAAAATAATGTTGACAACATATTTTACTTAAAGTTTAGCCAAATATGCTTTACAAAAACAAATTTTCAAAATATGTAAAATAATGTTGTAGTGGTTTTTTTTTATATAAAATGTTAATGTTATACAGATGTTTTCATGACCTTTACATAAGCCAACAATTAAATGTTATTAAACGTTTTGCCCAAACTAAAACACGTTTATAACACATTTGTAACACGTTTTTAACACATTTATAACAGTTTATAACACATAACATTTCACAAACTTTGTTTTGTTTGCTGGGATATATACATGCATTAAAATTTGAATTTTAGTGAATTGTGATGTGTCCTTGTCAGGTGAGTTATAATGACACATTTATAATATAGTTAGTGGCTCAACAGAATTACACTTGTACTTAGTAGAGCGCAATATGTGATGTGATCAAGCAAAATCAGTCTGAAGTCAGTTCAATTTTCAGTTTCTTATAGGATTGTAAACAGCATTTGCAAAGCTACATTTTGCAGAAAAGCTCATTGAATTTGGACAATTGGTTCAAAAGATGTGAGCAGTTAAAGAGTTTCCAAAACAATAGGAAACAAAAGGAAATACTTCCTTGGTTTGGCTATATCTCAAAATCAATATTTCCGACTTTGTGGACTGAATTTGCTCGATCACATCACATATATTTCAATATTTTCAATTAAGTAATATCCCATTAACAGTATATATTTAGATTTGTCTTATAGTTGCCCTGAGCTATCAGTAACTTATTCTTAGATCTGCCCTGTGGCAGTCAGTGAGGTATACTACCAATGGGGCACTCTATGTAGGTACACGACTTCTGAAATGGGCTAGTCCACTTGAAATTCATACACCCTTATGGAATACATGACCTTAATCTTCCACACATAGAGTGTGAATTTCAAATGGGGCTACTTGAATGGGTGACTCCATTTGAAATCTACACCCCTTAGGTGGGAGATTAATGTTATGTCTTCCATAGGGGGTGTATGGATTTTAACTGGAATAGCCTAATTCAGATCAATATGGATTTGGTGGTGGTTCTCTATAGTGCATCTTGTCTCAAGACCTGACTTTACTCCATCATCATGTGATCATGGACTGTTTTATGTCATTTGCGATAACCTGGTAAAGTAGAGACAACTGCGGATGTCCAGAGTTCCTGGTTGTTCTCAGTTTTTCTGGGTATTTTTACAGAGAATGTCCTCATTTACATATTTTTGGGCCCCACATATATGTAGGGCTTATGTTATCATCCAGATGGTTGTTTGTTTGTTTGTTTGGCTGTCCTGGGGAAGCAAATTCATTAATCCACTGTGCAGCTCCAACGCCATGGCCGATCAACTTCAAACTTGGTATGGTGATAGGGTATGGTGGCCTCATGTGCTGTATAGATTTGTGTCACATTATTTGCATATTTATGCATATTTATGAGCTCATTTGCATATTTTGCCTAATCAAACACAGTCACCGATCAACTTCATTATTATGTTTTCAGGGTTATTAGGAGTTAAGAAAACCTAATAATGATATAAAATTGGGTCGGTTGAGCCCATATTTATTGGTCGAGCTATGAGTTTTAAAATATTGGACGAGATGTAGTCGAGTCCAATATTATACAACTCATAGCGAGACCAATAAATATTGGGCGTAAAGCATCCAATTTTATCATTATTATGTTTTGGATCCAATATTATCACAACTTGGACCCATCAAAACATAATAATGATAATATTAGATGGCTTATTTTGCATGATACCATAACATATCGGATTTGTCATACAAATATCGAACTCGCCGTTGGCTCGTCCGATATTTTTATGACTCATCCGATATGTTATGATATTATGCTCAGCCATCCAATATTATATCAAACTTGGTATGGTGATAGGGTATGGTGGCCTAATAGGCTGTATAGATTTGTGTCACATTATTTGCATATTTTTGCATATTAATGAGCTCATTTGCATATTTTGCCTACATTTCCGTTAATCCACTCTGCAGCTCAAACGCAGTCACCGATCAACTTCATTATTATGTTTTCAGGGTTATTAGGAGTTAAAAAAGCCTAATAATGATAATATTGGATGGCTTATTTCGCATGATACCATAACATATCGGATTCGTCATACAAATATATATATATTTTTATGACTCATCCGATATGTTATGGTATCATGCTCAGTCATCCAATATTATATCAAACTTGGTACGGTGATAGTATATGGTGCCCTCATGTGCTGTTTACTTTTGTGTCATGTTATTTGCATATTTATGAATATTAATGAGTTCATTTTGCCTACATTTCCATTAATCCACTCTCCAGCTGAAACGCAATCACTGATCAAGTTCAAACTTGGTCTTGTGATAGTATTCTTTATATTTTCCAACCTTTGTTGTGGGGGCCACATTAATTACAAACTGCGTAATTTTAGTTACAAATGCATCCACATCCACATGTCTCTCCAAAACAAAACTTGCAAATCAAAAACTTCTCATGTACTTTTCTGCAAGTGACATTTTCAAGTAATGTAAAGGTGTCCAACAGGTGACCACTGAGTGACCACTTGAGTGACCAGAATGACCATTTCACATGGCAACGTGTGATATGTCACTTAATATGCAGGTCCAAGTGCCACTTTTACTACACCTCACCAGATCAGTTTGCAGCCACAAAATATCACCTATCCAAATCAGATGTCACAGAAAAAGGCAGTATCTGTGAGTAATTAAACCCCTTTCTTACAGAGCCCTTAATTGGTTAATTACATGATATAATCATATGAGTAACCAATTAAAATACAGCTTTTATATCACCTCAAAGTAAAAGGCAGTGTCTGTTCTAACAGAGCCCTTGATTGGTTAATTTGGCCTACATGATATAATCATATGAGTAACCAATTAAAATACAGCTTTTATATCACCTCAAAGTAAAAGGCAGTGTCTGTTCTAACAGAGCCCTTGATTGGTTAATTACATGATATAATCATATGAGTAACCAATTAAAATACAGCTTTTATATCACTTCAAAGTAAAAGGCAGTGTCTGTTCTAACAGAGCCCTTGATTGGTTAATTAAATGATATAATCATCTGTGTAACCAATTAAAATACAGCTTTTATATCACCTCAAGGAAAAAGGCAGTATCTGTAAGTAATAAACTCCCTTTCTTACAGAGCCCTTGATTGGTTAATTACATGATATAATCATCTGTTTAACCAATTAAAATACAGCTTTTATACCATTCGGCAATTCTAAGCTTTATTCCCTTTTGCCCTACTATCTATTCGTACCATACCTGTGATTGGTACAATATATGATAAAACCCTCTTTGTAACCAATCAAAATTGTTCTTAGACGATGGATTGTGCACTTGAGGTTAACAAAGTCAATACTGCTTTTTAGTTATGGGGGAAGAACTGCTTCTTTCACTCTCTCCACACAGGTGGTGACTGCAGACGACAAGTTTCCAAAATTTTTCCACAATTTCAGAAATGTAAATTATCATTACCATATTTAGAATTAGCTTGGAAAATGCATTAAAATGAGTACAAACAAGCCTAGTATTGGTTCAGTGAGTCTTTAGGTATGTCTTGATATTTTGAGAAAATATCCTTAAATCTTGGACTTTTATGTTGAAGCCTATGGCTAGCATGCACAGCATTAAATAGTTAATTTCTATCAGTTATGAAGGGGTGTATTCAGAAACCTTGGGTAGATGGAGAGTGAATGATGTCTGTGCGACATAACTAGGATGAATAAAAAGAGGAAAAAAGCAGTTGATGGAAAAATGAAGATAATTGCTATGTCAAGATGTCATCAGAGTAGTACAACTATATCTGTCATAGTTGGTGTATGTGAGTTGGCATCAGTCAACAAAATGAAAATGTCTAGAAACACTAGTCGGATTTCTGGAAAAGCGGCCTGGATAAGCCATCAAGGTTCAGTTTTTGGTAAAACCCGGTATCTATGTCTTTTAAAGTCAATTTGGGTATGCTGAATCTAAAAATCATGGATACCAAGAATAATTGATCTGTTTTGCATAAAACAAAATGGCCACCAAAATCATTAAAATTGTACACACTAATTGACCTTTTCGGTAAATCCCATAAGCCTTTGCGAGTACACCTAAGAACTTCGTCATTCTAAATCACGCCGCTCCGCGCCGATGCGCACATCGTTTATCGAACATCGTTACTGCGCATTGCAAGTCGGCGTGACGTCAAATGACGAGTTCTCAGGTGTACTCGCAAAGGGTTATGGGATTTACCGAAAAAGGTCAATTGAATGATTTTGGTGGCCATTTTGTTTTTGCGCAAATTAGAAGGTCAAAACGTTAAAATTATTGTTGGTATCCATGATTTTTGGATTCGGCATACCCAAATTGACTTTAAAAGACATAGATATACCACTTTTACCAAATATTGCACCTAGGACTTCTATTTTCAAGAAATCCGACTAGTCTATCAGTATCAACATATAGGAGGATTTGTGTTTAGGAACTGATACTGGAGGCAGATTCTGAGAGGTGGTGTGACAGAGGGGTGATGCCCCTTTCAAAATCAGCCCATTTCATGCAATCCTAGCCTCTGTACTCCCTCCCCCTTGACCTTCCTGAATAACCTGGCTTGGTGTTCAAAATAAGCACTTGTTCGCTTGTCAAAATACTACATCTGACAACCATGATGAGCCATGCACTTGACAGACAGACAACCACCATATTTTACCTCCAAGAACACAATTTATAATAAATAAATTAAACTTGACATCATGATTCAAAGTCATTTGTATCATCACAATCTCCATTTTCTTTACAATTTCTCATCCCTTTTTCCAACCATGCACATCGATCATCGTATGCCACACACAGTCTTCTTGATCAACACATTGTCAGTTCAGAATATTTTTCATTAACCATTTCATTAACCCTATGAAAACTATCTGCCGATTGGCCAAATTGAATATTGTGTCCAATTTTGAACCAATCAAGGAGGGTATTTAATAAGAACATCTGCAAATGCAAGTTTAAAGCCTAGTCATAATTGGCAAGTGAAATGAGCATTTCAAGTTATCAAACCAATCAGAAATGCTGTTAGATGACCAGTAGTGTCCAAGGGGTTAAGTTATCCAATGGTGCTAGTGATTAAGATCCGCATGATTGTATTGGTGAATTCAGAAGCAAATGCAGGTTTCCGAACTTAGCTACTGATTTTCAGGAGTAACAACAAACAAATTATTTTTGTTTGGTACTAAAAATATCTCACTTTTTTTTTTTTTTTTATAAATTAAGGACAAGCAGAGTTTCAAGAGTTGAAATTCATAAACCCATTATGGAAGACATAACCTTAATCTCCCACACATGGTGTAGATTTCAAATACAGTCACACATTCAGGTAACCCCATTTGAAATTCTCACTCCCTGTGTGGGAGATTAAAGTCATGTCATACATAGAGGGTGTAATGCCTTCAACTGGAATAGCACAATTTTGTTCTTATTTCAGACTCTGACCTGGTTACAGGTGTTTTACTGTAAAAGTGCAAATATTTTTGTGGTACATTAAAATTTTCACGCTTTTGGCACACAACACAGCTACCGCGAAAATAAAAACACATGGATATGTTCTTTAAATGTATTGGTGAACGGTACGCGGTACGTGTAAGAATACTCAAAATCGCAAAATTAAAAACAAACAATGTAGCTAACAATTGGAAAAGCAGGAAAAATTACTCGCGCGAAAATTATTCCCGTTTTACAGTATGTTGTGGGATGCTGTGAGAGGAATATTGGCCCATATTTAAGTTGTGACAGCAAAGTAGTACATTTCATCTTAATTTTTCTTTAATAGTGAACACCTCATTTTTCTGCTAATGGAGTATGCATAAGATGAAAGATAGTTTAAATAAGGTTAAGTAATGTAAGACATTGTGTAACTAATTGGTAGATACACCTTTTCTCTGTGATCAAAACTGACTTGAACTAGTTTTTTCTCTTGTTTTCTCTTTTTTAATATAAAAGGTTCTTGACCCCATCCATTTACATTAAGTATTTTCAGAATGGAGATATGAACACTTGTGCAAGCGTAAAATGATTTGTTAAAAATGACGTGTTTGATGGCCTACATTTACTGCAGGTGTTGAAGATGCCCAAACCATTATGTCATTTTTATCACTTCTCCCTCACAACAGACATTAGGATTTAACCCCATGAGAACTACTTGCCGATTGGCCAAAAAGAAGTTTTCATTATCAATTGGACCAATCAGCAATATTGTTAGAATAATTTCACCACACAAAAAAAATGGGGTGAATTATTTGCAAAGCTCCATTCTGATTGGTGATTAAAGTGAAGATATCAAGTAATTGACCAATCAGTGGCAATGTTAGATCGGCAGGTAGTGCTCAGGGGGTTAATACATGCTCATCTGTCAGGACACAGTTCATTGACCTCTATATACTTGTACACTCATAGAATGACCTTTGAATGTGCTGGGTACCTAACCTCATTCTCTGTAACTTGAGGTTAACTTGTGAGCTGTGAAAGGTGTTAATGCTCTGTATGCTGGGCATAGGATTCAACATAAAAGTTTTTGAGATATTTTCTTAAATATCAAAAGCTATCTTTAGAACAACTGAACCAATACTAGGCTTGTTTGTACTCATTTTAATGCATTTTTCATGCTGATTCCAAATGCGGTCATGAAAATGTACATTTCTGAAATTTGTTAATTAAATTTTTTTTAACTTGTCGTCTGCAGTCGACACTTGCGTGGAAAGAGGTAACATATGCTATTAGAATGAGAACATTAATTTGGATCATGGTGACATCAGAACAGCTTGATGTGAAAATGCTTAATTTCCTTGGCAGTTATGTTGCACAGTATGAGAAAAATAAAATGTTATGATTGAAGAATATTGTAAAACATAAGCTGCCTGTCATGAAAGATGAAGCCGTGTACCGATAAACACGGCATAATTTTAGATATTTAATCTTAGCAAAATATGTTAAAAATAAGCTACTGGTTAAAAAAATATATGAATATTTTGTTGGTCTGCCCTATCACATTAAGTGTACTCAATTTCTAAAGTAATGACGTCATACAGATATGCGAAAATGATGCTACTTGGTTTTAAAAGAAAGTGAGTAATTTTGATTTATCACATTAAAGTGCAGTCAATTTTAACTATTGAGTGTCAACTGCAGACGACAAGTTTCAATTTTTTTTTAATTGAATAATTTCAGAATTGTACATTTTTATGACTTTATTTGGAATTGGCATAAAAAATACATTAAAATGAGTACAAATAAGCCTAGTATTGGTTCAGTGGTTCTTGACATAGCTCTTGATATTTGGAGAAAACATCTCAAAACTTTGATCTTTATGTATATGGTTAGCACACAGAGCATTAACTTTCAAAAAAAATTTAAAAATTCAAAAATTTCAGAAATGTAAATTTTTATGACCATATTTGGAATCAGCATGAAAAATGCATTAATATGAGTACAAACAAGCCTAGTATTGGTTCAGTAGTTCTTAAGATAGCTCTTGATATTTTGAGAAAATATTTCAAAAGTTCAACTTTTTCCGTACAAGCGGATGGCTAGCACGCAGAGCATTAAGCAATGAGATGTAACGAAATATGCCAAAAATAAACTTCTTGTTGCAAAATAATTAACTATATTTTAGTCTGCTATATCACATTAATTGCAGTCAGTTTAAGTAATGAAAAATATGAGTGAAAATAGGTTTCTTGTCTGCTTAAGGGGGTACTACACCCCTCAATAAATTAGTGACTATTTTTGCATTTTTCTCAAAAACTAATAACACCCTGGTAACAAAAGTTATGTATATTATAGGGGCAAGGAATCCAATTACTACACTGAAGTTTCAGTGACTCAAGACAAAGCGGTTCGATACTTGTGATAGAAAATGAGGTACCACTAGGATGTACCTCATTTCCTATCATATTTACTGAACCGCTTGTCTTGGTTCACTGAAATTTCAGTGTAGTAATTGATTCCTTGCCCCAATAATATACATAACTTTTGTTACCAGTGTGTTATTATTTTTGAGAAAAATACAAAATAGTCATAAATTTACCCCAGGGGTGTAGTACCCCTTAATAACATTAAAGCATGGTCTATTTTAAGTTATGAACTGGCACAAAATATGCACAAAAAATTTTATGAAAAAAATGAACATAATTTATGTTTTTGGTCTGCTTCATCACCTGTAGTAAGTTTTATATCTTGGTGTAGATTATTCATCCAGTAGTTCAAAACATTATTTTGTAAATTAAATCTAATACTGGAACTAAAATTGACAACTCACTTTGCTATGTTGCATCCGAAAACATGCATGGGACCCGCGTAACGAGACATTCCTTGCCATCTGACGTCATCACATCTGATGTCACAACATCATCAATCAGATGCCTGACGAAGTCCGATGTTTTCGGACGCAACGTAGCAGAGTGAGTTGCAAATTTTAGTTCCAGTATTGGATTTAATTTACAAAATAATGCAGTAAGTTTTGTTAGTGGTGCAGCCAGCTCAAGCAATAGCTTAGCACTACTTTCGGGCTCTGTCACTTAGTACTATCCAGAGAGGGTATATAACCAGAAGTATACAATAGCCTATTGTGCTAACATAATTATTATCATGATTGATATCGGAAATCTATCCTGCGGACGACAGTTGATGCTCTCTGTCGAAGGTGGCATATTACACTCACGAGTTCTAGGCCTAGAAATCATATACATGCGCGTATATTGAAGGATGGGGTGGGGTGGGGGGCTTTGTTTGTTTGTATGAAACATAAACGATGCATGGAAATGTTTTGATTATGAATTAGTTTATTATCCCCGGTAAGCACAACCCATACCTCTTTAAGAGGGGGCTCCCCTCCTTATATAACCACCTCTTCCCTCTGTGTTTCTTTCCCCCCTCCTCCCCTACATTCGATATCTCCTCTATCTCGAGCTCTCCTCCCCCTTCTCTTTTCACTTCCAATTAATGCTCTCTCCCATCTGTTTCTCTTTCTCCCTGTCCTTACCCCTTATCTCCCCACACACACTCCCCCACACACACCACATACAATCTCTTCTCCCCTCTAGCTTCTACTTTTGCAGTAAAAATTGCTTCAGTAAAATTCATTAGGTTATTAGAGGTCATATAATGGCCTTCCCTCGATTCTGGTACATGGGATTAAGGACATGAATCGATTTTGTTTGTAGCACCTATACAATTACAATAGTGGCCTCTTTTGTAATGTCGAATGCAAATATTTCGATGGTCTATATTTTTTCACAGGTGAATTAGCCTAGGCTTATTCGATTTTGTAAACCACGTCTTTCCATGTAGATTACCATGCTTGATTTCTCTCCTCGTGAATATTGCACTCTGAAATTTAAACATTTCTTTTGTATACTTAGAGTAGGTAACTTCAAACTAAATAATTTTGTTCTTCACACCACTTATAAGAAACTGAAACCAAAACCGAAACTGACTGACACAAATGTTCAGTTTTTAACAATAGGTAAAAACAATGAGTTCGATATCTTATGATTCAAGTGGTTAGGCAGGACAATAGAAAACCTCATGACCAAAACCAAAACCAAAACTTAAACTAAACATTTGAAATGAGGCCATGGCTGTGGCAATGCACTGGTTTGCGCACATATTTACATGACTGTGATGTATGCGATACACATCGGTAAATCTGTGTGCATCCTAGGTGAGTGTCACATTAGAATTGTAGGATAGTAATTAATTTGGTATTTTCATTTGAGTTTGATATAATTGCGAGTCATCACGTCTTTTTAAAAGCATTTCTTGTAGCCTAAAGGTTATAATAGGTCGCATCAGGTCTTGTGTAGTCACTGCCCTGTTTGGCCATTCACCCTGAAGAAAGCAGGTAAAACATAAATGCGGGACTAAATTGCATGGAAGGAAGAAAGAAAAGGAGAGAAAACAGAGATATATAAACAAAGAAAGAAAACAGATAGTTACAGTGACGGACATAAACCAGTTTACTCTGGTCATGTCACATAGGAATATTCATGATCACTTCCTTTCCAAAGAAAATAACAGCCCCGTCAGATCGCCGCTTCCAAGATTCTATCAAACTTGTTTTAGAAATGAAAATCTTACAAAATATGCAAAAAATAAGCTCCTTGTTAACAAAATTAAGTGAATATGTGACGCGATCAAGGGAAATGAGTCGGATGTCGCTAATATTGATTTTGAGATATTGACAAAGAAAGTGATAAAATTCTTTTGTTTTATATTGTTTTCAGCGATTGATAAATTAGCGTAACTTTACAAAGAAAAGTTGTATCAACATGGGGTTTTCAATTTCTGAAAGCTGTAAATGTCCTCTTTAGAAACATGTGTAAAGCTCATTTTCGACCAGGGTCAACATGCGACTCATTCCCCTTGATCATGTCACATATGTTTTGGTCTGCTCTAACACATTAAGCGCAGTCAGGTTGGCTAAGATGCTAACTTGTACTTAAGAATGTAATGCATTGAATATTTATGCAATGTTGAAGCATACTTCCTTGATTAATTATGTAGTGTTTGTTTCAATATGGTGCCTAAAGCATTTTTCTTGTATGTAAACAAACACTGCAATCCTTTTGTTTTTGAAAAGTACATATTTGCACTATGTGCAATATTTATAGGAAATATTGGGCATTACAATATTTATGATATGCTATTTTCGGTAGACAGCATAATGGTTTATGTGTGCTATCTTCAGTAGACAGCAGAAAATGGTCTTGCTATCTACAGTAGATAGCATATGATGGTTTATGTATGCTATTTGCAGTAGACAGTGTAAAATGGTATGTAATAATTTGCTATCTATAGTAAACAGCATTTTGATGGTGTATGTATGGTATCTTCAGTAGACAGCATAAAGGTTCATCCAAGAATGGTCCAAGTTTGCTATCTACAATGGACAGAATGATGGCAGTGTATGCTATTAATGTAATTGTAGATGGCATAATGTCTGTGCAAGTTGCTATCTATAGTAGGCACCATGATATGTATGCTATATTCATCTCAGTTTGCTATCTACTGCAGACAGAATGATGGTAATGTATGCTATCTTCAGTAGACAGCATAAAAGTTTGACCCAGTTTGCTATCTAACGTAGACACCATGATGGCTTATGTATGCTATCTTCTGTAAACAGCATAAATAATGCAAGTTGCTATCTTCAGTGGACAGAATGGTGGTTTATTTTTGCTGTCTTCAGTAGACAGCATAAAGGTTTATGCTATCTTCAGTAGACAGTATGGTGGTATATGTATGCTATCTTCAGTAGACAGCATGGCGGTTTATGTATGCTATCTTCAGTAGACAGCATGGTGGTTTATGTATGCTATCTTCAGGAGACAGCATGTAGCATGGTGGGTTATGTATGCTATCTTCAGTAGACAGCATAAAGGGTTTGTGCTATCTTCAGCAGATATCATGGTAGTTTTATGTATGTTATCTTCAGTAGACAGCATAAAGGTTTGTGCTATCCTCAGTAAACATCATAGTGGCTTATGTATGCTATCTTCAGTAGACAGCATCACATGCATGGTTTAATATACAATGTGTTGTAACTCAAATAAACACAGGATAATAAAAAATACATAAAATGAAAAAATGAAATGAAAAGAAAAGAGAAAAAAAACACACCTTTCGGGATGTAAATGTACTGTCCATTTACACATTCCCAAGTCCTTTGATGTTGGTATTTTATTACACTGAACGTTTTACCCTTTCAATGCCTTAACAGTCCAAGATTAAGTTGCAATAAAATTTCAAATATTTTGACTGATTTCAAAATCATTATGAATCTAATCAAGACACAAATTAAGTAAAACCACATTTTGTTCATATTCTAGTTTTAATTTTTCTTTGTTTATGCAGCAACCTTAATGCTCTGCCTGCTAGCCATGCGCTTCAACGGAAAAAGTTCAAGTTTTGAAATTTTTTCTCAAAATATCAAGAGCTATCTTAATAACTACTCAACCAATACTAGGGTTGTTTGTACTCATTTTAATGCAATTTGCATGCTGATTCCAAATATGGTCACAAACATTAACATTTCTGAAATTGTTGAATTAAAAAAAAAATTTGAAACATGTCGTCTGCAGTCGACACCCGCGTGAAGAGAGTTAAATAATCAATGAAATTTTCTATTATGAAATGCTGTAAGGCAAGCAAAGCCCAAGTATTTAGTCCAATTAGGCTATTGATAGTTCATAAACCTAATTATCATCAGTGAATTGGTCACTAATGTCTATTTAGTCAATGCATTGTGGCAGGCTAGCCAGCAGGTGTGTTGTGTACGGATTAAGGGCAATCACCCTACTAGGCATAATAGCTAGGCAGACTAGTGTACAAATTGACAGGTTTGCATCAAAGGATTTGAGCAACGTAACATGCATTGTAATGTCAGGTTTACATGTGCGGTATGAGAGAAGTACCTTAAAGAGATTGGGCTTAAATGTACTCCGCCATGTTTTTGCATCGCTCATAAAGCATGTTTATAGTGAATATACAGAGTTTTGAGTACATCATGTACGATAGTCCTTGTATATATACCAAAACTCTTGCTGTTTATAGTGAGGCACAGTTACCATACAAATCATTTGCCAACTAACATTAACGTGCATCTGGAATGACCCCAACATTAATGCGGATGTGTAAATATTGTGGTATGACGAGCTATAAACAGCCCCTTCTGCAGTGTTATCATGCCGAATCTACATTTAGCTCTTGGGGAAGAGTTTGAATGTCCTGCGCGGATCCAACACATCATGAAGTGGCTGTTACTTTTGGTAATACAGCCCCCAATTTAACATCAAACAAACAAACATTAACCAAAAATCTTTTAATAAAATAAGTGTTCATGGTTCCTATAGACGAATCCAACGAGCCAAGTCATGGTCAGGATTTGGTCGGCCATTACTGGGTCCCCGGCGCACCAAGCTGGTGGTGTGACTGCCCAATTGGGTATATTAAAGCCGCTTAAAAATTGATGTTATATTGTATTGTGTTGCAAACTTTCATCATTCTTTTTGTCTACGCGTAACACGGGTGATGGAATGCAGTTTAAAATTCCCGCCAAGGACGCATCATTTCACATTTCAGGTGAGATACACTCAACGGGGACCCAGCCATGGCTGCCACTGAGGTGTAGGAATGTGTGAAATTGGATTCGTCTATATCAGTCTGCCCTGAATGGTGACAAGGCAATCTATTCCCATTGCAATAACTTGTGTGGGATAGCATAGCAGGAGCAATGTTTTCCAGTTTTACTCATATGACTATAAAAATATAGTGTACTTCTTAATATCAATACTCTGATTTTATAGGAAATGAATGAAGGAAAGTAGTAATCACATTTATATTTCCATAGGTCTTGCAGTTCTTGAGTTATTGAAAATGATATATAAAAACAAAAGTTGTGTGCATTTTTCCCATCCCTAGAAAAAATCATGCACATGAGGTGTAAATGACACCTCATATCAAGTCTTGGAATCTCTCTCATGGAATCCATACCATTCCTCTTGTGTGTCAGCTTTATTTGTGATGCGATCAAGCAAAATGAGTCTTGATGTCGATCAAAATCAAAATTTAGTTTTCAACCTCATTATATGAGCCATTTTCAGAGCTTTATTTTGCTGAAAACCCTATCATAATTAGACTTACGGTTCCAGAGATATGGCTATTTTAGTGTTGCTCAGAACAATGAAATACAAAGGAAGTTGAATACTATTATTGATTATATCTCAAAGTCAATATTCCCAACATCCGACTCATTTTTGCTTGATCGAATCACATTTGCAGTGATGCCAACGCAGCGCCTTAGGCGCACAATTGGGCTACTTGGCGATCACTTGCCGCTACTCAAAAAAGCATGCCGCTACTTGCCTAAAATTGGGCTACTTTTGACAGTGTCAGGCCGCGGCACTAATTTGATGTATTTTCCTTTCAATTTAGCCGATTTATAAAGGTTTTGAGCCTCTAAAGCCTCAAATTGCAATTACAATGCGTTTTGGGACCATTTATTGATCGGTTAGTAACTTCCTAGTGAGTACCGGAAGTTTAAAAGTCAAGTGTTTTTCCGCCCAATTGGGTGATTTGCGTTCTAAATTTGGGCAAATCCGCCCAAATATCGGGTATTGGGCGCTTTTTTGGAAGCTTAAAAAATTGGGCTACTTGAGAATCTTTTACCGCGGCCTAGCGAGTCAATGCGCCGCGCCTTGATGCTGAAAAGTTTTGGCAACACTGCACATTTGTCTCAACATTTGAGTGCACACACCACTAGGTTATGCTCCCCTCAAACCCACCTTTTAAAGCCATAATGTATGGTTTCCTTCAAATTTTAAATTTGTTATTCTAAACTCAAAATGCTGAAATAATACTAGTAATTATTGTCGGGAAGGGGTTCTGTCCATTTTGAACATAGTTCTATAGGAGAACATGTTGCATACAAACATCAAATTTGGCTGATTCAATTAGGTGCAAGTTGGGACATGTGTAAATATTAAAAATATGCCAAAAAATCAGGTTTGGAAAAAATGAACCAATTTCATATTATAAGATCATACACTATGGCTTTAAACAAACAAGACATGTTTTAAGGTAATAAATGCAAAAGGACAGGAATCGTCCCTGCTGATATACAATGAATACTACAAAATACTACTTGATATATGCTGTTGGTGCATGCATCCCACGTGGTGTGATGACGCAATCGCCCTAAGTGATATATAGGCACGGTTTCGCTGGCCAGCGAAGCCCAAGATCCGTGGCAAAGTGTCGCCGACCGAGTGCTTGGCATGCGAGGGGTCTCGGGTTTGAATCCCACCCAGAGCAAACAACTTCTTTCCTTCTTTTCTCTCTTTATTCTTTCCTTCTTTCCCTTCCCGTCGCCAAAAGCCCTTAGGCGGTTAGGGTTAGGTTACCACTATCGAAACTCAGTATAGGCTTCCTTAACCCTAACGCTCCTGAATACTACAAAATACTACTTGATATATGCGCTGTTCGTGCATGCATCCCACGTGGTGTGATGACGCAATCGCCCTAAGTGATATATAGGCACGGTTTCGCTGGCCAGCGAAGCCCAAGACCCGTGGCAAAGTGTCGCCGACCGAGTGCTTGGCATGCGAGGGGTCTCGGTTCGAATCCCACCCAGAGCAAACAACTTCTTTCCTTCTTTTCTCTCTTTATTCTTTCCTTCTTTCCCTTCCCGTCGCCAAAAAGCCCTTAGGCGGTTAAGGGGGTACTACACCCATCGCATTTTTTTGCGGGTTTTTTGCATTTTGTGAAGAAATGAGAAAAAAAAATTGGTCAAAGTGGTATGCAAAATGAAGGGGCAAATCTTCTCGTTCTATTGGTGGCATCGGTATCGATGTAGCTTACATGCTTTTAAAGGGACATACCCAAAAGCGGTACATGGGGGCACTTTTACAAATTGGAGTATATCTAAAATTTCAGAATTGCTACCGTGAAACCAGTCACACGCACAAATTAAGCATTAATGTCAGACCCTAAAAGTACCAAAATATATATTTTTTGGAAATGCATTAATTATGCACAGCTTTGAAAACACATGCTTGGCATCACTTATCATTATTAAAGAAAATAAACTTCTTTTTTTTTTTTTTTTTGACAATGATATGCAAAATTTGTGTTCGCTTGCTAGCCAGCACATCTGTTTCAGGTTTGAAACAGTAAAATCTTAATGATAAGATAATGCTTGTTTTTTAGTTCTAGGCGATTTTTAGGGTCGCCATCTCAGTAAAAGACAAACACTGAATACAATGTAAACGCTATCACAAGTACATGTGTTTGGCACAAAAATGTTAATTTGTCGCAACTTGTTGCACAAAATCAACTAAAGTGAGAACGTTCACAATGTATGTTGGAGCATAATTAATATGCCACCATTTTTACTTACATCAGAGAAGACAATCCTGTATATTTCACTTGAAACAATTCCTGCCAGATGATATTTCCGAGTTTGTGGAGGTCGCCATTATAATTTTGTATTTTGGGGTTAGGCGATACACGCCCGATCGGTACTACTGTGGGTCGATCACGATTAATTGGTATCGCCATACGATACCGGTAGGCTACTTTTGACAGAATATAGAAAAAATAAAATGTATTATTATGAAACGTATTGAAAACAAAAATATTCAAAATTTAAAACAAATAATTATAAGCAAATATTCTAATCTTTCATTCTCGACTTCACGCCGTGGGGGGGCACTCGGCAACTTTGGAGGTGACGCGCTGTAGGGCTGGATAAGACCCCTTTTTCAGCATCGCTGTCACCCAAAGACCCCATATTTTTTACAAACACATGCTCTGTCACCCGAAGACCCCCTATTTTCCCCAGGCGGCGAATGGCATGATCGAGCCGGCAACTTGTGAAACCGCCCGGCCGTATGGCATTTTCCATATCGCTACTTTGTTAGTTTTGTGGGGTTCATTATCGAACCCCAACGGTTTAGCTTGTATTTATATTATTTATTAACATAGGCCTATTTGTTTGTGATATTTCAATCGTTTTAAAATTTCAAAATAATCCCATTCAATTACACGGTTGAAGATGAAAATTTACTGAATTTAGAGAATGCAATGCGACCACCACCTGATTTTTCCATTTGATCTGTCACCCAAAGACCCTTGCAAGTTCAATTTGAACAGCAACTTTCATTTATCACTGATTTTGTTACTTATTTTGAAGAAAAAAAAAACAATGAAATTTGAAGCCATTTAGAACTAGAAATTCGATTTTCGAGGTTTTTGCAGCGCTGTTTCGCTCTCACCCAAATATTCCATTTAAAAATAAGGTCATGTTCTCACCCAATGACCCCATATTTTTTACATTTTGCTCTCACCGAATGCCCCTTAGTGCGAAAGTGCCAGCCCTACACCTATAATCCATTTCATATTGAAGTGCCCCCGGGACTTCAGGTAGCGAATAAATTGTGTGGTATAGTGATTTAATTCCAATGGATTGTCCCCGGGATTGTCTATGGGATATACTCAGCGGCATACCATGCGTGATATGTGCGAGATATTTCGAGTGATAGAGGTGAAGTTTATGATGTTGTTTTTTTGCAAATTTCCAATGTTTTTCGCCTCCAAATGTATTGGGAACTTTCATAATGATTGCATATTAAAGACCCATTCAGTGATCCCAGCGCAAGTGTAAAAAATTAAAATTGTTTGAAGGATAAGTCATTCAAATTGTCATTTGGTATTTTTGAAATGACAAATTTGGCAAAAAAACGAGAAAAAAACAGCAGTATACTGACGAAGTTGAAGCCAGTGGCGTAGCTGCCAAAATTGCCTGTTGGGCCCCGCCCCCTGGCGCTATTTGGGCCCTCGCCCCCTAGCTCAAGGCCAAAGGAGGAGAGAGAGAGAGAGAGGAGAGGAAAAAAAAGGGAGAGGAGTGGGGGGGAGAATGGTACTATATAATATCAAAATGTGTTGCTTTTCGGGCGCTAGCACCTATAATCTCTTTTTCTCTCTCTCTCTTCACTTTCTCAAACCACCGGAAAAAAATTGGGTCAACCTTTTCGGGCTGTTGAGGAAGGGCGGCTAAATTTTTGTTTGGTGGATTTGGGCCCCCCCTGGAAAAAAATCCCAGCTACGCCACTGGTTGAAGCCCCATTCAAATACACAGTAGCTAATTTAGATACTATCAGTATCTAAATTACAGATTCGTGTAAAATGTCTTTCGGCTGAACCACTCGCATAGGCTATGTTTAGCACATCTATGACAATGACAAAGGTACCGAAATCTGAATTTTGATGATTTTTACGATCGCGTCTGGATGAGCAAATCACTGAATGGGCCTTTTAATTATTTTATCATTTTGGGAAAAAAAAAAAAATCTAAAAATTTAAAACGATCGTACAATTAGGGGCTGGGGTATGAGCGTTTGGACAGTATTTATTTTGGGACATTAGAGCACATCAGACATATCGAATTGCATTCTGAATATGAAGAATGTCATTCCGATATCAAATAATTTCGATTTTTTGAAATTAGCGATTTAATACACATTTTATGGCAAATCATTAAAATTGATATTTTGATATTTAACAGTACTTGAAGTAAACTTTATAAATCTGATGATTTATACTTAAAGTGTATGTAGGTGGGATGAAAAGCCGACGATCAATTGAAAATTTTGACCTTTCAGTATTAAAGATTTGGATTTTTTTCCCAAAACACACAAAAAAATTAGGTCTTTTTGGGAAAAAATCCATATCTTCAATATGAAAGGTCAAAATTTTCAATTGACCGTCGGCTTTTCCTCCTGCTACATACACTTTAAGAATATATCATTAGATTTATATAATTTACTTTGAGGACTGTTATATATCAAAATTTGAAAATATCAAATTTTTATAATTTGTCATAAAATTTGTATTATATTGTGATTTTTAAAAATGAAAATTATTTGATATCAGAAAGACATGCTTCAGTATTCAGAATGCAATTCGACAGGTCTGAGGTGCTCTCATGTCCCACAAAAAATACTGTCGAAACGCATAATAAACGCTCATTTTGGATCCCTTAAGGCTTTAATTAAAAAGAAAGTTGTAAACTTGTTGCATCTAGTTGATTAAAGTGATGTTTGCTATACTGGTTTTATTATCACCTGTGTTGTGTTTACGATTCGTAATCCCACGAAGAGGAAGTTTAGTTCGTTAATGTGGTAGGCCTACAGCCACACGTACCCCATCCCCTGAACAAGCACATCCCGACTCATTTCAGGCGCGGATTCAGGGGAGCGCCGACTAACCCGAAGAGAAGAGAAAGGGGCTTTCGCCGATTTATGTTTAAAACAATTGCTAAAATTGTCCACCAAACCGCTTCAATTAGATCTTCATTTTGCACAAGTTTCTTACTTCTGAGGGGGGAACATCCCCCCTCAGACAACCCCCTGCGTCGCGCAAGCGCGCTCCGCGGCCATTCTTTTTTTCATTTTATTTTATTTTTTCTAAAAATTTGGCCCCACTCCCTGACTGCTCTGGATCGACAATCGGTAACAAAAGCTGGTATCGCCCATCACTATGAAGATTGACATAGACGTATTATAGGACTGGGAGCGAGTCTAATACGTGTGAGTAACGGCAGAAACCGGTTGTGAAGAAGACTACGTGGATCGCTACAAAAATAAGCGTCCTTAACAACCTGTCAACTTTAAGACAAATAGGTGAAAAATTACACTTTCACGATGTGTTTTCATAATCTTTTTTATTTCACATGATCCGTGCATATATCGACTAGCTATAAATGGAAAAATATTTTTTTAGACCAATCAAACCAATACATGGGTGTAGTACGCCCTTAAGGTTAAGGTAATAAATGCAAAAGGACGGGAATCGTCCCTGCTGATATACAATAGGCAATATCTTTAATGTGCTAGCCATGCGCTTCAACGGAAAAAGTTCAAGTTTTGAAATATTTGCTCAAAATATCAAGAGCTATTTTAAGAACTACTGAACCAATACTAGGGTTGTTTGTACTCATTTTAATGCATTTTTCATGCTGATTCCAAATATGGTCATGATAATTTACATTTCTGGAATTTTTGAATTGAAAAAAAATTTGAAACATGTCGTCTTAATTGTTTGGGTATTTTAATGCCACAACTACATATAACTATAAATAAATGGCGAGGTTGAGGAATAAATCAGCTATCACATATTTTTGAATTTTGACAACCGACCATGCCGTTCTTGAAATAAAAGAATTTTTCAAAACTAAGCCCTTTTTCAAATCTTTCCACGGATTATCGATGATCTGTATTCAGAGTGCTAATCACTGCGCATCATCAGCGCATGAGGCGTCTATTGTCATTGATAGATATTTGATTCTGTGGAATGGATTGAAAATGAGGTAGTTTCATAAAATTATTTTGTTTCAAAAACGGAGCGGTCAATTGTCAAAATTCAAAAAGTATGTGATCGCTGATATATTCCTCAACCACATCGGTTATTTAGTTCTGTTTGGTTTATGTGTTAAAATACCAAAAAAAAATCAGTTTACAACGATACAGTTCTTTCAGGGACACCCTGTATGTGTATATCAATCTCATTGTATTTCTTCCCAGTGTATAATTTTGAAGAAAAAACAATCACATATAGGAAACAGCCCAGGAAAATGACTCAGTAGCTCTAGTTCTGTTTGGTTTATATGTTAAAATACCACAAAAAATCAGTTTCCAATGATACAGTTCTTTCAGGGACACCCTGTACATGTATATCAATCTCATTGTATTTCTTCCCAGTGTATATGTTGAAAAAACAAATCCCATATATATGTAGAGGAAACAGCCCAGGAAAATGACTCAGTAGCTCTTGGCTCTTGACTTCATCTTACTATTGAATAAATCTTTCCATGAAAGACAGGAAAACAAATCAATTTACTGCAGTCGGTTCATTTTCACATATTGAACCATCGGCAATTATTTCACAGAATCTAAACACACGGAAGTCAGTGTTGCCAAAACTTTTCAGTGCCAAGGCACAGTGAAATGGCTCGAAACCCACGGTGACCGACTCCAAAGTAGCCTAATTTTTATAGGATTCCATAAAAAGCACCCAATACTAGATATTTGGGTGCTTCTACCCAAATTTAGAAGGTAAATCACCCAATTAGGAAGAAAAGCACTTGACTAAACTAATGGTACTTAATTGGAAGTTTACTGACTGATCAATAAATGGTCAAAAATCCATTTTTTATTGCAATTTGGAGCTTCAAAACCTTTATTATATGACTGAATTCAAAATTAAATACGTCAAATTACTGCTGCTGCCTGACATTTGCAAAAGTAGCCCAATTTAGGCTAGTAGTTGCAGTAGCACGTACAAAGGGGAGGGGGGCAGGGGCACAGGCTCCCCAGTTTAACCTATCAGTTGGGGAAAACAGTAATTCTGGGGACTTGAGTGGTCACTGTTCATGCCAGTCTGAGCTGGAAATTTTTCTGAAAAGATCATTTAGATGAAACAATGAATAGTGCTTTAAACCAAGAGTAAGCTTTACCAACTGACCCCTTAAAAACGGCCATATTTAAGGTTAAAAAACCTGAAATCCCTGGACCCTGAGAGGTTTAAAAAATTGTGAAACCAATACATCAAATTGTGGTATCTTTTTTTCAAACCATTAAAAATAATTGGGTCAACCTTTTTTTGGCGCAGCCACTCGGGAAACAGGATTGTGTGCCCCCACGGTCAAAAAATCCTGCGCACGCCACTGAGTAGCGGCATGGCTTTTTGAGTAGCGGCATGGCTTTTTGAGTAGCGGCAAGTGATCGCTAATAAGTAGCCCAATTGTGCGCCTAAGGCAGTAGATATGAAGGTGGAAGGAAGTATGGATGAATCTCTCCTTCACCCTAACCATTGGAGTGTTGACTCTAGATTGCCAACTCAAAAATATTTCAATATTTTAGATTTGAACATTTTATGCCCTTATTTGGAATAAGATAATAATAATAATAGAGTATGTCCTAGTGAGTACAAATTTGCTTCGTCTTCATACAGTGGTTCTGATTTACATAGTTATTTCAAGGATGAGAAGAATTCATATCAACTCTTGCACATTATGGACAGAGCACTGTTTGGCAAACATTAATTTCAAATCAAGCACTGCATAATTTGATTAAATCTAAGAATTATATACTAATATGTCAACAAGATATCATAAGAATCAATATTTAGCCAGTCGGTATATCTATGATCTGACGTGTATGACCCATTCTCACAAAACCTGGAGAAGACCATATTTTGAGATAAATGCTTTAAAAAAATATACACCCACAGAGACGAGAGATATAGACCGCGTGCAATCAGTCAAAGTCCCCGTACATTGTATGATGTGAGTTCTCGCATATTCATGAGGGCCGATTGTTCGATCGTGCCGTGTCTAACAATCATGTCAGCGTTGCGTGCCTTCGCGCATATGCGATAGAGTGTTGCGTGCTTTCGCAATTACATGATAGACCGTGAAAATACGCAGTAATTGCATAGCAGTCTCGCCTGTTGCATTTCAAGGAACAATCGGCCCTCATTATCGGGTGATGCGGAGACTTTGACTGATTGCACGCGGTCTGTATCTCTCTCATCTGTGTATACACCATAGGACGTGTGTGACCCATTCTAACAAAACCTGGAGTAAGCCATATTTTGAAATAAATGCCTTAAAAAAATATACACCATACAAATTTGTATGGGAATCAATATTTAGCCAGTCGGTTTATCTATGATCTGACGTGTGTGGCCCATTCTCACAAAACCTGGAATATTATTGGCAGACCCTATTTTGAGATAGAGGCCTTTAAAGCCATAATGTACAATCTTAATATATACTGCGCCCATAAAGTATCCTTACACTTGGAAAAAAATTCCAAATTTTAAAACTAAACCATATGTGGGTACATTTATTCTTTTAATAGATGCATTATCTATTATCCTGCACATTATGACACCCCATTGAATCCAATGTAACCTCCAAAAGTAAAGTTACAAGCATTTGATTAGTTAAAGGTCCAGTTTTAAAATATGTAGCAAAAATTTTGGAAATACAGCATAAAACTTCCTAAATTACAATCATGTAAAAATCAGAATTTTGACCAAACTTGTGGGCGTCCTCCTAAGCAAATTTTACAAAATGGCTTTAATTTTGAATCACTACCGGCACAGCTATATCAAAATATCAAAAAGCAAAACAATTGCAATGTTACTGGTTTTGTGTGAATGGGTCATGTATGCATCCAAGCCTGGCTGAATTTGATGCTGGTTTTGTGTGAATGGGTCATGTATGCATCCAAGCCTGGCTGAATTTGATGCTGGTTTTGTGTGAATGGGTCATGTATGCATCCAAGCCTGGCTGAATTTGATGCTGGTTTTGTGTGAATGGGTCATATATGCATCCAACCTGGCTGAATTTGATGCTGGTTTTGTGTGAATGGGTCATATATGCATCCAAGCCTGGCTGAATTTGATCAGAGAAAAGTCAACCTTAGTTTTGTGATGTTGACTACTACATACAAAATGTTCAAAGCCCACATTGATGATGAACTGAGAATGCCTGCAGTAGATAATATTTTTAAAGGGTTCAGTCGAACATAGTAAAAAGATGTAGCTTTTGTTTATGTCACTTTACTAACTACTGTAAATATCAGACTGACATATCTACAGCAGATAGCAAACTCACATAGGTAGCTATTATGCTGGCAATTTCATGTACCTTGTTATCTACTGTAGATAGCAAACTCACATAGGTAACTATTATGCTGGCAATAATACCATGCTATCTACTGTAGATAGCAAACTCACATATAACAATTATGTTGTCAATTTCATATATCATGTTATCTACTGTAGATAGCAAACTCACATATAACAATTATGCTGTCAATTTCATATATCATGTTATCTACTGTAGATAGCAAACTCACATATAACTATTATGCTGTCAATTTCATGTATCATGCTATCTACTGTAGATAGCAAACTCACATATAACAATTATGTTGTCAATTTCATATATCATGTTATCTACTGTAGATAGCAAACTCACATATAACAATTATGCTGTCAATTTCATGTATCATGCTATCTACTGTAGATAGCAAACTCACATATAACAATTATGTTGTCAATTTCATATATCATGTTATCTACTGTAGATAGCAAACTCACATATAACAATTATGCTGTCAATTTCATGTATCATGCTATCTACTGTAGATAGTAAACTCACATATAACAATTATGTTGTCAATTTCATATATCATGTTATCTACTGTAGATAGCAAACTCACATATAACAATTATGCTGTCAATTTCATATATCATGTTATCTACTGTAGATAGCAAACTCACATATAACAATTATGCTGTTAATTTCATGTATCATGCTATCTACTGTAGATAGCAAACTCATATAACTATTATGCTGTCAATTTCATATATCATGTTATCTACTGTAGATAGTAAACTCACATATAACAATTATGTTGTCAATTTCATATATCATGTTATCTACTGTAGATAGCAAACTCACATATAACAATTATGCTGTCAATCTCATATATCATGTTATCTACTGTAGATAGCAAACTCACATATAACTATTATGCTGTTAATTTCATGTATCATGCTATCTACTGTAGATAGCAAACTCAGATATAACAATTATGCTGTCAATTTCATATATCATGTTATCTACTGTAGATAGCAAACTCACATATAACAATTATGTTGTTAATTTCATGTATCATGCTATCTATTGTAGATAGCAAATTCACATATGTAGATATTATTCTGTTAATTTCATGTAGCTTTGCTGTCAATTTCTTGTACCATGCTATCTACTGTAGATAGCAAACTCATATTATGTCATATGCTATCTACTATAGATAGCAAACTTACATAGGTAGCTATTAGGCTGTCTATTCCATGTCCTATGCTATCTACTGTGGATAGCAAATATCTATTTTAAAATATTGTGAAAATGATTATTAGTTACAAAGCCATAGGCATATTTATTAGGGCTGCGTTACTTTTTGTGCAGTCTTTACCATGATATCTATTGTAGATAGCAAGCACATAAGTAACTGTTAATGTTGTCTATGATAGACATAGTACAACGTATTGTTTATTTTATTGTCCTAAGTAGGATATATAATAACATCATTGTCTACAACAAAATGAAAAAAGAATATGCTTCATTCTGTAAACGACTCCACACAGTATAGTAATATGTTATGATAGTAATAATGTAATCATGTTGTTACTTGAAAGGATGGAACTCCTATTCTTGCACCATACTTCAAAATGTCTTAACCCCATGAGAACTACCTGCCTATTGGTCAAAAAGGAGTTTTCATTATCAATTGGACCAATCAGCAACATTGTTAGAATAATTTCACCACACAAAAAAATTGGGGTGAATTATTTACAAAGCTCCATTCTGATTGGTGATTAAAATGAAGATATCATGTAATTGACCAATCAAAGGCAATGTTAGATTGGCAGGTAGTGCTCAGGGGGTTAAGTGTCTTAAGTGACCATATGCTGTATATACAGGCTTATGTTAACATGGATGAGATGTAGCATTTCATTTTCTATTCTGCATGGTGTTATTTTTGGTCTTGGTAAATTAAATGCTGCACTAAAGTGAAGCAGACGACATTGAAAAAATTCCCGCCAAAAAAAATTCACCATAAAAATGATAAAAGTTGGTGATTTTTTATGGATTGATTTGTGTGAATTAAATGCTGGCTGCACTTAAGTGAAGCAGATGACATTTTAAAATTCCCGCCAAAAAAAAATTAACTTAAAAAATTAAAATGGGTGATATTTCGAAACAAGATTTGAAAGAGGGATTAAAAATGTATTAAAATTATTATCAGAGGATAAATATGTCTACTATACCATTCCATCTTTAACAAGTGCATGTAATTTGCTATTCTATTCTATGTGGTGGTGTTTTTGGTATAGATCATTTGTGTACATACGTATCAAAATGATGTAGGGTACCTGCAGGGAATATGGGACCATTAAGGACGTTTAGCTTATTTGCATAAAAACTAAAGAAGATATGCCCACAAGAGATTGTTATGATGAACAACCTGTCCTTTAAGATTAATAAAACAGGCAATGTTACCTTGTTTTTATGTTTGTTTGGGCGCTATGACGTCAAAATGACGTCATCGTCAAGTGTCCCATATTACCTGCATGTGCAGGTAATATGGGACACTGTGTTATCTCTATGGTGAAAATCAAAAAGTTCAGAAAATCACTCTTTTGTTCTAAAAACATTTTTGTTACATGATTTTGAATGTTAAATGCAAATTTCTACAAGAAAATTCAATTTTCTGAATAGTTTTGCTTTTCGCATTGACAATGCACACAATTTCCTATGTGTCCCATATTACCTGCACCCATTCAGTTGAAAATCAGAGAAAATAATAATTTATAAAAGGAAAGTGCCACTTGTCAGTGGAATTTTACCTGCTGATAAGCTTAACCCATCACCTAAAGATCATAAAAAATGACAAATGCCCCCTCAGTACCAGAGTTTTTGGATACACAATCATAAAATGTGACGTCATTGATTTTATATCAGGCCAAAAAAAAACGACATAATTTTTTGGGCAATTTCACTCTTTTTGGCATTGATTTCCAAGAGTTTTATATATTTGATACACAGACTCCAAAACTGCATTTCTAGAAGCACAATTGATGTCTCTAAACACATAACAAATCAACTTAAAGTGTTTACCTTCTCTAAGCTACTTTTTGTTAAAATGAAAACAGGTGTCCCATATTACCTGCTGTCCCATATTACCTGCAGCTACCCTACTTGTCAGCTGCTACATATGTCTATTATATATAATAGCTGGGAATAAATAGCAGACTCATCTCAAGTGGAGATCACTTCAAATCATCCCCAAGTCACATGGTTTAGAATGTTCTCTGTATTCCTAATCCATGTGACTTGGGGATGATTTGAAGTGCCATCCACTTGAGATGAGTCTGGTATTTATTCCTAGCTATTATGTAAAATGAGACACATGTAGCAGCCGACAAGTACATCTTTTGATATGGATATACACATTTTATCATTAACATTTACTGTAAAAAGTGGAAATTTATGCACTTCATTTATTTTCACACTTTTCATATTCCAAACTGCTATCACGAAAATAACAGTGTGTGAATATATGTGACGTGTCATGTCAAAAGGAGACACTTTTGGGCAGGATCGTAAATGGAGAAATAGCCAAATATCTGACCGGGGTGATTTTTTTCACAATTTGGGTTTGTTGCGAATTTGTAATGTTCTTAACGTTTAAAATATTGTCTGATAGTTTCAGACCGGAATATAACTGGCATCTTGTATTTTTTGAGACATTTATTCAAGGCAATTCCTACTCTCAACATTGTCAATAATATTTTTAAAGGCCAATATCTCAATGTCCAATTTTATGATACAATAACTTACGAACTCAATATCTTCACTTAGAAATGTCCGATTTAATTGGGGAAAACGGCATTGTGGAGCAAAATATCTCTGTATTTAAGATAAATGTAAAAACCTCAAAATTGATAACCTTCCCAAAAGTGTCTCCTTTTGACATGACACGTCACATATTCCTTTAGGAAATTTAAAATTGTGATTTAAAAGACATGTAAAATAGTCCAAACTTGGCACAGCTCGAAATATCGATCATGGTAAAATGTCTACTTTACAATATGTTGTTGACTGTTAATAGCATTCATGTAAAGCAATATCCAAGACATTTACTGATGTGCAGTCATTAAATATGAATTATACTTTTCAAATTTAAATGCAGTCATCCAAGTTGTGTAAAAACCATATCATGCATGATTTAAAGACCCATTCAGTGCCCCCGGATTCAGTGATCCCAGCGAAAGTGTAAAAAAAAATTTAAATTGTTTACAAATTGCTATAAAGTGAAGGATAAGTCATTCAAATTGTCATTTGGTATTTTTGAAAAGAAAAATTCGGCAAAAACCAAAGCAGTAGTTGCCGCATTCAAATACATGTAGCTAATTTAGATACTGTCAGTATCTAAATTACAGATTCGTGTAAAATGTCTTATTTTGTCTTAAATACACAGCTTTCAGCAGAACCACTCGCAAGCTATGTTAGCACATCTATGACAATGACAAAGGTACCAAAATCTGAATTTTGATGATTTTTATGATCGTCCGGATGAGCAAATCACTGAATGGGCCTTTAAGTCTAGCCCAATGTTGATAAAGTGTAATTTGGCTATCAGTGTTGTACAGTCTATGAGCATGCTACCAAAAATGCAATTGGTAATTAGGAGTAATTATATATCAAATCAAACAAAAATTGACCGTTCAACTGTGATATGTCCCATGATTCGCCAGTATGTCAAATCAACGCATACGACAACCAGAGATGGTGTTTGTATGTGAAACGACAGATAGAATAGGCAACTGTAGTTACACAGTGGCCTATGTCAACCAGGCCCGTAACCAGGATTTATAAGGGGGGCTGACTTTGAAAAAGTGGACTTGGGGCGGATTTTGAAAAAGTGGCATAAAAATCTCTATTTTTGGGGTCAAAAGAGGGGATTTTTTTTTTTGGTTGTGGGTTGGCGATTTGTTACAGGCCTGATGTCATCTTATCATGATATGCCAGTAGGCCAAATCACAGAGCAAGGTTTTCATGCGGGAGGTATATAAAATCATGGTATCAAACTAATTAGTGCCTTATCTCATTAACTAGTAAGCCTAATTTTCAAAACTTGTGAGATTATAGAGTTCCATTCATGGATTATGAAATTCAACTTTATTCATTTTGTTTAAAAAAGTCTTATATCCTAAATCAGCAACAAATCAGTTCAGGAGCACTGTGAATTCATAGACCTGTCTGTGAAATCACATACCCGGGTCTGTGATTTCACATTTTTTTCACTTGTTTCAATTTTGGCAGCAAATAAAACACTTAGGCAAGCTGATACATTAAGATAGTTCAACTTCATCTGTGCAAATTAAAATTCTATCTGTGCAATTTTTGTTTTTGAAGTGCAAAATGATGCAATAAAGCAGAATTACCCGAAAAACTTGCAGCATAACTGTGTCCACTGTTTTTTAAAGATATTATATTGTTGTAGCTAAATGGAAATGTTTAAATCACAACATGTAAACAAATGCATGGAAGCATTTTGAAACAAAACTAGCTAAAAATACAGTAAGAAGTTATATTAGTAGGAGTATTTGCATTCACAGACTAGAATTTAGAAGAGTCTGGAAATTCACAGCTCCTCAGAACTGATATGGGGCTATTCCATTTAAAACCCACACTACCCCTGTGGAAGATTTTGGAAATATCTTCCACAGGGGGAGTATGTTTTTCAAATGTAATTGGTCAGAGTTAATCATTTTGAAACCCATACTCCCTCTGAATTATGGCTTTACCTATATCATTCACAACTGGAGTGAGTTTTTCAAATGGAAGTTACTCCATTGTCTATTCTATTAGAAACTTATACTCCCTCTGTGGAAGACTTTAGCTAAATCTTCCACAGGGGTAGTGTGGGTTTTAAATGGAATAGCCCATTGCTTGCATCTAATAATAGAGGAGGTTTTAATATGTAGTTATAAATCTATTTATCCAGACTTTGTATCGCTTTAAAATATTTGATGAGCAACATGTATCGGCTTGCATCGTCATATGACATAACAACACACTGCCATTTGAAGATTTATCATCCTATGTAGTGTTTAGATGCCTTCATATAATGTATTGTATACATTCCTATGCTTGTACAAAGTCATCCATCTTGCAGACGTTTTTTTGTCATTACTGTCTCGAAAAACAATATCGTTTCCTTAAAACAAATTACTCAAAGTCAAGTCGGAAACAACGAGTCAACGTGCAACATTATCGTCAATAATCCACGATGTCATAACATATTTGGAGAGGGCGCATTTCGGGTGTGATGTTTGTAAACTGCACGCTAACTGCACAATAATTGGTTTGCCGACAGTCAATCTACTACAGATCATTGAGGGTGAACCAGTGCATTACACCATGTGCTGAGCCATAGCATAGAAATACTAGATTTCCATAATTCTAATTTAAAAACACTGAATTTGTATTTATTTAAAAACTGTGGTGTGACTGTGCATGTTTGTGCTTGAGTGAAATTGTTTGTATTCTATAAAGCATATTGTATCAGTAACTTCGCTGAAGTGTACTATTTTCTTATAAAGGATTTGATCAGTTAATTGGTTAATATCCAACTCCACTCATCATCAGTGGCAGTCAGGTCCTCATAAATATCACTCGTCAATTCCAATATATCAGCAAGCCCACATCTCTGCTCTATAGCTAGCTAGCTAGCACGCACATGCATGCACACACACCGGCAGGGCAGTCAGACACACGTGTATGACTTAGCTCATCTCTCAGCGTGTGGGTACCCAATGGCGTTTGTTACTCTCACATCCAAGGTATCTCGTTTCACAAGTACGTCCTTCTTAAGTTTAGCTAACATGTTACTTCCCTCTCGACGTACATACGTACCAACCTTATTGTATCTGGGTTTTTTTGTGTGCTCTCTTTGCAGGTTGCTATGGTGTGAAGTATGGAAATGACTGGCAGTATGCCGAGTAAAGGAATACCTGTTTCTGATAGCAGCAGTACTGTGTCGGAGACAACCAAGATGTCTCGTAATGAGAGACAGAAAAATCACACCGATGCCTCAAATCCAAGCAAGGACAATATCACACCAGGGACATCATCATCGGAACAAGACTGGAATCATCAGTGCGTGGAAAATAAAAATTCAACTAAAGAGAAATCTGAGAAGCAAGGGGATGATAGTAAGAATATGTTAAGAACGCCTCAAGTTAGTGCGCCAGTTGTCGGCGGGGGTGTGGAACCGAATAACAATCTGAACAAGACGGAAATATCTACGTTGGGACGGAAATTGGTGTCAAGTCAAACTCTAGAAACAATCCCTGAAAATGGGAACGACGAAGGAGACGGTTGTCGTTCCAGCAATAAAAGTGCAAATAATAAAAAATCCTCTCAGGATGTAAAGAAAGAAGTGAAGTTTTCTGCCGAGAAGAAATCATCACCTGTAGGCCAAGTGAAATCTCAGAATAAAGCAACTGTTAAAAAAGAAAAACCTCCTCCTCCGGTTAGGACATTTGATACTAAAAGTGGCTGTCCACCACCTGTAGCTAAAAAGCCTAAATGTTCCACCTCAGGGCCAACTCGATTTGTGTCGTCAAAAGATCTTAAGAAGGAGCAACAGGAGTGCCAGAAAAGAACTTCTTCCGGTGGTGACGGTGAGGAGGCCGTATGGGTTAAACAGGATAGTGTTACCAGCGTAGCCAGTACTGGGTCAAATCTAGTTAGGCAGGATAGTTCGTCCAGTGTGGGTAGTAGTAGCATTGCACCGAGCATTACCAGGCAGGACAGTGTGACCAGTACAACCAGTGGAGCTGGACCGGGCATTGCCAAGCAAGACAGTGTCACCAGTGTCGCTAGCGCTGTGGTCAGACAGGACAGTACGGCCAGTGTTGCCAGCGCGGGAGTTAGTGTGGTCAGTACCGCTAGTATGGGCAGTTTGAAGGAATTGATTACTGGAGCGGATGAGAGTAAAGAGCATATTGATGTGACGACAACGGATGGAAAAGACAACCCCGGTGCGTCTGTAGTGACCGGAAACGGTATAACGGTCAGTAGCGGTGGTGGAGGAAATAGTCCAGTAGAGAGTGGACAACAGGAGACGAAGCCTAAAAAGATGGAGGATCAACTTGTTGAAATCAATGTGGATCTTCTGTGTGAGGGATATCTTCAGCCCTGCAGCTCGGAGACGATGAATTGCAACTCGGAGAGCCAGAGGTTACTAGCTGTGGATAGCGGCTTACCTGAGGCATTGGAAGATGTGAGTAGCAAATATTTATGTTGTTTATATGCAGTGTGAAAAGTCTGTACTAAAGTGTTTATATGGCTGTACTTTGTCCTCCCGAGTCAAACTGCTGTAACTGCTTTGTTGATTACTAGGCAGATAATGTGTTTTGCTTTGGGAGTACACTTATTCAAAGCTTATTCCTTATATACAGGCAGAATCTTTAAATGGTTTAGGAATATAGAGAACGATCCTTAACTACGTGACTTTGGGATGATTTGAAGTGACCTCCACTATGGAGATGAGTCTGGTATTAATCCTGGCTATTATGTGAAATGAGACATTGTTCAGAAAGAGACTAAGATAGTACTATACAATCACTATTTCTGTCGGGATGTGTATGGGGGTGTGTGTGTGTATCTGTAATAGTTTTTGTTTGTGAATAGGGGAAGGGGGTTAGGTGAGGTCACAGGCATAGATATTCGTGTTTGGTAAAACACATTACTGTGGCATCTAGTACAATCACTATTTATGTATGTATGTGTATCTGTAATATATGTGTATGTTATCAATTTGATTAAAGTTTTGTAAAATAGATGCCATTCCAAAAGTATCATTACTAGGGAACTCAAACTTGGTAACACTGATCATTGGGTGGAGGGCTTATAATACTTTGAAGAATGTTGAGGACAAATGTCATTTAGGGGTCAAATTTGAAATAAATGATTAGACTCAAATTTGGTGAAAAGAGGAGGGGAACATGTTAAAAGTAAAGAGGAGGTCACTTGTGGTCAAAGTTCATGTAGGGGTCAAATTTCGAAGATATGTGTGTGTCCACACCAAAGAGTCATGAAGATTTCAGATGCTGTTTATTCCCATGAGACGGTGGTTCTTGAGGAATCATGCAAAATATATTCTAGACTGAGGCTCTCAGTTGTCAACTTTCTGAGAAATGCCCAGGCAAATCGTGTGTCAGAACCAGAACATGGAGGTTTGATTCGGTCCTGTTATGTCAAATTTAACCTTTCGACCTCTGTTTGTTATTTGACACATAGTTTTAGAACATTCAGCGCACGATCATGTGAAGACTTAAGTGCATCGTAAGTTGCACTATGGTTCGCAATGTTCTCTTTAAAACTATATTTTTCAGTCGTTATTTTAACAAGCATAACACATTAAAGCCATATTATAACATTTTTGTAAAAATAGATTAGTATTTATTTTCCATAAAATGTTAGCTTTTACTGTCAGATATGTCCCCTTCTAATTTTGAGCCGAACAAGCGAGGTAAAGCATAGAAAATTGAAATTTACTACTAGCGCCCATGCATGTTACTCCCGCAGTTGTAATACGGTACAATCCTCTGGGGGGGTGTGTATGTGTACCCCGCACGCCGTGTACGTACTGTGCATACGTGTTCGACTAATATTTCCATCGTAATAATAAAATGCCGGTTCCATTGTTTTATTCAAAATCTCAGATTTTGACAAAACTACAGCACCTAAAGTCTTGATTTTTGCAGAGTATCTTTATTGACTAAACTACATTACAATCGTGTAAAAACCAGAATAAAAAAAAAAATTGAGGGCGTTCTCCTCAGCAAATGTTATAATATGGCTTTAATAATATTCCCAGTTGGTAGACAACGAAAGATTCAGCCCAACTAAGACACATTCATGTCACATGTTGCAATTTTGCTACATCGGTACACGGATCATGCTTAATGGAGTTCTTGTCAACATGTTTATTTAAAAGTAAACATGTCGATGTGACGTCTTTCTCAAAAACAAACAAACTAAGCTAGTTTCCAAATCATGCAACATTTTGCAAAAGAACATTAGGCCCTATGTTTCAATAAAGATGTTGAAGCCATTGGCGTAGCCAAGGAGGGACATCTGCCCCCTTGTGAGAAGTCTTGTCCCCACCCCTGTGGGATGCTGGCCACCCTGATATTTAAGATTGTTTGGCCTTTTAAATATTTCTTTTACTATTTTCATCAAAGTTTTCCCCCTTACAAGTTGTCTTGACCCCCCCACCGCCTTTGCCCACCCTCTGATGAAAAAGTGCTAGCTATGCCACTGGTTGAAGCATAGCACATGTGTGTCTATGGTTTATTCATGTATGTGATGGTTTCATTGCGTTTCCATGGTGATTTGAACCAAATTGGCAACTTATTTAGGGTATCTGATTATGTGATGTGATCAACCTGAATGAGCAGTGTGTTGCTAAATGGGCTATTCCAGTTGAAATTCACAGTACCCCTGTGGAAGATTTTGGAAATACCTTCAACAGGGGGAGTAAGTTTTTCAAATGTAATTGGTCGAAGTTAATCATTTTGAAATCCATACTCCCCCTGTATTATGGTTTTACCTATATCTTTTACAACTGGAGTAAATATTTCAAATGGAAGTTACCCAATTGTCTATTCTATTCAAAACTTATACTCCCTCTGTGGAAGACTTGAGCTAAATCTTCCATTTTAAATGGAATAACCCAATGTTGATTTTGAAATATTGTCAATAATAGCAGTCAACTTCCTTCATTATTTTTGTGTTCTGAGCAACATCAAAATGACCATATACCGTAAGTCCAATTGTGATGGAGTTTTCAGTGAAATAAAGCTATGAAAATGGCATTTACGGTGAAATTAAAAACTTAATGCTCTGCGTGCTAGCCAAAAAGTTCAAGTTTTTGAAATATTTTCTCAAAATATCAAGAGATATCATAAGTACTACTGAACCAATACTAGGCTTGTTTGTCCTCATTTTAATGCATTTTTCATGCTGGTTCCAAATATGGTCATGAAAATTTACATTTTTGAAATTTTTGAATTTTTGAACAAATTTTGAAACTTTGTCGTCTGCAGTCGACACCCGTGTGAAGAGAGTTAATTTTTATATAGCCTATTGCTCACCAAACAACATTTTGCTTGATCACATCACAAATACAAAAAGATGCACTTGACCCTCCAACCGCTATCCAGTGTAATAACCTACAGATTATAAAATATCTTTAATTGTATCGTTCAATAATGGTCTCAAAAGCAGCGTTTTCACTGACTTAACGGAAAATGGGCTATTTATAAACCATATACACCCCCTATGGAAGATATGACCTTAATCTCCCACACAGGGAGTGTAGATTTCAAATAGAGTCACCCATGCACTGGGGGGTGTAGATTTCATATAGAGTCACCCATGCAGGTAATCTTATTTGAAATCCACACCCCCTGTGTAGAAGATTAAGGTCATGTCTTCCATAGGGGGTGTATGGATTTCAACTGGAATAGCCTGGTGTGGCATTGAAAACAAAGATGCTATTTATTGCAATCACAAAAACAATTAAGCTTGTAACTAAAATAGACTATTAGTGGATTTTCTTATGTTAGTTGGTACCCTATCATATCAACACACCTGGAGGGTGTGTGTGATTACATGTTACTGGTATTAGCAGTCCTTTCTGTCCTTTCTTAATATCTCAATAACTTAAGGGGGTACTACACCCCTCGATAAATTTGTGTCTATTTTTGCATTTTTCTCAAAAACTAATAACACAGTGGTAACAAAGTTATACATATTATTGGGGCAAGGAATCCAGTTACTGCACTGGAATTCCAGTGACCCAAGACAAGCGGTTCGTTATTTATGATAAGAAATAAGGTACCGCTAGGATGTACCTCATTTCCTATTATATCTACTGAACCGCTTGTCTTGAGTCACTGAAATTTCAGTGTAGTAATTGGATTCCTTGCCCCAATAATATACATAACTTTTGTTACCAGTGTGTTATTATTTTTCGAGAAAAATGCAAAAGTTTTCACAAATTTACCACAAGGGTGTAGTACCCCCTTAATTGCAATGGATTTTAGATAACATTTAAACGTTGCAATGTTCATAAGTATCCTGGGTTAATTGCTACAATTTGTATGACTGCAGTCATAATTTTTGTTAAACCAAAAGTCAAAAATTTGGCAAAATTTACAACTTTTTAGGCCGGTGAAGTAAAATTTGGCTATTTTCCAAAAAAATTGAGGCAAATTATAGAAATTACCCTCATCCATATTTGCCATAAGGGAACAACCCAAAAGTTTGATGAAACCCTATAAACGAAAGTCCTTTCGTTAGAATGCTAACCCCCTCCCCCTCCACTCTAACGTAAGTGTCAAATATCGAAAATTCCATTCATTGGGCACAGGGCCGTCGATATGGTCGATGGGGTTGTAGAGGGGTGCGACATAGCATATCAAACATGTTTAAGAAACAATCATTCTATTTTATTTTGAAATATTTTTCTTCATAAAAAATTAGGACTTGCTGGATTTTCAAATAAAAAAGAATCAAAGTGCTTGATACAGCTGCTTTAAAGTTGCAGGTTGCGAGTACTGCACTCTATTTATTTGAAATCATTTTGAAGCAACCACTGTAAAATGTCAATATCGTACTTAAGAAAATACTAAAATTTTACAATTACATATTAAATCCTTAAAAAAAGATCAACTTTGACCCATGTTTTAACTACTTCTTTACAAACATAATCAGACTTTTTGACCCCCCTCCCTCCCTAATGAAAGGACTTTATAGGGCTTCATCGAACTTTTGGGTTGTTCCTTAAGTGGCCTAAAAAGGGGGATCATTGATACACCAAAAGGCCAAAAATGTGACATGTGTTTGCGGCACATCCTCATGGTCAGTTGATAGGTTCAAATAGTGTTTTGCTTGTTGTTTATTGTTTGCTTGTGAATATTGTTTATCAAGCTTAGCACTAAGCAAGCACTTAATACTTCACCCCTCAGACCATTATATAGAATGCCAGTTGACAGTGGTGATGTTCGTAGTCTATTTAGTAATTTAACAGTTAACTGATTACATAGTCTAGGGCATGTAATGCTTTATGCACCGATGAACTGGTAGATAGATCAAGAGCATCCGACCACAAAGTCATATCGCTCATAGCCATAGACAATTATGGCAATGGACAATATGGCAAGGGTCACACTAATATGGAAGTAAAATCATATTTGGTCAGTAATTTCAACCTTTATTAATAAATATGGATGTGATAATTCTCCAGGGCATAACCAGAGGGGCAGAATAGCCCCTCGTAAAGATATTTCAGGTGAAATCAGAAAATATGAAATTAGAATTACTGTGGAATCAACTAAATGCCAAAAGGTGATGGTTTTGCATGATTTAGCAACAGATAAACAAACTTTGCTCTACAGATCTCAATCTGAATACTGCTAATATGGGGCAAGCTAGGCCAGGAGGGTTGCGGGTTCCCCAAATCTACAAAAAGATGCACTTTTCAGGGGGGGTAGAATTCCTCCTCTTAAAAATATTTTAGAAAATACAAGTTAAAATTGCTGTAAAATCAACCAAATGCCGAAAGGGGGTGATTTTGCATGATTTAGCAACAGCAAACACCATGTGATTTGACTCTGAATCTGAATGCTGCTAATATGGGGCAAGCTAGGCTGTTAGGGTTTGAGAAATGAATCATGAAATTCAGCAATTGAATCTGCATTCATGTATATGCATGTTTTCTGTATTTGTCAAGCTTGGTTTAAATTTGATTCAATAAAAATGCAACTCACTAATAAGTACACCATGTAGTTGATCCTTAACAGGTCCATATCCAGGGGGTGTGGGTGTGCGACCCACCTCCCCAAGTCAACAAAAAGATCTACTTTTCAGGAGGTAAATGTGAAATGTAGGAGGAGGGGGGATGTCACCCATGTCCCCAGGACACCAGGATAACGTTGCTGTCTTGGAAATACCGAAAATATTTCAAATTTGTACATGTTGCCTATTGTTTCATATGCATTTGTCTTAACCCCTGAGCACTACCTGCCGATCTAATTACCTCTGATTGGTCAATTACATGATATCTTCATTCTAATCACTAATCAGAATATTATTTTGCAAATAATTCACCCAATTTTTTTGCATGGTGAAATTATTCTAACAAAATTGATAATGAAAACTCCTTTTTGACCAATAGGCAGTTAGTTCTCATGGGGTTAATGAAGTATAGGAGTATATAATTTGTTAAAAAATTTTGCGTAGCAGTTTTTGGCTAATTCATCATAATCAGGATACTTCCATATACTAAAGCACTATAAAAAGTGCTATACAAATGCAAAATTGGGTAGCAGTAAATGTGGAGCAAACTGCTATGCGATACAGCCCAATTCGAACCCTGGGTCAGCAGACCAACTTTGCCAATTTGGAAAAATTTGCTTGGTGTAATGTACAACTTGTCACTCCAAAAATACAACTTACTCTCATGTGATCCATAAAATTGCACTTCATTGATCCTCACATATATGATAATCTTCATCTGAAACGAGACCAGAGATGTGTTGCCCAAAGCTATTTGAAATGGGAAATTGGCAATGAGCATTTGTACAGACGTGTGTTCATTCACATCTAAATGGGTCTATTCTATGTGTGGTTGTGTTGATTCTGTTTTATTGCGGTGAAAAATATAAGCTGTATGAGCTGTCAGGGCATGGTTCCTTTAATCCAATATAAAAAGCACATGCATAGAATCTGTCCTATAGCCAAGATTTATTTGGGGAGGGGGTGCAAGTAGCTAAAAAGTGGACCATATTGTGAAGTTTTCCTTTCAAAAAGGACTAATTTCAATATTTTTCCTGGAAAAAATGGACCTTTTGTAAATTTTTCCATAAAAGAGGGCTGATTATCAATGCAAATGGTTTTTTTTCCAAAAAAATGGACTTTGTTTCAGATTGACATTAGGGATGCAGCCCCGCACCTACCCCCAGCTTTGGATAGAATGAACTTTGAATATGTATTGTGTACAAAAACTACATATAATTATAAGTCATGTACTTAACAGATATAATAATAAGGTCTAATTTTGAGCTATGGTTTCTATCAGGACTGTCAGTGATTCGCTAAAATCAACAAAATCATGAAAATCATATTTTTACATATGTGACACGATCAAGGGAAATGAGTCGGATGTCGCTTATATTGATTTTGATATATTGGCAAAGAAAGTGTTAAATTTCTTTCGTTTTATATTGTTTTAAGTGATTGATAAATTGACGTAACTTCACAAAGAAAAGTCGTATCAACATGGGGTTTTCTGTTTCTGAAAGCTCTAAATATCCTCTTTAGAAACAGGGCTGACATGTGACTCATTCTCCTTGATAATATCACATATTTGTAAAGAAAATAGGTATGCAAATGATAAGACTGAATACAGCCTATAATATAGGGTAAGATGTCACATTTTTGTCAAAAAGTTTGGGGAGTTTGTCCATATTGACACCAACACTTATACATGCAATTATTGAACAGAGCTTCATTGGAACAACACTAGGCTACTGTTTTGGGTTTTTTTTCTTCATTTTTGCTAATGTTTAAAATGAAAAATAAAAACTAATGAATATTTTATTCATGCATGTAGGGCCTATCGTTTACTTTTCACCTATCCCTCCAATTTTTTTGTTTTTTCTGACTCATTCGCTAGTATCGCTGATTTAAATGGAAGCTAATGAGCTGTGTCAGACTTAGTAATTTGTGATCTCAGTCTTTGAGTCAAAAGAATTGATATTTAATTGAACTCAATCAACTGCATGCATGCCACTAATGGACGGATCAATAATCACATTAAAGTTCAAGACGGAGTTCAAAATCTTGTCCCGATTTTGTTCCCTCAAAAATAATGTTCCACATTTCTCCAATTTGTATTGATACTTTTGTGTTCCCACTTTTTTGTAAAAGAAACTTTGTGTTCCCCTATATTCCTAGAAAACAGATACTGTCAATTAAGCCAATATATTCACATATAGATATTTTCACTGTTGCAAGCTTCAGTAACATTTTTTCATGGGCTGATGATTTCACAGATGTAGATTACTCCGTAATTAAGCTCTGTAATTAAGCTTCTTTTTGGAGCACTTTCGCAGGGTGTTGACTTTGTGGGCCTATGTCAAACAGCGAAATATGTGAAAATAAATCCACCGTGAAAATGTAAGCTTATAAAATTGGCGTTGCCCTTAAATTGCCCCCATTCCCCTGGCGTAAAGATTGATTGATTGCTAAGCCTTTGTCAAGATCGGATAATGTGTGTTCCAATTCTCCGGGGTGACACAAGGTGTCTTGCACGCACAATTGGGTGAATTTGAAATTCCTCGGAAAACATCCTCCTAAGATTTACGTGTTCAAGCTTTACAAAGATATACACATGTAACACTGGGCATATATTATCGGCACAATGCACTACTTGCACAATGTAAACAGGCAAGCGCATGGCGAAATAGGCTTAATCGTGACTATTTTGCCCTCCAAGAGTGACCCATGGTGGAGTCGGTACTCCTTGGGTGTAATTGCTTTAAAAAGCACCCATCTAATAAGGGACCAATCACAAACTCTTGTTAGGGGGACTGATGCAACAAAATTTTGGCGCGAAAATTTGTCAGGCCCCCCCTTCCAGATCTCACAAATTTCAGGGCCCCCCTTTTTGATATGAAAATTATGGGTCAACCCCATAGAAAAGCATATAAACTCAATTTTCCCAGGAAAATTTTGCATCAGGCCCCCCCTAACAAGTGTTTGTGAACGGTCCCTAACTCACTCCACGTGGGTGTCGCCTGCAGACAACAAGTTTCATTTTTATTTTTTTTAGTTAAAAATGTCAGAATTGTAAATGGTCGTGACCATGAAAAAATCATTAAAATGATTTCAAACAAGCCTAGCATTGGTTCTGTGGTTCTTCAGATAGCTCTTGATATTTGGAGAAAATATCTAAAAACTTGGACTTCTTATGTTGAAGCGTATGGCCAGTATGCAGAGTAATAAAATATTGGGTGCTTGTTAACCCTTAGACCTGACATTGGGCTTCTTGCTCACTCCATGCCGTCACCTTAATGTGGTGCTCATCGCACCCTTGCTCTGAAATATTACAGCAACCCTCCCTATTCGAAGCCAATCTTGCAAATTAAGGAGCTGTCACGTGAGGCTATTAGGTATCTCTCTATACACAGCCCAAACTATGTCAGCCTTAAAGCTCTTTAACCTGTCATAATATTACCCCATCTTCTCCTTAATGAATGACATATACAAGTAGTTGCCCCACTAACATAATGCCCGGGTATCATAACACAGGCAGGGCACGTATTGTATGGGTAGAGTCAATTTGATGGCTTTTGGAAAACAGGTTGAAAAACAGAAGCGTGCAAAATTGGAATGACAATATGCTATTAATGATGATGAAGTAAGAAGATGTTTAGGTAACACGATACCATTAGATAGTGTAATCAGTGCATGCGGCAAGATATTAGTTATAATGATGATATCAAGTGGGTAGCCAGGATTTCATTTGTGGATGTGGGTGTGGACAGCGGCATGCCAGGACTTTTTCCAGGGAAGGTTGGGGTGAAAGGGGGGCAAGGCAACTTCCAAAAGGTGCAAAATTTGATAAAATTGTCAAAAATGGGCTATGAAGGACAAAAAAGGCCCATAAATCTTTTAAGATATTTAAAAATATCAGTACCAGGCCCCTACGCAGGATTTCATTGGGGGGGGGGTGCTGATTTTGAACAAGTGGACTTGTTTTCCAAGGGGGGGGGCAATTTTGTGAAAAGTAGACTTTCTTGCTAAAATTTGGACATTTTTTGTCCAAAAAATTGTAAAATACCTGATTTTTTTGTTCAATACGCTCGCAAATTCTAAAATTTTAGGACTTTTTGTAGACTTTTCCGAATTTGGGGGTGGGGTGCACCCCCCTGCATACAGGCCTGATCAGTACGGTCAGTATCATACAGAGGCAAGAGGGGACAAGACTCACAGGGCAGGGGGGAGGGGGCAGCTTCCCCCTTTACAATTTTTTGCAAAAAGGATGACCGACTTCACAAAAGTGGTGAAAAGTTGAAGCACAAAAACAGGTCACTGTTAGGAAGGAGTCAGCATTACAGCCTTCAAACAAAGACATATTATGATCATGACATAAACCGCCATCCAACATTTCCAGATATTCAATTTCTGTGAAAGCTTGCCCGACAAAAGCGGACCTTCTGATGAATTTGGGGAGTGGTGTGTATGGATGATATTGACATAATCCGTGGGAGCAATTAAAACCAATGATGAGACAAACATGTGAAGGGAGTAATGGGCAAATCCATTTAAAGTTCACACTCCCCCTGTTGGAAGACTTTGGATATATCTTCTGCTGGGGGAGTTTGTTTTTCAAATGTAATTGGTTAGGGTTAATCATTTTGAAACTCATACTCCCCCTGTATTATGGCTCTACCTATATCTTCCACAAACTGGAGTGAGTATTTCAAATGGAAGTTAGCCAATTGTCTATTTTATTTGAAACTCATACTCCCTAAGTCAAGTGTTTATTCTATTTGAAACTACTCCCTCCCTTTGATCACCACAGATCCTGGGACTGCTCTTTCACTCTGATCGTGCAATATTTAGTGACCGCAGAGCCCTCATGATATAACATAAGGCCAAAAACAAAATTGTTGTGTTGCCCTCAAGTGGGAAAATGGGAAAGTTGGGTAGGATGGTCGGATTTATTTATTTATTTATTTATTTTATTTTTTTAAATCCCCTCAAATATTAAATAATACTTCTTCAATTAGGAGACATTTGTCAATTTTGACTTCTGGATACACGTTAGACATCAATTAAAGACTAGTCTCTCAATAAAATATTAATTTAAAGGGAAAAACTTTGATTTTTTGAACAAATCTGTAAAAATCATCATTCAAAAAAAAAAAAAAAAATTGCACCCCTGATTTTCCAGGATTTAGGGTCGGGCGGTTGAGGGCAACACAACAATATTTTTTTTTGGCCTAAGTTCAGTTTAGTGACTAGGGCACAACCCATGCACACACCCTCTGATCATCACCACAGGTCCTGAGACTGCGCATTCCCTCTGATCACCCTAGTGGCACTTCCCTGCTCAGAGAAGGTAGTTCATGGTTTTCACATTTTGTTTTAAGATAGCAACTTTTTTGAGGACTCATATCAAGGCTCGGAATCTGAGCTAAGGTGCTTCAAATTCTCTTTTATAATGAAAATTTGCTTAAAAAAGACAAAAGAGTGGTATCAAGAGTTGTGATATTTTAGCATATGTACATGAATTTGAATCCTCACACTAGTCTTGTGTAGTCTGTGAATTTTATTGAACATTATTGTAAGACCGCATACAAAATAAGGCTATGAGCCCTTTCCAAAAATTGGATATGGAATTTTACCTTTTTTCCAGTTAGGTTCAACTAAAAGATTTAGAAGTGTGCTGTTTCATCTTGCAAAACATGATATTACTTTTCTAATTCCAAAATTGAGTTATATTAATCTGGAATTGTGAGTAGGCTAAAATCCGGAGCGAAAAAACATAACGATATGAAAAAGATGACAAATATTTCTGTAGATGGATCATACCAGTTTGATCAAAATTTGCCTCTTTAAAGAATTCTTTAACTTTGGATTTCTAAACTGCTTGAACTTATCCGTAGTGCTAAAAGATTGTTATCCTCTTCTATGTGTGTAATTATGCAAAAGTCAGGATAAAATAAAATCCAAAAATATTTAATAAATTTAAGAATCCAAATAAACCAAAACTTTTCATTAGATTAGCATTGATGAGAAAAACATTGAAATGAGTACATACATGCAAAGTCTTGGTACAGATAAGTCTTTTGACGTAATGGAAAAGTATTGAAATTACATAATGAAACCTGTTATAGTTTGCATGCCTTAGCAGTATAGCGTGCAAAGTATTAATAAAGTGGTGTGATTCATTACAGGAATGTGAACCAATCAATTCAAATAACAAATAGACTCTAGCTTCTATTTCACCCGAACACTTACCTTAAATCAGAGAGTTTGATCGAATATAATAGGCACGACTCATAACATTGTGTAGCGATATTGAATGGTGTATTGAATGCCACGGAATCGGTGAAAGCAAATCGACACTTTCCATTTTCTAAAATGCGTCGCATGCTTTTGTTCATTAACGCAAATGCAACACGCGCATTAATAACTAAAAAAATGAACCATTTTTGTCAATTATCGGAGGCTGAGTATAAGTAATTCATCAAGTATGAGATGGGATTAGTAAAATGAGATTGAAAGAGGAATGATACTAGGATCCACAACATCCCCATCCATCAGTGCGCAGTTCTTTAACCCCAATACATTTGCACATTCATCGAATGACCTTTGAAAATTTGGGTACAAAAATTCATACTCTGCAACTTGAGGTCAAATTTTGCACTATGATTGTTTAATTGAGGTTATTGAACAATGTCATTGGGATGAGGCCATCGTGGTCCATAGAAAGTTACTTTTCTATCATCAAATGTTCAAAACCTCATTAGTTAGGTAGCATACCAAGTTAAGAGTTTTTCAGGGGAAAATTCTTACATTTTCTGTTATTTTTTCAATTTACTTTTTAATTATATGTCGTATTGTGAAGATCGTGATACCAGGATATGGATTGATGTAATTTGTTTTATATCAAGTCATTTAAATTCTCTAATTTAATGGTTTAAATGGGTGTGATCCGATTGACGGTCTCATCCCCCATTTTTCTTCATCAAAACTGTGATTTTGGTATCAGAAGAAAGCTTTCTTTTTCTCATCACATTAGGAAAATTTAACACCAGAAATACACCACAAAAACGTGATGCATTGTTGTAACCACACATGCATGAAGTGTATGAACTAGCCTATGGGGTATTTGTTATACAAGTTTTTGCTTCTCATATTAAAACTGCTAGAACAATACAACTCATATTTTGGAAAGACATTGTTTTAATAGCAGGCTTCAATGTAATATAGAAAACAGGAAAATGTAGGAAAAGATTAGCCCACATCCCAGGACCATGCCCCTTTAACATGGGGTGCACAGAGGTATAATTGCCCTTCAGTCTCAGAACAAAAATCATTGAAAATGCCACTATTAGGAAAAAATGAACCAAAGAGCTAGACTTCAGAACTATTTTAATAGTTCTGAAGTCTAGCTCAAAAGACCTATAAGGATGACCCTGGTCAATTTTTGTTGATTCAAACTTGATTTCAAATTGTGATTTTGCAGTGTAAACAAGCATGCAATTGGAAGTTCGTAATGGTTATTACATTGAAACATCAAGTGAAGTATGAAATTAGAATTCACTATTTCGTTGACTACCCTTCTCTGCTTGGTCTGAACACCCCACCAAATAATAATTTATGCTAATCCTTATTTGCAATTTGAATTTTATGTCTCAATTGAAGTCAACTTCTCTCTGTGGAAATTGACTTCTCTCTGAGGAAATGGCATTTTATGTGTAAGGCTCTAGGCTCCGGTCTATGTCGTTAATGTTCCATATCAATATAGAATGTACACAGCTCCTTGATACATGCATCTGACATTGGCCAAATAGCATCGACTCACTTACACAAAGTCTGTTCTATTTGTATATTATCCATGTTTAATGAAATTCAAACAGGGCCATTTCCATGCAAACAATGTTGCAATCAGTGGCTGCTTTCTCCCAGGTGCATTCTCCAAACTGTTATATGCAAAGATATTAGATTCAAAGAGAACATACTCAGAATTGCGCATATGTCACTAGGATCAACAACATGCTCATCTATCAAGGCACATTTCTTTAACCCTAATACAGTTGCACATTCATTAAATGACCTTTGAAAAATTTGGTATACAAACTCATACTCCGCAAATTGATGTCAAATTTTGCTCTATGATTGTTTAATTGAGGTTAATGAACTATGGCACTGGAATGAGGCCATTTTTAGAGAGCTAGACTTTATAACTCTTAAGACTTAAAGGATGACCCTTGTCAATTTTTGTTGATTTAAATTTTATTTCAAAATGCGATTTTGCAGTGTAAACAAGCATGCAATTGGAAGTTCGTAATGGTTATTACATTGAAACAGCAAGTGAAGTATGAAATAGAATTCACTATTTCGTTGACTACCCTTCTCTGCTTGGTCTGAACACCCCACCAAATAATAATTTATGCTAATCCTTAGTTGCAATTTGAATTTTATGTCGCAATTGAAGTCAACTTCTCTCTGTGGAAATTGACTTCTCTCTGAGGAAATGGCGTTTTATGTGTAAGGCTCTAGGCTCCGGTCTATGTCGTTAATGTTCTATATCAATATAGACTGTACACAGCTCCTTGATACATGCGTCTGACATTGGCCAAATTGCATCGACTCACTTACACAAAGTCTGTTCTATTTGTATATTATCCATGTTTAATGAAATTCAAACAGGACCATTTCCATGCAAACAATGTTGCAATCAGTGGCTGTTTTTCCCAGGTGCATTCTCAAACTGTTATATGCAAAGATATTAGATTCAAAGAGCACATACTCAGAATTGCCCTGTGTGTAATACTATGGTAAATTTGCCATCTTGAATTGACAGATATGGAAACCAAAATAAAAAAAAACACATTTTGAAAAGTGTTCTGATTTTTTTCAAAAATATTCAATCAAAATCAATAAATTTTGGCCAAAAAGGGCTGATTTTACATGATTTTAGCATAAACTAAACAAAATTCTCCCAAAATCTGTGTCGGTCAGGCCAGTAAAACAGTTGTTTTTTTGTCACCTTAATATTTCAATTTCAAATTTGCTGACTTTGGCCCCCATGAACCAGGTCGCATCACATATAGCCATTTCTCAGGCAGGTCCTAGACATTGTTTCTATGATTTATTCAGATTATTTTTGACCCAATTTCATAACTTGAGAGCACTTAATGGGAATACTTGATAAGGTTGCAGTTTTAAAGGTTCACATGCATGACATGGGATGATATAATTAGAGGAGTGCTAATTAGGTAAACAAATAACATTTAAATTTCCATATTTTTGGTATAAAATTTGCAAAATGTTTTTCCTATTCGTAACTACATTAAAGCCGGATATAATTATTCCAAAATTAGCCTGGCAAATCATCCTTTACTATTGTATTTTGTGGTCAACTTGTGTGTTTTAATATCATCTGTGGCAACATATTTATAAAAAAAACGGAAAATCAACCAACTAATCCTGACTTTTGGAGCAATGTAACTTGTTTTTTACCTGAGGTCAAATAGGAGCTGCCAAAATTCTACTTATGTGGAAATTGAGCTAAATTACATAATATTTTAACAACAGTGCTTCAAAAATATTGTCTTACATTTTTGACCCAGATTACTAGGAATGTAGCCTTAGAGCAAAGATCACAGCCATTTCGTAGACATTTTACTATGATTTTATTCATAATTTTGACCCAATTTCATACATCAATGTCTACAAGTGCACTTATAGGGAATGCTTGAGCAGGTTTCAGTTAGAAAAGTCCACAGGCATGATATGGGATGCTAATGAGAGGAGTGCGGTTAATAGTGTGTTTCTATATTAAATATCTAGACATTTTCAGGTAAATTATTCTATAGCCATGCAGCTAATAGTGGTAAATTTGACATGCATTTACCCCCCCCCCCCTCCCCAATCTTGGGCTTTGCCGAAATTGGAACATTTTCTAATTTGGAGCAAAAAAAATCATCATTTTGTACCATAGATTTCAGATGCTAGGAAATTCACTTCCCATTCTCCCAATTACCTCCGGAAGATTTTTCTGGCAACACCACTCTAGTGCTGTTCACAAATTTGAGATGAATCTGTCATTTAGTAGTTTAAAATTACCAATGATAACCAACACCATCAAAAGGAGCCTGTAATATAATTTTCACATATAGTCCAGGAGATGGGCTTTCTACTGATACCAAAACTCAAATTTTATGGGCAAAAAGTGGGGATGTGCAGTTGTTGATTGGCCTATCCTCCCTCCTTTAACTCTCTTCACGCGGGTGTCGACTGCAGACGACAAGTTAAAAAAAAATTCAAAATTCAAAAATTTCAGAAATGTAAATTTTCATGACCATATTTGGAATCAGCATGAAAAATGCATTCAAATGAGTACAAACAAGCCTAGTATTGATTCAGTGGTTCTTAAGATAGCTCTTGATATTTTGAGAAAATATCACAAAACTTGAACTTTTTCCATTGAAGCGCATGGCTTCTAAGCATGCAGAGCATTAAGCAACAGGAAAAGTTAGAATCAATACAAGTCATTTCAGGTTACAAACTCAATGTAAGTAAAGCTGTTTAAAGCAAACACAAGTCAGAGAGAGTAGGTCAGAATGAAATGACTGTTGTATTAACCTACAACAATCATCATGGAAAAAATGTTGGCACACTTTGCCTGTCTTTTGGTGAATCCCCAATTCAATGTTAGACAAAGCCATGTTGTCAATAGGTCTGTGAGCCCCTCCAACATTGAAAGATGGAGAGTGGGGAACATGACTTCTCTCTAATCCGAAGGGTCACTAGTCCGAAGGTTCTCTAGTCCGAATGGTCGCTAGTCCGAAAACCAAAGTTCGTTAATAGGAAGGTTCTCTCGTCCGAATATAGAATAAGGGTTAGGGTTAGAGTTAAGGTGTAGGGTTAGGGTTAGCGACCCTTATTCTTTATTCAGACTAGAGAACCTTATTTATTATTCACAAACTATTGAACCCTCGGACTAGAGAACCCGATATTCAAACTAGCAAACTTTTTTCAGAATTCAGACTAGTGAATGGTAAATTACGTGTTCAGACTAGCGAACCTTCAGACTAAGGAGCATTTGGACTAGGGAACCTTCAGACTAGAGAGTTGTCGCTGTGGGGAAGGGTGAGAAGCATGTTTCACTCATCTCACCAATTTTGATAGGGCATGCATTTCAATTGTTTAGTACGAGTGTGCCAACCATTTTATTAAAATCCACATTCCCCTGTGGAAGATTTTGGACATATCTTCTACAGGGGGAGTATGAATTTCAAATGGAATGAACACATTAGGCAGCTCCATTTGAATTTCATACACCCTATGAGAAAGATTCAATCTCAATCTTCCCCTGAGGGAGAGTGAGTTTCAAATGGAGCTGCTAATGTGCTCATTCCATTTGAAATTCATACTCCCTCTGTGGAAGATATTTACAAAATCTTCCACAAGGGTAGTGTGGATTTTAAATGGAATAGCCCATTGTAGCTTTGCTTCAAAGCTGACCTATATTTGTCCACCTGATAGAAAATAAAAACAACTGAGACAAAATATCATGACATATACCTTCTGACACTGGTGGGTGGGACTTTCTTGGTCACTGAGGCTAACACTTTAGGTTTGCCTTGGTCACTGGGGCTATACTTTGTTCGGCATATAATTGGCAAAAATTATTCAGTTTTTGTTACTGCATGCTTCAATAAAGTTCTAACTTCAATTCACATAGGCATATGTCAGTCACGCATTATGCAAAGAGCATCAGGTGCTGCGCCCAACTGCATGCTCACCATTCTAATCTACGATTTGAGTGTTTGTCAATTATAAGTTCAACAAAGTATAGTACTGATTTGCATATGGTTCACCAGACAGAAATAGTTCTCACTCATCAAAAAAGATTGATTTGTTTTACCTTTTTTCTCCTCTCTTTTCCCCAATTTCTTGCCATTTCTTTTTCACATCTGAATTTTGTTGGTAATTCTGCACAAATTGCTGAATATTCATATGGATTGAGTCTGATGTAGACAAAATTTAGTCGTGACTTTTCTAGATTGTTTGATTATCTAGATATTTTTTAATGCTGCTTTTTGCTAAAAACATCAAAATCAAATTATTTTAATCTGATATAGAAAATACTAGAAACTGCCTCCTTTTGTTTTAGCGGCACCTTTAAATCAATTTTCCCAACATGCAATTCATTTGGCGTAATCGTATCACACCGACACCGTCAAGGAATGAACATATTAGAGCAAAGTGCATATTCTTGTAAGCTTAACATTAGCACTGACATGCCTATGTAAGCGTGTCTTGATAGTATTCCAAATAAAAGTCATTTTAAAATATGACGGTGTTTCTGATTTATTATCAAAATTTTTCATGATGACTGCATTTTTTGTCAAAGTCAATGCTTACTATTGAACAAATAAATTTCCACAGGTAGGAAACAAACCAAAAGTTTGGTGATGCCCTGGAAACAAGTGCAAATGTACACAATTCCAATGTGAAAGATCAACTTTTACTAATATTTGAATTAATTATTTGCAAATATAATCTTTTTGAACCCTTCCCCAGTAGTGTATCCAGTGATGGGAGACAGAGTGCCCCCTGTCAAAAAATGAAAGAGAAAAGTGGCCCTCTGACGAAAAATGAACGAGAAAATCAGGAAAGGCAAAGGAAAAGAAAAGGAGGCAAGGAGCCTGTTTCCCACCCAGATCATGGGCAGTGGCGGCACCAGGAATTTTTTTTTCAGGGGGGGCATGGGGGGGCAAAGTGATTTTCAGGGGGGGCAAAATTGGCACATTGTGCAAAATTGCCGTAAAAAGTGGAAATTTACGTGATTTTGGGGGTTTGCCTCAAAAGTGGGGGGGCAAGAAAAATATTTGGGGGGAAATGCCCCCGGTAGCGCTGCCACTGATCATGGGCCAGAATTGTGTAAAATACCAAATTTTTTGTACACCCTGACCAAGAAAGCTGACTACATCCCTGCTTCCCCTTAACAAAAGGACATTTGTTTAGGATGTTATAAAACTTTTGGTTTGTCCTCTAATATCACAAATTACTCAATTGTCAACATTTTCATGGGGGCCACTACTGCCTTTCTTACAGAGCCCATGATTGGTTGCTGACATGATATAATCATAATTATGTGTAACCAATCAAATAGAACTTATAGATCTGTCAGCAATTTAAAGCTTAAATTCCCTTCATTTCTGTTGATCATTCTTGCCATACCTCTGATTGGCTCAATACATGATATATACCTCTTTATAACCAATCAAAATGGTTCTTAGATGCTGAAAATTGAGCGGTCCAAGTATTCAAAACTAATTTCAAAACTTGCCAAAACACTTTTAAAAAAATGGGTATTTCATATGCAAATCTAGGCTACACATAAAAATTCTTGAAATTAAATACTGTGCAAAATAAAACAGTTTTACTGCATAGGATGAGTTATAAGCACTAACAGGTATAATATCTCATTTCATGTGTTAAACACTTACTCACCATTGTATGCTTCTATATATTGAAGGTGATGAATTATTTCCAGAATATATTAATGCTCCGCATGCTGGCCAAAGGCTTCAACATAAAAAGTCAGTTTTGGGATATTTTGTCAAAATACCAAGAGCTATCTCAAGAACCTCGGGAGCCAATACTAGGCTTGTTTGTACTCATTTTAATGCGTTTTTCATGCTGATTCCAAATATGCACATGAAAATGTAAAATTGTGCAATTTTTTGAAATTTTGAAAATAATTGAAACTTGTTGTCGACACCCCTTGAGAGTTAAGGTGTAACAATAGATGTTTAAATTAGAATAACAAAAGTATATTCTTACCTTCATACATATTTCATGTTGGTATCAACTATACCTATATAAAGTCTACGCCATTGTTAAAATTCATGAGATTTTTTGTTCAAAGTATTTGGCTATTCCATTTGAAATCCACACTACCCCTGTGGAAGATTTTGGAAATATCTTTCCCAGGAGGAGTATGTTTTTCAAATGTAATTAGTCAGGGTTTATCATTTTGAAACCTATACTCCCCTGTATTATGGCTTTCACAACTGGAGCGAGTATTTCAAATGGAAGTTACCCAATTTGTCTATTCTATTAAAAACTCATACTCCCTCTGGAAGATTTCAGCTAAATCTTCTACATGGGGAGTGTGGATTTGAAATGGACTAGCCCATTGTCAGTATTAACATTGTTGGGGTAAAGGGTTAAGCAGTAACTATTTGTCACTTTTTATTTTAATGGATATTAAAATATTCATCGAGATCAATCATTCTCATTCACAGCTACGATAAACCATCTTTAATAGTCAAGAATATATCATACATGTGTATTAATAATACATCACAATAGTGTGGATTCAGATTTGTGTTCGGTATGAAGTGTTCATCTTGTGTGCAGAGTTGCTAGCAATTTTTTTAGACACCGAAAATTCACCCAATTTTTCTCTTAGCCCTAACTTAAAGCCTCAATGTACGATTTCCGTCAAAATGTTGAAATAATATTAGTAATAACTGACAGGAAGGGTTGCTGTCCATTTTAGGTTGAAATGACAAGGTAAAGTGAAAGAAACCCCATTGGTTATTTTGGCCATTTAACACACAGTTCTATGGGAGGACATATTATCATAATTTTTAAATTATGATAATATGTCGAACTTTGCTCTGTTGACCTACAAAGACAAGAAATTTGGCCGATTCCAGTTAGGTGCAAGTTGGGACATGTGTAAACATTACAAATATGCAAAAAAATCAGGTTTGAAAAAAATTAACCAATTTTATATTATAAGATCATACATTATGGCTTTAAGTCTGATTCAGACTCCACGTTGCAACATCGCGCGATGTTTTTTTACACCACAGCATCACGCAATGAAATTTAAATGTACTGCAATGATATATCGCGATCACGATGAAGTGTTGCTGTTCTGTTTTTGTTCTTCCCTGGTGAATGCTAACCTTGATTTTCAAGCAGCCAATCACAAGCGTGCATGGCCACAATATTGCAAGAGGAAAAAGTTGACAAAAATTTGACTCTCATCACCAATGAAAATTCTACAGTACGATGAGAACTGAGCTCGTAATAACCCAACTCACCTAACTGGGCTACTTATTCCTGTATTTGGCAACCCTGATTGTATTCATTCATTCTTATGTATATTACTTATGATGTTTTGATATACAATACATGGTAATGAGATGTTTAGTTAGCTATAAGCATCATTAAATATGCTTAAAGAAAAAAAGAGAGTTTCTTTACATTCTTGTGTAATATAACTCAAGCAAAATATTTTTCTGTCGCTAAAAGTGGTTATCTAACTCCGATGCATTTATTTGTTTTCAGCTACTACATAAAAGTATTCTTATGTCAGGAATAACAAGTTTTATAGGATTTTTCGAATGAGATGGAAATTAAATGGATTCGGCACAAAGAATAAGTCAAGTTTGTTTGAGGATTTTACTTATGAGTATGATAGATGTTATAACCTAATTTTCAAGCAATCTAGGAATGTAGCCAAAGATTAAACCTATTTTCTTTGTCGAATTTTTACATGGCAATTTTTAAAAAGCTCATTGTGGGCCAGGGATGCAGAACTATCTATATACCTAAGATGGCAGTGCTACCTACCTAAGATAGCAATACTATATATATCTACCTAAAATAGCAGTGCATGCTATCTACCTAAAATAGCAGTGCATGCTATCTACCTAAAATAGCAGTGCATGCTATCTACCTAAGATAGCAATGCATGCTATCTACCTAAGATAGCAATAATATCTACCTAAAATAGCAGTGCATGCTATCTACCTAAGATAGCAATACTATCTACCTAAAATAGCAGTGCATGCTATCTACCTAAGATAGCAATACTATCTACCTAAAATAGCAGTGCATGCTATCTACCTAAGATAGCAATACTATCTACCTAAGATAGCAATGCATGTTATCTACCTAAGATAGCAATACTATCAACCTAAGATAGCAATGCATGTTATCTACCTAAGATAGCAATACTATCTACCTAAGATAGCAATGCATGTTATCTACCTAAGATAGCAATACTATCAACCTAAGGTTACCTACCTTGGTTAATATTTTTCAAACCTGGCATGTTTATAATGTTTACACTTATCAGTCAATTTTGTTGTGTTGTGTTGTGTATGTCAACAGAGCAATTTTGAACATCAAATCCCCCATAGAACTCAATGTTAAACAGTCAAAAAACTGTTTATTTTACCTCATTATTTTGGCATAAAATGGACAGAAACCCTTGCTGATAGTTAAGAATATTAAAATTTGATGGAAATTGTACATGATGGCTTTAATTGTACACACAATTAAACAATGAATTTCAAGCAAATTCTTTTAAAAATGTGTTAACTAAAGCAGAGCATCAATGGACTGTTCCAGTTGAAATCAATACACCCCCTTTGGAAGACATGACCTTAATCTTCTACACAGGGAGTGTGAATATCAAATAGGGTTACCTATTAATGAGAGACTTCATTGGCCTACACCCCTTCCATAGGGGGTGTATGGGTTTCAACTGGAATAGCCCAAATGTTTAAAGGAAGAGAGTTGCATAGTTTTTGTGCAGTAACTGGAAATGAAATGATGTATCTCATCTATCAAGAGGCAACCTCAGACATGATATCTTACCCTTCCCAGAATCCTTTGCAATATGACGTATTGCCTCATTTCATCAAATGACACACTCATTACTTTGTGCAGGTTCTCTTTGTTTTTATTTGAGAATAGACTGGCTTAAGGGTAGACTAAGTATTGTTGGTAGAAGCAGCCAAAATCAATTTTTATCATCTAAATCAATATATTATTGAAAATTACACTTTCATGTTTTGCAAAAGTTCATTCTAGAAATCATATACTTTGCAAACTTGCTTAATTTATTGTTGTTAATGAGTTAATATGTACATTTTACAAAAGTGTTGTTGTTTTAGCCCTCTTTACAACATAACTCAAGAACCATAGGACCTACAAAAGTACATCTGTGATATTTGAATTCTTCTTCACACTCACTATGAAATGATCAATGCAGTTTTTGCCAAAGCTCACTACCATTTGAAAAGATGCTGTGAACTACCAAATTGCAACAGTTTAAAATAGTAGCTAACCTTAACTTGGGTTGATAGTCAAGTAATAAACATATTTTGCAAGATCTGAATGTGCTCCGTTCATTGATACATTTCGTCATTATCGACCCATGTTACACTAGATAGTAAATCAGTACAGAAAATTTAAATGGGAGAAATGCATTGTGGGAAGCAAAAAATACCAACCTTTTCTGGCTTGTTTTCTTTCTTCCCAGCTGGTCTCCAGACTTGGCAGTTGAAAGCAAGAAGAATGTAAGTGCACAGGAATAACAAAGTACTTACGACTATCTTGCGGTCAAGCGTCGCATCGATAGTAATAACCTCATTAGTCTGTCTAAAATAAATCTATCCATAATTAATGAACCAATATTTGTGAGGCAATCATCCCAGAAGAAGTCGGTTGGTTGTCACTGAAAATATGTTTGAAATTAAGGGCTTGGATAGGGACGTTTACCCATAATTTTTGTGGGACATGAGAGCACATCAGACATATTGAATCACATTTTTAAAACGAGGAATGTCCTTCTGATATCAAATAATTTTGATTTTTTTTTTTTAATTTGCGATATAATTCAAATTTTATGGTGAATGATTAAAAATTGATATTTTTGATATTTAACAGTCCTTGAAGTAAACTGTATAAATCTAATGATATGTACAAACAGCCAACAATCATATAAAAAATTTGACCTTTCGTATTGAAGATGTACATTTTTTCCCCAAAAGACCTATTTTTTTTTTTTTTTTAAACAAAATATCAAATTTTATTAATTTGCCATAAAATTTGTATTATATCACAAATTAAAAAAAAAAATCTAAATAATTTGATATCAGAAGGACATTCCTCGTATTCAGAATGCAATTCGATATGTCTGATGTCATTGAGCTCTCATGTCCCAGGAAATATACTGTGCAAACATTGATATCCAATCCCTTAAAGTAAAATTTGTTTATTTTTTTCACTATGAGAGAAAAATAACAGTCCAGCGTTAAAATAACTTTCGCAAAACAACATGGTCAACTGAGCAGCCCAAAATAAGTCTTCTTGACAAGCGAGTCATATTTGCGGGATTACATCAATTTTTTGATTAGTATCTTACTCTTGGATGAACTCCTGCACACGCACATGCATACAAACAAAGATTTACGGCATATATCCGGCTGGTACTAGTATAACTCAGTGTGGGTGACACTTCGCACTTATTTCTACCCTCCATAAGTCAAGGGATGATATGATGAATTTTTTAACGAGCTGGACAATATCAGGCACATTGATATTTATTTATGAATTGTTTTTCTGTTGCTTTTCAAATATGGAAGTAAAAATGTAAACTCATTTTTCAATCCATGTTCAGTAACTTATTTATGTGCTCAAACTCAGGTTAATGATCTGCATGCTAGCCATAGGCCTAGTCTTCAACATTAAAAGTCCAAGTTTTAAGATATTTTCTCAAAATATCAAGAGCTATCTTTTAAGATAGCTCTTAACAAGTCTACAGTGGTTCTTAAAAGAACCACTGTAGACTTGTTTGTACTCATTTTAATGCATTTTTCATGCTGATTCCAAATATGGTTATGAAAATTTACAATTCTGAAATTTTTGAATTTTTGATCTTTTTTTAAAACTTGTCGTCTGCAGTCGACACCCATGTGGAGAGAGTTAGAATAGTGGAATGGGCATCTGGATGTGGATCTCCAAACAAATGGTTAAAGAGATAGCTTGATTTGTCTGGGGTGCAAAATATCAAGAGCTATCTTAAGAACCACTGAACCAATACTAGGCTTGTTTGTACTCATTTTAATGCATTTTTCATGCTGATGCCAAATATGGTCATGAATACTTACAATTCTGACATTTCTGAATTTTTGATTTTTGACATGGATCTGCATACAAATGGTTAAAGAGATAGCTTGATATGTCATTAGTCTGGTGACGCAAGCCTTTAATGATTTACAATTTCTGTGCTGACAGGTGATAAAATGACACTATACATATTGAAGGCAGGTGTATTTCTTCCTGTTAATGTTTGATTCATCCCAGGGGGAGGGGGGTGTCATCGGCTATTCCACTTGAAATCCTTACACCCCCTGTGGAAGATATGATCTCAATCTTACACACAGGGAGTGTGAATTTCAATGAGGACACCTGAATGGGTGATTCTGTTTGAAATTGATGCCCCCTGTTTGGGAGATTAAGGTTATGTCTTCCACGGGGGTTATGGATTTCAACTGGAATAGCCTAATTTGGTTGGTTTCCCATACTTGTATAAAAATGGGTGAGGGATGGATGTTGGGTTGCATTTTTAGTACTTGTTTAATCGTCATCAAATAATCATAACATTATGATTTCTAATTTTTTGGGTCGGTCTCTGAGGGCAACCAAAAAATTTGTTTGGCCCAATGGTGAAATGGGATTGATGACATACTTCAAAGTCAAGGTATCAAAATCAGAACTTGTCACTGAAAAAGTTCCAAAGAGTTTGCTATGCAAAATGAGCCAACATAAGCAAAAGTTATTTGTAACCTTTCTTCAAATAATTTTATTGTTCATGTTGAATTTTAATTTTTGATTTTCAACACACCTAGAAGTGTATTGAAAATCCCATTGAAATTTGATTATCAGAGACTGAGATATGATTATTTTCAGAAAACAATACAAAGTAAAACTAAAGAAATTGAACACATGATTTTGCGTATCTCAAAGAAAGTTATAAATAGAAAAAAAACACATTTTTTCTTCATTGCTTCACATAATGATGAGTTCAATGTCTTTTAGTACATTGTTATAGTTTGTTCAGCTTATACTTGCCAACAAAATGACATTCATAAGTCGATCCCCCCAAAAAAATTGACTACAACATCAAAAATAAGATTCCTAACATTGTGTATTGTGGTGTACACACGTTGGGCGCAGCAGCTGCATAATGTGTGACTGGTGCACTGATTTGAATTAACGCAAGTGCAAGTTGGAACTTTATTGATGCATGAAGTAACAAAATCTCATAATTTCTGCCAATCATAAAAATAAATATAAGCAGAATAAACTATATATACCTGTCCTCCCAATCAGTCTGCCCACAAATTCAAAATGCAATATCTTCAAGCAAACAACACATCAAATACTGCACTTTTAACTGGGAGGTGAACATTGTGAATCCATCTGCTAAAGTTTGTTCAGCTTATATTGCATTGGACAAAAAATGTTAAGTTTTCATTACTGTGCACATCAATAAAGTTCAAACTTACACTTGCGTAAATTCACATAAGCGAGCGCCAGTCATGTATTACGCAACACGCAACTAACGTAAGTGCTGCATCCAACTGCGTGCAAGCCATTCTATATCAAAACACAATGTTATGAGTCTCACTTTGTTGGCCTAAGGCCTAAAAAAAAGTGTTTGATTGGCGTAACCCGACCGACCCTAAAAATAGGCCCGACCCTAGACTTTTTTTCTTATATTTAGCCAAAAAAATGTAAACAAAATTGAAATTTTAAAAAAACTTTAAAAAAAGTTCCAATTTACGCAAATAACACTTATGTGTTAAATTTTGTAGATTGCATTTATTTGCTCTAACTTCTGTAGATGACATTTATTTGCTATCTTCTGAAGATAACACTTATGTGTTAACTTCTGTAGACATCATTGATTTGCTAGCTTCCGAAGGTAACACTTAATCACTTATGTGTTAGCTTCTGTAGATAGCTTCTGTTGATAACATGTCTAAACATCTGTAGATAGCATTCATTTATAATCTTTCGTCGATAGCACTTATTTATTAACTTATAATGCTTATGTAGATAGAATTCATTTGCTATCTTCTGTAACATTTGTTTGTTATCTTCAGTAGATAGCATTTATTTGCTGTCATATACATAAATTGTATTCATTTGCTTTTTTCTGTAGAGCACTTCCTTTCTACATCTTGACTATAAAAATAAAGAGGAAAAACATCAACAACAACAAAAATTGTCAATTGTTTTTTTATGTTACACCAATCAAACAATTTTTTTAGGCCTAATACAAGCTGAACAAACTTTATCAAGGTAAAAGGCAGTATTTGATAGCACTAAGGAGAGCAGATACATCACTTTTATCTTGGAAGGTACATTGTATACCCACACACTCTCAGAGTTTAATGCCCACTGTGTGTCCAACATAAGTGCACTTTCACACTTTCGCAATTTTTTCCGCACAAAAATGCACTTTCCGTGAATTATCTTAATCAATACTCAAATTATTCCATTCAAATATCAAAAGGCATTAATTGCGCATAGTTTCACATGCGTTGCGTTTAATAGCCGTGCTCGAAGACGATAAGTGAAGAGTCACCTGGAATCTGTATTTGCCCATTCAGACTTACAATTACCAATCAGTTGAAGACGAGTCAATCATTGATGATCTCTGAAGTGTGTAGGGAATTATTCATTTGGTATTGATTGTGATTAAAACACCCTTGAGATCGACAAGAAATTCATCTTACTGGAAATGTTCAAATTATACTCGTAAATCAAGCCTTGTAAATTTATAGGAAGCAAGAGAAGTGACATTTAGATAATATGTACAATTTGTATTTTTTTTTTCGTCATGCCACTCTAAAGGGTATAAACCTTTTACAGATTCATTTGTGTAGAATCTTTCATGGTTACTTTTGTTTTATTTATTCTAAAGACAGCACAAAAAGTAACGCAGCTGTTATAAATACGCCTATAGCTTCAGAACTTTAACTTGTTTTCACAATATTTCAACATAGAAAACAGGATGATTTATTTATGTCCATTTTGATACCTCGTTAAGTCTAATTTCATTCAATGTTAACAACACAGCAGTGTTTTTAAAGAAAAATACCAGAATTTAAAAGTTACAGCTATTTGTATTGATTTTGAAGTCAGCGCAAAGATGATGGCGGGATTTAGTCCCACAATGCTTGAGTAATAACCACTGATCGCTGTAAACAGGAAACTTTTAAATTTGGGTATTTTTTCTTTAAAAGCACTACTGTATTGTTAATATTTAACGACATTGGACAAATCGGGTATCAAAATGCGTGTAAATGAATCATCCTTCTTTTTTATGTTGAAATATTGTGAAAACAAATATTAATTCTGAAGCTATAGGCATATTTATAACAGCTGCGTTACTTTTTGTACAGACTTTACTATATGGTTCACACTTTGGTGTTTATGTAGTTTGATTAAGCTTTGTCTTTTACACTGATAATGGTCCCTAACAGCTTGTATCAATCAACACAACTTGAAAGCTTTAACTATTTATGTGCTCTGCTGTCGTCGTTGGGCAGGAAAAACCTCCTATGTGTTTATGGGCCCTGAAGATGTTTAAAACAAAACTGCCGACCAGTTACGTAAGGGGTTTTGTTTTAAACATGTTCAGGGGCCAAAGACACAGGTTTTTCATGCCCAAAGACACTGTGCTTTATAATTGGACTGTTCCAGTTGAAATCCATACACAACCTATGGAAGACATAACCTTAATCTCACACACAGGGGGTGTAGATTTCAAATAGAGTCGCTCATTCAAGTAACTCCATTTGAAATGAAAGATTAAGGTCATGTCTTCTATGGGGATGTATGGATTTCAACTGAATAGCACATTTCGCAAAAAGTTGGCAGGTTACTTGCTATCTAATGATGATGTAGATTGCATTTATTTGCTATCCTCTGAAGATAACACTTATGTGTTAACTTCTGTAGATATCATTTATTTGCTATATTCTGAAGATAACACTTATGTTAATTTCTGTAGATTGCATTTATTTGCTATCTTCTGAAGATAACACTTTTAACTTCCGTATATAGTTAACATTTATTTGCTATCTTCTGAAGATAACACTTATGTGTTAACTTCTATAGATATCATTTATTTGCTATCTTCTGAAGATAACACTTATGCGTTAACTTCTGTATAACATTTATTTGCTATCTTCTGAAGATAACACTTATGTGTTAACTACTGTGATAACATTTATTTGCTATCTTCTGAAGATAACACTTATGTGTTAACTTCTGTAGATAACATTTATTTGCTATCTTCTGAAGATAACACTTATGTATTAACTTCTGTGATAACATTTATTTGCTATCTTCTGAAGATAACACTTACGTGTTAACTTCTGTAGATAACATTTATTTGCTATCTTCTGAAGATAACACTTATGTATTAACTTCTGTGATAACATTTATTTGCTATCTTCTGAAGATAACACTTATGTGTTAACTTCTGTAGATAACATTTATTTGCTATCTTCTGAAGATAACACTTATGTATTAACTTCTGTGATAACATTTATTTGCTATCTTCTGAAGATAACACTTATGTGTTAACTTCTGTAGATAACATTTATTTGCTATCTTCTGAAGATAACACTTATGTGTTAACTTCTGTAGATAACATTTATTTGCTATCTTCTGAAGATAACACTTATGTATTAACTTCTGTAGATAACATTTATTTGCTATCTTCTAAAGATAACACTTATGTGTTAACTTCTGTAGATAACATTTATTTGCTATCTTCTGAAGATAACACTTATGTGTTAACTTCTGTAGATAACATTTATTTGCTATCTTCTGAAGATAACACTTATGTATTAACTTCTGTAGATAACATTTATTTGCTATCTTCTGAAGATAACACTTATGTGTTAACTTCTGTAGATAACATTTATTTGCTATCTTCTGAAGATAACACTTATGTGTTAACTTCTGTAGATAACATTTATTTGCTATCTTCTGAAGATAACACTTATGTGTTAACTTCTGTAGATAACATTTATTTGCTATCTTCTGAAGATAACACTTATGTATTAACTTCTGTGATAACATTTATTTGCTATCTTCTGAAGATAACACTTATGTGTTAACTTCTGTAGATAACATTTATTTGCTATCTTCTGAAGATAACACTTATGTGTTAACTTCTGTAGATAACATTTATTTGCTATCTTCTGAAGATAACACTTATGTGTTAACTTCTGTAGATAACATTTATTTGCTATCTTCTGAAGATAACACTTATGTATTAACTTCTGTAGATAACATTTATTTGCTATCTTCTGAAGATAACACTTATGTGTTAACTTCTGTAGATAACATTTATTTGCTATCTTCTGAAGATAACACTTATGTATTAACTTCTGTGATAACATTTATTTGCTATCTTCTGAAGATAACACTTATGTGTTAACTTCTGTAGATAACATTTATTTGCTATCTTCTGAAGATAACACTTATGTATTAACTTCTGTAGATAACATTTATTTGCTATCTTCTGAAGATAACACTTATGTATTAACTTCTGTAGATAACATTTATTTGCTATCTTCTGAAGATAACACTTATGTGTTAACATCTGTAAATTGCATTTATTTGCTATCTTCTGAAGATAACACTTATGTGTTAACTTCTGTAGATAACATTTATTTGCTATATTCTGAAGATAACACTTATGTGTTAACTTCTGTAGATAACATTTATTTGCTATATTCTGAAGATAACACTTATGTGTTAACTTCTGTAGATAACATTTATTTGCTATCTTCTGAAGATAACACTTATGTGTTAACTTCTGTAGATAACATTTATTTGCTATCTTCTGAAGATAACACTTATGTGTTAACTTCTGTAGATAACATTTATTTGCTATCTTCTGAAGATAACACTTATGTATTAACTTCTGTAGATAACATTTATTTGCTATCTTCTGAAGATAACACTTATGTGTTAACTTCTGTAGATAACATTTATTTGCTATCTTCTGAAGATAACACTTATGTATTAACTTCTGTGATAACATTTATTTGCTATCTTCTGAAGATAACACTTATGTGTTAACTTCTGTAGATAACATTTATTTGCTATCTTCTGAAGATAACACTTATGTATTAACTTCTGTAGATAACATTTATTTGCTATCTTCTGAAGATAACACTTATGTATTAACTTCTGTAGATAACATTTATTTGCTATCTTCTGAAGATAACACTTATGTGTTAACATCTGTAAATTGCATTTATTTGCTATCTTCTGAAGATAACACTTATGTGTTAACTTCTGTAGATAACATTTATTTGCTATCTTCTGAAGATAACACTTATGTGTTAACTTCTGTAGATAACATTTATTTGCTATATTCTGAAGATAACACTTATGTGTTAACTTCTGTAGATAACATTTATTTGCTATATTCTGAAGATAACACTTATGTGTTAACTTCTGTAGATAACATTTATTTGCTATCTTCTGAAGATAACACTTATGTGTTAGCTTCTGTAGATATCATCTATTTATTTTGTAGATAACATTTATTTGCTATCTTCTGAAGATAACACTTATGTGTTAACTTCTGTAGATAACACTTATTTGCTATCTTCTATTTGCTATCTTCTAAAGATAACACTTACATGTTAATGGCTGTAGATAACATTTATTTGCTATCTTCTGAAGATAACACTTATGTGTTAACTTCTGTAGATAACATTTATTTGCTATCTTCTGAAGATAACACTTGTGTGTTAACTTCTGTATAGATATTATTGATTTGCTATCTTCCGAAGATAACTCTTATCTGTAGATAGCATCTATTAATTTTGTAGATAACATTTAATTGCTATCTTCTGTTGATAACATGTCTAAACTTCTGTAGGTAGCATTCATTTATAATCTTTCGTAGGTAGCACTAATTTATTAACTTATAATGCTTATGTAGAAAGAATTCATTTGCTATCTTCTGTAACATTTGTTTGTTATCTTCAGTAGATAGCATTTATTTGCTGTCATATACATAAATTGTATTCATTTGCTTTTTTCTGTAGAGCACTTTCTTTCTATATCTTGACTCTAAAAATAAGAGGAAAAACATCAAAACATAGTTAAGGATTGACATATCGGGAATGTGAATGTAGAGAACCTAGCATTCCATGTGTTGTTACATTATTACCTGAGTAGTACCCACATCTTTTATTGAGACTGCATGATGATTGAGTGATTGGTACGTTCATGATGTATGGGGTAGACATGTTTGCTGGATTTGACAGATAGATACCCCATAGGCTTTTGTAACCTTCCATGTGTGGTTTGTGATGAAGTGTTGTCAAGTCAATCAACATTAACAGAGAGGATATCTTGCCCTTCCCAGAATCCTTTGCAACATGATGCATCAACTCATTTCATTAAATGACACTCCCATTACTTTGTACATCCCTCTGTTTACATGTAGAAATATGGATCGATAGTCAACAAATAAACATATTTAGCTGGACGTGCTCTGTTCACTTTGACACATCTTGTCACTATAGATCCATGTTACACTAGATAGCAAGTCAGTACAGAAAATTGAAATGGGAGAAATGCATTATGGGAAGGTTAAGATATATTACGTTCTCCTGTAATTTAACCACTGAGAACTTCTGCCTTTCTTACCAAATTTCTGATTGGTTAATAATTGAATACCTGGGAGGAAGAAGGGCCAAACTCTATCAAAACTGTTTTTGAGATATTTAAAAAAATTTTAATATTTGGAAAAGTTTTAGAGATATAATTATTTCATCTTCAGGGGACCTTTAATACACAAATATACATTATTACATACATACAAGTTTATTTTTGTGACAAGCAGCTTTCATGGATAAGCAAAACTCCATTTTAACCTAATATTTGTGCAAGAAATGCCCAACTCCATGGAGTTGGGCCTTTCTTGTTTGAAAACCATTAAATGAACTTGGAAGACAATTTGGAGAGTGGATTTGGGCTCTTTCACAAACAAGGAAGTACATTATGCTGGCAATAAAATGCTGGGTCTAACACATTTTTGTGAAAAAGTGGAGTTGGGCCCTTCTTCCACTCAGTTATTAAATTAGTTGAAGGCCTGACACTTCTAATCTCCAAAGTGAAAATGCAGTTTATCTACAATTAAGATAGATACAGCCTTCTACATTGGGACTGGTTCAAATGAAAATTCAGTATCTACACCAGGCTTAAAAAGAAACTCTTCAGTTATAGTCATCCTTGCTGTTCAACAACCTGATAATTTTGGATTATTCTGAAATACACATTTTGTTGGACTGTGCTTTCTCATTTGATACCCTGTTTGTGAAAATCGAACAAGAATTGACAAAGATATGTGCCTCCAAACCGTCAAACCCCAAAATCAAAAGTTGCAATTTCAATGATTTTCAATGCATGGGAACGCATCGTTGTATAGACCGTATCGAATAAACTCAAGCGGAACGGTATAACAATTGTAATGGCAGCCACGTTGGTTCTAAGCTTTAAGTGACAGAGGGACAGGTGCCTAGTTCGATTCCAAAACCATTCATACCTATCAAATGTTTTATTTTATTTTCGTGCGAATTGCCCTGTGGTACCTTATGGTGGACATAATTTTATTTAAATGAGGACGAGTGACGTAGTATTCGATAGGGTCTATTGCACATAAGCACTGCAGGCCAATCAATAAAGCACACAATGTAACAGGCACAATTGAATTGTTAAAATTGCAACTTTTGATTTTGGGGTTTGAGGGTTTGGAGGCGCACATCTTGGTCAATTCTTGCTCGATTTTCATGAACAGGGTGTCAAATGAGAAAGCAAAGTCCAATTAACAAAATGTATATTTCAGAATAATCCAAAGTTTTCAGGTTGTTGAACAGCAAGGATGACTATAACTGATGAGTTTCTTCTTGTGTCTGGTGTATTAAGTTATTTACTTGTAGATACACCATTTTGACTTAGCAGCAGGCTGATTCAAAAACACCTGTTTCCCAAGTTTAAAGGAAGTACCTGTTTTGTTACATGTGTGTAGATACTACTCTGTACCATACTAGGGTTGATTTCCACTCTTTGGATCTGGATAGATTTCAAGTAACAGTTACAGGTATTTGAATTCACTAAAAAGCTTAAGGTTTAGAATACAATTTGGTGTGTTAACGCGTTCTTTACAGTGGCATGCACAGGTTTAACATTCATCCCATAACATGTTCACCTAATCTTATACAGACCCCTCCGTCCCTCACTCATCAGCTCTGACTTCTATACCTGTTAACCCTGTACATGTGAATATTGACTGCATTCGCACAACAGGTGATAAAATTGCGCAATAATTTTAATATTTTTCAAAATTGTTTATATTTTGTATGCAAATCTACACACAAATAAACATAATTGTGCCTAAAGTTGAGCCAGTAGTTCTCGAGAAAGCTTAAAGTTATTTGTTGTCAAATTTTTATTTGATCAGGTGGGTATTTATTATTCAGGTGTGTTCAAATGAGTCAGTGGCTGTAACACTTTGTGTCAAAATGTCTCATCGCCACTCACACAGTTCAATAACCCGAAATTAACAATCATGGCTCCCAATTTGACCTCAAGCTGTTGAGTATGAGTTTTTATACCCATCACATTCAAAGGTCATTCTATGCATATACAAACTCAAATGAACTGTGTCCTGATAGATGAGCATGTTTTTGAGATTGTAGTATAAATGTACCTCAAAACAGCCTCATTTCCAATCCAAAGTGCAATAACCCCCAATTTAACACTCATGGCTCAAAATTTGACTTCAAGTTGCAGAGTATGAGTTTTTGTACCCAACACTTTCAAAGGTCATGCTATCAGTGTGCAAACTATTAAGGTTAAAGAACTATGCCCACAATAGATGAGCATGTTTTTGAGATTGTAGATAACCTCAAGGTTTCTTACTTGCTTGCCAGGATTTCTGTGATGCGTACATACAATATGAGACTCTGGAGATGGCTAGAAGGCCCTCAAATACAGAGTGACTGAATAACTGCTCCTGCCTAAGCCTTGCCCTCCAGATTGCTTCTTAAATGAAACCATTTTTCTTTATTTTTTGGTTCGTCAATCCAAAAGGATGCGACCTAGAATTGTTTGATGCTTTTCAATCATACATTGCATATAGTTTGTGACTTTGTCCAATATGATGTGTATTTTTAGCGATCGCTTTGAGCCATGTCAGGTTTAGTTGTGCTCTTTGCATCAGCTGCTTGCGTAACCCTGGCTGTGACTTTAATGCCGTGTAGGCTGGTGGTTATACGAGCTTGAATATTCTGCAAAATATACAAAACCAACGTTTCAAAATATCGTCAAGAACCGCCCACACACAGATGAGGTTTGTTTGTACTAATTGATATGTTCATCTTGAGGATTGAATTATTTATGAAAAGATATCAGATTTTATAATTTGAGCTTGTGTCGTCTGCTGTAAAATACATAAAATAGTAACATTTGATACTTTCTTCAAGAACAGATTGGGCTATTTTATTCAAATTGCATCATTCCCTATGGAAAAAAATGACCTTAATCTTCCACACAGGGAGTGTGAATTTCAAATGGGGTTACCTGAATGGGTGACTCCATTTGAAATCTACACCCTCTGGGGAGATTAAGATCATGTTTTCCATAAGGGGAGTATGGGTTTCAACTGGAATAGCCTATTACAAAAGACTTAACATGTTTGTACTTGTTCATTTTACAAAACTTTATCAAGATTTAATTTTCATAAAAAATATGAAAATTATGACAATTTGAGCTCAATTAACAGAAAAACCTGTTCTAAGGGCCAGACCGACTCAGATTTGACTTTTTTTTTTTTATCTGTATATGGTCGAATCCAACCAAAAGTGTCCACGGGCTAAAAATAAAAGTCCGAAATAAAAATGTCTCCACAATTTTGTCCTTTTGCCCATTGATTGATGACATATTGGCCTTATAGGAACCAAAAGTGCCATTACTAATCTTGAAAAATAAATCCAGGGCGTGTGATAGTAAATGTGATATCAAAACCCAATGTTACCTACTGAATACCACTAGGATGCTTTCACTATCGCAATACTAATCAACCTAAAACAAATGGAATATTCCCATTAACGCTTTTTAGGTGTAATGTAGACCACAGGGTGTCAGGAAAATGCTAGCTCAACCAGAAAATATTTGTTTTTATTTTTATAATGCGATCAATATGATCTTAGTCAATTTATGCTGGTTTACTTTTTTGAAAATGAAGTTTAGGTCAGTTTCTGTATTTTATTTATCAAATGAGTATGAATCAATTTACACATTGTATAAGAAAGAGTAGGATATATGTATTCAAGAATATTAGGAATTATACGCATACACCTAACGCTTTATACAATGAAAAGGTGAAGAAACCCGGGTATTCGTAGGTAACATGAGCGATTTAACAATATCTATATTGAGTTTAGAGGTTTAAATTTTGCTATTATGGTAATGAATTAATAAAATGGAAATTTTTAGATCTCTTTCAGATGGTACGTCCAAATGAATAAATGCTATTACCTTAGATCAAAAAAATTGTGATGCTTTTAGCAAGATTTTGACCACTTCATTTTGATACAAGTAGTTAATCAGCAATTTTACATAATAAATAATTGTTGAATGAATCCGTATATGGGTAATAATAGTGTCCTGGGGTACCGCTTAAAGTTTTTGACAATTAATTTCCATTGGTAGGGACACTTCATTACACATGTCATGTATTATGCTGTATTCGTAAGTAACATTTCAGTATTTGTAGGTAAGAATTAGACTTTTGGTGGATATCGCAATCATGTGCATTCTTTATGTGCGTTTATTGATACTTTAGACCCTATCATGTATTAATAATGTCGGTTCACAGCGGTTGAAAGAGGATTGAAGTAAGAAACAAAGGCACTAAAGTGACTTTAATTTGTTAATTGCACACAAATCGCTTAAAACCGTTATTGCAGACTTGTGACGTCCATCTTGGAGTCAGTTACCTCTTGTGGCCTTTCGTTTGAGGGCAACTACAATTAGCTTTATACCAGGGTCCATCACTGTGTTGTCTAGATCATGAGACAATGATGAAAGTCGTTTTTGTCCATGGGATTCGTAGGTAACCTTAGCGAAAACGTCAAAAGTTACCTTCGAATAAATCAATTTGGACACAAATTACTCAGAAATCAGAAGGTCGGTAAACATTTAAAATGAAGCACACATGACAGTTGACAAATCCAAGTATTTATCCCCTTCTAATCTTCTTTGAATCTGATTTTTCTTTCAAATGAGCAGACCGTCGTCTATTTCAGTACATATTTTTCAACAATTAAGCCGTATTCACTTTTGCATGGTGGGCATGTATGTGAATTCGCAACTTTCATTGACATATGATTTGATAGCAAACATACAGGCCTTCGTTATGTACCAATATGGGCATTGGCATGAATGGCGGTGTTTCACAATACTGTCATGATGTCAAATTGTATTCGTAGGTAACATTCTGTTACCGAAATTTACCTACGAATACTTGCTTTTATTGTTGACATCTCAGCACCTATGGCTTAACTATTGTTTACTATTCTCTCACTTTGTGGAAATGACACAGCTTTTAACATGTATTCGGAGGTAATGCACATTTTTACCAAACCTACCTTTGTGCCATTTAGAATTTCTGGCAGCTAAACACAATAATAAAGATGTCCTAATGCAATGCATTTCAGTATTGGACATATCAAAGCTTGTATCAATTAAGCATTTATTACTGATTTCCATTTTTTAAAGATATATCTAGTGCTATGAAAAATTGTATTCGTAGGTAATGTAAAAAAATACCACTCAAAAAATTATCACAAAAAATCATAATTATGTACAAATATGTGAAAAATTGAACAGGCAATCTTTGAATACACACCTTTCAGGAAATCAATTGAGATTCAATCCAATGACTTCTTTTCATAACTGATTTAGATGTTTTTAAAAATACATTAAGAAATATTTTGAAAAAATGGGTAAAAATAGCATGTTTTGGAGTCTCTGTGTCTAAGTTTTTCACAGAAGGGGGTCTTATTATATATGGCGCGAAGCGCATGATCAAGGCGAATAAACATAATACAAAAACGAATGCCAATTGATTAATACTTTTAAGTTATGGCCCTGAACATGCCGTGTACACTTTTCGTTGGATTCGACCATATGCATGTAAAACTTGAAAAAAATCTACACATTTTTACAGATTTTGGTGATTTTTTAAAGTAATTTCAGACAACTGAACAACCCTAATACTACTACTTGTATAACAGGGTTTATTTTCAGGATTGGTTTCTGGTTGTGGTGCTATCTGGATTATGATACCATGTTCACCTACATTCAAATCCTTCTTACACTGATTACTTGATCAATAATAGACATTGAATTATTCATACAAATACCAAATTTGGAAAAATACAAAATATTAAAATTTGAAACTTTTCTGATGATACATCTATACATGAATTCTTGCAGAGTGTAAATATGAAGACTTCAAAAAGTCTAGTAGATGTTGAGACATACTTGTGTCAGAATGTGTTTATTATTTTGTTGCATATGAAATGGACATGACTTGCTCCAATTTTGCGGGTTGTGTGTATTTTAGTGTTCTCCATGCGTGTGTCAACTGCAGACGACAGGTTTCGAATTTTGTTTCAAAAATTTGAAAATTTCAGAAATGTTAATTTTCATGACCATATTTGGAATCAGCATGAAAGATGCATTAAAATGAATACAAACAAGCCTAGTATTGGTTCAGTGGTTTTTAAGATAGATTCTTGATATTTTGAGAAAATATCAAAAGACTTGGGACTTTTTATGTTGAAGCCTATATGGATAGCATGCGAAGCATTAGTATGGCATAGGCTACGCAGTGAGAGTGTGGACTGTAAACATGAAAGAGAAGGTTCAGAACCTCCTGGTACAGACAGTCAACAAATTTGTAATACACAAAGCAGGGCTCAAATTAAGCACCTGTCCGTTGGTAAAATCTAGCCTGTAAATGCTTCGGACAAGCTGTAAATGGTGGTGGGCAAGTTGTAAAATACAGCCAACTCAATTGTCAACTGGTCCAAGATGAAACAGCAGGCCAGTTGTTAAAAGGTTAAGTACAAGCTCTGACATAAAGATTTAAATAGCAGTTTCATCTTTAAACAAAAATTCAAACTTATTTTGCATGATCACTGTGTTTGAAATTCTATTACCTCCGCCTTCTATTACTCAAAATTGTGCACTGTGATTTGTCCAAACAAGTCATGTGAGGATACATTATTTGCAATAGTGTACCTTAATTGTGTCTGAAACGTGGCATATTCTATGCATTAAGCATTCTGCACGTTTATGACAGTAAAACACGCTTAAACAATGCATGGGTTTGGCTCTGTCTCGCCTATTATCTACGTTTTTACATCCTCGTACACATTATTTAGGTGTAGACAGGACTACCCTTTACCTCTCAAATAAATGACTGATTAATGTAAAGCCACGATTTCTCCGTGTTACAAAATTTAAAATCTGTGTTACAAATTGGACGATTCCGTGATTTTACGTTTTACACTATAAAGCACTGAAAAGTTAAAACAAACATGTTTTAAAAGTGCATTTTGTCCTACCTTTTACTGGAGTATGGCCAGAATCGTGCATCATAAACCTAGAACTAATGCTATAATGGATTGTCTAATGGTTGATTGTCTCGAGACATCAGGAAAACACAACACCAAAGCAATGATTAGACTCCGCATTGCCCTCCCGATCATGAGGACCATTTATTAAGCTATTTATGACCATTCAACAATTTTATATTCATATACATAAATATAATTGAGATAAATAATGATAAATAATGATATATTTCATAATATAATAATAATATAATAATCATAGCACTTTCATAGCAGTTAAGACATAATATAAATAGTTATTTATCTTCCAATAAATATTATTAATAACACAATACAAGAATTATTGGAAAAATGTGTACAACAAGCCAACCATATAGGCTGGACATGCAAGAATTGACTTCTGTATCACATTTAACCAAATTTCATCTTAAGCAAATACAGATACCTCTTTGGATCAAACAGAGGATTGAATTGGAAAACAATATTTATAACGCAATTATTAAATAAACAGAAATCTCCAAAAGAAGAAACAATGCCAACTCTATCAATGAATTAAATCTTTAAATCCCTATATAAGCTGGTAATTATTGAAAAGTCAGCCAAAATTTACTATAAAAAATATATTAATAAATGAAATAAACCACTGACAAAAACAATCAAGCCAAAAAGATACTTCAAATAAGCATAAATTACTCTACATAAAGCGTAGTAGAAAGTGGAGACAATCTACAGACAAGTTTCATCAGGTATTGACGAGACTCCATACAAAGCGCAGTAGAAAGTGGAGACAATCTACAGACGAGATTCTTCAGGATTTGAAGAAAATCCATAAAAAAAAAAGCGTAGTAGAAAGTGGAGACAATCTACAGACAAGTTTCATCAGGTATTGACGAGACTCCATACAAAGCGCAGTAGAAAGTGGAGACAATCTACAGACGAGATTCTTCAGGATTTGAAGAAATCTTTATATAATGATACGACTAGCACCAAGATAGACAATCTACAGACAAGTTTCATCAGGTATTGACGAGACTCCATACAAAGCGTAGTAGAAAGTGGAGACAATCTACAGACGAGTCTCATCAGGTATTGACGAGACTCCATACAAAGCGTAGTAGAAAGTGGAGACAATCTACAGACAAGTTTCATCAGGTATTGACAAGACTCCATACAAAGCGTAGTAGAAAGTGGAGACAATCTACAGACGAGATTCTTCAGGATTTGAAGAAAATCCATAAAAGCATACATTTCCCATTAAAAGCGTAGTAGAAAGTGGAGACAATCTACAGACAAGTTTCATCAGGTATTGACGAGACTCCATACAAAGCGTAGTAGAAAGTGGAGACAATCTACAGACGAGTCTCATCAGGTATTGACGAGACTCCATATAAAGCGTAGTAGAAAGTGGAGACAATCTACAGACAAGTTTCATCAGGTATTGACGAGACTCCATACAAAGCGTAGTAGAAAGTGGAGACAATCTACAGACGAGTCTCATCAGGTATTGACGAGACTCCATACAAAGCGTAGTAGAAAGTGGAGACAATCTACAGACAAGTTTCATCAGGTATTGACGAGACTCCATACAAAGCGTAGTAGAAAGTGGAGACAATCTACAGACGAGATTCTTCAGGATTTGAAGAACTCCATACAAAGCATTCATAAAGCCATCACAAAGCGTAGTAGAAAGTGGAGACAATCTACTGACGAGATTCTTCAGGATTTGAAGAAAACTCCAGACAAAGCGGAGAGTAGCATAATTTGACATACTTTTATTGAAGCATCTTGGACAAATGAGATAACTGAATTACCTTCCAGCTACTGGGAGGGTGGGTGGGATTTTTTGGTCCAGCATGATCGGAGGAGCAAATGCAAGTGGCTTACTAAGAAAGGTGTGAACACAACAAAAGAAATGGAATTAAAGCAGAGACCTGATTGGCTGCACCCCACTAAAGTGCCATCTGAATGGCCAAGAATCTGGGATTGTTGCTATAACAACACAACAACCTACATCATTCCAATACCATGACCCAAACCAATAGCATAAACTTTCAAGAGGACTTGATATGGCTCAAGTGGAACTGATAGGATAATTGTCCAGACTTGGCTGCACATGAATGCCCAAGTTTCCCTGATGCTGAGACAATCTGGTTTTTAAAAGATTTTCAACTTTGAAAAACGTCATTACTGCTAAATAATCACTTTTCTTTGTTTTATTTTGAAAATCAACACATTTTACATATTTTTTCATTATTTTGTGGCATTTTCATATTTCCGTGAGCAAACCCCGAATTCCGTGAATTTTTCTGTATCACGGAGAAATTGTGGCTTGAGATTAATGCATTTACACATAATTTATAATGAATGCACAGATTGCTTAAAACAAACTGACTGATGTCCAAGCATCTAAGGAAAGTGTCGTCCGAGTATCATGTTGTGTGAAAAGTCCAAGTTTTGAGATGTTCTCTCAAAATATCAAGAGCTACCCTGTATCTCAAGAACCACTGAACCAATACTAGGCTTGTTTGTACTCATTTTAATATGGTAATGAAAATGTACAATTCTGAAATATCTGAAGTTTAAAAAAATTGATTCTTGTCATTTGCAGTCGACACCCATGTGGGGAGAGTTAAGAAAGGGTGTAATATGAGACGTATGTGAAATTACATAACTAACATGACTAATAACAGGACTGGCACGTTGGAAAATGTGGGGTGGGGTTGCTGTCAAGAACTGGGGCAGCTGAAATGTAGTTCTGAATCAAAATTAGTATGATGTTATGAAGAGAAAAATAGAGAATTACTAAGATAATGGGACTGCAGTGACACTCTATTTACTGTGGCACTGATTATGCGGTAGCTACGTGCAAGTAATATGAAAATGTATGTTTTGTGAATTAAAGGGGTATGGTCCATTTTTTCATATTCTGTTTTCTATCTCACATTGAAACAATGTCTACCATTAAAACAATAATGTTTCCAAATTTTGAGTTGTATTTTGCTCCAGTAGTTTTTATATGAGAAGTAAATAACATGTATAATAAAGCAACATAGGCAGCGCTTGAAATAAGGCACATCCTTGCGTCAAATACACTAGTTAGTGCATATACGTTAGTGCACAAGCAGGAGGTATTGCTAGTTATTGTATCTATAGTCTACACCAACATTTAATACTTCATAATAGTCAGACCCTTGAAAATTAGTGAGGACCCTTGAAATTACAAACGAATGGTCCGGGTCGGACCCTTAAAATTTCAAAGGCAAGGGTCTTATTTCGAGGTCTGAACATAGGATATTACATACACATCCGGTGTGGTGACCACAATTCACTATGTTTTTGTTCACACCATCTAAACCAAACATATCTCGGACAATGAATTTTACTGGGGTAATGAGTAAAATATGAGCTTTCTTCTGATACCAAAATCTCAGTTTTGATGAGTAAAATGGGAGATGAGGCTGTCGATTGGGTCACATCCCTTTAAGGACTTTGAGTTGCTCATACCTTTGAAGGGAACAAGCAATTCTATCAAAGTGTTCTTTGCTTCATAAAGATTACAGTATGAAATAGTATATAGATAATTACCAGATAATTATTAGGAAAGGTATAGGTGTATTGCTATCTTCAGATAGCAATCAAGGTATAGCTTATTTTCAGTATACATAACACTAACATGGTATAGGGTAGAGTCCGAAGTTTACCGTTTTCTAAAATCCATTTTCCGTGTTGTAATCTGTGTTGTAAAATTTGTAAATCCGTGTCATGAATAAAGCTTAAAATGCATAAACAATGATATTAATGTCACAATAAATTGTTCAATATCGCGATCAATATGCTCTGATTGGAATATTCTCATGATATATAGGCCGACTATTATAATGTTTGGAGGGATATAGGAGGTTCATGCCTTGGTAATATACCTTTATTTTGGTATCATTAAACAGTAATTTTATCATAAAAATTGACACACACAACTCATGATTGTTTGTAACATTTATTTCTCTTATCTTTTAACAATTTTTGTCACATCATACAAAAATGTCATTTTTCGTGTTGTACCTCCAATTCCGTGATTTTTTTCCGTTTTCCGTAAAACGGAAAACTTCGGACTCTAGTATAGGGTCTAATATATAAGATAATTACAATATGTCAGCAAAGAAAAAAGGGTCGCCTTACCTCTAGTAGATAGCAATGAAGTTATCAATGTCATGCGCATATTTTTTTGGGGGGCTTTGGGGGTGCAGGGGGCGGCCAAAACGAAGGAACGGCGGAAGAAGAAGGGGCGGCAAAAAGAAGGGGTGGCAGAAGAAGAAGGGGCGGCAAAAATGATTAGTAAAGTAAAAAGGGCGTAAAAAATTTGAAAAAGTATAAAAATTGTGAAAAAATGGTATTATAGTACATCAAAATGTGTTGCTTTTAGGATGCCAGCGCCTATATTCCTTTTGCTCTTCACTTTTTCAAACCACCAAAAAAAAAATTGGGTCAACCTTTTTGGGCTGTTGAGGAAGGGGCGGCAAAATTGAATTTTCTTCAGCCCCCCGGGGTGAAGCGGCCATGGTACGCCACTGAATGTAGTGCTACTTTAGTTTATTATCATTACACTAACATGGTATAGGCTTAAGTTAACTTCAGTAGATAGCAATTTTGCACTCAGTGGTATCTGCGGGATAGGCTTTATTATAGCAATATGGCTGTCTCCAGTAGATAGCAATATAGAAAACAATGTAAATTTCTACTACTATGTATTTCTATCATTATGTATTCTATCCTAAGTTTCAGCACCAGGAAATTTTTCCAGTTGAAGGGGAAGTTCATTTCTTTGGGGGGTGCCAAAAACAAAAAAGTTTGAGAAAAGTGGAAATGTGTTTACCTAAAACTGTTAATTTTCCCTGATTTCTTATTTTGATAAGGGGAGTGGGTAGGAGTGAGAGTGGGTGGCATGGGGTAGTCTAAGATTGGGAGGAAAATACCCCACAGACACCATCACTGACCTTTTAGCCACATGGGCTTCAACATGCTTGCGATTTTTTTTTTTTGGGGGGCTTTGGGGTGCCAGCCCCTGGGGTAAAAGCAGGGGCGGCCAAAAGCGAAGGGCGGCGGAAGAAGAAGGGCGGGAAAAGAAGGGGCAGCAAAAAGAATTAGTAAAGAAAAAAGGGCGGAAAAAGGTGGAAAGTATAAAAAATTTTGACAAAATTTTACTATACATCAAACTGTTGCTTTTAGGGCGTTTTGCTCTTCACTTTTTCAAACCACCGAAAAAAATTTTGGGTCAACCTTTTCGGGCTGTTGAGGAAGGGGCGGCAAAATTGAATTTCCTTCAGCCCCCGGGGTAGGAGTGGCCACGGTACGCCACTGGCTTCAAGAACCTCTTTTGGCTACATGTGCCTCATTCACTAATGCTGTCATACATGGACATACATTTAACAACCCTATTACAGAACCTCTATCAACATTAAATGCTTAACACGTTTACGTGCAACCATGCATGGTCATTTTCACTATCCCAAATTTCATTCTCAGATTTTTCTTTTAGATGATGAATATTAACTTTACAAAACTGATTTGATGCTATGAGGCATGTTTGTACTTATTGAAACTTGTGTATGATTATGAGAAGAGAAAGCAATGGGTTGTAAGCCAATTTGCTTAAATTTAGGACAGTCTTGAATGAATGTGTAGTTTCTATAGGGTGAAGAAAATACTGAACCTCATGTTGTACCTCTCATTAAGTGCCAGTATCACATTAGATTTGACCAGCGGAATGTATAAAGTTGTGGCTGGTAATTCAATGCAAGATATTTTCACTGCTACAATATTTTCATGTGTATCAGATTGCAGAAGGGGTATAGACCTTTTTAGCAGTTGATCGGAAATCTTTGGAAATTAGCTAAGAAAGATGCCATGTGCCGTTAACAAAAACACCAAAACCAATTACGTTGGCATGTTCGATGAGCATGTAGGGTGGTATGATTGTTTACACCTATAGACGAATCCAACAAGCCAAGTGATGGTCAGAATTCAGTTGGCCATTTCTGGGTCCCGTCTGCACCAAACTGGTGTTGTTGCTGCCCAATTGGGTGGATTAAGTCCGCTTACAAATCGATGTTGAATTGTATTGTGTTGTAAACTTTCATCATTCTTTTGTCTACGTGTAACATGGGTAATTGAATGCAGTTTAATATCCCTGCCAATGCCACATCATTTCACATTTTAGGTGGGATAGACCTAAGGGGGGACCCAGCTATGGCTGCCATTGAGGTGTAGGAATGCATGAAATTGGATATGTCTATAGTGTATCATGTTACTCTTACTTGGTTCAGCGTAATGACGGCTGTGTCCATTGTGTGGTTGAATATGCTTTCATATTGATTGCTTGAATATGTTTTGATGGTCACACATGATGTTGAACGGTGTTTTTCATAAAAAGATGACATGGAAAGTTCTATCAATGCCTTCCAATAGTATTTCGGAAATTATTTCAGAAAGATGTCGCGTGCGGTAGACAAAATCACCACAAACCGTCGTCAGTGCATTGATGAACGTTGGTGCGGTATGATTGTTCACACCAATCATGTATCACATTGACCTATAGTGTATTGTATGCGGTGTTTATTGCATGGTTGAAATTGCCAACAATTGGTTGAATGTTTTGATGGTCACGCATGATGTTTAGCGTTTTTTTGTAAAAGTCGATGTGAAAATGTCTATTGCCTTCTAATAATAATTTGCAAATAGTTGCAAATTTTGCATTTCCAAAGATGCTTTGTAAGTTTGTTCAAGATATGATCACTTGTACAAACTTACTCACTCCGATAATAATTTCACAAAAAGACAATGGTTTGAAACAAATTTGGTTAAAATGTCAGACCAATCTTGAAAAAGTGAATGTGTAGTTTTGATAGGTTGAAGTAAATACTGAACCTCATGTTGTACCTCTCATTAACTCTCTTCACGCTGGTGTCAACAGCAGACGACATGTTTCAATTTTTTTTTGATTCAAAAATTTCAGAAATGTAAATTTTCATGACCATATTTGGAATCAGCATGAAAAATGCAATAAAATGAGTACAATCAAGCCTAGTATTGGTTCAGTAGTTTGTATGATAGCTCTTGATATTTTGATAAAATATTTCAAAACTTGAACTTTTTCCGTTGATGAAGCGCATGGCTGGCACGCAGAGCATTAAGTGTCAGTATCACATTAGATTTGACCAGCGGAATGTATAAGTTCTGTCCTGTAATTCAATGCAAGCTATTTTCACTCTGATAATAAATTCACATACATGGCATTGGATCATCAGAATATATAAGGTCTTGTGCTATATCCATGTGCTTCAACGGAAAAAGTTCAAGTTTTGAAATATTTTCTCAAAATATCAAGAGCTATCGTAAGAACTACTGAACCAATACTAGGCTTGTTTGTACTCATTTTAATGCAATTTTCATGTTGAATCCAAATATGGTCATGAAAATTTACATTTCTGAAATTCTTGAATTTTTAAGAAATTTTTGAAACATGTTGTCTGCAGTCGACACCCGCATGAAGAGAGTTAAATACAAGAAATATGCACTCTGATGATAATTTCAGGTACATTATGTGATTGGTTTATTTAGAATGTAGAAATAATATTTTCACATATTTTCCAGAAGAACTACCTTGCAATGATCGTTGTGCTATGGAGAAGGCATAAAGTTCTGTCATGTAATTCAATCCAAAAAAATTTCACTCCCGCAATATTTTCACATAGGATTGGTTCAGAGAAGACATCTTACCCTTCCCAGAATCCTTTGCAACATGATGCATCACCTCATAGCAAAGGATATTCTTATTACTTTGTACATGTTCCCTTTGTATTTAGCAAGATCTGGATGTGCTCTGTGCATTAAAGGTCATATATATTGCTCGGACAACATCATATCATTGGCAAGCTAATATTATGAGGACAATGAACATGACTCCTTTTTAAGAAAATAAGTCATTTAAAATTGATATTCCGCAAAAACCATCTTAAGTGATGAGTTCCTTCAAACGAGACAGATTTGACCTAGAAAATAGTTGACGTCATTAAATGAGATGTGCCTGCTTTGAGATAAGGGACCATAAACATTCTCAACGCACAGAACGTATACTGTTGTTGTTCCCAGAAAAAACATATCGATAAAATCAGCAGCTTCTTTTTTTATTGGCTCTTAGCGTAGCTAATGGGCCTAAGGAGTCCAGCTCGATGGTAGCCATATTTTACCTCATTTTTCGGCAACTTCCGGCGCTGCTTTTTTATACTAAGGCTTTTTTTGTGTGTGATATTTAGATATCAAATTGGGTTCTAAGCTTTGCTGAGTTATTTTTCAATCGATTGCACTCCTTTAGAGGGGAATTTGGGGTGGGGAAAGTACTTATTTTGAAGTGAGAAAAGTCAAAAGTCGTCACGAGAAACAAGTCATTTCTATCGTTTTGCTTGGTTCCCTGTATGCGCTAGAGATTATTTTGATCTGAGTAATTTAAGTTGCGAGATCATGGCGGGAATTGACGGATTGCACTATTTTTCTTTGGGAAAGTGACCTTTTATCATGAATTTTTGCGGTGATCTCACGTGGCTAGAATCGTGATTGGATGATTCCTTTGTGCAGATTGTTTATTGAGTTCTCGGGAGTTTCGTCACCATGGGACAACACTTCAAAATATTTAGAGACCAGTGGCGTAGTAAATTAACGCTAAATAACCAGGGTTGCCAAAAAAAATTCAGCCCGAATCAAATAATCGAAAAGTCGCCCAATTTTTTTTTTTTTTTTTCTATTCTATGGGGCAGGAAATTGTCCCGGTTAAAATCTTCAAAAGTCGCCCAATTGGGTTACCAAATCGCGGGTTTGACAACCCTGAAAACAACGTCTACCAGCGAAGGTCACAGCTGGCATTGTTTGTCCGCACGCTTTCTACCAGCGTGGGGTTGGGAATTCTGAAAATCTGTAAAAAGGGTGGGGTTAAAATTTTGTGGAATAAATGGTGGGTTTCTAAAAAGCGTGGGAGCAATATATAAAGCGTGTGGGTAACGCTACCAATTGAAAAAATATATATAATAAAGTAATTTGATGATCTGTTGAAAAACATTCATATTTTCTTCATAAATCTCGAAAGAAAATGTCGGAAATTAATTTGCTGCTGTTTTCAATTAAATGCACGTCACCCATAGTAGAATTGACGCTACCGTGAATTTTATGAATGAATCAGGAATGAATATAATTTTCAGTCTCTACACCAGCCGCTTTGGTCCGCTCGCTCCACACTATGACTAGAAGTGAAGGGACCGGAACCACAGCGGCTGTGTAGAGAGTGATGAGCATGACGTAATTCAGGATGTCAGCCCTCTACCATTCGCACATGTGTTCACAATGAACAATTCTAATGGCGAAAGTCGTAGTTTTTGGAAAGATTAAATTGCAGTGATTCAGTTGTGCAAATAATGTCGCAAATGTTTCAGATGAAGAAGAAAATCATGAGTATTTGTTAGATGAGGATAAATTCTGCATCAATTCGGATTCTGAAATGGATCAATGGTGCAGATAGTGATAAAATGGACCCGGAAGTGACTGTTCAGTCTTCCGAATTTGATAAAGTAACATTTGTTGTATATGTAAGCATAAGCTTTGGATACAAACACTGCAAAAGAGTGAGGGTTTGATTTTTGTCTCGCCTGAACTATGTTTATATCTGGTCTCATGTACTGATACCTCGTTCAGGATGGGCCTTAGTAGGCCTAATCACTATTTCTGTCTGTCCGTGTGTGTGGGGGAGGGGGCGTGTGTCCGTCTGGAGCTGTAACTGGGGAACCGTAAGACCTGCGGGGACGTTAATTGGTGGGAGGAAGCATATCCAAGTTTGCTCCGTAACCATATGTTTTCGGTGAATGCGAAAATCAGCATAAATTGATAGCAAGATCTGAAGATCCGTTGGGCGATGGTAACGAAACCTGGTGGCAGGAACGATCAGGGGTATAGCGCTAGGTTGCTTTTTGGGGTCCCGGACCCACCAAAATAGAGTTCGGACCACCTCAGTATTTTTAAATTTTCTGCAAGTTCAGGGGTCCCTGCAGATCCCCAGTTTTTTCAATCTAGCGCTATTGCAGGCATATTTAGGCTGCATTTGTGCAAATCGGACTCGCCAAACTCTACTCCGGTCCCCCTACTTTTTAATTTTCTGCAAGTTCGGGGTCCCTGCATTACACTGGAGTGTTTAGTTCTAGCGCTACCCTGGGAGCGATACACACCTGCTGATCACCTGGTTAGTTTTTTGGCAAAGATTATGTGCATTTAGTTGTTAATTTGCATAATTTATGCGAACACTTCTACAAATATGGTTGGAAATCTGAAGAAATCCGCCTTGTGGAGCTGTATATGGGGATCCATAAGAACCCTTTATGCGCTATGATGATGTAACTTAGTAGGGGTAGCATGACTAGAGGGTCTCGACCGGATTCGATTTTGAGCACAAAGTATGGAAATGAAATACTTAATTTGCATAATTTGTGCATTACAGACGAAAAACTATTTTCTCAGAGACTGGGGGTCACACATTCTTCAAACTTGGTGGGTGGGTGCATCTTGACCCCAGACAAAACAAGTGTGTATTGTTTCGTGGGTCAAGGTCACCCGAGGTCATCCAGGGGTCATCTGAGGTTAAATTACTAAAAACTGTCGTATGGGCATGAAACTTGGTGGATATAGTCAACATTTAGAGTCAAATTTTGGAAAGTCATTTCGGGTCAACCAAGGTCATCCAGGGGTCATCTGAGGTCAAATTACTAAAAACTGTCGTATGGGTATGAAACTTGGTGGGTACAGTCAACATGTAGAGTCAAATTTATGGAAGGTCAATTCAAGGTCATCCAAGGTCACCCAGGGGTTATCTGAGGTCAAATTACTAAAAACTGTCGTATGGACATGAAACTTGGTAGGTACAGTCAACATTTAGAGTTAAATTTTCGGATGGTCATTTCGGGGTCATTCGAGGTCACCCAGGGTCATCTGAGGTCAAATTACTAAAACTGTCGTATGGGCATGAAACTTGGTGGGTACAGTCAACATTTGGAGTCAAATTTTGGAAGGTCATTTCAGGTTATCCGGGGGGCAAGCAGGGGTTATCTGAGGTCAAATTACTAACAACTGTCGTATGGACATGAAACTGGGTACAGTCAACATTTGGAGCCAAATTTTGTGGGGTAGCATGTTCCTCAAACTTGGTGGGTGCATCTTGACCCCAGGCAGAACAAGTTTGTATTGGTTAGTGGGTCAAGGTCAACTGAGGTCATCCAGGGGTCATCTGAGGTCAAATGAGCAAAAACTGTCTTATGGGCATGAAACTTGGTGGGTACAGTCAACATTTGGGGTCAAATTTTGGAAGGTCATTTTGGGGTCATCTGGTGTCACCTAGGGGTCAGCTACCAACCTGTTGCGCATTCGACTTCAAGAACAATCGCTTTCCCACCAAAGAAGCGTAGAGCCACAGTACCATTGGTGCTCTTGTATATTAGTAAATTGTGATATTACAATTCATATGTATATCAATATCATGAGAAATATTTGGACTAAAAAATAATAAAATAGTTTGAGCTTAGAATTTCAGCGTGATAAATCTGAGACTATAAACCGTGTTAAGTCCACAAACTCATGTATCTGATTTCCCTGTGCGATATTGCAATGCTATAGGTATTATAGTTTCAGTGGGATGAAATATTACAAAGCAAACACATAGTAACAATACTGTGTGAGGCTTTGTTTCCCAAATGAGAACAATAGTCTGCATATTGTTATGGTAAATAATAGTACAACTCATTGTTGCTAATGTTAAACTTGTCAAAGTGATTGTGATTGTATCACACAAGTAAATGAGAGCATGATAGTGTCCGCTTCATTTACTTACGTCATCAGCCCGCTGCCTTGAAAATTAATTTCGCTTCAAACTCGGAAGAACACATACGAGCCTGAACTTTACCCACACAATTTCTCTTTTTTCAGGAGAAATATGCATAAAAAAATTGCAACGAGTGTCAACTTGTAATGTAATAATTATTCTCTTCAAGTGGAGATAAACTTTTTTTTGCAATAGATCTGCCCTTTAAAATACCTTTTTTCACTATTGTCACATGTTGCACTAGAAAGTAAATCAGTTTAGAAAATTGAGATTGAAGAAATGCATTGTGGGAATGTCATATCTTCTGAGTTTGCAGAATATAGAGGTATCATATATAAAAGTATTCAAATAATACCTTTCAATAAAAGAGATTTTGTATTTGTGCCACAAAGTAAAATAATAAAAAAGGGTGTTGATCAGAAGAAAGTGCTATATTGGAAATAATGGCTGACATCGATGAGTTTTATTATTTTTCTGTTTTTTTTGGAGCAGTTATTGGTGATAAAAGTGACCTAAAGAGATAGAAAATAAAACGTCAGCCTGCTACGCTAATTGCCTAAGTCATTTTTTGAACATTTGAGAACAAAATACAAAATATGATTCAAGCATGCATTGAAACATATTTATTCACCAATCTTTGCACAAGAACAAATTATAATGATACAAATGAAAGGGAATAATCCGAAATAATTAGGGTGATTATGTAACTGATGCATTCTTGAACCACATTTTGTTCTTTGTTCTCAAAATTATAAAATATGACTTAGGCAATTAGCGTAGCAGGCTGACGAAATAGGACTAACAATTGGCCCAGGTTAACCCGTGCTTGCTGAGTATCAAATTGCACTTTGAAACTTGGTATTAATGTACAAAGACAGCTCTCCTTAATTTGATTGTGTATTGAGATGGAGCTGCGTGTGGGTTATTTGTGTTTTTGTTTATGAATTTTGCTCATCAACAGCAAGTCCTATTGCAAAGAACATACCAAAAACAACTTATATACATTAAAATATTGTTATTCAAAAAGTAAACAAAGATTTCAAAAAACTGGGTTGGGGTTGATAACCCTTTTTACACCCACCTTTATAAGACCAACAGTCTGGCTTGATAATGAAGTCACTCTACCATTTCTGTTACATCAATCCCATTTGCTGTGAGATTTCATCCCTGTGACTTTTATTGATAAGTTTGATCATTCAGAAGATTGAAAATCCAATTTGTATTTCACTTAATTGTCGGCATTTGGCTAAATCTAGGATAACCTTTGCAGCTAGGATCAGCTGTCTGAGCTAATGGGCTAGTCCAGTTGAAATCCATACACCCCCTATGGAAGACATGACCTAAATCGCCCACACAGGGAGTGTGAATTTCAAATGGAGTCGCCAATGCAGTGTCGTCTGCTCCAAAATGGACTATTCAGTTGAAATCCATACACCCCCTATGGAAGACATGACCTTAATCTCCCACACAGGGGTGTAGATTTCAAATGGAATCACCCATTCAGGTAACCCTATTTGAAATTCACACTCCTTGTTTGGAAGGTTAAGGATGTGTCTTCCATAGGGATGTATGGAGTTCAACAGGAATCACCCTACAATTGGGACAAGCTGAAGTGTGGTTTCCTTGTCTAGTTGAATATGAAAAGATCAAATGCAGCGTGATACACCCCATTTTCAAACTTATTGAGATAAGGCCACCAACATGCGCCCTATAAGGCCAACAAAAAAAATTATTTGTTTGTCCTCCACAGCTTTGAAAGAGGACGTGCGGGCGGGCGGATTTTTTTTTTTTTTTATTTCTTTTTTTTTGGATTTGGCGTATTCCTGGACCTTGCTAAATGCTACAATCATTCATGGTGACTTTAAAAAAAACACCTTTTGTTTCTTTAATATACAGTTAAAGTTATAATTTGTGTTCATGTCATAGTCTTTTAATGATTTCAAATCCAATGTATTTTGAAGTCACTAAAAATAATAGACTATGACATGAAGTTATAACTTTGCATATTGACACAAAATATTTTTTGGGGGCTTTTTTAAAATGTTCAACCATGAAAGATCTTAGCATTTAGTTCTAGCTAGGTCCAGAGATACTCCAAATCGAAAACAAATTTTACTTATTTTTATTTTTTTTTTTAAATAAAAAAAAAAAATATTGGTCAGGCCTTGATCTGAGGAGCGGGCGGTGGAGGACAAACAAACAACTTTTTTTTTGGCCTAATGCTGGTTTTATATTGACAAATATAGCACATATTTTTCTACTATTTTCTTTTTATTTGACTAGTTATACAGGGTGTCCCCCAAAAAGAGAACCCTCTTTATGCCTCTTTTTTCTCCTATTTCTGAAAAGTTGAACAAATATTTTGGTATGTAAAGAAACCGTCAATTGGTAGCTTTAATAAACCAATCAGCTCACAACTTTTGAAGAAAATGCTCTTTTAAAGAAATGTACCCGTTTTTCACTCTGTCCACGGAGGAGGTTTGGCTACAAGATTGAAAAGGAGTACACGTACCATGCATGAATATCAAACATTCCTCAATGATAACTTTATAAAATACCTTTATTTAGGAATGTGCTGTACCGCCTACCGGTGGGCTTATGGGCTATATGGATTTTGCAAAGTCTCATTAATTTGTGGGTAAAATGAATGTGGGATGGAACTTCTTTTGCTATACTTGCAATTACTTTATTTTATCTTGGTTATTTATGCCTTTTTGTTTTACCATGTTTCTTACTTTCTAACTTTGTTGTTTCTTGCTTTCTTTTTATTAACAACATAAGTCATTTCTCTTAGGATAAAAGGTAGCCCTGAAAATGGCTGTTTGGTTTGTCTTTGGTTCTTCTGAAGTGAGTTTACTGTACTGCTTTGCCCTCTACCTGGTTGCCTCCTTGACGAATACAGGTTTCAGCCCTGGTCCTCATTGCATCAATATCATTGCGTAGTGCGTACCATCCTTGTGAGCCGGAAACTCGCGAATGCAGCAGTAATATGTTTGCAAAGATCTTGAATTTTGCCCCAAAGGAAGAAATCAAGTGGTGTGAGGTCTGGTGATCTTGTAGGTCACTCCACAGCATGACACATCCCAACCACTCTGTTTTCTATCCGTGGACAGAAACCTGACAGAGTGAAAAACAGGTACTTTTCTTCAAAAGGACATATCTTCAAAAGTTGTGAGCCGATTGAAATAATTGTTTTGGTTTATTAAAGCTAATGATTAAAGCTAAATATATTTAATCAATTATTCAGAAATAGGAGAAAAAGAGGGCGCAAAGAGGGTTCTCGTTGTTTTGGGACACCCTGTATTTGTTTAAATAATACAATCAAAATATTAGTCGGAACATGTATGCGATTTTCATAACACTGTACGTACATGGCGTGCGGAAAGGTAACACAACAAAAGGACTGATTTAAGATTGACATAATGACACACATTGGTGACATATATGCTGGTATTAAAAAGCAATTTTATTTAATTTTCTTTACCTGTTCAACTAAAAATAAAAATGGGGACATATTTGACAGTGAAAACTAACATTTTGTTGAAAAGATATACAATTCTATTTCTTATGAAAATGTTACAATCATCTTTATATCACCATAGATAGTAAATAAATAAAATATGAACTGTACTGAAAAAATTGATCAATCAATCAAAAAGATAAAGTTTGTATGTTATATTCTCTGCACATGTATAGTGGAAGAAATTGTGATATAGAATAGAATGTCTTCATCTTTTAAAATCTCTCTCGTAGAATGTCTCATAGATCAATATAAAATTGACAATTCTGTGTGTTGCTGTATGTTTAGTTAGACGTATACCAACGTATGTATTTGTGTTTTCAAGAGAAATAGGAAATACAATTTGGTTCATAGATAGGTTAGGAATAAGTTTGATCAATAACCGACGTAACATCAACTTTAGTATGGTCTAGACAAGATATGCTGTTCCAATTGAAATTCATATCCCCCATATGGAAGACATGACTTAAATCGTCAACACAGGGAGTGTGATTTTAAAATGAAGTCACCCATTCAGGTAACCTCATTTGAAATTCACACTCCCTATGTGGAAGATTAAGGTCATGTCTTCCATAGGGGGTGTATGGATTTCAACTGAATGGCCACATCAAAAATCTTGTATATAATATTATTTATTCCAGTATGTTATATATTATTGACATATTATGATATGTCAGCTGTGTAGCATCATGTCGGTACAAATGAGATGTATCTACCTAAGCTGCTATAGCTCCCATGTTTAATGTTTTTTATTAAGATCAAACTGAAAGAGGTGGTAGATCATATTTTAAAATATGAACTTTCTGAAAAAAAACTAGTATCTAGAAATGATTAAACCACAGACCCTAGAAAGAAGATATGTGATTCAACATTTTTAATTTTATGCACAGTGTCTAGATACTAAATTTTTAGGAACACTTTTTGCAGCTGGCCTCACCTAGGTTTCATTATCACTGAGGTACAGGACTTTTTATTTTTTCGGAGGAGAGCAGGTAGGGCAACTACTTGATTATATTTCTACGTGTTCATACTACATACTCTGAAAATTTTAGAAAATTCGCACGAGTCCGTTTTTTTTAAATCACATTTTGTTCCTAAAATGGGGGTTATAGCACCCTCTACGGGCACTGTCTCCATAGGGCTACATGTAAAGACCAGTTATAGACAAATGGCCCTAAAATAAAATGGACTCATGGAAATTTCCTCAAATTTTGCATATGATGTAGATTTAACATCTGGAATGTAATGCAAGTGATGTCGTTGCTGCTCTTCTAAATTCTTTTTTAAAATGTCCGCCCCAGACCAAGGTGATTTTTATATTACATTTTTAGAGAAATGACAGCTCACAGTCATGTACTATTCTATGCTGCAAAGCAAATGCAGTTAAACATATGGCAGCTATTGTATCGTTAGTCAGATATAAAGGTGTTGCATACATCGGGTGATGTTCTAACGGTATGCTCAGTCCCCTCTTCATGTAAATCTTACTTCTTCTTTGGCCTAGATATTGTATGACAACTTAATTTTTGCATGAATAGAGAAAGATTCATCTTGACATATTTCTGTAGGTTAATGTATGTAGGACCGGTAAAATCAAAGATGAATGTTCCATTGCACACCACTATAGGTTGAGTATGAATTTTAATGCACTTGGTGTTGTTACCTTAGTGATTCTAGATGTTTTCATCTACAGGCCAGTGAAAAGCCACACCTAATACTGGAAACACGGAAGCTTTTGCATAACAAGGAACCATTTTAATAAGAGCCAATGCCCTTTGCATGTCTATGAAATCCCATAGGAGGAGGCAGATTGGCCATTTGGCGAGGGTCCTTCCTGGCTATGGGCCTGTCTCAAAAGTATTCATGGCTGCATGGTCTTTAAATTTGGGTAGGTTCTCATGATTGTATGATTGATCATGAAGGAAGGTTGATTTACTATTTCGGCGGAAATGCAACCATTTTAGTTTTTGGTGTTCATATGACAATTTTGCATGATAATACTGTAGCACCGTCAAAATGGTTCACTCTGATTGACAAAAACTGTGATGTGATCAAGCAAAATCAGTTGTATGTCGAGAATATTTTTCTGAATGTATGCTCAGTCCTCTCTTCATGTAAATCTTACTTCTTCTTTGCCCTAGATATTGTATGACAACTTAATTTTTGCTTGAATAGAGAAAGATTCATCTTGACATATTTCTGTAGGTTAATGTATGTAGGACCGGTAAAATCAAAAGATGACTGTTCCATTGCACACCACTATAGGTTGAGTATGAATTTTAATGCACTTGGTGTTGTTACCTTAGTGATTCTAGATGTTTTCATCTACAGGCCAGTGAAAAGCCACACCTACTATTGGAAACACTTTTGCATAACAAAGAACCATTTTGATAAGAAGAGCCAATGCCCTTTGCTTGTCTATAAAATCTCCCTTATAGAAAAAGGCAGATTGGCCATTTGATTTGATTATTATCGGGAATTGCCTGTCATACATTATCGCACACAGTGACCTAGGCAATCGGTCGGACCTTATCTGCCCAGAACATATTGACCCAGGTCAGCATACTGCCATATCCTTCCCGACATGCTTAGTAGCCAATTCCGTAGAAAAGTAGATCCACACACTATGTACACAAATATACATTTGACTACATTTTATTATACGATAAATACGAATTTATTAAACATGGTAACAAATATTCTCTAGCAAATTGGTTATACGATGGTACTAGTAGGCATATTATAAATTCGGGATATTAAATATCTTCCTGACCAGCCAGATCTGCGCATGGTCAAAGACGAGGATAGACGAGTATCAGACCGACGCAAACTGGCTTAGTCTCCACATCAGCCAGTTTAGTTCCGCCCCCTCCACAGGAAGCGTAACCTGTGTAGAAGACTCGGTCGGACCTCATCTCTCCACATCGATTGACCCATAATCCCGACATTGCCCTTATGAACTCACATCTACCTGGTCCTTCCTGGCTATGGGCCTGTCTCAAAAGTATTCATGGATGCATGGTCTTTAAATTTTGGTAGGTTCTCATGATTGATCATGAAGGAAGGTTGATTCAGCGGAAATGCAACCATTTTAGTTTTTGGTGTACATATGACAATTTTGCATGATAATGCTGAAGCAGTGTCAAAATGGTTCACTCCAATTGACAAAAGTGTGATGTGATCAAGGTATGCTCACTCATCTCTTCATGTAAATCTTACTTCTTCTTTGGCCTAGATATTGTATGACAACTTAATTTTTGCATGAATAGAGAGAGATTCATTTTGACATTTCTGTAGGTTAATGTATGTAGGACCGGTAAAATCAAAGGTGACTGTTCCATTTGCACACCACTAGGTTGAGTACATGAATTTTAATGCATTTGGTGTTGTTAACTTAGTGATTCTAGATGTTTTCATCTACAGGCCAGTGAAAAGCCACACCTACTATTGGAAACACAGAAGCTTTGGTTCCCAATGGTTTTCTATGGCAAAACCGTGATCAAAATTGTTTGGACATAGGCTCAGATTGTATAAAATTTGATTTGATTTACCAATTTCAGCGGAAATGCAACCATTTTAGTTTTTGGTGTTCATATGACAATTTTGCATGATAATGCTGAAGCAGTGTCAAGATGGTTCACTCTGACTGACAAAAACGTGATGTGATCAAGCAAAATCAGTTGGATGTCGGGAATATTGATTTTGAGATATAGCTAATAATAGTATTCAACTTCCTTTGTATTTTTTTGTTATGAGCAACACTAAAACGGCCATATCTATGGAATAGTAAGTCTAATTACGATGGAGTTTTCAGTAAAATAAAGCTGTGAGAATGGCTCATGTAATTATATTGAAAACTGAATTTTGATTTTGATCAACATCAGACTCATTCAGCTTGATCGTATCATAGATACATTTAATATCTATGCAAGTTGAGTCAGGATAAAAAGTCTTGGAAATCCTGGTTTTGATGATCCAGAGATTGGAAACGATGCATGAAAAGTGATTACAAAAAGTAATTACCTTAAGGGATCTAAAATGGATGCGTTATTATGCTTTACAGTATTTTTGTGGGACATGAGAGCACCTCAGACCTGTCGAATTGCATTCTGAATACTGAAGCATGTCTTTCTGATATCAATAATTTTAATTTTTGAAAATCACAATATAATACAAATTTTATGACAAATTATAAAAATTTGATATTTTTCAAATTTTTGATATATAACAGTCCTCGAAGTAAATTATATAAATCTAATGACATATTTTAAAGTGTATGTAGCAGGGAGGAAAGTCGACGGTCAATTGAAAATTTTGACCTTTCATATTGAAGATATGGATTTTTTCCCAAAAGACCTAATTTTTTTGGTGTTTTGGGAAAAAAAATCCATATCTTCAATACGAAAGGTCAAAATTTTCAATTGATCGTCGGCTTTTCATCCCACCTACATACACTTTTAAGTATAAATCATCGGATTTATAAAGTTTACTTCAAGTACTGTTAAATATCAAAAATATCAATTTTAATGATTTGCCATAAAATGTGTATTAAATTGCTAATTTCAAAAATCAAAATTATTTGATATCAGAATGGCATTCTTCGTATTCAGAATGCAATTCGATATGTCTGATGTGCTCTAATGTCCCACAATAAATACTGTCCAAACGCTCATACTTTAGTTCCTTAAGTCTAACCACAGACCCTAGAAATATGGTCTGTGGTCAGACTGAATTAGGACATTTTGGCCTTATACACAGTCATGGTTGAGATCAATTACAATTTATCATGACACAATTTTTTAACCCCAGTATAATGCTAATACACATAGCACTGTGACACAGAGTGACATTTTGAATGTGATAGAAGCAAAATATCAATTCAACTTTATTTACACAATCAAAAACAGACAAAATACTTATTAATTACAATGAAAGATTAAACAAAATGATTCTGGAGGGAATGATAGAATATTAGAAAGACCAAAAAGGCCAGCATTGACCACCCCATATATCACATACTTCACAACTACAGGAGTCAGAATTTAGGTAAATTTCGACTACATAACTGAGGAGTCAAAATTGAGGCCAATTTTGAGCTATAATCATGATGATGAATTGAAGGGACATTAAAATACTATGCAATTTGAAAATTATATATTATTTTGTGTCTCAAGAACAATTTACATGACAATGCATATAGCAGCAGCGTCAAAATGGTTCACTCTGATTGACAAAAAATGCATTTAGTATACATGCAAATTGAATCGGGAAAGTATATTCTTGGAAATCCTGGTTTTGGTGATCAAGAAATTGGAAACCATGCATAAAAAGTGAGCAGCAGAAGAAATTATCTTGAGGTTTTTTTAATAGACTGTGTGCATTGCCAGGGTTGGGGTCAATTACAATTTGTCATGACACAATTTTAAAAATGTTTAACCCCATATATGCTAATACACATACATTTTGAATGTGTTGGACACAAACTATCACTATAGGATACAAAATTGAGGTAGATTTTGAGCTCTTATTATGATAATTGAAGTAAGGTTAATGTACAATGCAATTGGAAAATTATATATGTGACCGTCCACGGCGAATGAGCCGTAAATTCCTCCCCCGGTCAATTTTGTTTTATTTCGTGTTTAAAGAATAAACACCATAAACTTAAAAATGGTATATCATTTGACTTCAAATGATATCCAGAAGCGGGGTTATGGCTAGTTAAACTTTGCTCCTTCAACAAAATTATAGCTTTTTTCGTTTCTACGTGTGTCTCTTTTTCCACATTGCTGGCAATAAATATCAAACAGTTATAATTGGCGGTCATTTCAAATCATCCCCAAGTCAACGAGGTTTAAGAAGGTTCTCTCATTGTTAATTGTTGGTTATGCATACCTATACAAAATACAATGCCTGGTAACCCACCACTTGAAAAGGATTTAGCAAAAGCAAACAAAGACCAGAGCTATTAAAAGTTCTATAGCCATCTGAGGTAGAAGCTTATTATCCACTTCAATAATAGGATTATTGATTGGTGTTGTGACTATCAAAATGAGTCAGATGTCGTGGCAGCTTAAGTTACCGATGAATACGACCTTCGTACACATTTTATACCGTAACTCAGAATACAATTTAGGGAATTTACAGCTCATTTGTGCTGCCGGGTCACATATAACAGGGATGCCAGTTTTCAGGTAATTACTGGATTTCTTACTTTTTGTTACTCCAAATTTTCACACTTTTATTTATTTTCAGCCCGTTTTGAGGCTTTATAGCCCAAATTGGCGCACTTTTTCAGGCTTTTTTGCAAAGTCACTTCAGGCCACTGGCATCCCTGATATAACTTTTGATTGGTTCCATGAACAATTTTAGCAGCAGCGTCAAAATGGTTCACTCTGAATGACAATAAATGCATTTAGTATACATGCAAATTGAATCGGGAAAGAATATTCTTGGAAATCCTGGTTTTGGTGTTCAAGAAATTGGAAACCTCATATGTAAAGTGATCAGCAGAAGTAATTATCTGGAGTCAGACTGGACTGTTCAGCCTTGTATGATCGCATATTATCATTGTCAATTTTTAGGACACACTTTTTTTAACCCAGTAAAGACTACTAATACACATAGAGTGACCTTTTTGAATGTTCGTGGTACAAAATATCATACTACGCAACTACACAAAAGTCAAAATTGAGGTAAATTTTGATTACACAACTGAGGAGTCAAAATTGATTCCAATTTTTGCGCTATAGTTATGATATGAGGTTAATATACTATGCAATTGGAAAATATATCATGAACAATTTTAGCAGCAGCGTCAAAATAGTTCACTCTGATTGACGAAAAATGAATTTAGTGTACATGCAAATTGAACCGGGAAATATTTTCGGAAATCTTGGTTTTGATGATGAAGAAATCAGAAACCACACATAAGTGATTAGCAAATGTAATTACAGTAAGTAGGATGGTCTATCCTTCATGTAAGTATACACAGAATTAGCTCAATGTCAAGACTTCATCCAGGGATTAGACAGCTTTATTCTGTAAGATGTATAATTCCTGGCTTTATTCTTAACTCTTAGTATGCTTACATGAAGGTAATACCAAAGTAGGACTGTGCATTTGGACATTTTGCGCTAATATAGTCACATAGTAAATAAACTGCACACAAAAGTATCATTACTCTCAAACATGAGGCAATATATTGATGAAATAACCATGCATTTAGGCACTTAACTTAACTCAAAACAAGATTTTTTGCAAGATCCAATCATTTATATCAATAAGGCAATGAAAAAAGCTTGTTTTACAGGTGGATGGACTTTTCAATTAGGTTTGGTCGATTAGGATTTGTTTTTTATGGAGGGTAAATAGACCCTAAAATATCACAGAAAGCTTAAAAAATCGGGCACAAATTTTATGTGTTTTTGGTAAACAATAACATATTTTGAAAATGTTGTGAAATTTTGTCAAACATTTTCAGTCAAAATAATAAATATTGGCCAAGAAATGGCTGATTGTAGCCTACATGATTTTAGCCAAATTTAAAAAAAAGCAATTAAAAATAATTCATCACCTAAAGGTTACATGTCAAAAATGGCATATTGAACCCTTGCTAAATTCTTTGAATTTCTTTATTTTGTTTTAAATTTCTTGTATAGCATCAGCTTTGATTTGTTCCATATCAATTTATCTGATGGTATTAGGATGACCATCAGGGAAGGTTGTGTAGCTCCAGACCATCTACTATATCTTCAAATACGCCCACTGAGTAGTCAAATTAGTAACCCAAACACCGGAATTGAATTGCATCTGAATACACTAGGATTGCAAACAATCTCATTTATCAGGACACAGTTATTAACCCCTATAGGCCTATATTTGTACATTCATATAATGACCTTTCAGTGTTTTGGGTACAAAAACTCATACTTCACAACCTGAGGTCAAATTTTATGCCATGATTGTTAAATGGAGGTTATTGAACTACACAGTCGGAGATGAGACCATTTTGGTCCATAGTACTTGAGCTATTCCAGTTGAAATCCATACACCCCCTATGGAAGACATGACCTTAATTTTCCACACAGGGAGTGTGAATTTCAAATGCATGAAATGGGGTTACCTGAATAGGTGACTACATTTGAAATCTACACCCCCTGTGTGGGAGATTAAGGTCATGTCTTCCACAGGGGTGTATGGATTTCACCTGGAATAGCCTAATGCCATAGAATTACAAACTTGATTATGAAGAAGAAAGGAATATGCATCAACACAAAAATGGATCACATCATTCTTGAGGGACAGGTTTGACAAGCAACACTATAAACTCAGGAATGGTCAATGGCCATTTTGTCCACTTCCAGTTTACCCATAGGGAAACTGTGAGTTTATCCAGAGGGAAACTAGGGAAATTTAGAAATGTGATGCTTAACCCTCGCCACGCGGGTGTTGACGGCAGACGACAAGTTCTTTAAAAATTCAAAATTTTCAGAATTATACATTGTAATTACCATAGTTGGAACCAGCATGAAAAATGCATTAAAATGAGTACAAACAAGCCTAGTATTGGTTCAGTGGTTCTTGAGATAGCTTTTGATATTTTGAGAAAATATCTCAAACTCAGATTTTTGTAAGTCTATGGCTGGCACAAAAGAAATAGGGCAATTTGACCATCCAGTGTCCCATTTGGTTTATGTTGGGAAATTAAGGTGCAAGGTTGTTATAGGACGATGTCAAATCTTTCATATACAAACATAGTATAACCTAATTATTGTTACTTTTTTTTGTTGACCAGGAGTCAGGAAAAAAGGTCGATCTGGTTTTTTTTTTAATCTGTTTGTTTATTTGTTCATGCCTTTCTTTCCTTACTTTCTGTTCTTCCCTTATTTTTGTCTCTTTCTTTCCTTGATTGATATTTTTTCCAATTGCTATATATATCATGCAATGCCAAACAAATTCCAACATTGACAGACAATTCTTTATATGCGATGCCTAAACTGACTCCTGCCTTAGCCCTTATATACCAATCAATTGACAATCAGTGAGTATAATTTGCATCTTTATATACGATGCCTAAACTGACTCCTGCCCTAGTCTTTATATACCAATCAATTGACAATCAGTGAGTATTCTCTTCTCAACTTGCAGTTTATTTAAGGTATAGAATAAGACAATTGCAGGTCTGCTTTTATTATTACAACATAGGTATAATGTAGAGACCACTAACCAACATTGACATAGGCAACTTATAGTGTGATCAGAGATAATAGTCTCATCTCATCCCATTATGTGTCTGGTTTATACATAGTAGGGCACAACATAATGTTAGCAAGTCCAACTCCACTAACTGACAGCCCTGTAATAATAGAGTTGTGTTCAAAATTGGCATTTCTTTCGTTTATTTGTTTGGTCATTGTTTCTTTCTTTCTTTCTTTCTTTTTTTTTTTTTCTTCCTTCCTTCCTTTCTTTCTTTTTTCTTTCTTTTTTTTTTTCTTTCTTTTTTCTTTCTTTCTTCCTTTCTTTCTTTCTTTCTTTTTTTCTTTCTTCCTTTCTTTCTTTCTTTTTTTCTTTCTTCTTTCTTTTCTTTGGTCATTGTTTCTTCTTTCTTTCTTTCTTTCTTTCTTTCTTTCTTTCTTTCTTTCCTTCTTTCTTTTTTTTTTCTTTTTTTTTTCTTTTCTTTCTTTCTTTCTTTCTTTCTTTCTTTCTTTCTTTCTTTCTTTCTTTCTTCTTTTCTTCCTTGTTTTCTTGTTTCGTTATTTATTTATTTATTTATTTATTTATTTATTTATTTGCCATGGGACTGGATCAAGAAATATATATGAACAAAATATTTGAAAGGCAGATAATATATCATGTAATATATTTAAAATTAAACAGTTTATCAAATAAATATTTACAATTAAAATCAAATGCGGTTTATAATTCAAATAAAGTTTAAAAAGATTCCAACTTAAACATTGACTGGTCCGTAATAAAAAAATCCTTCAATATTTAAATTGGGAGTGTAAACAAGCACACAACTTTTGCCCTTTTATCTAAACATTGCTCTCCCAGTGATGCCTCAATAATGTCTGTAATAGGATATCGTCAAATATCAAGTACATTTGTCAATTATTCATAATATGTAGATATAACACCATACGAGACATCTATTCAATGTGGTTAATAACATATTCACAACATTGAAGGTCATTAGTCGATTGTGTGAAGGCGCTAATGCGTGTTATGACTGCACATTTATATACCGGATCCTTTCGGAAATTGGAGGCTCACACCATGTACGGCAATATATAAAGGTTGCATTTGTATGGTGTATTTGCCCACCCTCCTCTGCCACAGTAAAAATAATCTACATTATCTCTTACAATTTCTAAATGTCATCATATTGTTGACATTCTAAAATAAATTCTATCCACTCTTTTCCATTTTAGACAATTCCAATTTTGACTGAGACTGAGAGCTTTTAAAATTTGTTTATGTCTCCCTTCTTATAGTATGATATACCTAACAAATACAGACTCCCTTCTGTGTTTTTGTAAATGTGTTGATTTGTCTGGTATTCTAGTGTTAGCTGCCTTTAGCCCATTGCAGTTATTATTATTGTTTAGATATCTCTTTACTATCTCATTAATGTCATGCAGTCACTCAAACCTAACATCATGCACCTAAGGGAATCTAAATTTCACCCTTTACAACAAGATAATGAGTAAATTACCCCTTTGCAGTTCATAACAAGGGTTAAAGGATCTCCATCCAAATCACCCACTTTTCTGAGGCTTTCAGATTTCAGATTTTTGAGATATTCAGATTTTTGATACTATTTCTGAGTTATTTTTAGTTGAAGTATGACTCCCTTATCAAGTTTCTTCAGGCTATGAGCTCAAGCTTGTATATTGATATCCTTCTGTAACTGGTCCTTAATACAAAAATCTTTCGAGACATAAATTGGGGGTGTAAGCAAACACACACACAACTTTTGTCCTATTTAATATCTAAATGTCAAGTTCGATTCAGATTCCACATCGCAGTGTGATGCGATGCTTTAAATCGCAGCATCACACGATGAAATTAAAATGTACTGCAACAATATAACGCGACATTGTGGCAGTGATGTGGAGTTGGCATCTCAATTTATGGTCATTCTGTTGACCTTGATTTTCCAGCAGCCAATCACAAGCGTGCAGCCGTGCACGGTCGTGATATTACAGCTGGATGGATGCCAAGAAAGTTGAACAAAGTTCGACTCTCATCGCCAACAAAACTTCCACTGTGCGATGAGAATATTCACCACCGAGCTCGTAAAAATCTGGCCTAGATTTCATCACGGTCATGGAGCCGGAATCGGACTTGACTCTCCCAGTGATGCCTCAATAATGTCTGTAACAGGATATCGTCAAATATCAAGTACATTCGTCAATTATTCATAATATGTAGATATAACACCATAGGAGACATCTATTCAATGTGGTTAATAACATATTCACAACATTGAAGGTCATTAGTCGATTGCGTGAAGGTGTTCAGTGTGTTATGACTTCACATTTATTTACCGGATTCATTTGGGAATTGGGGGCTAGTAGCGCCGGGGCCGAATTGGTCAAGATGGGAGATACCGCGCTTGTTGGTAAAAAGACAGCTTAGGCTAATAGAAATTGGCACTCCTTTCGTGGTGGATAATAATAAAGTATAAAACATGCAGGCATATGTCCGGCACTTAGGCAGGGTGATTCTTTGTTGGATTATTTTATTTGATCCTATTTGTGACCTCTTCTCATAATTCATTACTTTCTTTTTCTCACAAGTCTGAAACATCGAGTCGCAGACTCGCAGTACCGTCCATGCAAACTTGGATGTAAGCTTAAGCTTAGGCCTATATCATGACGGTGTTGACGCAATTTAGAAAACTTGCCTCTGTGGGCCTACTTTAATAAATACGAATATAGAGTAGGCGCCCTAGGCCTATGACTGTGAATTAATTTAGATGCCAATGAGACAAACAGATATCGTAAAAGTCACCGGCGCGTTAGGCCTATGACTGAACGCTGTACAATGGTTTATACTCGCCATGTATATCACCATGGTCGGGCACGCATCGGGTATGTAGGCCTATTTGCATGCTTGTCGTGGTCGACCTGGCTAAAAATCCAGGCGTTTGCGGGCCGAATGTGGCAACCCAAAATCTACGGTCGACCTGGGAGAAACCAATTTACGATAACTTAGGTGGTCTCTCGTGTGCGATACGATATTTTAGGTCGACCTGGGATTTTTTTCTCCCAGCTTGACCCAAAACGCGCTAGTAGCCGGCTGGTACAGGTTTCCATACTATTTGGTCGTTCAAGTGAATCTAAAGGTCACCCTTTACATACTAAAAGTGAGTAAGAATGACCCCTTTGCAGTTCATAATAAGGGTAAAAGGAACTCAAGATCACTTACTTTTTTAAGGGCTTATGATTTCAGATATTTAATACCGTTTCCAGATTTTTTAAATGGAATTGTGATGTTCTTAAAAAGGATTGTTCAGCTATATTGATACACTAGACCTGTGACTATTGTTGACACGTTGTTATTTAGATTGTAGACTGATATGTCAAATCAAGTGAAAAATAACTTCTTATTCTTTTCTACAGTGATACACCAGGTGGCTTGGTGAAAAACTTATTATCAGTTATTATTATTTTCATTTACACAATTCAACTAAAAATATCAATTGTTATAAACCTATAGTCGTATCAAGTAAAATTTCTTCAAAATATTTCTCAGAATTTTGTGGCAAAAATAACAAATTTAAAAAAAGGAAATAAATAATGAATTTGCTGTTTCAGCTGAAATGGATGCGCTAAGAAAAGTTAATGCTTTGAGACACCATTTTTTTTTTGTTTAGCCTAAGCATAAAATGGCAACCAACAATAAAAAGGACTGTATAACTAATTGAAAAAAAAAGCCAGAAAAGGGCTCAGAAAAACTACAATATACAGACCTTGCATGTCGCTCAATGTTACACACATGATATGGTTCTATAGTGTATGGAGAAGACTCTAGGAATACTAGACACAGACTATTATGCAAACATGTTGTATATTTATGACTCCTTAATGTTGTATATTGTTTCATGAGGAGGTTCACTAAAAGACAGTCAGCCAGTCTTTCATAAGGTGATGATAACTCGGTCGTTTAGGTGGTATAATTTGCTTGTAGATAAATGCTAGGCTGAACACGTGTGTGCAGTGGTGGTGCGAGATTTTTCTCCGTGGGTGGCAATGGGTGGATTTCTGGGGGCTCGATAAGTGTTCCTTAACCCTAACCGCCTAGGGGCTTTTTGGCGACGGGGAGGGAAAGAAGGAAAGAATAAAGAGAGAAAAGAAGGAAAGATGTTGTTTGCTCTGGGTGGGATTCGAACCCGAGACCCCTCGCATGCCAAGCACTCGGTCGGCGACACTTTGCCACGGGTCTTGGGCTTCGCTAGCCAGCTAAACCGTGCCTACATATCACTTAGGGCGATTGCGTCATCACACCATGTGGGATGCATGCACGAACAGCGCATATATCAAGTAGTATTTTGTAGTATTCAGGAGCGTTAGGGTTAAGGAAGCCTATACTGAGTTTCGATAGTGGTAATCTAACCATAACCGCCTAGGGGCTTTTTGGCGACGGGGAGGGAAAGAAGGAAAGAATAAAGAGAGAAGAGAGAAAAGAAGGAAAGATGTTGTTTGCTCTGGGTGGGATTTGAACCCGAGACCCCTCGCATGCCAAGCACTCGGTCGGCGACACTTTGCCACGGGTCTTGGGCTTCGCTGGCCAGCGAAACCGTGCCTACATATCACTTAGGGCGATTGCGTCATCACACCACGTGGGATGCATGCACGAACAGCGCATATATCAAGTAGTATTTTGTAGTATTCAGGAGCGTTAGGGTTAAAGTGACCTTTTTTGCCCCAAAATTGGAAAATTCAGTGATTTCTTATGTTGGCTGCCGCTGCATTGTTGGAATGCAAACTTTTTCTGGAAAACTGGGTTTTTTTTAACCCCGTAAATGTCATTCATGTAATTTGCATTCATTCTCCCCTAGTACCCCTTTTTCATGTTTTTCTGGTCACACATGCATAGAGTATGAAGCTTGAGTGCCCCCTGGAATGATTTCTGGGCACACAATATTATGTCAATATCTACTTACAAATGAAGATAATATTCAGACAAACAAGCAACAGAGATTATCACAAACATTGAATTGTCTATTTTTAAGACATATTTAAAGGAGGATTTCGTGATCGTAGCATCCTGTCTTTATGACATTTTTCAGTTGATATCCACGAAAGAAGCTTATTCCCAAAATTTCAGTTGATTCCGATTTTACGCTTAAGAGTTATGCATGGGACACCTTGTAATGTTGCTTTGTTATCGCCATTGACACTGACATTCAGTATACATTACACACAGCATTGTAATAGCTGCATTATTCTTACCAAGGAAATCAAGATGCTTGATCAAAACTTACAATGTCTGGGGATTGTCTGCATACAGCTTCAATCAACTAAAAATGTTGGCACACTTGAATATCTTGAGGTAAAATCACTGCCCTCGACTTATTAATTCAATGCTATGTCCTTGACAGTTTCACAAAACCTTATATGAAAAAACAGTTCTAAGTAGAAACTTAACTGGTTCTTGAGCAATCTTGATCATGTGGAACCTTAAATGGTTCTACAAAGAACAGAAAAAGTTTCTGGAAAGGTTAGTAAGAATCAAATTAGACCTGAAAAGGGTTACGGAAAGACCAGAAAGGACCAATTTTGGGTTCTTTCACTTTTCACTTGAGGTTTTTACATGCAGGTCAGCCAAGAACTTTTTTTATAACAGTATAAACTTAAAGGAGTATTTCGTGATCCTAGCATCCTCTTTTTATGACATTTTTCAGTACATATCCACGAAAAAAGCATATTCCCAAAATTTCAGTTGATTCCGATTTTGCGTTATGAAGTTATGCATGATTATGTGTATTACACTGCTCCATAGACAATACGTTGTAATTTTCGTTCTGGTGCACCAGAACGAAATTCAAATTTCGCGATATCTTTGCTAAACTAATTAATCTGCAAGAAATATTTTGTACATAAACATTATGTAGCCAGAGTATTCCAGTGATATAAAAATCTCAACTTTTTTGAGAAAAGTGGGGGATGAGGCTGTGGATCACGAAATGCCCTTTTAAGTATGAACATTCAAACATCTCGTATTTATTTTTTATTTATGGGGATGGTGTGTGCTGGCCAGGGGCGGCGCCAGGGTATTTTGATAGGGGGGGCAAAACAATTTTTGAATTTTGTATGCAGCGCTGGCGCGTCGCGTTTGCGTGACGCAGGGGGGTGTGTGAGGGGGGATGTGCCCCCCTCAGAATTTAGAAAAATTTCAAAATGAAAGCACAAATGAAGCCATTTGATGCACCATTTTCACCCATTCTAGGGTTATTTATTTATTTTCCAACCGCATATTTTTATGGATTTCATTCACGGGTCCGACTTTCATCAGCCCGCTGGTTTTAGGCACGGACCTACTCAATTAGTAAATCCAGCACCTTTTGGCAAGAAAATAATTTCATGGTACAAATTTGCACGAAGTGAAATATGGTGGAAACGGTGAATAAAGTCGCGCGAAGCGCGAAAAATTTGGCACTTTTTAGGCTAAAATGGCCAAATATGAGATTACTTTGGACAGAAACTTACATACAGGCGTCAACATTGGGGAATGATTGTATGGACCATCTACCCTATCAAAATATTGGGGGGATTTATACCGCACAACCCGGGTCAGATCTACGCCTCTGGTCGCAAAGCGGTGTATGTTAAGTCAGTTGCATTGTAAATATGCCGGGGTTTTAAATATAAATTTGCACGATAAAATGATATGAATGGGGGTGGTAGGCCTACCCGTCTTGAGGTTGGAAATATTTCAATTTGAAAACCGGCAATCAAGAGCATAGGCGGGAGGTAGTCGCCCCCTATGATCACTAAAAGCTGAAAAGGTCCTGCACTTTATGCGAAGCGTGGCTTAAAAAAGAGTTTTTTATGCTTTTTCAGCCAGAAAAGGACAACATTTGCCCATTCGCATGAGTGTAGTGAGCGAAAGTAGTTGGGAGAATGCAAGACTAGGCCATGTGACTTTTATGGGGGAAAATTTGCGAAAATAGGCCCAAAATATAAAAACCAACAACTTTAATACCGCGTAGGTCAGCATGCCACAAGGGACAAGATGTCCGAAGGGGAGTTTCCTCCTTCTAACCATGGACAGGGAGGGGAATGGCTCCTTTTCTTCTCCCTCCTCTCTTTTTCTCCCCTCCCTTTTCTCTCTCCTTCTTCTCTTTCTCTTTTTCCTTCCTTTTACCTCTTTTTTGAAAATCATAGGGGGGGCAATTGCCCCCCTTGCCCCCCCTGTGGCGCCGCCCCTGGTGCTGGCCAATGTGAGTTTAAGGTGAGGTGGGGAAATAAAACTTAAAATAAAAGCTTAAAATCTGGTTATGTTTGCCCTAAATAATAAGTTTTTTTCATGATTTTGTTTTTTGATGGGGTGGGGGAAAAGCCAAGTCTGGGGATAATGGGCTATACCCGGGGGCTATTCCAGTTGAAACCCATACACCCCTATGGAAGACATGACCTTAATCTTCCATATAGACGAATCCAATTTCACGCATTCCTACTCCTCAATGGCAGCCATAGCCACGACGGGGACCCAGCTATCTCACCTAAAATGTGAAATGATGCAGCCTTGCAGGGTATTTTAAACTGCATTCTATCACCCGTGTTACATGTAGACAAAAGAATGATGACAGTTTACAACATAAAAGAATCTAACATCAAAATTTAAGCGGGTTTAATCCACCCAATTGGGCACTCACAACACCTGTTTGGTGCATGCGGGGAACCAAATATGGCCGACCAAATCCTGACCATGACTTGGCTCGTTGGATTCGTCTATAGGGAGTGTGAATTTCAAATGGGGTTACCCGAGTGGATGAATCCATTTGAAATTCACCCTCCCCCTGTAGGAGATTAAAGCTATGTCTTCCATAGAGGGTGTATGGGTTTCAACTGGAATAGCGAGATACTCTGTTTTTGCTTATTCCAAAGTTGTCAAATGTCATCATTATTTGCTCGGTATTCTAAAATAAACCCTGCCTACCCACTCTCATCCATTTTAGACAATATTTTAGACAATTTACACGGAGACAGAGCTTTTAAAATTTGTTTACGTCTCCTTTCCTATACTATTATATACTAAATAAATACAGATCGTCTTCTTTGCAAATACATTGATTCGTGTGTGATGTTGATCTTATTGCTATCTCAGCAATTGTTTACGTCATTCTTGATCTTATTTTTAATGTCATGGGGTTAATCAAACCTAGGGTCATTTCTGGAATACAAAGGGAAACAAGAAAATGTCAACACATTTTTGACAAATCAGAACGAAATTGAATTTGAAGACAAAAGTGCATGATTGATAGAAAAAAAATATGTGCGGACACATTTCTTCCCAATCTCCAATACATTAAAGATGGGTGACCTGATTGACAGCCTCATCCTCCACTTTGCCGCATAAAAAATGAGATTTTGATGTCTGAAGAAAGCTCATGTTTTTCTCATGACCCCCTGTACAGTGGCATAGCCAAGGGAGGAGGTCCATTTTTGTCAAAGTTTTCCCCCTGTAAATTTGTCTTGCCCCTCTGAAATAGTCCTGACTACACCACTGCCCCTGTATAATAATTGAACACGTGAAATATATATTTCCTTGTACAGATGATACAAACAGAAAAGTGGTTGTCGCATCCCCCATGGTGGTATATCTTTTGAGTGGTAGATTTTTCGTTGAGGGGAGGGGGTTAGTAAGTCCAATTGCGTTTGTAAAAAACTAGATAAAATATCAGCCAAAGTTTATCTTTTGAAGTTAGAATTGTCTATTTTTCACACTTACGTTTACAGAGAGGGGAGGGCAGCCTCCTATAGACGAATCCAACAAGCCAAGTCATGGTCAGGATTTGGTCGGCCATTGACTGGGTCCCCGCAGCACTAAACTGGTGTTGTGACTGCCCAATTGGGTGGATTAAAGCTGCTTAAAATTCAATGTTAGATTCTTTTGTGTTGTAAACTGTCATCATTCTTTTGTCTACGTGTAACACGGGTGATAGAATGCAGTTTAAAATACCCTCCAAGGCCGCATTATTTCACATTTTAGGTGAGATGGAGCCGACGGGGACCCAAATATGGCTGCCATTGAGGTGTAGGAATGTGTGAAATTGGATTCGTCTATAGGACGTCATCAAAGTTGTGGGTTGTTCCTTTAACAGTTAAATATTCATCAATTCAGTAATAATGCACTCCAGCCCCATTCTAGGCACTGAATGGGTGATGTTATTAGTATTTAAAAAGATTGGCTGAGGCATCTCACAATATAAGGGCAAGGTATACTGTATACTAGTAGACACTAATGCAATGGGCTATTCCACTTAATATCCACACTACCCCTGTGGAAGATTTTGGAAATACCTTCAACAGGGGGAGTAAGTTTTTCAAATGTAATTGGTCAGAGTTAATCAGTTTGAAACCCATACTCCCCCTGTATTATGGCTTTACCTATATCTTGCACGACTGGAGTGAGTATTTCAAATGGAAGTTACCCAATTATCTATTATATTCAAAACTTATACTCCCTCTGTGGAAGACTTTAGCTGAATCTTCCACAGGGGTAGTGTGGATTATAAATGGAATAGCCCAATGTGGTGACAGAAAAAGAAGAGAATTAAAAGTCATCTTCAATTTACAAATAAGAATGCTTTTTTTTTTCAAATTGCCACTACACATTAACAATTTTATGTAGGCCTATAGGCTATTTTTTTTATGAAGCAGCTATAAGTGCATACCATATTAAAATTTTAACAAACAGACTTAGAGGAGAATAAAGCACGTAAGAAATAAGTTAATTGGTATGCATTGGAATATTTGCAGGCAGTCTAGTGTTGATAATCAGATGAAAAGGAGACAAAGTACATATTTTCTTCTCCTTTATAACACGATAGAATCTTTTGTTTTTTGTCGGCTTCATTGCAAAACCCACTTCAGTGTTATATATTTCATACACACCAGTTTGCATGTATGATCACAGATACACTGACACACATGAAAAACATAAATCAGTCTTCAGAGTCAATGCTGTATGTATAATGTACTGATACATCTTATGTACAGAATCATGATATGCAAGGGGAAAGGGGTTTGGGACTGGGATGGAGGACAGGAAGAGTGAAAGTGCTAACCCCATGAGAACTACCTGCTGATTGGCTAAAATGAATATTGTGTCCAATTTTGAACCAATCAAGGAGGGTATTATGTATAGAATCATGACATGCAAGGGGAAAAGGGGTCTAGGGACTGGGATGGAGGACAGGAAGAGTGAAAGTGTTAACCTCATGAGAACTACCTGCTGATTGTCTAAAATGAATATTGTGTCCAATTTTGAACCAATCAAGGAGAGTATTAATAAGAAAATATGCTAATGCAAGTTTGACCATAAATAGTTTAAAGCCAAGTCATCATTGGTAATTGAAATGAGCATTTGAAGTTATCAACCAATCAGAAATGCTGTTAGATGACCAGTAGTGTCCAGGGGGTTAATATTAAAGTAAAGGGTTGTGAGCATGACTCTCAGTCATGGTAAAACTGCTCTCGAATAAGACCTATCCTCACAAAATGAGTGAAAAGTCGCTAGGGAATAAAAGGAGATATGGTCCATTGTACAAGTCAGAAAACAAAAGAATTCTTCATTGAAATAATCACTTTTGAAGTCCAAGTGAGGGAGCAACCCTGATAAGTTATATATCATTGTGAAGCTTATGATTCAGATAATATGAATCTGGAGTTGTTTTATATTTTTAAAGGTAGCTTATCTATTATTAATACTAGCGGGTACCCGCGCTTCGCGCGGGCCCCCCGCTAGATGAGTAAATGGGAGCGGTTAGTAAACGGGAGCGTTAGTATAAACGATGGAAATGGGAATAATGGCAATTGGTATCGCTTTTAACAGCTCAATTATTACGCTGTTAGTGATGTGGTAGGCCTACCATTTGTTGCCTCTACTTTGCAAACGACTTCCTTGGCATAAAATCTTTTGCGTAATTTTTGTACCAAACACCCTGCTGACTTATTTTTTCTTTGTCTTTCCCTTTTTTCTTTCAGTTTCTTTCTCTTTCCTGCGTTCCTTTTTCTTTTTTTCTTTTTTGCTTGTTCACTCTCTCTCTCTTCTTTCTTTTTGTCTATTTTTTCTTTGTCTTTCCCTGTCTTTCTTTTCGTTTATCTCTCCCTTTCTCTCTCTTGCTTTCCCGTTGTTTCTCTTTCTTTTTCTTTCTTTCGTTCTTTCTTTTTTCTTTCTTTCTTTCTTTTTCTTTCTTCTTTCTTTCTTTCTTTCTTTCTTTTTCTCTTTCTTGCTTTCCCGTTGTTTTTCTTTCTTTCTTTCTTTCTTTCTTTCTTTCTTTCTTTCTTTCTTTCTTTCTTTCTTTCTTTCTTTTTTTCTTTTTTCTTTTTTTTCTTTTTTTTCTTTCTTTCTTTCTTTCTTTCTTTCTTTCTTTCTTTCTTTCTTTTTCTTTCTTTCTTTCTTTCTTTCTTTCTTTCTTTCTTTCTTTCTTTCTTTCTTTCTTTCCTCTTTCTGTCCCTCTTTCTTTCCCTCTTTCCTCCCCTCTTTCCTTCCCTCCTTCCTTCCTTCTTCTTTCTTTACATAGGCATACATCCCGGGGTGAGTACCAATAATAAATTCCTCAATATTTTGGGGCATGGTCTACTGAATCACCTCCATGTTGACGCATGTACATGTGCCAGGGTTTCTTCTTTCTTTGGTTCGTTCTTTCTTATAAATTTGTTTCTGTTTCATCAAGTAGGCCTATAGCAACATTGGGTTTCAAGAAGGTTGAGTTACATGCGGTGGTATGGGGTGGGGGATACCCCACCCCCCAATATTTTGATAAGGTCAATGGTCCATACAATCACCCCCAAGTTGACACCTGTATACATATTGTACATGTGGGTTTCTGGCTCATATTTGGCCAAACTATAAAAAGTGCCCATTTTTGCGGCTTTCTTGCGAATTTGTTCCACTTTTTCACGCATGTATTGTAACCGTTTCTTTCTTTCGAGATGGTTGAAGTCACAGTGCCAATTGTAGCGGTCTTCGTCGTGCGAATTTGTTCCACTTTTGCACCATATAATTCACCATTTTAGCTTCATTATGGCCATAAATTAATCTGTCGCCAAAAGGTGCTGGATTCACTGTAGGCCTATTTCAAGAAATTGATTTAAACGGATCCCATCCCCCATGTCAAAAGAAACCTACGCCATCGTTAATGTTGCCAAAAGGTGCCGGATTCACTATTAATATGCCTACTTCTAAGAAATGCTTTTCATCCCTATCCCCCCCAATGTCAAAAAGAAATCTACGGCGCCATTGTTGAGATATATCATACCATGCTAATCAAGCCTAGGCCTACCTTAAAATCTTCGGAAAGTCATCACAAAAGAAGTTTCCGAAAATCATCATAAACGAATGCAGTTGATTTATTATACGGTTGCGATTTATACCGTGCTGGAAGTTTTGTTTATACCATTAGCGCGTCGGGAAGTTGCCACGACCTGTGCGTAATCCGCGTATAACAACGCAGCAACGGACCGTAAATATAAGCGGGCCACCATTGGTTGATCTACCGAATAAATCCAAATAATTATTTGTATTTATTAATTTATCTATCTATCTATGCATTTACCATTCATCTGGAAATGCTAGAACTTATTTATTTATCTATTTATTAATTTATTAATTTATTTTTCATCTATAATCTCTGAGATGATACCGATGAATCGATCCCAAGAAGTATCGATTATCGGCGAGTTCCTCTTCAAAGTATCGATCAGTATCGATTATCGGCAAGTTCCTCTTTAATAGTATAGATTAAGAAATGACATATCATGTCAAAAACAGACACCTTTTGGGCAGCCTATCAATTTTGAGGTTTTTACATAAAGAGCTATTTTGCTCCACAACGCCGTTTTCCCCAATGAAATCGGACATTCCTAAGTGAAGATATTGAGTTCGTAAGTAGTATTACAAAATTGAAAATTGAGATATCGTGGGTAAAAAGCAGAAAAGACAAAAAAACAAGAGATTAGGACTTTTAACAGCAGAAAACGTTAAAATGTTTTCTGCTGTTTCATTGTACATGTTCTCACGTTGATGGTATGGTGGACTGTCGTTTAACATGGATGTAAGCGTGATCCTAAAAATGCCTTTCAGATGACCAAAACTAATTACAAGACCTCTGTTACATTGAGGCTGGATTTCCCTTTTAAAGGGAATTTTTATTACAGCAAGAAACAGAACTGTACCTTAAATTTGAAGACACCTCCGTTTCCATCTGTTGTTCATTACCATACCTGTTGGATTTCCACGGAAGAACATTTGACCTATATGTCACACAAACTATTATAAAAAAGTCATTTTTTTGTAAAAATAAAAGATGAAATTGAGACGAGTCAGTTTTGCTTAGATTCAACTTAATCTGATTTCATTGAATTCTGCTGTAGGGTTGCACCATACTCACTAAGCAAAAATATGCATGCAGTGGCAACTTTCTGAAAATAGAAGATGTTGGAATTTTAAATTGTAAAACCAGCATGAAATCATGCATTCACAAGCGGACAAACATACTTTATATTGGTTAGGTCAGAATGGTCTTGAATGTGATTTTAGTGAATGAAACTGTGTAATTGGCAACATAAAATGAAGGGTCTTAACTTGTATATGGGTCTTGGAATAACTCTTGTCGCTCACTACATTGATGAATCAATGCTCTCTGTCCAAAAATATGCAAGTCAAGAACCACATGCATGTCTTTCAATTCAGTTTTCTTGAATATTTCCAATATGTGACCAGATCGGGCTAAAGTCAGCAATAATGAAACTGCGATATAGGCAAAAAGTGAGGAGTACTGAGCAAGTTAGTAATGGTAGTAACTCAGTTTTCAAAATTTTTGAATATGGTCTGTATGGATCAGATTGTCCTTTAACTAGAGAAATTTGACAATGCAAATCCTAGAGCATCGTCTGCTTTTTCATGTTTTCTGCGGTAAGTGGGTTAATTACTGCTTGATAAACCCTATGGCTTTACGCAGCAAAATTCACAGGAAGATTTCATGGCACAGATAATTGTTCAAAAATTACAATTCTTATCTAAAGAATCACATAAATACTGGGCATATTTATACTCACTTTGAGAAATTTTCAGATATTTGGGAAAAATGATTGTTGCAGAATTTTAAATTCTTTATAAGCCAATTCTTGTTGGTATCTGTTCCAATTTACCCTGCTATGAGCAGAGATGGATTAATATGCTGCAGAGGGCTACCTGCTTCAACATGCCCAAAACAGGCTGTTTAAGAAATCTTCCCAATATTGCCAATTCTCTCTCAAGAACCACTGACTGAATACTAGGCTTGTTTGTACTCATTGTAATCCATTTTTCATGCTGATTCCAAATATGGTAATGAATTTGAATAATTTTGAATTTCTGGTCCAATATTGTAAAATTTCAAAAGTTGTCGACTCGTTCGACTTCAGTGCATAACGGGTTAACATACAATCACAAACACATACAGACACCCCTCCTAATTCAATATCCCTCTCAGCCATTGCCAGAATTCACTTCTTACCATCGATGTTCATTATTTTCGACATCTTATCTGTATTTTGTAAATCTGTAAAATATGATCCTATAGAGTGATATTCAAGTTTGATAAATTGGAGAGAAATCTAGTTTCCCCTCCTACCTGGTTGTGAGATTTGATGAAAAGCCTGTGGGTTTGATATATCAATTGCACACGTGCATAGGGATTGCTCCATTATGATGTCACTAGTGGGAGCACCTAGCTGGGAGAAAGTACAGAATTTGTTTGCTTGACGATTCTTTAGGTATCTTCTCAGGGTATCTTTTTTTCTCTGTCTCACTTCCTCCAGGAAGTTGAGTATGTTTCATCTCCATTTTGTGGAGGTAAATGAAGAGAGAAATTTGAATGGGAAATGATAGGTACTACTTTACATTACATGCATGAAAGCAGTATCTTGGGTGTGTGGGTGGTGATGTGTGTTGGTGTAGGTATGGGTAGGGGTGGGTAGGTAGGGGTGGGTTGGTGTATGTGAGTGAGGTCCATATTGTTAAATGCATGTTTGTTTGTTTGGGTTTTTTTTTTGGGTGGGGGGGGGCTAAGTAGTGGTATCCGATCATTGTGTGGCTCTCTAGTGAAAAAAATAAAGATGGTGTTTGATTGGTTGGGATGTCTTTGTTAATTATTTCTTCTATTATATCGTCACCCTCATAACCAAACTGCCTAAGTCATTATTACATGTTTCTCATTTGCAAGTTTGATTTTCTGAGTAATAAACCCCTAATTAATCAAATTTCCAGCCGCATTCTTCATTAACTTGTGGAATTCATCTCTTTTGATGTATTCCACAAGTTAATGAAGAATGCGACTGGAAATTTTTATCAATTATGGGTTTATTACTCAGAAAATCAAAATTGCAAATGAGAAACATGTTATGAGGATGACGATATATAGCTACAATTGCATAATATCTGTGCTATGAAGTCTATTATAAACCTGAACTTCCATCCAGTTCATTTTCAAAGAGTTTTTTTGCATAAAAATGCATTTACAAATGCTATTTTGGAGTGATAATGTTTCGTATTCATGGAATTACTACCGATAAATCACCGAAAATGAATGCATCAGCGGTCATATTAAACCCGGAAGTAAGTCATATTTCGCGCTGATAGTTATGCTTAAATAGACATTTTTTTCTTTAAAAAATTGTCTCTAATACATGCCCAAAATGTAATGCCCCCAGGGGCATGTAATATAGGAAATAGGGCACAAAGTGGCTTATAAACTATGATGAGTCATTTTCACATTGAGCGTGTATTATAAATCCCCATGACTTTTTTTTAAGGATACAATGTGTACGATCTTAGCGAAATAGATAGACCCCCTCATGTGTTCTAAGAACCTATTGGGCTATCCCAATTGAAATCCACACTACCCCTGTGGAAGATTTTGGAAATGTCTGCCGAAGGGGAGTATGTTTATCAAATGTAATTGGTCAAGGTTAATCATTTTGAAACCCATACTCCCCTGTATTATGGCTTTATCTTTCACAACTGGTGTGAGTATTTCAAATGGAAGCTACCTGATTGTCTATTCTATTCGAAACTCTTACCCCCTCTGTAGAAGACTTTAATTAAATCTTCCACAGGGGTAGTGTGGATTTTAAATGGAATACTTTTAGTAGTCCATTCCACACATGCACCCCCACACACCTGCTGGAGGGAGTAAAAAAATGAAGACAAGTTTATTCTTTTTGAAACTCTTACTCCCTCTGTGGAAGACTTTAATTAAATCGTCCACAGGGGTAGTGTGGGTTTTAAATGGAATAGCCCGTTCCACACATGCACCACCATACACCTGCTCGAGGGAATTAAAAAAATCGAAGACAAGTTTCCTGATGATTGCAGGAGGAAGTTGACTGCCAACGAGCATGAATGACTGACTGCTTCATACTGTCATTAAACAGAAACATACAAGGCCTAGTTTTCACAGGGTAAACGGCAGGTTGATACCCACGGAATAAGAAATCAGGATAAAATGAGAAGAACCCAACACAATGCAATCTGTCTTACTAAGTCTTTACCAGCTGCCAATCAACTCCTTTATTATGTATAAGGTATAAGCTGACTAACCGCCTCTCTGGGAATAGCAGATGCAAAGTTTCAAAAATTTCACATTTTTGTAAAAAATTCTGGATTTTTACGTTTTTGTCACCATATTTGGATTCTGCACGAAAATGAGATCTATATAAGTACAAATAAGCCTAGTATTGGTTCAGTGGTTCCTGATCTTTTCCATTGTAGTTATTGACAATGCAACGAAATGGAGTGACATATAAGCCAACTAACCTCCTCTCTGGGAATACAGATGTAAATCAAAAGTTTTAAAAATTTCACATTTTTGGAAAAAAATCTAGATTTGTGCATTTTTGTCATCATATTTGGATTCTGCATGAAAGGTAGATCAATATGAGTACAAACAAACCTAATATTGGTTCAGCGGTTCTTGATATGTCCATTTTAGTTATTGAAAATGCAGCGAAATGGAGTGACATACGCCAGCTAACCTCCTCTCTGGGAACATCAAATGCAAATTGAAATTTAAAAAATTTCACATTTTTGGGAAAAAATCCAGAATTGGATGTTATTGTCACCATATTTGGATTCTGCATGAAAAGTAGATCAATATGAGTACTAACATGCCTAGTATTGGTTCAAAGGTTCTTGAAATGTTCATTGTAATTACTGACAAATCAGCAGAATGGAGTGATGTAAAAGCCAACTAACCTCCTCTCTGGGAATATCAAATGCAAATCGAAAGTTTCAAAAATTTCACATTTTTGTAAAAAAATCTAAATTATTGTATTTTTGTCACCATATTTGAAATCTGCATGAAAAGTAGATCAATATGAGTACAAACAAGCCTAGTATTGGTTCAACGGTTCTTGAAATGTTCATTGTAATTACTGACTAATCAGCAGAATGGAGTGACTTTTATATAGGGATTCTGTATGTATGGTGTAGTGTGCATAAGCATTACAGTAAGCCCGTATTTCCCATCCAACCTTATTTCCATAGATATCTATCATTCGAATTAAAGTGCATCTTGTTTTTAAGAAAGAAAGTTGGCGTAGAGCCCGAGGGATCAACGTAATTGAGTGTTTATTTATTTCAAATGGGGATTGTTGAACTATACACTAGCTTACATTATTACATTTTATGTCATAGTTAGCTTTACTTGGCAACTGATTAGGTTTGCCAATATCGAGATGCGTTCGCTGCGATACATCGGACGTATGTTGCTTTCTACTCGTTGTGACAGCATAGCTCTACCAGGCAATAAGTGGGGGCACGGCATGGAGCTTATGTTTTCTATGACCTAACCATTTTACATAGTTATACATGAATTATTGGATTTGCCGGGAGGCCGATACATGGAAAATATATTGCATCAGCTTTGAAAATATATAGGGCAAGTTGAACGTTGCGGAGATACATTTAGTATTGATCAATGTCTCAGTGAGCCTAGCGTAATACATTTATGAATCTCAACAGTACCACAAAAAGAAGTAGATTGTGGTATTGTGTCTTGGTAGAAAACTGGCATATCACTGCAAATAGTAAGATTTGGGCTGTTCCAGTTGAAATCCACACTACCCCTGTGGAAGATTGAGGAAATGTTTTCCACAGGGGGAGTATGAATTTCAAATGTAATCAACACATTAGGCAGCTCCGTTTGAATTTCATACACCCTCTTAGAAAGATTCAACCTGAATCTTCCACAGAGGGAGGATGAGTTTCAAATAAGAGGTGGTTAATGTGCTAATTCCATTTGAAATTCATACTCCATCTGTGGAACATATTTCCTACATTTTCCACAGGGGAATGTGGACTTTGAATGGAATAGCTAAATAGCTTTGATATCTCCATGGATTTGTATTGCTAAAGATCACTGAATTCCATGAAAAAGAAAAATTTTTGCACTAAATTAATTACCATACTTTTCCATCAAGGAGTACAAATTTGAAAAGATTTTTTATGAAAAAATATTTGAGTGTATTGTTTATATGAATGCCCATGGAAGCCAATGAAAAATATGCAAAATATCATCCTCAGCGAAGTCAAACTACTAACGGTGCAAAATTTCCCACTTTTATAGGAGCGTATTTGTCAAGTTGTGATTGATTTTGATGATGACTAGAGCCGATGTCAGGAGTTATGAAATTTGAACCATCACAATTTAAATCATACCCATTGGCATGAAGCTGTCATATTGTGCTATTCCAGTTAAAATCCATATACCCTATGATAGACATGACCTTAATCTCCCATGCAAGGAGTATAGATTGCAAATGGAGTCACCCATTCAGGTAATCCCATTTAAAATTCACACCCCCTGTGTGGAAGATTAAGGTCATGTCTACCATAAGGGTGTGTGGATTTTGACTAGAACAGCGCATTACAAGTTTGCTGATTTCTCGGCGGCATGTGCTTCGCAGTTTTACGTGATTGATTTGATGTAAGAAATGTGTGAATATCGGTACCACCATGTACAACTATAAAACCTTCATTTTCAAGCATTTTTTTGTTAAATCGACAATATAGTATGTCCTTGAACGTTAGAATCTTGAAGGCATAGACTCGAGTTGAAATATAGCGTAAAAAGAGGCCTTCCCCAACTGAACAGAGCATCATTTCCTCTGCCTCATGCCTTGACCAGGGGCTGTGTTCTGTTAGAGGGAACACTTACTTTCGCTATAAATGAGATGGTAGAATTGGTTTTAATGTAATATATGTAAATACTTCCAGTTTCTAAGGCTGCTGACATTCAAGAAATCCTTCCATTATTGCTTGACATTAAAGGGGTAAACAGGGAGTTGCTTAGTGAAATAGAATACCCTAAAAGTTCTTTTTTGTCAAAATGAAAATGTTAGCATTTCATGTTTAATTAGGACTGTACTACACAATGAAGTCAAAATTAGGATGTTCTGAGAATGTCAGTCATCCACTCCACAAAATCTATCAATGTACCTTTAATGCCCTGCATCATATGGCTTCATAGTCTTCATCATATGTTTTTGAGATAATTTCCCAAAATATCAAGAGCTTTTCTCAAGAACCACTAAATCAATATTAGGCTTGTTGGTATACTCATTTTAATGCATTTTCAATTTACAATTCTGAAAGCTTTAAGAAAATTTGAAACTTGTCTTCTGCAGTTGACACCTGCATAGAAAGAGTTAAAGGGACATTCAGAAATCCATCAATCCCAAACTACAATTTTGCACGACATGTTTTTGTTACAATTTTAATCAGACTGATTAGGAAAAAAAAAAAGGTTTGTCTCAAAGCTCGCACGCGCATTTGTAAAATCGTGAGATTTGGAAAAAAACAAATGCGGAATCTTTCATTATTTCAAAAAAAAATTTTTTATAGTTTTTCCAGAAAAATTCGGCGAAAATCAGATTTTTTTCTCCAAATACCATGAAAAAAGTCGGGAATAAAAATTTTTTAAACAAAATTGCATTTTGCATTTGTTTTCAAACTACTCGTGAGCTTTGAGACAAACCATTATTTTTTTTTTGGCCTTATAAAGACAACATCTGACATTCAACAATTTTCTGGCTCAAGTGAGGAAATCAAATTTTGAATCCATGGTTATCATAAAAATGTAAGCATATCATCACTGGGTATAGCCATTATAACATACTTTATATAGAAAATCTCTGATATATAGCCCCTTCAAGTTTATCCACCATTAGAATGTCAATTTTGTTGGTCAATAAAAACCAAGCTTAACATTGATTTCAGGCAGTCATGGCAGTGATATGTACTTCTGTATTGACACAAATTGATCACATTTGCAGTTGGCCTTTATTGGGGGTGTGGAGTGGGTGGAGGTGCAGTGGCGTAGCCAGGGGGACACAGGGCCCCCCCCCCAACATTCTCAGGGACAAAATGGGGGTGGCAAAGAGCAAAATGTCCTTAAAATGACCAAAAATGGGACAAAATTGACAAATTGGGATGAAAATCTGGCCTTGCCCCCTAAATGCTTTGCCCCCTCACACCCAAATCATGGCTATGCCACTGTGGAGGTGGGGTTAGTGGGATATGGGAAGGTGGGTATGTACCTATTTATGTTCTTCCTCAAGTGAGGCAGTCAAATTTGGAAAACATGGTTAACATAAAATGTGAGCAGTCAACACTGGGGATAGCTATTAATGCTTATAAGAAAGCAGTGATTTGCAATGTATAAGCATGACATTTTATGTTTAAATTAACCTATCTATGTGTGTTGCTCATTTTGGTGGAGCAGTTTAATTTGCCATTGTAGTGAATACTAGGTGTGCCAAAGCATTTGAATCATTATGTTCCGATTGAGTTGCAGGCTTACACAAATCTCAAAATGTTTGGAAAATACCTATTCGCAAAAGAGCTTCAAGGACCCAGAAAATGTCACCAATGAGTATTTTCTTTAACAACTTCCAATTGAATTTGAATTAATGATTTCATTTCTTATTTTCTTTTCATGTTTGGATCCATGCTGTTCTTGATTACCGACTCTTCTGGATTCATCTTCCATAAATGCATCTTCTTGCGAAACAGGTAAGTGTAAACTTTATCTCAATCTTAGGTCAATTATTATGTAAGCAAAGGTCAAATGGAGTCATTGCTTCTGTCCTAGATCCTGTATCAAAGCATTTTGTTCAACCTCTTCAGCACGAATGAGCCGTTAATGTCCTAAATTGTATTCTGAGTTACAGTGTAAAATGTGCACGAAGGTCGTATTCATTGGTACCTCAAGTTGCTTCGACAAGTATCTCATTTATATAGTCAAACACCTTTTAAACCAATCAATAATCCTATTATTGAAGAGGATAATGAGCTTCTACCTTGGATGTTTATAGAATTCTTTTAAAATAGCTCTGGTCTTTGTTTGTTTTGGCTAAATCCTGTTCAAGTGGTGGGTTCAATGACTGCCAATTATGACTGTTTGATATTTTATTACCATATACCAGCAATGTGGAAAAAGAGACACATGTAGAAACAAAAAAAGGTACCATTTTGTTGAAGGAGCAAAGTTCAACAAACCATAACCCCACTTCTAGATATTATATTGTTTGAAGTCAAAACTTGATATGATTATTTTCTAAACACAAAATAAAACAAAATTGACCGGGGGAGGAATTTACGGCTCATCCGTCATGTACGGTCACATATTGATTGAGTTGTCATACTTTCTATCAGACAGAATTGCTTATTTCAAAACATACCAACACTTTAACATTGTGTTAATGATAATTATGTTGATTCAAATGTGAAGGATTTTGAAATGAATTCCAAAAATGTTTTAAACTTGGTTCTAGTCTTAAGGTTGCTACACATTGTTAAACTTTATTACAGTGTGGTTTCCCTTCAAGTCTATCCACCTAAAGGATGTCAATATTGTTGGTCAATAAAACCAAACTTAACATTGATTTCAGGCAGTCATGACAGTTTATATGTACCTCTTCATAGACACAAATTGATCACATTTGCAGGTTTTTTTAGCCCTTATCCAGGAAGGACGGTTTATGGAAATGTGAGTATAGGGATGTGACGAACATACTGCAGTTACTGTCCATTTTCCTATACACAATACACAGTGCTCTCACCATTGACGCGTGACCTCTACAAATGATGTATGTTGGAAGAATGGGCACTTGCCTAGTTAACATCACTGTGTGAAAAATAACCAGCCAATATTTAACTTATTCTCCAAATTTCTAGCAAATATATTTCTCTAACATGACCTAAAATTACAGCTAGGTTAGATGTTCAGAAATAGTCGCACTTTTGTAAAATATGAGTGAGGGCAAGGCATAGCTAGCCAACTCCCGTGTTAATTGAATGGAGATTTGACTGAAAATATTGGTATCGGACCGCTCACTTCTGAAGGATGCCACAAAAAAACGGTACAAGCTACATTTAAACTATTCTCTGGCAATCATCATGATGAGTTTCTTATATAGTATGCCGAAATTGGGTACTGTAGGTGATTGACAAAGGGTCGCACTTTTGTGTTTTAGGAAGGATATGTAAACGACAGATAACACCAAAAATATGAAGAAATTATTTCCAAACCGTGTTAAGTCAACAATCATTATGTTGCTCATTTTCAAGAATGCTGGTTAACAAAAAGCAGGCCATTGTCTCATTTCGTGAACAAAGGTCTACATACCATTGTTTCCTTGCGTTTCCTTTATAATCGGTTACCCAACTGAAGCTGTATTATAGCAGCTCATTGCTATATCGCACATATAAAACAGACACATGTGCACAGCCAGAGAAGTTCCGATTTAATCAGTTGAGCTGTTTCAATGAGTGTTATCTTGGTTTAATAGCTTTTAATGGGGTTTAAGTCCTGCAAAGGTCGAGGTGAATTCTACTGTAGACATGACTGCATCATGAAAACTGAAGCCAATGCGGAGAACTGAAAAGGCATCGTCTGTCGCAATAAAAAATTATCCGCAAAGACGTCGTACTATAATAGACTGGCCTTAATTTGTGCAACCCTTCATTCCATTTCAACTGCCATTCAGTAGAGGAGGTTATAGGTTAAAACAGCAGCATGAATATAGCAATAAAGCCAAATGGATGCATTTATCCAAAATTACAAATCGGTCATTTCTTTCTTGCTTGATACATTGAAAAGGCCATAAAGATATCCCATACAAGCAATCTCAACAACTCATGGCCACTGGTTATTTGTGTAGTATTATATGAGTGTTTTCCCCATAGGCAGATAACAAAGACTTACAGCGCATTACTAGGTACTATCTAATATTGTATCTCATACTTAAGTACTGTTAAGATTACACATTTATATTCTCAGGAGTTAGCTAGGGTCACTCAAATATTAAAATGTTGAAGTGTTTGGATTAACAAAATATTGTCATTTGTGTGGCAGTGCTATCAAATAAGGCAGATGTCCACATATGCCAAGTTGGTCTAAAGGACAAAGGGGTCAAACATTTCAACATTGGATTAACAAAATATTGTCATTTGTGTGGCAATGGGATCAAAATAATGTGGATATTGGCAAATGCCAATTTGGAGTAAAAGATATTGACAATTGCCAATTTGGAGTAAAGGATATTGGCAAATGCCAATTTGGAGTAAAGGATATTGGCAAATGCCAATTTGGAGTAAAGGATATTGACAAATACCAATTTGGAATAAAGGATATTGACAAATACCAATTTGGAATAAAGGATATTGACAAATACCAATTTGGAGTAAAGGACATAATGTGTGATGGCTCTAAAGTAATATTGTAAGATTTCTGAAAAAGTTATATTATTTCTGAAGATAGAACACTTTATAGACACACATGCTATCTACTGAAGATTGCACATAATTATGTTATCTACTGAAGATAGCACATATTCTAGACACACATGCTATCTACTGAAGATAGAACACATTCTAGACACATGTTATCTACTGAAGATAGAACACATTCTAGACACATGTTATCTACTGAAGATAGCACACATTATAGACACACATGCTATCTACTGAAGATAGCGTATACATTCTAGACACATAATGTTATCTACTGAAGATAGCATACATTCTAGACACACATCTAGTGAAGATAGCATACATGCACATGTGCTATCTTCTGAAGATAGCACACATTCTTGATACACATGTTATAGATGTGCATGTTATCTACTGAAGATAGCACATGTATTTCTAGACACATATATATTATTTACTAGTATTTGCCTACCTCACCTTTGTCCCAATAAAAAATTATCTACATCATGTAGATCTACCAAAATAATGTCAAATATCATATTTTTTTTTGCATTATGAAAATAAAGCTGCCCCAATTTGTTTTACTAAGACTTTGGGCTTTTAAATTTGTTTGTTCCATACAAATACAAACTCTCTTTGCAAATAAATTGATTGGTTAGTATTGACTAGTATCGGTTAAAACAGCAGCATGAATACAGCAATAAAGCTGAATGAATACATTTATCCAAAATTACAAATCAGCCATTTCTTTCTTGTTTGATACATTGAAAAGGCCATAAAGATATCCCATACATGCAATCTCTCATGACCACAGGTTATTTGTGTAGTATTATATGAGTGTTTTCCCCATAGGCAAATAACAAGACTTACAGCGCATTACAAGGTACTATCTAATATTGTATCTCATTCTTAAGTACTGTTAAGATTACACATTTATATTCTCAAACCTCGAGGGGTTAGCTAGGGTCACTCAAATATTAAAATGTTGAAGTGTTTGGATTAACAAAATATTGTCATTTGTATGACAATGCTCTCAAATAAGGCAGATGTATGTCCGCAAACGCCAAGTTGGTCTAAAGGACAAAACGGTCAAATTTATATTTACATGAAAGCCCATCATACAGATTTAAAATAACCAACGTTTTTCTTGGGTAAAAACATATACCTTAATATATTTTCTTTGATGGCAATACATACATACATAAACAACATTTAATAGGGCGCCTTTCCAACTTGATCAAAGCGCCGTAAAAACAAAGCAATAACAAAAACAGAGTCAATATGATGGATAAAATGAGACTTCAACACCTTCTTGAAACTAGGCAGTGTGCATGCCTCCCTGATGGTTCTTGGGAGGCTGTTCCAGAGTGTGGGTGCCGAAACATAAAATGATTTATCTCCAATGCGATTTTTCCCGACATGAGCGGTGAGAAGAGTAGTATCAGAAGAAGAACGTGTCATAGGTCCTGTAGCAGGTTTGAGTTTATGAGTGAGAAAGTTTGTGAGATAAACTGGTGCATTACCCTGAAGACATTTAAAACATACATGCATATCTTGAATTTGATGCGCTCCCGTATGGGCAGCCAGTGTAGAGTGTCCAGGAGAGGTGATGGGCTATCACGTCTGTCAGCACAGAAAATAAGTTTAGCGGCTTTGTTTAGGAGAGATTGTAAACGGTCCAGGTCCTTTGATTTGGCTCCATACAGGAGTGCATTGCCATAGTCCAGACGTGAGAGAATGAGACAGCGAACGACATGATGTTTTGTGTCCTGATCAAGATATTTAGCGATGCGACGGATGTTCCGTAAGTGAAAGTTGACAGAAGAAATAAGACTGTTGATGTGCTTAGTCATGGACATATGATCGTCGAAAATCATCCCCAGATTGCGGACCGAAGTGCTGGGCATAATCCGTTCATTACCAACTTTGAGTTCAACAGGAGAGAGTTTGTTCAGTCCTTGGGTGGTTCCAGCAATGAAAAATTCAGTTTTACTGTGATTGAGTCTTAATTTATTCACAGTCATCCAATTGCTGAGTTCAGTGATACACAATTCAAGTTTTGATAGAGCAGTATGACATGCTTCTGGTATTCTAGGGTCAAACGAAATATACAATTGAGTGTCATCAGCATAAACATGGAAACTAAGTCCATGCTTACGTATGATATTACCAACAGGAGATGTGTATAAAAAAAAACCCAATGGGCCCAGTACAGAGCCCCGGGGGACCCCAGTGTCCAGTTTATGCATATGAGAGTAAACACCGTCTATCTGAACTTGGTACACACGACTCTCTAAATAGGATCTCATCCATTGGAGAGCCTTACCAGAAATCCCAAAATTGCTTTCAAGATGTTGCAATAACAAAACATGATCAATAGTATCGAATGCTGCAGACAGGTCAAGCATCACAAGAAAAACAACCTCTCGCCTGTCTACAGCATTCAAGATATCACTCTGCACTTTGAGGAGAGCAGTTTCGGTGCTCCTATTGGAAACATAAGCGGATTGATACAACTCAATAAGATTGTTCTGACACAAGTATTCCTTGAGCTGATTGCTGGCAACTTTCTCAATGATTTTGGACATGAAGCTGATGTTAGACACAGGCCGATAATTGGAAAATTCATTAGAGTCCAGGGATGGTTTTTTAAGTATTGGAGTGATAAGAGCACAACCCATGGATCTGGGAAAAATAGCGGATGAAAGGGAACTATTAATGACATGAGTAATAAACGGAAGGAATACATTTAAATGCTCTTTCACTAACCAAGTTGGTACACAGTCGAGTTTACAGGTTTTTGACGGTGAACCAGTTATCAACTTACACACTTCCTGTTCAGAAACTTGACTGAATTGGTCAAATCTACTCCTACACATATTAATATCATCATAATCATTGCTCACACTATTATCACTACTATGAGTTTCCTCATCAAGACTTTGACGGATTTTGAGAACCTTGTTCCTGAAAAAAGGTGACAAACTTGTCACACAGCACTTCTGTTGAGAAACCAGTAGGCAAACGTTTGATGTTTTTGTTCAATAGAGTATTTACAGTCTGGAAAACTCCCTTAATATTACTAGCATTCAACTTGACCTTATAGTACTCTGTTTTTGCCATATCAATAAGTTGGTTAACAAGGGTTTTCTGATTAACATACATCTTTTTGTCTTCCGGAGAATGACTCTTTCTCCACCTTCTTTCATATTTTCTACGCAAACGCCTTTGATCATTTATGGAGTTATTGTACCAGGGGTATCTCGGCCTTATAGTGCGAGATTTACTTTCTTCAGGAGCATGACTGTCTAAAACAGATAACATCTTACTATTGAATTGATCTATGAGCGTATCCAGAGAAATACTAAGATTGATACTTTCAAGTTCTTGAGCAACATCATTGCTATACAAAGTATGATCAATGGCCTTAAAATTACGAACAGTAACAGTTTTCTTTGTCAACATTGGTTTCTTGCAAGTCATGAGACAATGAACTGTGTAATGATAAATAGTTGCGTTAGACAAATGATCGTCTTGAACCCAGCAGGATCTGACAATGTTGTCATCAAGTCTAGAAATTACTAGATCCAAAATATGACCATAGGAGTGGGTAGGGGAAATAACATGCTGATGGAAACCACTAGTATCAAGACTAGATAAAAAGCGTTTGACTTCAGGTTTGTGTGGCATATCAACATGGATGTTAAAGTCCCCAATGATAACCACCTTTCTGGGCATTAACGCAACTTCACTAATGAAACTTTCAAACTCATTGAGAAATGTTGACTGAAGGAAACCATTCTCTTTTGAGGGTGGTGGTCTATAGATCACTATGTATTGGACACCATTTATTGGGTCAGCAATACTGGCATATTCAAAGGTAGTATAATCATAATCAAGATTTACAATTTGAACATTCATTGACTGTTTGTGAATAAAGGCAATGCCACCATGATCACTTGTTCCTCATGGAAAATTCAAGAAGTCATAGCTGGGTGGTGTGCACTCGCCTATCACAACACTATCATTAATATTCAACCATGATTCAGTTACAAACATTATGTCTACATTATCCTGAATGAGATAGTCCGATATCGTTGTTGTTCTGTTTCTTAGCGACTGGGCATTCCAGATTCTTATATTTAAATACTTCTCAGAATCATTATCATGCATATTATTGGGGGTTGAACCAGTAAGATTGTTATTGTTCAATGTGCTCAAGATATGAGGGTGTACAGGTTGAAAGGGTGTTTCAACAGGAATTTTCTTGGCAAGTCGTCTTCCTCCACGCCTACCTCGGTGGCGCCAACGCGTTTTCTTTTTTGGTAGTGACACAACTTCTGTCTCATGATGGTGATCAGGACAGGGGTGGCGGAGAAGATTGAGAGAATTCAACTTTGTGCACGTCTCAACAGTTAATGGGCAGTCAGAGTAGTTACATTGAGTATTCAGTCCATGTAAAAAGATAGCAGAATAGTGTAGGCCCAATGCAAAGGTCAGGAATGGTCGAGAGGAGGTATTATAAGATTGATGTTCACACTCCATACCTGTGAATTTCCACTTCACCAGTTCTTGTTCATAGAGATAATCACACTGATGTAGAAGATGATCACCTCTTAAGAGGATAATCAATTCTGAATCAATTTGATGAGAAGTCCATTCAACTCTGTGTTGTGCATGGTACTGTATGTCCAGTGTAGATAAATTTTGGTCCAGATTTGATAGACCAAAAGATGATAAAATATGGCAAAATAGCAACAAAAATCTACAAATAGATGACATCATGATGATCTATGTTGGTTTATCTGACATCATAGTGAAATTTGTAGAGTAAACCATCCTACAACAGGTACAATACCAAGAGCTTTGCAGAGACCAAGTGAGAGCGACCACACAGGCGCTGCACTCAATTCTCAATACTTTTAAATAGTGAATATTCATACTCTGGATTGCTTTTGCACCAAAAATGAAAAATTTACCTTGTTGATGCCATTTACCTTTGAGATGCAGAGAGTTTCAAATTTGCTTTTTTTTTTTTAATAATAAAATGTGGGTAGAGCAAATAATTTGGGTCAAACCAATCAAAAGACATTATGATTCACTTCTGTGTTACGCATTGTTCGTGGGCGGTCGTCAAATGAAATTTTTACTGTGGTGTATGTAACACTATGAATCGTCCACAGAGGGAAAGGGGTTCAACTAGAGTGGATTAATTTCCTTATTCCATTTGAAATTCATACTTCCCCTGTGGAGGATATTTCCCAAATCTTAAACAGGAGGAGTGTGACCTTTATATGAATTAGCCCATGGATTGAAGCAGGTTTGTATGGCAACTGCAGGTTCGTTTCAGACCAGCAGTCTACCCTTTGGTATCCACCCATGATATATAGGATTAAGTCTCAGCCAGTTCTGTGATAAGTACCTAATGATAATCCAGATACGTGAATTCTGTGTAATTTTACATGCATTGATTGATAATACTAATAGTAGTCAATTGGATCATATGACAGAAAAAAATATGTTTCATGGTCTTTTTTTTTAGGACAGAAATGTTAAGGGTCAAGGCAGACCAAGTCAGGTATAGACTACCTGATCAAGAACTCCCCAGTGAACACAAAACACATTACAGAAAACTTACAATGTCAGGTTTTATCATAGACAGCAGAGAGCTGTACTGTGTATAAAGGGTATAAATTGTTTTAATAACATTCAAAAACATTTTTGAGAACTTGCTGCAAAACATTTTAACATAATGTTATTTGAGTGATGACAAAATACTTTGCAATATTGTCCACAATGCTTCCACCTTCACATGTGTTGCTGTAAAAATTTTGAAAGAAATGTTTTGTTTAGAAACATAAATTTCACCATTTTTACTTTTGAATGCCTTTCTGAATATCTGGCACATTCTGTAAAGTGCTCAAGAGTTTAAAAAGTACAGCATAACAGTAATTAAAGAACATGTTATGTTTACCAGAGTGTTAAACATGTCTGCAGAACACATTTTGAACACATGCGTTCAGTTTTCAATTGAACGCCAGAATTATAAACAGTTGAACACAAGCAAACAGTGGAATTCAAAATTGAATAAAAAAGTGATCAAATGTTGTTCCAAACATGAACAGCAGTGTCAAAACGGTGTTGATGAAAGTCAATTTTGAGTTTCCTCTCTGATTTTCCTGTTTGATTTTCTGACCCTCACTTGAATTCATTATTGTGATTTTCCAAAAATAACAATAAAAACTGGTTACATTTGCAAAGAAAATGATGAATATCCGTGCATTTTTAGTGGAAAAATCCAAATCAAAACATCCATTTTGCTACCGACCTTGCAGCCTCTTTTTAGTACACTTTTAAATCTCACTTGGGCTAAACATCCATCTTGAGTGAGTGAGCGGTAAATAACACGCGTTTTACACTTGTGTAACTTGGATATAATGAAAGTCAGAAAAATAATGAATAATGAAAATGTTACCTCACTTGTTTTCAAAATTATGCGACCGGAAACTCAAGATCGATTGTTAGTAGCCTAAAATGTGTGCAAAGGGTTTTCATTCCTTTAAAACCAGGCGTCCATTTTATTTATAGAGTGTGTAGATTCAGTGCATAACAGATGAAACATCCTTTTTAGTTGTTTTCTTTCAGAATTTCACGTCCAGCCACCTTGCATTAGTCTGGTGACCTATATCGGTCAGCGATCTATAGCGATATCAATAGTGGACACAAACTCCTCACGGTTGCCAAAAATTTTCACTGCATTTCGCGGGGCACGACACTTGAAATCTCACTTACCAACCAGCCTCACAATTCTGAATGGCCCAAAGCTTGTTCACTGAAAATTTGATCCTGGCCATTTTGTCCATCCTGATTGTACCTAAAATATTTTTCAGAGGAAGCAGCCTCCCCTATACACCCCCTCCCCATCTGCCTGTTCTCTAGCAGGGTGTGAGACACACAAATTTAGAGGCCATTTTTGATCAATTTGTGTGTAAGATTGAATAATTTTCTGGAGTCTTATGGAATCTAAAAATCATTTCACAAACTTCTTGGTTTGTTAGTTTTAGGGCCACAATAAGCCCAATCGCTATTCTAACTTCCGGTTTTTGAGAGCAGTTTTAGGACACTTTGACCTCTGACATATCGGGAAAATTTACGTAATTATTATTAATTTTCTTATTATTGTCACAATTTTGATCATTAAAAATACCAAATAATTAATTTTAAAACATTTATATTTTTTATATTTGTTTTAAATATTGTAAAACATTTTAGATTATATTTTGAACGTACAAAAACCCAATATTTCTGAAAGGTCAAAGGACAAAGTGTCCTAAAACTGCAAAAACTGTCCCACAATGCATTACAAACTTCCAATGCCGATTGGGCTTATTCAGGACTGAAATTTATATTTTTCCACTAAATCTCTTCAAGTCACCCGGTACCCAAAATAGCTAAAGTCACAAAATTGCAGTGGTAATTTCCAAGTGGTGGGATAATACTCCAAAATCATCCAATTGGGCTTAAAATCAGTCAATATGGCAACCGTGAAGTTTGTGTGAATTAGCTAATGTTACCTAAGCACCTATTGATATCTGTATGTTATCATAACTCATCTTAGCTCACTCACTATAAGATCACTGTCCATTAGCACCATCTCAATATGTCCATTTCATTATAATGCGAGGATTTAGTCCAATAAGGTCCTATCTGTAATAGCTGCTGTGTGTCATATGTACCTATTGATGTGTGTATGTTATCATAACTTGTCTTAGCTCACTCACTATAAGATCACTGTCCATTAGCACCATCTCAATCCGTCCATTTCATTATAATGCGAGGATTTAGTCCAATAAGGTCCTATCTGCAATAGCTGCCATGTGTTGTATGTACCTATTGATGTGTGTATGTTATCATAACTTGTCTTAGCTCATTCACTATAAGATCACTGTCCATTAGCACCATCTCAATACGCCGTAGAAGTGACGTAGTTAATCGGATTAACTACCATAGCAATAGATGAATACAATTTTGACTATACCGCCGTGCACTACAAAGTTCACGCGGTACCGATGCATTGAACCATAGATGTCAAAGAAAGGCTGATCACTCCCACCTGTAAAATAAGTGTCTTTGAAAAGAGCGGTATTGTATTCAATCTATGTTTGCTGACATACACAGGTGATTAGTGCAATCTGCTTGTAGTGCAGGGCAGTCTATTCAAAAATTGTATTCATCTATTGCTATGGTAGTTAATCTGATTATGACGTCACTTCTACGGTGTATACATCCATTTCATTACAATTTGAGGAGTTAGTGCGACATGGTCCTATCTGTAATAGCTGCAGTGTGTCATATGTGCAGTGGCGTACCGTGGCCGCTCCTACCCCGGGGGGCTAAAGAAAATTAAATTTTGCCACCCCTTCCTCAACAGCCCGAAAAGGTTGACCCAATTTTTTTTGGTGGTTTGAAAAAGTGAAGAGCAAAAAAAAAAAAAAGATTTTAGGCGCTAGCACCCTAAAAGCAATGTATACTTTTTCAAATTTTTCCACCCTTTTTTCTTTACTAATTGTTTTTGCCACCCCTTCTTCTTCCACCGCCCTTCTTTTTGCCGCCACCCTTCTTCTTCCGCCGCCCATTCATTTTGGTCGCCCCCTACTTTGACCCCGGGGCTCGCACCCCCAAGGCCCCCTCAAAATATGCGCATGTATGTGTATGGTAAAAGTAGGTAAAGCTATGCCGGAGCAATGCTCACTACAAAGTGCCCATCTTTTAATGACGTTTGGACCAGACTCCCCTGAACTAACTTTGATGTGGGGGATTGTGGATGGCTCAGTGGTTATGGCCTTGGACTCATAATCTGAGAGCTTGCTCGATGTGTATGGGTTTGAGTCCCCGTCCCACCACTGTGTTGCACCCTTGGGCAAAGCGCTTTGCCTCGCATGCCTCACCCCACCCAGGTGCAATGGGAAGTTGTTAGGGGTAGATACAGTCGTTGTACTGATGAACCCTGCACAATTTGTAGAACTTTATGACGGTACCTATTTTATACACCTAGGTGGAGAGAGAAAATAGAGGGCAAGATTGTTTAAGGGCATAAAATGATAGCACCGCTGCTGGGGTTCGAACCCTCAACCTTCCGATTATGAGTCTAACCTATAGAATGTAGAAACAGTGGCGGCGCCAAGATTTTTTTTTTTTTGGGGTGGGGGGGCATTGAGGAGGCAAAGTGAATTTCAGGGGGCAAAATCAACAAATTTTATGCAAAATTTTAGCAATTTTGGATTTACTGGGGGAAACGGGGAGCAAGAGTTCTGACTGGGGGAATTTGCCCCCCCATGCCCCCCCCCCCCCGTGGTGCCGCCACTGTGTAGACATTGTAAACCGATGAGTGTTTTGAGTGCTATTTTCAAAATTATACTGCAGAAATTGTACACTGTAGAATACAGACATTATCAATTGTCTATATGGCAGCTATTGCAGATAGGGTCTTCTTACACTAACTCCTTGATTTTATCGCTGCATTCAAAGCGCAAAATTTGCCAAAACAGTGTACCTTCAAGTAAAAATGTATGAATCAGTCTGCTCTTATACAGCCTGTATGAAAATGATTGGCACCCATTTCAGTTTCCATGACAGTGATAATGGACAAGACCACCTTATCAAAATGCAATATAAAATACACCAAATGTGTAGATTTATGTTTTAAAAGGTCACAAAACTATCAATTCTGGTCATTTTGAGACAATCTTGTAGGCCTATAACATTTGGAATGAAGCAGGCCTTTCAATAAACACCAAAACTACTGGGTACCAATCATTTTGATACAGCCTGTATCTACAGCAGTAACACAGCAGATGTAGTAGTGTCTTGAGATGCAAATATTATTTAATATATTTTGAATCAGTCTGCACAGTTAATTTAAAATACATGCAGTATCAACAAGTAAATATGCCCTGATTCAACCTAAGGTCATCATGGTCATCACATGCAAGTCCATCACAAAGGCTCAGTAAGGATGCTGTGTGGTTTATACAGGTTGCAAAATTCAGTATTGGTTGAAATTTCCACTTTGTACTAAAAGTCTGTTTTAGATACTTTCACTACATTACCACTCTGCAAAAGAGATATATCAGATAAAGACGGTGATTGGACTGGTTGTTACCACTTCTTTTATCAAAGTTTAAATCAAATTATGTGCATACCACTGCAATGGAAAGTGAAATGCTATCACTATGGACCACAATGGCCTCATCCCAATGGCATAGTTCAATAACCTCAATTAAACAATCATAGTGCAAAATTTGACCTCAAGTTGCAGAGTATGAGTTTTGTACCCACATTTTCAAAGGTCATGCACAAATGTATAGAAGTTAAAGAACTGTGCCCTGATAGATGAGCATGTTGTGGATCCTAGTGTATGCAAAACCTTTGATCAAATAATGTAGGTCATGCATTCCCAATTTTGTTCCAAAACACAAGGAAGTATTGAGTTTGAGGTACAACAAAGTCTGAGAATACTTTGATGTCTTGCAGGTGTTTTTCCATCATTGCGACAGATGCAATGGCAGATTTTCTGCTGCAGAATTTTCCGCAGTGACAAACATCACCAAGAAGAACATAGCCCTGCACAATGCTAATCATTTGAGTGAAAAATTGGGGTGTTCCATTTAAAATCCACACTACCCCTGTGGAAGCTTTAGCTAAAGTCATCCACAGAGGGAGTGTGAGTTTTGATTATAATAGACAAATTGGGTAACTTCCATTTGTAATACTCCTCCGTTTGGGGAAGTTATGCAAAGCCATAATACAGGGGGAGTATGGGCTTCAAAATGATTAATCCTGACCAATTACATTCGAAAAACATACTCTCCCTGTGGAAGATATTTCCAAAAACTTCCACAGGGGTAGTGTGGATTTCAAATGGAATAGCCCAATTGCAGCCCAGAACCATAAATCACAGTGGAGGAATAAAAATCCCGGCAACAATTGCTGTGGACAACATCTGTTGAGCGGGAAAAAAACATCAGACTATATACTAGTGCTTTATGCCAGAGATGCTAAAAGTTTTGGTGACAAATTTTGGGCTATTCCATTTAAAATGAACACATTTAGCAGCTTCATTTGAAACTCACTCTCCCTAAATGTGTTAATTCCATTTGAAATTCATACTCCCCCTGTGGCAGACATTTCCAAAATCTTCCACAGGGGTAGTGTGGATTTTAAATGGAATAGCCCAATGGCGATTCCATCAAACAAAAGATGAGTTTACCAGTTGACTAAAATTTAGTCTCAATTTGAACTATTAGACATGTTTAAATGTAACAACAGAACAATAAAGACTTGGAAATTGTTGAAACCTTAGAAAAGATGTAGAAAAATATAAATGAAATTCAAGTTTACTTACCGATTTCTTACAAAAATCTTCTGTTTTTATAGCAATCTAAACCCTTTTTTTTTAAACCAATGTGAAACACAATCAAGCACCAAACAAGCAATCAAACAAATAATCAAGTAAATACACACAGAAACAAACACTTTGGTCATATCTCAAAATCACTTTAACAGAAGAAGTTATTTGTTTGACATTATCTAATCTTGCTTGCTTGCTTAGGTTGACTCATTTAGTTGGACTCCCATAATGGCTCTCCAAACTGCCTACATGTAAGATACTTCCATTTACCGAGTAAGGATCATTGTCTGTGGACAATCACTTAGGCTAGAGTACCTAGCTCCTATATTGATCATAGTGACATACACACTTTCTTCCGCTTCCCTATAGGCATGTTTGATAAACACAGTCATATATAGTGAGGTGCATAGAATACAAGTGATGCTGCCTAGCTGGGTTATTTGCCATTCATTATGTGTGCTTTCATGATATCTTATGTACATGTATTTTGTTGTTAGAAGTTACTGCTTCTTCTGTCAAAGTTTAAATCAATTTATTTGAATACTAATGCAAAGGAAAGTGAAATGCTACCGTGCAAAAATGTTGATTAATATGTAGGTAGGTCATGTGTTCCACCCTGGTTCTATTCATAGCATGAGGAAGCATTGAGATACAACAGCAATCTGAGAATACTTTGATGTTTACAGGTGTTTTCCCGCTACGACAGGTTCGTCTGCAGTAGATTTTTGTCTGCAGCAACAGATGTCAATCTAGAACTGTTTTAGAAAAATGAAGCACAAAGAAACAAACACACACATGCTTACTTTAGCCATATCTCAATGTTATAGAATGGAGTTTGTTTAGCTTTAACATGTCACATCGAGATACTTCCATTTAGCGAGTAAGGATCATTGTCTGTGGACAATCACTTAGGCTAGAGTACCTAGCTCCTATATTGATCATAGTGACATACACACTTTCTTCTGCTTCCCTATAGGTATGTTTGATAAACACAGTCATATATAGTGAGGTGCAGAGAATAGAAGTGATGCTGCCTGCCTGGGTTATTTGCCATTCATTATGTGTGCTTTCATGACATGTGCTATGTGTATTTTGTTGTTAGAATCACAGGGCAAAGCGCTGTCATCGTATGGAAGTTTAGTTTAGAGTCAAACTCCGAGATCGTGAGCGATGATATACTTTCATTACACAGAGTCGCCATATTTGCTCCTAATTTACATTGGTTTTACAAAATCGGGATGTTTTAGTGTTTTAAAATCCATTGTACAATCATCTTGCACACTGACATTGGGGTGAGAGTGAATTTCAAAAATATGAAAGTTTGTAAAAGTAGTAATTTTCCCCTCCCCTTAGATATTTTCCTGATTCCTCATTTGACTGGTGAAGCTGAAGATTTAGTGGGGGAGCAAAGCTGAAGATTGTGGGGGTACACCACTGTGGTACTTGCATAACTGAAATAATATGGAACCCGCAAGTAAAAAGGTTCTTAACACTGAAAGAAGTCACAAAAGTATTCTTCATATTGAAATTTGTAATAAGTGAACTAAATTAACTTGCATTCACTTTAAGTATCTTTGAAAAACAGACAGGGAGAAATTTAAATCCCAGCAAAAGGGTTCTTTGAAATATAGCATTATCATGGTTATCAACTATAATTTTTAGTGGAGGGACCCTGGGGGCATTGGGTTCGGTGACGACTTTCTAGTCTGAAGGGGCCCTAGTCCGAAGGCTCCTTAGTCTGAAGGTTCGCTTGTCCGAACACATAGTTTACCATTTGCTAGTCCAAATTCTGAAAAAAGTTTGCTTGTCCGAATATCAGGTTCTCTAGTCCGAGGGTTCGCTAGTCCGAATAATAAATAAGGTTCTCTAGTCCGAATATAGAATAAGGCTCACTAACCCTAACCCTGACCATACCTCTAATCCTAACCCCAGCCCTAATCCTAAACCCTAACACTAACCCTTATTCTATATCCCGACTAGAGAACCTTCGTATTAGCGAACTTAATTTAGTGTCCGGACAAGCGACCCTTTGGACTTGAGAACCTTCGGACTAGCGACCCTTCATACTAGAGAGAAGTCATGATGGTTTCAACCCAATTGCAAACTATCAAAAATACAGTGGGTTGTTCCAGTTCAAATCCATAAACCCCTGGAAAACATGACCTTAATATTCCACACAGGGAGTGTGAATTTCAAACGGGATTACCCGAATTGGTGAATCCATTTGAAATCTATACCCCAAGCATGTGTATGAGATTAAGGTCATGTCTTCCATAGGGGTGTATGGATTTCAACTGGGATAGCCCTTTTTTTTCAATCTAATTGTAAACTACCAGCAATGTTAAAATACACACTACCCCTGTGGAAAATTTTGGAAATATCTTCCACAGGGGGAGTATGAATTTCAAATGGAATGAACACATCATTACTCACCCTTCCTCTGTTGAAGATTCAGGTTGTATCTTTCTTGGTGGGTGTATTGGATTCAAATGGAGCTGTTTAATGTACTCATTTCATTTCAAATTCATACTGCTTCCATGGAAGATATTTCCAAAATCTTCCACAGGGGTAGTGTGGATTTTAAATGGAATAGCCTAATGCAGTACATTTTCACACATTGCTCCTCAGCACAATCCTGCCACTTGTACTACATCAATCTTGAATTCCTTCTAGGTTATGTTCTACATGACGGTTAACACCATAACTAAAAGAAGGTATCATATTAAGAACCAAAGCACAAGTTACATCTTTTTGGTATAAATGTACCAATAGCCCAATTTGTAATTCTTTTCAGAGACATTTACCATTTATGACAGGAAGAGAGGTGAAAACTTCATGGCCTACGGGCATAGCACCACAATAAATACATAATGGTAATATGAACTGTTTCCGCCTCCAATTCTATGAATTTCAGAATATATTTCCCCTTTGGTGGTTTTTATCTCAATTTATTTTTCATCAAAAGTTAAGAATTCCTAAATAGCTCTGTTTTTGAGGTGATTTTGTGTGTGAAATGTGCCCAATGATGGAGTATGAAAGTGGGAATTGAATTGGTATGGTAAAATTGCCCGTGTTCTATTTGTAGTTACGTAAACTTATCTGGTGGGTTTTATTTTCACTTTATTGAATGAAAAATTCCAAGTTTCTTTATTTTTTGTGAACCTACAATTCATTATTTGCATAGTATAGGATTAGCGTGATTCGGTAATTGTATTGAGCTTTGTCAGAATTGATAAGCACTTATTCCCTGAATATGTTTTTTAACAACAAAATGTGTATTCCCAGGCTAGAATTATTGGAAAAAATTGGGAATTCCCAGTTTGAGAAAAATGTCTTCAAAATATTGGAAATGCCCAATGCAGTGCCCATGTTTCTTCCTTAGTATTTGGAAAAGAACTGGGTGTTGTGTTTTGGTTTTTTGGGGGGTGGGGATTCCCACTGCTATATGGTGATTTTTTCTTGGAAATTCCTACTGCTGAAAACTCAAAACATTTTGGTATTAAGGGTAGATAAGGTAAGCAGCCAAAAAAAATAAATTTTCATTATCCAAATCAATATATTATTGAAAAATAACACTTTGATGCTTTGCAAAAGTTGCTTGATTTATTGTTCTGAATGAGTTATGTACGTTTTACAAAAGTGTTGTTGTTTCAACCCTCTTTACAACATAACTCAAGAACCACAGGACCTACAAAAGTATATCTGTGATATTTGAATTCTTCAACACACTCGCTATATGAAATGATCGATGCAATTTTGCCAACGCTCACTACCATTCGCAAGATGCTGTAAACTACCAAATCACAACAGTTTAAAATACAAAGAACCTTCTATAGCCTTGGAGTGAATGGTGTTGTGGTGCAGGTGTTTGTCTATTCATTTTCGGAAGATTACTGACAGGTTTGTAGTTTGATCAACTGTATATATCATCCAAATTACCTTAGCTCTTACCTACCAAAAAGAACCCCATGCAAATTAAATCATGAATGCAGTGGTGGATCTCTGAATGTGCCTTTAAGGGTTCTAGTATGAGCGTTTGGGCAGTATTTTTTGTGGGACATGAGAGCACATCGAATTGCATTCTGAATACAAAGAATGTTCTTATGATATCAAATAATTTTGATTGTTTTAAATTCGCGATGTAATATACATTTTATGGCAAATGATTAAAACTTAATATTTTTGATATTTAACAGTCCTCAAAGTAATATGAAAGGTTAAAATTTCCAATTGATCATCAGCTTTTCATCCTAGGTACATACACTTTAAGTACATATTACTAGATTTATAAAGTTTACTTCAAGGACTGTTAATATATAAAAAATGTTAAAAATATCAAATTTTAATAATTTGTCATAAAAATGTGTATTATATCGCGAATTTTAAAAAAGATATCAGAAGGATGTTCTTCGTACTCAGAATGCAATTCGATATGTCTGATGTGCATTCATGTCTCACCAAAATACTGTCCAAATGTGATACCAGAACCCTTAATAGATAAAAATGCCCAGGTTCAAACCATAGTGTACACCGCTGCATGGGTATATAGTCATTACTACTGACCCTTGAAATTGGGCTTCTAGTCAACATAATTTTGCATTAAACAGAATTCTGAAAATTATACCATTCAATTGAATGCATGCTTACTGATTGAATTTAACACCAAACTGTAATCAGTTTATACCTTTGTGGGTAGCTTTTATGTCACCCGTAATTTGCCGAAATTGAAAAAGAGAAATTTTATTGGCGTATTAGATGCCTTGAATTAAATGCAGGTGTCGGTTTGTATACTGCAAAACAGACTATCCTCCTGGCCTCACAAATTAAAGTATAGTATCTGCAAAGTTATAACAAAGCAGGTACTGTCTTCTTACTTGCACTAGGATCCACAACATGCTCATCTATCAGGGCACAGTTGTTTAACCCCAATACATTTGTATATTCATTGAATGACCTTTGAAAATTTGAGAACAAAAACTCATGCTCTGTAACTTGAGGTCAAATTTTACATTATGATTGTTTAATAAATTGAGGTTATTGGACAATGCCATGGGTTGAGGCCATTGTGGTCCATAGTGTCGGGAGACAGGTGTTTAGTGCTATACTGTTTGAAATCTGCCATACCCCTGTGGAAGATTTAAGATGATTTTTCCTACAGAGGGAGCATGTTTTTTGAATGGAATTGGCTAGGGTTAATTATTTTGAAACCCATATGGCCCTTGTATATATATATGGCTTTACCTATATCTTCCAGAACCACAGGAGTGAGTATTTCAAATGGAAGTTGCCTAATTGGCATCTATTTGTAAACATTTCCAATGTGGAAGAGATAAAGGCCCATTCAGTGATTTGTTCATCCGGACGATTGTAAAAATCATCAAAATTCAGCTTTTGGTACATTTGTCATTGTCATAGATGTGCTAATACAGCCTGCTAGTGGTTCAGCCAAAAGATGTGTATTTAAGACAAAATAAGGCATTTTAAATGAATCTGTGAGTATATAAATTAGCTACATATATTGAATGGGGCTTCAACTTCATCAATACTGCTGTTTTCTTGTATTTTTGCCAAATTTTTCATTTCAAAAATACCAAATGACAATTTGAATGACTTATCCATCGCTTTTAAGCAATTTCTAAACAATTTTTACACTTGCGCTGGGATCACTGAATGAGTCTTTAAGTCTTCAACAGAGGGAAACAACACAGAATTTAATATTTACAAAATGAAAAATTTCGCTCTCTAGTCAATATTGCACAAACAAGTTTATTCTTAGTCATTTCAAAGAATATTAAGTTTATTTCACATTTTTAGAAGAATACATCATACCATTTTAGAAAAATTATTTAAGGAAAAGAAAAAGTGCAGTTGTATTGCGGAAAAGCTACTGAAGTCAAAATAATTGATAAGGAACAATTTTGAACCAATTTCTTTTCAGATGCATGAGATAAACACAAAAATTCCAGCTTTGTTTCCTGTCAGGCACAGGGAGCATCGAGCAATATTTTTGTGATGGGAAGAATCCAGATAAAACATTTATGCATTGATTTATTGTTCTGAATGAGTTATGTACGTTTTACGAAAGTGTTGTTGTTACAGCCCTCTTTAGAACATAATTCAAGAACCACAGGACTTACAAAAGTGTATCTGTGATATTTGAATTCTTCAACACACTCGCTATATGAAATGATCAATGCAATTTTTGCCAAAGCTCACTACCATTCGCAAGATGCTGTATAACTACCGTAACAGTTTAAAATACAAAGAACCTTCTATAGCCTAGGAGTGAATGGTGTTGTGGTGCAGGTGTTTGTCTATTCATTTTTGGAAGATTACTGACATGACAGGTTTGTAGTTTGGTCAACTATATATCATCCAAATTACCTTGGCTCTTACCTACCAAAAAGAGTCCATGCAAATTAAATCATGAATGCAGTGGCGGCTCTCTGAATGTCAGTGGCGTGCGCAGCACATTGAAAGTGGGGGGGGGGGGCAGGTTGTTCGGTTCCCCTGAATGGAGTCTGATTAGGAGTGTAAGGTGCCCCCGAATGACCAACAAAAGTGGCCCCCCCTTTTGCGCACGCCACTGCTGAATGTGCCATTAAGGGCAAGTTTATTCTTAGTCATTTCAAAGAATATTAAGTTTATTTCACATTTTTAGAAGAATACATCATACCATTTTAGAAAAATTATTTAAGGAAAAGAAAAAGTGCAGTTGTATTGCGGAAAAGCTACTGAAGTCAAAATAATTGATAAGGAACAATTTTGAACCAAATTCTTTTCAGATGCATGAGATAAACACAAAAATTCCAGCTTTGTTTCCTGTCAGGCACAGGGAGCATCGAGCAATATTTTTGTGATGGGAAGAATCCAGATAAAACATTTATGCATGAAGTGATTTAGAAAAATATTTTCAACAATTTTTTTTAATCTCATAGAGTTTGTTAAGGGCTGGGGTATGAACGTTTGGACAGTATTTATTGTGGGACATTAGAGCACATCAGACATATCGAATTGCATTCTGAATACGAAGAATGTCATTCTGATATCAAATAATTTTGATTTTTGAAATTCGCAATATAATACACATTTTATGGCAAATCATTAAAAATTGATATTTTTGATATTTAACAGTACTTGAAGTAAACTTGATAAATCTGATGATTTATACTTAAAGTGTATGTAGGTGGGATGAAAAGCCGACGATCAATTGAAAATTTTGACCTTTTTCAGATTGAAGATATGGATTTTTTTCCCAAAACACCAAAAAAATTAGGTCTTTTTGGGGAAAAAATCCATATCTTCAATATGAAAGGTCAAAATGTTCAATTGACCGTCGGTTTTTTTTCCCTGCTACATACACTTTAAGAATATGTCATTAGATTTATATAATTTACTTCGAGGACTGTTATATATCAAAATTTGAAAAATATCAAATTTTATAATTGGTCATAAAATTTGTATTATATTGTGATTTTCAAAAAATGAAAATTATTTGATATCAGAAAGACATGCTTCATATTCAGAATGCAATTCGATAGGTCTGAGGTGCTATCATGTCCCACAAAAAATACTGTCGAAACGCAATAAACGCTCATTTTAGATCCCTTAACCAGCTAAGCAAAATCAATAATACTCAGGATCAATTTATAAATAGCTTTCTTCAAGTTCAATTTATCACATTGGACTATTCCGGTTGAAGTACATACGCCCCATGTGGAAGACATGACCTTAATCTTCCACACAGGGGGTGTAGATTTCAAATGGAGTCACCCATTCAGGTAACCGCCTTTAAAATTCACTCCCTGTGTAGAAGATTAAGGTCATGTCGTCCATAGGGGTGTGTGGATTTCAACTGTAACAGCCCAATGTGAAAAATAGAAATTGAAGGAATGTTATAAATTTATCTGAAAGCCCATTTAAGTTCTGTTTTTCACATTTCACCTACTTTTGCAACTGATTTTGACATTGAAGCATATTTGGCCATGAATCTGACAAAAAATATAACAAAAATAAAAATGCATCTTGGTTTTTGGAACATAGATAACAAATTCATTGGATCTTGATGAATAGGAATGTAATAAACATAGAACCTATTGAATGTCAACTGTCTTATGAAAAATTCAGGGACAAAACATGATATACAAAGGCTGCCCTATGTGTCTTAATATTATTTAGACAATAATAACTGCACGCTATCTGTTTTGAGGTCATTGTGGGAAATCAAAGGGGTTTGTTTTGGGCTGAGGTAAAAATACAGAGGCCCAAAACAAACCCGCTTTTTTGTAGTTTGATTTTGGTCTCATGCATTAATGAGGTTATAAATGTTACTAATAAAGATTCATTTCCTCATTAATATACGCAGCAAGTGCAATCCAATCAAAGAGATTGATTGCCTGACTGTGTACTTATTGCGGTCGTTAATAACTCACAATGACGGTGTTTGTCACATATATGTGCTACAATGACTTCTGCGTGTGTGTGCATGTGTACGCTAAGCATTCCAGCAATGCACACGCGGTGCCGTTGCGCTAATGTCAAGTTCGCCTGGTCGATTTTTTTGTAGGGTAGGTTATAATAATAATTGAAACTGTTTATATTTAACAGTATTTTATGGCATAAAATAACATAAAAGGCTATTTTGATTTGTTCAAAATATCAGATACGACGGTAATGAATGACAACAATACCTTTGCACCATCTATATAATTTTGAGTTCATTGTGTAAAATTGTCAGGTTTTGTTTTGGGCCTCGGTATTTTTACCTCGGCCCGAAACAAAACCCTCCAATTTCCCACCATGAACTCAAAAAAATGGTGCACAGTTATTGTTGTCTAATTCATAACTTCATGAATATACACGATGTGTTTAATCCAATCACAGATAATAAATTTTTAATACGCGGACGCAAATGCAGATTATTGAAAAAGTATAATAACCGTGCCACGTGACGTGTTATGCATTTGAACAATTTAAGAGTACAGAAATAAATCAATAACCTTCACCAAGATATTTGAACAATTAGCGCGGATGCTGGCCGCCATATTTGGACATCGCATGATAGCACGCTAGTTTGATTGGTTGCTAAGTGGTATTTCCTTAATAGACTATTCAATTTTTGACAGGGTAAACAAAAGATACAGTTAAAATTGTGTTCTGTTTCAAATTTATTAGAAGAAAATGTGACGAAAATTGAATAAAGACAGTGAAAAGTGACAGTTATGAATGAGGTTAATGACTTTACCTCTGTTATTTTTCGGGTATTGTGAAATATTTAAATATTATGCTTTGGACCTCAGAATATCCCTTGGGGCGCATAATGATATTGATAAAATGTTACATAAGGCAGCGATGACACATATTGCATTTTACATCTAAACTCTTCATATGAGCATCTATGTACTCTCTCAATGGACCAAGATGATAATATAAGACATATTATCCGGCAGCACACATTCTAAACACATGTTATTTACTGAAGATAGCACACATTCTTGACTCGCATGTTATCTACTGAAGATAGCACACATTCTAGACACATATACATTGTCTACAGAAAATAGCTCATATTCTAGACTTACATGTTATGTACTGAAGGCAGCAATGATACACATTGCATTTTACATCTTAACTCTTCATATGAGCATCTATGTGCTCTCCCAAAGGACCAAGATGCTACCAATGGATCCAACAACTGATAATCTAAGACAGGATGCTGCCAAACCCATCCTCAGGGAGTCTGTATCTATTTGTCTATCAGACACGTGTATGTGATGGGATGCTGTGGAGGCTAGGTTGTAAAATAACTTAATTTTGTGTGTTTCTTAATTTTGTGAATTTCATAATGAGCGCAGATTAATGAAAATTAGATATTTGTAAAAATTGGTAACACATTGTCATTTGTGTCACAACGGGATCAAAATATGTGGATATTGGCAAACACCAATTTGGAGTAAAGGACATAATTTGTATGATGGTTTATAAGTAATATTGTAAGATTTCTGACAAATTTAGATTATTTCTGATGATAGAACACATTATTGACACACATGCTATCTACTGAAGATTACACATTATAGACGTACATTACGCAAATGCAGATTATTGAAAAAGTATAATAACCGTGCCACGTGACGTGTTATGCATTTGAACAATTTAAGAGTACAGAAATAAATCAATAACCTTCACCAAGATATTTGAACAATTAGCGCGGATGCTGGCCGCCATATTTGGACATCGCATGATAGCACGCTAGTTTGATTGGTTGCTAAGTGGTATTTCCTTAATAGACTATTCAATTTTTGACAGGGTAAACAAAAGATACAGTTAAAATTGTGTTCTGTTTCAAATTTATTAGAAGAAAATGTGACGAAAATTGAATAAAGACAGTGAAAAGTGACAGTTATGAATGAGGTTAATGACTTTACCTCTGTTATTTTTCGGGTATTGTGAAATATTTAAATATTATGCTTTGGACCTCAGAATATCCCTTGGGGCTTATAATGATATTGATAAAATGTTACATAAGGCAGCGATGACACATATTGCATTTTACATCTAAACTCTTCATATGAGCATCTATGTACTCTCTCAATGGACCAAGATGATAATATAAGACATATTATCTGACAGCACACATTCTAAACACATGTTATCTACTGAAGATAGCACACATTCTTGACTCGCATGTTATCTACTGAAGATAGCACACATTCTAGACACATATACATTGTCTACAGAAAATAGCTCATATTCTAGACTTACATGTTATGTACTGGAGGCAGCAATGATACACATTGCATTTTACATCTTAACTCTTCATATGAGCATCTATGTGCTCTCCCAAAGGACCAAGATGCTAACAATGGATCCAACAACTGATAATCTAAGACAGGATGCTGCCAAACCCATCCTCAGGGAGTCTGTATCTATTTGTCTATCAGACACGTGTATGTGATGGGATGCTGTGGAGGCTAGGTTGTAAAATAACTTAATTTTGTGTGTTTCTTAATTTTGTGAATTTCATAATGAGCGCAGATTAATGAAAATTAGATATTTGTAAAAATTGGTAACACATTGTCATTTGTGTCACAACGAGATCAAAATATGTGGATATTGGCAAACACCAATTTGGAGTAAAGGACATAATTTGTATGATGGTTTATAAGTAATATTGTAAGATTTCTGACAAATTTAGATTATTTCTGATGATAGAACACATTATTGACACACATGCTATCTACTGAAGATTACACATTATAGACGTACATTACGCAAATGCAGATTATTGAAAAAGTATAATAACCGTGCCACGTGACGTGTTATGCATTTGAACAATTTAAGTGTACAGAAATAAATCAATAACCTTCACCAAGATATTTGAACAATTAGCGCGGATGCTGGCCGCCATATTTGGACATCGCATGATAGCACGCTAGTTTGATTGGTTGCTAAGTGGTATTTCCTTAATAGACTATTCAATTTTGACAGGGTAAACAAAAGATACAGTTAAAATTGTGTTCTGTTTCAAATTTATTAGAAGAAAATGTGACGAAAATTGAATAAAGACAGTGAAAAGTGACAGTTATGAATGAGGTTAATGACTTTACCTCTGTTATTTTTCGGGTATTGTAAAATATTTAAATATTATGCTTTGGACCTCAGAATATCCCTTGGGGCGCATAATGATATTGATAAAATGTTACATAAGGCAGCGATGACACATATTGCATTTTACATCTAAACTCTTCATATGAGCATCTATGTACTCTCTCAATGGACCAAGATGATAATATAAGACATATTATACGGCAGCACACATTCTAAACACATGTTATCTACTGAAGATAGCACACATTCTTGACTCGCATGTTATCTACTGAAGATAGCACACATTCTAGACACATATACATTATCTACAGAAAATAGCTCATATTCTAGACTTACATGTTATGTACTGAAGGCAGCAATGATACACATTGCATTTTACATCTTAACTCTTCATATGAGCATCTATGTGCTCTCCCAAAGGACCAAGATGCTACCAATGGATCCAACAACTGATAATCTAAGACAGGATGCTGCCAAACCCATCCTCAGGGAGTCTGTATCTATTTGTCTATCAGACACGTGTATGTGATGGGATGCTGTGGAGGCTAGGTTGTAAAATAACTTAATTTTGTGTGTTTCTTAATTTTGTGAATTTCATAATGAGCGCAGATTAATGAAAATTAGATATTTGTAAAAATTGGTAACACATTGTCATTTGTGTCACAACGAGATCAAAATATGTGGATATTGGCAAACACCAATTTGGAGTAAAGGACATAATTTGTATGATGGTTTATAAGTAATATTGTAAGATTTCTGACAAATTTAGATTATTTCTGATGATAGAACACATTATTGACACACATGCTATCTACTGAAGATTACACATTATAGACGTACATTACGCAAATGCAGATTATTGAAAAAGTATAATAACCGTGCCACGTGACGTGTTATGCATTTGAACAATTTAAGAGTACAGAAATAAATCAATAACCTTCACCAAGATATTTGAACAATTAGCGCGGATGCTGGCCGCCATATTTGGACATCGCATGATAGCACGCTAGTTTGATTGGTTGCTAAGTGGTATTTCCTTAATAGACTATTCAATTTTTGACAGGGTAAACAAAAGATACAGTTAAAATTGTGTTCTGTTTCAAATTTATTAGAAGAAAATGTGACGAAAATTGAATAAAGACAGTGAAAAGTGACAGTTATGAATGAGGTTAATGACTTTACCTCTGTTATTTTTCGGGTATTGTGAAATATTTAAATATTATGCTTTGGACCTCAGAATATCCCTTGGGGCGCATAATGATATTGATAAAATGTTACATAAGGCAGCGATGACACATATTGCATTTTACATCTAAACTCTTCATATGAGCATCTATGTACTCTCTCAATGGACCAAGATGATAATATAAGACATATTATACGGCAGCACACATTCTAAACACATGTTATTTACTGAAGATAGCACACATTCTTGACTCGCATGTTATCTACTGAAGATAGCACACATTCTAGACACATATACATTGTCTACAGAAAATAGCTCATATTCTAGACTTACATGTTATGTACTGAAGGCAGCAATGATACACATTGCATTTTACATCTTAACTCTTCATATGAGCATCTATGTGCTCTCCCAAAGGACCAAGATGCTACCAATGGATCCAACAACTGATAATCTAAGACAGGATGCTGCCAAACCCATCCTCAGGGAGTCTGTATCTATTTGTCTATCAGACACGTGTATGTGATGGGATGCTGTGGAGGCTAGGTTGTAAAATAACTTAATTTTGTGTGTTTCTTAATTTTGTGAATTTCATAATGAGCGCAGATTAATGAAAATTAGATATTTGTAAAAATTGGTAACACATTGTCATTTGTGTCACAACGGGATCAAAATATGTGGATATTGGCAAACACCAATTTGGAGTAAAGGACATAATTTGTATGATGGTTTATAAGTAATATTGTAAGATTTCTGACAAATTTAGATTATTTCTGATGATAGAACACATTATTGACACACATGCTATCTACTGAAGATTACACATTATAGACGTACATTACGCAAATGCAGATTATTGAAAAAGTATAATAACCGTGCCACGTGACGTGTTATGCATTTGAACAATTTAAGAGTACAGAAATAAATCAATAACCTTCACCAAGATATTTGAACAATTAGCGCGGATGCTGGCCGCCATATTTGGACATCGCATGATAGCACGCTAGTTTGATTGGTTGCTAAGTGGTATTTCCTTAATAGACTATTCAATTTTTGACAGGGTAAACAAAAGATACAGTTAAAATTGTGTTCTGTTTCAAATTTATTAGAAGAAAATGTGACGAAAATTGAATAAAGACAGTGAAAAGTGACAGTTATGAATGAGGTTAATGACTTTACCTCTGTTATTTTTCGGGTATTGTGAAATATTTAAATATTATGCTTTGGACCTCAGAATATCCCTTGGGGCGCATAATGATATTGATAAAATGTTACATAAGGCAGCGATGACACATATTGCATTTTACATCTAAACTCTTCATATGAGCATCTATGTACTCTCTCAATGGACCAAGATGATAATATAAGACATATTATACGGCAGCACACATTCTAAACACATGTTATTTACTGAAGATAGCACACATTCTTGACTCAAGCATGTTATCTACTGAAGATAGCACACATTCTAGACACATATACATTGTCTACAGAAAATAGCTCATATTCTAGACTTACATGTTATGTACTGAAGGCAGCAATGATACACATTGCATTTTACATCTTAACTCTTCATATGAGCATCTATGTGCTCTCCCAAAGGACCAAGATGCTACCAATGGATCCAACAACTGATAATCTAAGACAGGATGCTGCCAAACCCATCCTCAGGAGTCTGTATCTATTTGTCTATCAGACACGTGTATGTGATGGGATGCTGTGGAGGCTAGGTTGTAAAATAACTTAATTTTGTGTGTTTCTTAATTTTGTGAATTTCATAATGAGCGCAGATTAATGAAAATTAGATATTTGTAAAAATTGGTAACACATTGTCATTTGTGTCACAACGAGATCAAAATATGTGGATATTGGCAAACACCAATTTGGAGTAAAGGACATAATTTGTATGATGGTTTATAAGTAATATTGTAAGATTTCTGACAAATTTAGATTATTTCTGATGATAGAACACATTATTGACACACATGCTATCTACTGAAGATTACACATTATAGATGTACATTTTCTACTGATGATAGCACACATCACACCACACACACATGTTATCTACTGATGATATAACACATTCTAGACACATGTTATCTACTGAAGATAGCACACAAATTAGACATACATGTTATCTACTGAAGATAGCACACATTATAGACACACATGTTATCTACTGAAGATAACACACATTATAGACACACATGTTATCTACTGAAGATAGCACACATTCTAGACATATGTTGTCTACTGAAGATAACACACATTATAGACACACCTGCTATCTACTGAAGATAACACATTCTAGACACAAAAGCTATCTTACACCGTCTTACACTCACTACATGGAAGAAGTGCTTGGGCCAAGTCTTGAAACCAGTCCAAAGAGATTTTGGTCTTTTATAAGATCCCAAAGGAAGGATGCAGTAAGTATCCCCACATTAATATCAGATGGGGAAACATGTGTCTCTGATTTATCAAAGGCTGAAGCTCTAAACAAACAGTTTTCCTCCGTATTACTGACGAGAACTTATCTGCAATTCCTAACAAAGGACACTCTGCCTTTTCAAGTATTCAAGATCTTGACATAGAGTTACAAGGAGTAATAAAACAGCTTACTCAGATAAACATCAACAAGGCAGGGGGACCAGACAGTATACCAGCCAGGATGCTTCATGATTATGCTACAGAACTTGCACCGATGCTGCATTTCATCTTTCGCAATCCTATGCAACAGGAACTTTGCCAGATGATTGGAGAAAAGCTTTTGTCACTGGCATATACAAGAAGGGAGTAAAATCTTCACCTGAGAATTACAGACCTGTTAGTTTAACTTGTATTTCATGTAAATTAATGGAACACATAGTATTGTTGCATATCTCCAAACATCTGGCCACATATAATATCATAGTAGAAAATCAACATGGTTTTAGGGAAAAGCGCTCATGTGAAACTCAGCTGCTGGAAGCCATCCATGATTGGGCAGAATGTCTAAACAGAACCAGCCAGACTGATATTCTTATGCTAGATTTTAGCAAAGCCTTTGATAAGGTGCCGCACCAGAGGCTTGCTGCCAAATTGCACCATTATGGCATTAGAGGGAAATCGCTCCAATGGATTCAAGGTTTCCTGTCAAACAGGGAACAGTGTGTTACCATGAATGGAACTTGTTCAAACTGGGCACCTGTAAAATCTGGTGTGCCCCAGGGGTCAGTGTTAGGACCCACCCTCTTCCTTATCTATATCAATGACATCACTGAAGAGCTGGAATCTACCATTAGACTATTCGCTGACGATAGTGTTCTATATCGTGAGATAAAAGGACCAGAAGATCATGTAGCCTTACAGAAAGACCTGAATGCAGTGTTTGCATGGGCAGACAAATGGCAAATGTCTTTTAATGCCAGCAAATGTCAACACCTCACTGTCACTCGTAAGAAACTGCCGTCAATTTTCAGCTATTGTGTTTCAAACCAAATTATTGAGAAAACGGAAAGTCACAAATATCTTGGTGTAACTATATCTAATGACCTATCATTTAAACAACATATCTCAAACATTCGTACAAAAGCTCTCTACACACTTGAAATTATTCGTCGTAACCTTGGGCCATGTTCCAAGGATGTCAAATTAAAGGCATACCAGACTCTTGTCAGACCTCAACTTGAGTATGCCGCCACAGCTTGGAGTCCATACACAGCTCGTGATGTAAAACCCTTGAAATGGTCCAGCGTCAGGCTGTTAGGTTCATTTGTGGAGAATTTCATCGAAAGACAAGCGTAACACCTCTTCTGGATCAGCTGCAATTAGACCAGTTAGCCACTAGAAGAGTGATGTCTCAATGTACAATGTTTTATAAAATCCATCATGGTCTAGTTAACATCGGCTTTCCACCAAACATCAGGCTTCACCCAACCTCTGGAAGATCACACAATTTATGCTACCTTTTAGTCTTGGCTACTCGCAATACCTACAAATACTCTTTCTTTGTGAGGACAATTCCAACTTGGAACAGGCTACCTGTGGAAGCAGTTGCAGCACCATCTGTCAACGTTTTCCAGGCCATAGCTCTGCCAGCAGTGAGGGTCTTGCAGCCTACTGCTACTCACCAAGTCATCTAAATCAGCTCTCCAGTTCTTTTTACTTGCACCGTTTGTTGTTCTGCACTCTGCACATTCTGCACATTTATGAGCATCATCACCTTACTCCTTGGATAAGTTTCGCTTTGTTAGGAGAACAGCACTTGAAGACTACTGTAGATAACACACATTATATACACATATGTTATCTACTGATGATAGCACAATTTCTAGACACACATGTTATCTACTGAATATAGCACACATTATAGACACATATGTTATCTACTGAAGATAGCACACATTATAGACACATATGTTGTCTACTGAAGATAACACACATTATAGACACACCTGCTATCTACTGAAGATAACACATTCTAGACACAAAAGCTATCTACTGTAGATAACACACATTATATACACACATGTTATCTACTGAAGATAACACACATTCTAGACACACATACATATGTCTACAGAAGATAGCACATATTCTAGACAAACATGCTATATACTGAAGGCAGCGATGACACATATTGCATTTTACATCTTACTTAACTCTTCATATGAGCATCTATGTGCTCTCCCAATGGACCAAGATGCTACCAATGGATCCAACAACTGATAATCTAGGACATAAAATACGACAGGATGCTGTCAACCCCATCCTCAGGGAGTCTGTATCTATGTATCAGACTATGTGATGGGGATGCTGTGCAGGCCAGGCTGTAAAATAACTTTTTTGTGGGTTCTTAATTTTGTGTCTTTCATAATGAGCACAGATTAATGAAAATTAAATACCTGTAAAAATTAACACTCCTAATTATAGTCTTGTCTCTGCTCAAGTGTTAGAGTAACGCCATGTTGGATTTTACAGTGGTAGATTCTAATTGTGGGCTCTAACTAATCTGGCGTGGCATATACATGTGCGTAGAAGGGCGGTTTGTCCATACACTGGCGACACAATCGCATAAACGCACCAACTCCAAAATCTTACATGGCGTTACTCTTACCTTGAGACAAGACACACTTTTGTTTTGGAAGAATTATTGAATTTCCAGGTTCTGTGAAATTATGCTGGGGGGGCACCACACCCCTGGCCCTCCCACTGGCTACGCCACTGACATGGCGTTACTCTTAACTTGAGACGAGACACACTTTTGTTTTGGAAGAATGATTGAATTTCCAGATTCTGTGAAATTATGCTACTATGAAAATTTGGGTCATTGGATGTTCGCAAGAGATGAGTCCCATAACATTTATTATTTAGTTGTTACTCTAGATGCATACACAGAATTAAATAGAGATGTAGCTGATTATGAATCCAGGAATTCAACACCTCATGTGCACATAGATTCTGCGCTGGGTTTTATATGTGTTGGCTTAAAGCCATAATGTATGATCTTATAATATGAACAAACCTGATTTTTTTTTGCATATTTGTAATATTTACACACGCCAGCCCTCGAATTAACCCACGGCACCCATGGCATTTTGCCGTGGGTGCCCATCCCCACTGCCGTAATGCCCTCAAAATATGTCCTTTACCCAAGGCAGTCACTTGTCGTGCCCTCTAATGAAGTTGCCGTCCGGTGCCCTAGCCCTGCCCCTTCATTATAAAATCATCTATCTATGTTTGTGTGTGTGTTTTTTTCGCTTTTGAGAAATTGCCTTGGTGCCCTTCTCAAATTTTCAACAGTTGCCATGATGCCCTCTTGAAATATTACAAACTGCTGTGCTGCCTTGCCTTTTCAGTGAAAATCCAAGGCAATTGTCAACTTGCCCTAAAAAAGTTGCCATGCCCCTTCAGATCCTTAATTCGAGGGCTGACACACACCCCAAATACAAATGGTATCAACCAAATTTGTTGTCAGAGCAAAGTTTGACATAAAGTCATAACTTTTTTTTATTATGACTTAATGTCCTTCCATAGAACAGCATGTTAAATGGCCAAAATAACCTTGTTATTTCAGCTGAAAATGGACAGCAACCCTTCCCGGTAGTTATTACTAATATTATTTCAACATTTGAATAAAGAACAACAAAATTTAAATTTGACAGAAATCGTACATAATGGCTTTAAACCTTTTTGCTATTAAAGAGTCATTCATCACCATTTAAATTGCATACAAAATGAATCATTATACTTAAAAGGTATTTTCTTAATGAAATTAGTACTTCGTATGAAATTCAATGGGTTCATATTTTATGACTTGGATTTGGCAATATACAGCAATTTACTATCATAACGGTAAAAATTATTTATAAAATGGTTTCAGGTTTTCCTCTTGCTATCGCACCCCTTCCAATACCCCTGTCCTATCTCTAAACCATTTACCCTCATCATGTTGTCCTTAATGCTCTGCCTGTTAGCCATAGGCTTCAAAATAAAAAGTTTTGAAACATTTTCTCAAAATATCAAGAGCTATCTCAAGAACTGCTGAACAAATACTAGGCTTGTTTGTACTCATTTTAAAGCATTTTTCATGCTGATTCCAAATATGGTCATAAAAAATTTACAACCCATGTGGAGAGAGTTAATTAAACTGCAGTATGCAACAGGGACTCATCTCAACTCCTCCATTTTGGATTCAAAGTTGAATCTGTAAATTAAAATCTACCAAAAAAACGTTGACACCGTAAAGAAATCAGCAAGTTTAAAAAAACCCACCTCGGCTCACTTTTTGAAACTTGGTCCCATTTGTAAAAGGTACTGATTTAAACTTTATCATATTTATATAAGTTTAAAACATTTCCAGAAGTGTTATGTATCTTTAATGTGCAGATGCGATATTAATTTGTAAGTTTCTGGAACGACCTGAAAGGTTATTATCTTGTTCTTGCACGGTAAGCCAATATCCTATTGTGTTTTGTTTTATAATAATCATGATTAATGATTGAATTAAACAAATAACACGTAGGCTTGTAATCTTGCTGGAAACGCTGTGTTCTGTTGAAATAAAATAAAAGCACTGATTTGCTGTTGGTGTTTAAAATGGGACCAAGTTTCAAAAAGTGAGCCGAGGTGGGTTTTTTAAACTTGCTGATTTCTTTACGTTGTCAACGTTTTTGGTAGATTTCTTTTCTTTTTATGAATGTAGCCAAGCAGCTCCAAGATTGGAAAGTCATCAGGTTAGGATGTACTCCATAAAACAAATAAAACGAAAAATAGATGTTTGAAGTTGCAATTCTGGATTCATGACAATAAATAATTAAACAAAACTTTATCAGTCGCTTATTTTTAAAACTTGCTTGTCACACGTGACTGTAATGTTAAGAGGCGTACACAATGATCAATATACATTTTAGTATATTTTAATTATTCAAGGCAACGTAAATATGTAAAGAAAATGTATATATGAACAACACACACCCAATTGCCGAGAGACACAGAGATTTAGGCCTACTTCAAGTCGGAACTGGTAAATGCGCATTATATATAGCCTATACTACGGAAGCGTCTAAATGCCCCGAGTAGGCAATATAATCGTGTTTTAATGTTTGTGGTTCTTTGTAGCCCTGCGGGGCAACATAGTTCGATATTCCTATTAAGCGGTGGTTGTCGGCGATCTTTCGTGGTTTGTGTTTTCATCATGCCCTGCCCTCTATCGGGAGCTAATTTATAGTTTAAGCTTGTTGGATATCCATATTTTGTGGTTTCTGGTTCTTTGTAGCCATGTGGGGCAATCTAGTTGCATATCCAAATTTCGCTGTTTGTGGTTCTTTATAGCCCTGCGGGGCAATCTAGTTGTATATCAATACTGAGCTGCAGTTGTTGTTGATCTTTCGCGGTTTGTGGTCTTAATTTGTTGGATATCCATATTTCGCGGTTTGTGGTTCTTTATAATCTGGCTTGTTGGATATCCATATTTCGTGGCTTGTGGTTCTTTGAAGCCCTGTGGGGCAATAGTTGCATATCAAAATTCCGCAGTTTGTGGTTCTTTATAGCCCTGCGGGCAATCTAGTTGGATATCAATATTGAGCGGCAGTTGTTGTTGATCTTTCGCGGTTTGTGGTCTTAATTTGTTGGATATCCATAGTTTGCGGTTTGTGGTTCTTTATAATCGATAGGCCTGTGGGAAATCTGGTTGGATATCCAAAGTGTGCGGTTTGTGGTTCTTTGTAGCCCTGCGGGGCAATCTAGTTGGCTATCCCTATTAAGCGGCGGTTGTCGGCGATCTTTCGCGGTTTGTGATTTTAATTTCCCTTATCAAGCCCTGCCCTCTATCGGGAGCTAATTTATAGTTTAACCTTGTTGGATATCCATATTTCGTGGTGTGTGATTCTTTATAGCCCTGCAGGGCAATCTAGTATATATCCAAATTTCGCGGTTTGTGGTTCTTTATAGCCCTGTGGGGAAATCTAGTTGGATAACAATATTCAGCGGCAGTTGTTGGCGATCTTTCGCTGTTTGTGATTTTAATTTGTGACAATTTATAATATTTATTCCAAATATAATTTCAGTCTGAGCTGTGAACATAGCCACTGATAAATGTGTTTTAAATGACGAAGATATCATGATAGTCAGGCATGGTGAAAGCATCTGGATGGTGAAAGTAGACCCTAGGCCTAGGCCTAAATGTGAATAAAAAATCAAACATGTTTGTTTGATGAAAAAAAATATAATATCACAATAGCAATGGATGTTCGAAATGGTGTTATTCTTGATTTATGACAATAAATTGGTTAATAAAACATTAAAAAAAGGTGGTGGGGAGTTCTGAACTTGGGCAAAATTTCATAAATGGATTAGAAGTCCATGGCCTTAACCACTTCGCCACGGGGACGTCCCGATATAACGACATGTGAAAGTGGCGTATTTATTAATATGAATGTATGCTGTGGTCCGGAAAGAATAAAAGAATTGTGAAAAACTTGATTTTTTGGCTAATTGGATCCAGAATTTGTATGTAGGGTATCCAGGAAAATGCTAGGGTATATTTTGAAAGTGAATCTCAAAAAGTAGTGCGACAGTGACAGCCATGTATGGCTGTAGCAGTGACGAAAGATTCTGGATATCAGTATGATTAGCCATGATTTTACACTAATTTTGGCTATGAAATACCGCGTGAAATAATACAAGAATGTTTGTTTATTATCAAACAATCGGATTGACTGTAAGATTGGTGTAACTTTTTGAATTAATGAGTTATTAAAATATTACACTTTGGACAGTAAATAAGATTTAGCATGGTTTTAGATATATTTTGTACCCAGCGAAAAATATCACAGAACAATAGCGCTTTGTTTCGTGTAAATATAGTCTTGCGGTGCATCTGCTTATTCTTCTTTATCAGTCGTTTTTTTTAAAACTTGCTGGTCATGCTACCGCTTGACTCTAATATTTATTATTCATTGATTAATGAAGGGGCAGTGGACAAATCTGCTGACTATTTATTTTTGATGTAAGTGATAGACCATCATAAAATATTGAAATGCAACTTGCCGTGAAATGTATGCCACTATTATATGTGAAGTTGTACACTTGTAAAGGTAGGTCAAATTACCTTGATTATAGATGAGTTCAAATATGCTTGCAATATATACCACCTCGTTTTGCCTCTTGTTTCCGTCTTCAAGAGTGGACAGAGATCCATTTACAGAATATTTGAATATTAGAATAATATTTCAGTTAATACAGAAGCTTGATTTTTTTGTAGGGCCTAACTGAAGTTGGTCAGTTCACATGGTAGTTTTTCTTCATTTGATTTATTCTAACTTTCGTACAAAAGAGGTATTATGATCAGAACAATTATTGGTATTATTTCCAAACAATATAATTCATCAAAGAAAAGTTTAAAACTATTTAACAACATGTTTTTGTACAAATAACTTCAGCGTAGCCATACTCCATCATCAGCTGTGTGATATAACACAAGTTGTGTGTTTTATTGTAGCACACATTAGAGACATACATGCGATCTACTGAAGATAGCACACATTATAGACATGCATGTTATCTACTGATGATAGCATATATTATGGACATACATGCTATCTACTGAAGATAGCTCACATTATATAGACACGTTATCTACTGAAGATAGCACACATTGTTGACACACATGCTATCTACTCAAGATAGTGCACATTGTTGACATACATGCTATCTACTGAAGATAGCTCACATTATATAGACATGTTATCTACTGAAGATAGCACACATTGTTGACACACATGCTATGTACTGAAGATAACACACATTCCAGATACACATGTTATCTACTGAATATAGCGGATATTCTAAACACATGCTATCTACTGAAGATAGCACACATTCTAGACAATAGTTGTATACATCATCACTGTAGAAAACTTTAAAAAAATACCACCACTCTTATTTGTGTCTTTCGTTGATCAATACAAATTTCTCGAGTTTTGAAAAGCATAATCAATTTGTTAAATTGTTACAAAAACATTTTGTATTAAAGCAGATGATAGTAAAGTACTTCAATATAATCGCTTGTTAAAAGTGGGACACCATCTGGTCCATCCATGAATTCAAATTGCAGCACAAGTTGTATGTGTTACTGTAGTACTACTTTTGTATCTCTATTGCTTTATTATACTATCATGACACATCCTATCCAGTGTCGAGTATATTATTTAAGCCAGGATGGAGTATCAGTACAGTGCCTTGTGCTCCTCTTACAAAGAAGCTTAACATCATATCAGACTAGAGGAGTTATCGACACATGATTTCTAATTCAACACTTTGTCGGGGGAAAAAATACGACAACCGACATGAGTCGACACTCGATTAAATGAGATCCAAAAAATGCTAAAAAAAGTTGATAGATAAGCTTAAAATCATGCCGATATGAGTTACGATCGCCAACTTCCAGTGTAAACATACTTCCTGGTTCAATCTACATGTACTTCCGGGTTCAGGTCAACGTCAGGAAGTAATTTTTGACTTTCTAACGAAAACATGATACACGGTAAGTTTATTTGGACAAACTACATGTACATGTAGCATGGAAATTTCATTTTTTTCTTTTTGATTATAAATATGTGTCATAAAGCGTCGAAAAGGGACAGAAGTTATTTTGACATGTCGGATTTAGGGTCATGTCGGCGATAATTATCGTAATATTATAATACAACACATACAACAATCGATAACACCTTTATATCAGGCAGGTAAAATGAAAGGGTTTTTTTGTTTTGTTTTGTTTTTGGTAAAATTGTAGAATGTAGATGGATGGGGACATGAAAATAGACTTTGCTTGGCCTAATCAATTACCACAATATTAGTAATGCTTATACATATTTTAGGAATATTTTGTAGACATTCTTTTTGTTGTAAATTTGTCTAGTTCAGAACATTATAAAACTGTTGAAAATGAAAGTTTCTTGTTGTTTATCATCACTTTAAGGATGTCGGTACAGGAAATAGAGCATCCAATCTGGGATGGGTGAATCCACTTTATATATCATGTGTCTATGTGAGTGTAACATCACTAAAAAGTACTTGTTATCACTTAGTATTGTAGCTAAGGCTTGGGAGAATCTGAGACTGTGGAATATGATATTTTATGTGCGGGATTTGGTTTTCATGCAGAATATCGGTAATGCTTGTCTTAATTTCATGGACTAGGCCTAAAGCTCAAATTTTGATTATATTGTAGGCCTGGTATTGTTAAAAGTAAGAAAAAGGTTATCAATGAAATCTGCAAAAATGAAAAAGAGTATTAAAATGAATAATCTAACACCATAACCCTACAGGGCTGAGTCGTGTGTTAGAGATGGTAACAAATTATCAGATCGGATAGTTTTCGTAAATTGTTCTTTTTTGTCAAAATAAAAATGTTGTTGGTATTTCATGTTAAATTATGAGTGTACTACAAAATTGGGATATTCTAAAAATTTCAGTCGACCACCCCACAAAATCTGTGTAAGTGCCTTTAATGCTCTGTGTCATATGGCTATATCGGCTTCAACATAAAAAGTCCCAAGTTTGAGATATTTTCTCAAAATATCAAGAGCTATCTTAAAAACCACTGAACCAATACTAGGCTTGTTTGTACTCATTTTACTGCATTTCTCATGCTGATTCCAGGTATGGTCACAAAAATGTACAATTCTGAAACTTTTGAATTTTGAAAATTTGAAACTTGTTGTCTGCAGTTGACACCGGCGGCTAGGGAATTAAAGGGACATTCAGAAATCTGTCAATCTCAAACTACAATATTCGCCACATGTGTTTGTTGCACTTTCAGAATACTCACTAATGTAGTTATTAACCCCTACCTACAATTAATAAGGCAGACACTGTTTTCATGTCAAGAGGGACCAATCTTAAAGCCCCACATTGAAAATTATTGTTTCCCAGGAAACTAGCAGACAGCAGGCCAGATCATGGCCAGATAGTAACATGCATAGAGTTATTTCACCCTCAAGACATGGATAGTCTCGCAAATAAGGGCTAACTTTACAGAAGGCAAAGACTTTTTTCTTCAAATTTGTCCACAGGTGTGGTCATTGAAACTGTTGATATTGGGCTGTTCCATTTTAAATCCATATACCCTCTGCAGAAGATACAACCTTAATCTTCCACACAGGGAGAGTGAATTTCAAATGGGGTTTCCCGAGTGGGCGACTCCATTTAAAATCTACACCCCCTGTGTGGGGGATTAAGGTCATGTCTTCCACAGGGGGTGTATGGATTTTAAATAGAATGGCCCATTGACAGAAAGGTTATGTTAGTCTCAGAGGACAAGAACCTTCTTGATGACACCAGGATCCACAACATACTCATCTGTCAGTACACAGTTCTTTCACCCCAATAGGCTTCTACATGCATAGAATGACCTTTGCATGTGTTGGGTACAAAAACTCATACTCCACAACTTGAGGTCAAATTTTGAGTTATATTTCTTGAATTGAGGTCATTGAGCTATGCCACTGAGAATGAGGTCATCATGGCTTGTGACTTTCATAAGTAGGTTAAGAGCAGGGGTTATGCAAATAATGCAAGTCAAATTCTTTCAAGGATACCAAGTAATTTATAAGAGAATATCTTTATCATCACCTTGTATCCTTGAGAGATATCAGTGTATTATTGCCTTAAGGTCTGTATAAATTGGTCTGTTCTATTTGAAATTCATACACTCCCTGTGGAAGACATGACCTTAATCTCCCACACAGGGGGTGTACATTTCAAATGGAGTCACCCATTCAGGTAACCCCATATGAAATTCACACCCCCTGTGTGGAAGATTAAGGTCATGTCTTCCATAGGGGGTGTATGGATTTCAACTGAAATAGCCCATTGCTTGTATGGGGTTATAGAGTGACACTGCACCGTACTGTTGATACGTGAGATAACTTTGAAAATGTTCCTTAAAAACAGTAAAATTCTACGACACAAATTTTGACTGATTTGAATGCCCTTTCAAGCCGATTCTAACAAATGATATGGAATTTCAGGATTTTTTTAAAAACAAATTTAATACATTTACAAACCTGTTGTATGCCTTAAACCTGTACTTTAAATTAAAAGAGTTACTTCAGTGTTGGTTATGTAATGTATTGTATATATCATCTACAGCTGAGTGAGTGTCTATCACCCTCTGGGAGAACCAGGGCCTAGTGTCAATGACATCAGAGCCCTCAGGGCGGACACCCTAAAGAATTGTTAAGAAATTAGGGAGGTTTTTATTGTATTATTCATGCCTTTACAGCTGTGTCACCAACCTCTTGCGAATGAGTAGTCAAGAAGTAAAATGATATTAGGAGAAGAGTCGCTGAGTAAACTTTGCCCAGATGTGTTAGATCGGAGGAAAAAATTGTGCGATAGTGCAAGTAGTGTGTTTGTGTTATGCGGTATTATCCAATATCAATGTTATTGTTTTGAAGAGTTGGGTAATTTGAACTAAATTGGTTTTGTTTAGCTGAGTTACACCAATTAAGAATTAATAAAGTACTACTGCATGTCAAGCAGATCTGAAAGATAATTTAAGGATAATTGTTGAGTGATGTAACATTTTTCCATGTTAAACTAGATCACCTGTGATATTGATAACTGATGGCACTTACATATATATTGGCACACATCATGTGCCTGTCAATAAGCTTCAATGTACCCCCTCTTTTCTGCAAATTTGCCACTCAGACTTGTTTCAAAAGCTTACACCCAATGTCATTGTAATGCATGGAAGCGACACCTAATGATCCCCTTTTGTCCCCCTTTTTATCTCAAAAACACCATGTTTTGGACCAGAGTAGGGTAAAATTGCAACCTTTTGTGTGTTTTGCTTGCACTGGCCCAGTAAATGCCCAAGTTAACATTCATTTAAGACTCAAATAGTCTGAAATTAAAAAAAAGGAAAATAAAAACCACCCAATGCCCCCAATACTTGGTATTCCACATCCTGATGATCAGTGTTCGAATTAAGGAAAAATAAATTGTTGTCCCACGGACAACCAGATTACAATTTCTGGTTGTCCGTTTAAGTTTTTGGTTGTCCGTAGGCCTACAAAGGTGAGTTTTGGCTACAGATTTATGGTTGTCCGGCGGACAACTGAATCAGTATTTTTGGTTGTCCGGCGACTTTTTCAGTTGTCCCGGGCGAACGGACAACCAAAATTTCGAACAATGCTGATGATCCTCTTTAGGGTTTACACAGAATGACCCCCTATTTCGGGACAACAATCTTTCACTGGATTGTTATCCAGTATAGTGTAGAATGTTAATCATGTTTTTATTTTCTGAAAAACAAGAAGAGTTTCAACAGTTTTGTAGGTTTTGACCAACTTGATCTCAGACCTTTCACATTTATTCCATTCTTCAGAATCACACCACTAAGGAGGAAACAAGCCAAATTTCCCTATTTTGAATCCTATATACAGTGGGCCACATGTGGTGTGAATGTTTTATGTTCAGACTGTGGTGTGACCTGGCATATGATGATAGCTCTTTAGGGTTTCATATATGGGAATACATGGTAAATGTAGGTTCTTGTATTCCTGTGCAAAGTGAATCCCGTGATCAGACTCTCAAAAACTCATGACTGACCAAGTGATTTTAAATATTGAAAACCTCTTTGTGTCTTGTGTGTTTCAATATTACCATGATTTGTGAGCACGGGGGATTGTTGGAAGGGCATTTCAATTTTCTCCTCCATAATCCTTTTTGTTTCATTATGGAAATAAATGTTATGATCAAGTGATTTGATTAATTGATATAATTACAAATTAGCTTCCATCATCAACAACATCATTAACTACATAAACAATCATCAAAACAAACTGGCAAACAAACAAACAAACAAACAAAAACATGGGTTAGATGCTAGATTAGTCTGTTTCATATTTCCCCAGTGTCATGTAACCATGGTAACCAGCATTTTGACTAAAAATTATTTTCCTTTCAAATGACTAATATCATCAAATACTGCCCTCTTAACTTAGAAAGATATGATGTGAACCATATCATGTATATGTGACCCGTTCTGACAAAACCAAGAACAAGTCACATTTTTGACATTTCATGATTTGAATATAAATGTAAGCACTAGACAATAAGCTTTAAAATGATACCAAAATTATGTAAATAGCGTCAATACTTTTCAAGATATGGATAATTTTGTAAATGGTACCTTGATATTTTTGCCAAATTGCTTTTCTGAGTAATGGGCCAATTAGTTTCCTGCCTTATACAGGATTGAATAGGGATTATCATAGTTCAACTGTTATTTATTGATTAAATAAACCTCTTTCAAGTACTTTCAAGGATTTGAAAGTCCACTTAGTTCCACAGTCAAATACCATGAAATTAAGAATTCCAAAATTTGATTTTTTTTTATGAGAATGTCATCTTTAAAGGCCTATAACTCAAAAACATGTCTGGCGACTTGTTCCAGGTTTTGTTGGAGCTGGTCATCTATATTAAATGAGTTTTTGAGGTGTAAGGGAAGCCATCAACATCAGACGCCACCCCAGTTCACTGAATAAGGACAAAGGCCGCCACCAGCTACCACCGGTCTATGAACCTGTTCTATCACATGACATTGTCAGCTCAATCACAGACATCACAGATCAATAAACCAGTCACCATCAGTTTGAAAAAGACACAGAGTTGTTGTGTCGAAAGCTCACGTAAGTGAACAAATTTAGTTGTGTGTAACGGTTTAAACTCTACCAATGAGTTTTTAGTTTGATCTTATAGACTGCTAGCTTGTTGTTAATTCAGTTTATACCTTATCTGAAACCTTTCCTCAAATATTTTTGTACTTTCCTTTTTTTCAAACTTGTACCACTTTAAACCAAGTCATCTTGAGATACTGTTGACCCTATGTTGAGTATCCTGAAGTGCATTGCAATCTGACAGGGCTATGCACAATGCAAGCAGTATAGTTTTTTCAGTCGCATTTTTCCTCATGGCGAACCCATCATTTTTTGTAAATTTTTAAAGTGCCTTCTATTTGGCAACACTTCACCATGAGAGATGAGAATTGTTTTTATTTCACAGGTTGTTCATTTTCACAAGATTATTTTATCTGTGAAACAAATTTTCCTTGAATTATGTTCATTACATGATCTAGTATAGCAAACTGCTTTAAAATTTCATGAAATCTTTATAATATCATCGTTTGAATCACACAATTTCATCAGAAGAAGTTGTTGTGAAATTACTGTCTTATGGTGCAGACTTGATGTAAAAATATTTTCATGGTGCAAAATTTTTCACAATTAAAAAAGAACCACCATTTTTACGGCGTGTAATTTTCGTGAAATTAATGCGTATTCTTAAAGGCCTAAAGGTAAAATAAATATTTACAAGCATAAAATTGTGCAAATCTGTGTCATGAAAGAAACTTGTAAAATATTTGTGGACGCAAACATTTGATGCCTTACAGTAAGTTCAGGATATACCTTGAATGACACTTTAAGTGTAGCCATAGTGCTCTCAGTAAGAACTGGGACACAAGGGAGGTCAAGTAGATGCCAAAACAACCAGAAAATGCAGACAAAAATACTTCAAAAATGTCAAAAATCAAGAAGTTTTTAGTCAGTCAAGTGCAGTAAATTGAATTGGATCGTTACATACATCCGAGTGTTGAATACTTATGGATAGGTTTTGTATAGGAAATATTGAGTCGATTTGAATAGTAGGCGGGTGGGGAAGGGTTGAAAGGAGATTGTAAGAAAAACAGAACAAGAAATAGATATTGATTGTATTGATGTTATAAAATCATCAGTAACCATGGTATCAAATGTAGGAGCAGGTGCCCTTCTTATCTAAGTTATCTTGGTTAAGGTGACATATCATCAGTGGGCTAAATCCATACATCCCCTATGGAAATCCCTGGGATCAGGAAGACATGACTTTAATCTCCCACACAAGATGTGTAGATTTCAAATGGTATTAACCATTCAGGTAACCTTATTCTATTTGAAATTCACACTCCCTGTGTGAGAGATTAGCTCATGTCTTCCATAGGGGGTGTATGGATTCCAACTGGAATTGCCCAATGGCGAGATTACAAAGCTTTTATGCTATTATTACATTATGTTCACTGTAAATTTGAAATGTAACCGTTTTTGAACACCTGAGCATATGTATTCTAATATCAACAAACACTTAGTTTAAAAATCTCTTTCTTAGACCCCAGTGTCCATCTATATCCAAGGTGTGCAACAGTAATAATTGGCAGTGGCGGTACCAGGATTTTTTTCGGGGGCATTGAGGGGCAAAGTGAATTTCAGGGGGGGCAAAATGAACAAATTTTATGCAAATTTGCCGCATAAAAAGTGGAAATTTTTTCGTAATTTTGGATTTTTACTGGGGGAAATAGGGGGGCAAGAGTTCTGACTGGGGGGCATTTCCCCCCATGCCCCCGTGGCACCGCCACTGATAATTGGTCAACTATTATTATTCTCATGGTGAGAAAAAACATGGTGAATTGTGGTAACCACAACCTAAACTATTGAGCTATCCTATGGTGCTATGTTACACATGTTTTTGCTTCTCATATCAAGACCACTGGAGCATGCAATACAACTCAAAATTTGGAAACATGTGATCAGATCTGCTCCAATCAGGCTAAAGTCGGCCATAATGACACTGAGATATGTAAACAGTGAGGAAAAAACAATAAAAACATAAGAAAATGGACACATATAAAAGGTTCATAACTTTGCCACCAAGTATTCAAGAGACCTGGGGATTCAACATCAGTAATTATATGTACTGAGCAAGTTAGTAATGGTAGTAACTCAGTTTTCAAAATTTCAGACTTTGGCCTGAGTGGATCAGATTGGGTCACATTTTGTTTTAATGGTAAATCATCTTTTTCAACACAGTATATCCAGTGGCATAGCATGGGTTATCCGATTGGGGGGGGGGGCACCGACCATGAGTGGGGGGCACCGGGTCTGATTGGGGGGAACAAGCCATTTTGTGCACAAATTTCCTATGGGATTTTCTCAATTTTGCAATCGATATCAATGGAATTGCCTCAATTCCATCAATGGAGACATACTATTGTTGTGACTTGATATTTATGTGCCTTAATCAGAGACATTTTCAGTCCTTTATTACATTTAGAGTATTCATATTTCAGTTAATGTGACGAAAATGGAACATACTGAATCCAATTTTGTGACTGGATCTAGTGCAACCAGGGCAAAGGTAGCAATGTGGGTATTCCAGTTGAAATCCATATCCCCTATGGAAGACATGATCTTAATCTCCCATACAGGGAGTGTGATTTTCAAATAGGGTCACCTGAATGGGTGACTCCATTTGAAATCTACACCCCCCTGTGTGGGAGATTAAGGTCATGTCTTCCATAGGGGGTATGGGTTTCAAGTGGGATAGCCCATTGTGATATTGAGATAACAGGCACAATTTAAAAAGCAAAAAAACAATAAAACACTTGAGAAATTGCCATTGTTAAAACTCATCATTTTGCATCCAAGTAGGGATGTAAGCAGTGATGCCAAGGCCACGCCATAGGAGCACAATTGGGCTACTTGGTGGCATGATCACTTGCCGCTATACTAAAAAACATGCTGCTACTTATACTCTAAAATTGGTCCTGACATTTGCCAGTGTCAGGCCGCAGTAGTAATTTGATGAAATTTCCTGTCAATTTAACCAATCTTTAAAGGTTTTGAGTCTTTGAAGCTCCAAACTGCAATTACAATGGCTTTTTGACCATTTATTGATCAGCCAGAAACTTTTTAAATCAAGTGCTTATCCACCCAGTTGGGTGATTTGTATTCTAAATTTGGGTAAATTGGCCCAAATAACCGGTATTGAGCTCTTCTGTTCAAATCTTTAAAATTAAGCGAATTAGGAGAATCTTTTAGCAACACTAACTTGATGTATGTTTGTCAGTAATAGCAGGAGGAGCATGGTGTAATGGGTAGGGTACTTGCCTTTAGTGCATGAGATCCGGGTTCAATTCCCGGCGGTGGCGATTTGCTTGGATACTTGGAAAAAAAGTCTGGAATTTATTGGCACACTTTGTAAATTCACACTTCGGCTCTCCATATGGTTCATCTAGAATTGGGTTATCCAGGGTTGTTAAAACCTGAACAAATCAAATAAAAAAAAAACACATTTGGTTACTGGGCATGATGATAATGATGACCAAATTGCCAAAATTGCCTTCTTTGGCCTGGAATGATCAGATTGTGTCACATGTATTGATTGTAATAGGATATTTTATGCAGTGGACAATATCATAATAGGTAATATTCACTGCAAAATTTGATCAATACGCATGCATGACCCAGATAGATAAAGTTACAATGCGTCATGTGAGTGAAAAAAGGTCTTAAGTGCAAAATTAGAACATAGCACTTATGACATTCTTGCCTTCAACTTGCGATTTCAACTCCCCTGTTTCCAAAATATGTTGCCAGTTTTTATCGCTAAATGTTACCAAAAATCAATAAAATTACGCTTAGTATAAAGATATTGTTTTATAAAGTTGACCTAATTTTTTAAGCTTTTAAAAGGAAATCAAGTAGGTAACATTAGATCAATTTGTCAAAACAAATTGTGTTAATTTTGATGAATTAAGTGAAATTTCTTGGTGACCCATATTTTTACGCTCCTTACAAATTATATGAAGTACCACTTATGATGCAGATTTACTTTGTTCTTAATTACTCCGGTAATCTTCTACACCTGGGGCATGTAGATGTATAGTGCATACTAAAAAGTCACTGTCGATGTGTGTTTTATGCTTTAATTTTCATATGCGCCAGTATAAATTGGCTGTTCCGTTGAAATCCATACACCCTGTATGGAAGATATGATGTGAATCTGCAACACAGGGAGTATAAATTTCAAATGGGGTTACCTGAATGGGTGACTTCATTTGAAATCTACACCCCCTGTGTGGAAGATTAAGGTCATATCTTCCACAGGGGGTGTATGGATTTCAACTGGAATAGCCCGGTTTACATAATCAATTTGATCAAAATGTCAGCAGTGATGCAAACTGTAGCAATATTAGGCCAAATGAAAAAAAAAATTGTTTCACATCCACCTCCCTCTTCACTTTCTGCGATCAGTCAATATATTTTTTTTATTTTTCAATATTCATATACAATAGTAAAAGTAAAATGTTAATGCTGATAAACAAGTTTTATTAGTCAGCATGAATTACTTGCAAGTGGAACTCTTTAGGGGTCTTGACTTTGATCAGCTCATAATCGGCGGGCCTTTTAACATCGTGGATTAATATCTATATATTTTATTTCAAGAATTGTCTTGTGACATCTTGCCAGAAGTATCACAAATTATAAATTTCAAGCCCTATACTTTGTCTGCTTTATTTAACATGCACAATATAGACCAGACAGGTCAACTGTCAACAGGTCACTCTAAACGTGGGTCTACTTTTCAGTGTAGTGGTCAAAAGCCTAACAATTCCCACTGATTACGAGCTGATCAAAGTATAACCCCTCATTATCTTAAATAAAACAGGGCCTCATCATTTTCCTGACAGATGCTGAAAACTGCCAATATATTACATGAAAACTGCTATATTTTGTCAATTTTGCAACAACAACAAAAAAACCTCCCTTCCCTCCTACTTTTCCAAATGGTGGAGATGTGAAACAAACCAATTTTTTATTTTATCTGCCCTTATTAGATTCACTATCAGTGATCTCTACAAAGGTAAAGAAATATGGAAAAAATGACAAATAAGAAGAAAACGACAGTGTTGATAAAATATTAATTTTTGAGGCTCTATTCATGTTTTAAACAGATTAATTGAGTACATGTAGGGCAAAGAATACTGATCAACATGCCTTTTATTTAAAGCTAATCGGATATATGTTTTTCGTAATACAAACATTTTCAAATTTTTTGTATTGTATTGTTTTTATCAATAATCAATATAGTTAATGAGCTAATATGACTTGAAAGTGCTCATTAATATATCATTTTTACCAATATTTTGCTAAAAAACAATGCATAAATGTGACACGATCAAGGGAAATGAGTCGGATGTCGCTATTATTGATTTTGAGGTATTAGCAAAGAAAGTGTTAAAATTCTTTTGTTTTATATTGTTTTCAGCGATTGATAAATTGATGTAACTTTGCAAAGAAAAGTAGTATCAACATGGGGTTTTCAGTTTCTGAAAGCACTAAATGTCCTCTTCAGAAACATATGTAAACCTCATTTTTGACTAGGGTCGACATGTGACTCATTCCACTTGATCATGTCACCAATGTTCATAACATTTTATTTAACAGAACATTGGCTTCAAACTTGGTCAAAGTGTTCCAGATGACTTCCAGATAATTTAAAGGCCATATATTTACTACAATGATTATTGATAAAAACAGTAAGATACAAAGAAAATATAAATTGATATATTATTGAAACTCGTCGTCAAACCCGTACGCAGGGGGGTGCGGGGGGTGTGACCACACCTCCCCAAATTGGCAAAAGTACACAAAAAGTCCCAAAATTTAAGAATTTATGAGAGTAGTGAGCAAAAAAATAAGGTTTTTTATGTTTTTTTGGTCAAAAACGGTCCAAATTTGGGGGGAAAAGTCCACTTTTCACAAAATCGCCTTCCCCCTTTGGAAAAAAGTCCACTTTTTCAAAATCAGCACCCCCCCCAAAAAAACCTGCGTACAGGCCTGCTCGTCATTATTGAAACTCATCGTCTGCAGTCAACACCCGCTTGAAGAGAGTTAAGTCATGTGGAGTGCAACTGTAAAATGTTAAATGTCCAGAGCTAAAACCTTAAGAGAGCCCTCTGTTGCTTACAAAACTAATAAATAACGCGGCTAAACTGGAACATGTAGTATAACTTCCTACGCTCTGTGTGTTTTACCTGCTTCCTGCATCATGTACATGAAATTTAAACAGGCTATTCCATTTGCAATCCATACTCCCCCTGTGGAAGATTTTGGAAATATTTTCCACAGAGGGAGTATGAATTTCAAATGGAATGAACACATTAGCAGCTCCATTTGAAACTCACCCTCCCTCTGTGGAATCTCAGAGGGTATATGAAATTCAAATGGGGCTGCCTGATGTGTTCATTCCATTTGAAATTCATACTCCCCCTGTGGAACATATTTCCAAAATCTTTCACAGGGGTAGTGTGATTTTAAATGGAATAGCCTAATTTATGTATATCAGCATGACTTGGTGTTGCTCTAGTTTTAAGGTTGTTGTCTGGCGATCACGATATTCACTCGAGATTTCATGAGAATGGTAATGATAACGGTCAAATACTAATCTATGCCCGTATTATACAACTGGTCATCAATTATTATACTTGTGCCTGATAATTATTCTCCTCCCTTCCCTTCCTCCTTTTCAACCTTCACCCTCTTCTGCCTTCCTGTGTAAACAGGCAGTGTCTGCTTAGTGGTAATTTAAAGAAGAAATTTATGTCAAATATATCTAGGCATTAGCAGCTGGAAGCTAGGAGATAATGCTGACAAAACTGCGGGTTGATGCATTTATATTTGATTGCATTTTCCAACATTTTAGTGACATTTTTGTTATAAAAATAACAAAAGTCACAGGACTTTTTTGTGTGTATGAAATAGAAAGGGCATGTGAATTAGGTGCATCAACATCTCAGTTTGTGTGCATTATTTTGTACAATTTCACTTCCAACGAGTGATATGCATAACCTATAGTTAATAACCAACAGATAAAACCTTTCACTTTGGGAGCAGAGATGGATTCAATTGTGTGCCTTCCAGTGGCGTAACTAGGGTTGGTAGCGCCCGGTGCAAGAAACAGAATTGACGCCCTTATCCTCCACCTGAGAATATGTTAGGCGCGGGTAGTGGAAAGAATTCTTGAAAGAATTGCCCCGCGCGAAATTTTGGACAAATAAGGCCTACCACTAATTAATTTGGGTTACTAGCGTGAATATTTTGACTTTCATAGCTTGGAGGGGCGCAGAATCTATGCTGCATTGGTCAATTTGGCGCCCCCTTAAGGGTGGTGCCCGGGGCATGTTGTCCCCCCCACCCCATAGTTACGCCACTGGTGCCTTCTTAATAGAAACACAGTATCTCACTTATGTAAAAGAGTTAGAAACTCACTCTCCAAAAGTGTGAGAAGAATTACAAATCAATCCAAAAGAGTGAAATCATACTTTAAGGAGTGAAAACCACTCTTTTGAAGTTATGATGTAAGGGACATTACTCATTTTCTAATTTATTTACCTAAAAATGTCACATTTTAATGAGCTATTCCTTTGAAACTAAATGGAGTAGAAACTTCATATTTGGTGTGCAGAATACATGACACATTCTCTCAGTCGGGGTTGTTCCATCTAGTGCACTTACCCATTTCTCCCGCCTGTCAAAGGGGACACCTCACAAAATCCCTATTGGTTTGTACAGGGCATTTCAGTTTCAGTCATTTTTCTTTGCATAGAAAACACCAATTTGCTTTTCCTTTAGTAATTATTGGTAGTTTATTCCCCTGATAAGAAATCAAACTTTTTGAATTGTTTCACCAAGAGGTATTTATTTTATGACATGTTTTGTAATTTCCCCCAATGAGTACAACGGTAAGTGTTTCCTTCACGAGGGCGCAAGATGGAACAGCCAAATCTCAGCAAAAACAACCAATGGGATGTAGCGATCTATCGTTAGTGACATCATGCCGAATCGACAGAATGTAACAAACTCAAAAATGCGAGTCCGTGAAACTCAAACATGCGAGTCCACAAGAGGTGGCAAGAATGTTATTGAGATCGGGAGAGAGATTGAGATCGAGGGTTAGGGGAGAAGGGAGAAGAGAAGAAAGATATAATTGAGAATGAATAGAGAGAATCAGTGGTGTAGATTTCTTTTTGACATTGGGGGGATCGGGTTGGAAAAAATTTCTTGAAGTATAGTGAATCCAGCACCTTTTGGCGATCATATAAGTTTCTGGTACATATGTGTGCAAAGTGCACAAAAAATTTGCCATATTGAAGCTAAAATGATGAAATATGGTGCAAAAGTTGAATATATTCGCGCGAAGCACGCACAAACTTTTTTGGGCTAAAATGGCCAAGTATGAGGTTAATTTGGTCAGAAACCCACATACAGGCGTCAACATGGGGGATGATTGTATGGACCACCCCCCTGGCAAATAGTGGGGGGATTTATCCACCCCCCCCCCATATCCTCTGGGATCTATGCCTATGGAGAGAAGATAAAGATACTTAGAGCAAAGTAGAGGTGAAAAGAGGATAAAGAGAGATAGAAGGGAAGAAGAGAGAGAGAAAGAAAAGATGTAAAACTGATAAAGGATATGCATGCAGTGGAACCAAATTCACCTCGATAACTGAATGGAAATTGCAAGCATTGGGCTATTCCATTTAAAATCCACACTACCCCTGTGGAAGATTTTGGAAATATCTTCTACAGGGGGAGTATGAATTTTAAATGGAATGAGCACATTAGGCAGTTCCAGTTGAATTTCATACACCCTCTGAGAAAGTTTCTCCTTGAATCTTCCCCTGAGGGAGAGTGCATGGGTTTTAAATGGAGCTGCCTAATGTGTTCATTCCATTTAAAATTCATACTCCCCCTGTAGAAGATATTTCCAAAATCTTCCACAGGGGTAGTGTGGATTTTAAATGGAATAGCCCATTTAGTTTGACTTATGAGCCTAGTTGAATGCCCCAGACTCTATATTTACAAGTCATATTTGCACACGCATATCATATTCACTGTTTAAACGATTCCCATGTATCTGTGTTACACGAAAGAAACGGAGAGTCTCTTTGGATGCGACATGAACTTCCTTACCAGAGAAGATATAGTCCACTTCCCACAATGCATTTCTTCAATTTCAGTTTTTTGTACCGATTTGCTATCTTGGTAAACATGAGTCGATAGTGACAAAAAGTACATCAATGAACAGAGCACATCCAGATCTTGCAAAATATGTTTATGTCTTGACTATCAATGTTTAGCCGGTCTATTCTCAACATGAAAACAAATGGAATCTGTACAAAGTAATAGGGAGGGTCATTTGATGTAATGAGGTGATGCATCAATGTTGCAAAGGATTCTGGGAAGGGCAAGATATCTTCTATGCTTCCTCACACAATAACGAAATGAAACCTAATCTTTATGAGAAGATTTTATGACCGTTGAATATGTATAAAACGTAAGAAATAAATGCAGTGGACCCGACGTTCACGTGTTTACATGAAGCTTAGGCAACCTCTATCAAAACAATTCATGAAATTTATATCAGTCCTAGGAATACATTGCATGCATTAAACATGGGGGACACATAAATTGTCGATGCTGAATTTTGTTAAAGTGGTTTTGTGTAAAGTGTGTGGCATGTTAACCCTGTGGGCACTGCTGTCTTTCTTTCAGTATCTCTGATTGGTTAATTGCATGATGGAATTGACTGAGTAACCAATCAAAATAGAGCTTTTAAATCTCTTAGCAATTTTAAGCTTAACCCCTTCAGCCCCTACTGGACATTCTTACTATATCTCTGATTGGCTGAATATGTGATAGAGGCCTCTTGGTAACCAATTATAATAGTTCTTAGAGACTGATAATTCAGTCTGTAGTGCCCATGAGGTTAAGATGCAAACATTAAAAAATGAAATGATAAAATATATTTTACTGTGCAAATGTTCTATGCCGGACATTCTACTATGTGTCATTATTGCTCTTTTGCATCAGGAAAATATGACAGACCAGCAAACTATCGTTTAAAAGTTATAAAATGTCTAAATATATGGGGTTATACTAAAAGATTAGAAAAAAGTTTTGAATATTCTGTAGCTTTATTTTATAATGTTGTCAAAATGTTATTGTAAAATTATAGAAACAAGTTCTTTTGTTAACTCTTCAATAACATAATACATGCATGTAATAATGATTTGTTTTTTATTTATGAAAATATTTATAAGTGGAAATTAAGATATTCTCTGACTACATTTATTTGCTCTTTTAAATATGTTTTGAGAACATTTTGTCTTTCCTTGCGCTTCTTTTAATAATCAAATGCAAATTCAGCAGCTCAACAACATTTCTAATATGTGACACAATCTGGGGTCCATTTAACTAAACTTTTAAGCCTTTGTAATAACGAATAAATAAATAACTCAAGTAACCGTTCATAAAGTTACGAATACTCAATACCAGATGTAACTTTATGAAATGGAATTTCGACTCGTCATAAGTTACAAACGATTTTGAGACTTTTGAAGTTTCGTAAAGTTTAGTGAAATGGACCCTGGTCCATGGAAGTCAAAGGTGGCCAATTGTAAATTGGGATAAAGGCAAAAATATGGAGTAAAAAAACAATAAAAGACATAACAAAATATACATCGCAAAACTTCATAACTTTAGAACCAAGTATATGCTAGACCTTTGGTGTTTTCAGTATATGATAGCCAAATGTTTGTATAAGGTAATAATTATGATAAGTTTCAAAAATGCCTCCCTGGCCTCCATGGACCAGATCGTGTCACATGAGTTTATTGCTGTTTATTCAAACGGTAAATTGTCTACAGGGAATTAACTTTTTATTCTTGAATGATAGAGTATACAATATAAGCATTAGGCATATTATTTACAACACTCTTAAGTAACTTTTAACCATTATTGCAATTCAAATACTTTTCTCTTCAGCAAGTAGCACTTTGTTTATTTGTATAGAGTTTAGTGGAATATATACAGTGTCCACTTGAATACAATTAGAAGTGCTATCTTCAGTAGATAGCATCTTGATATGAATGAGATAATATCAAAATGTTGCCTAAAGGCTGGTTCAAAGTGAATATTCGAAGGCGAATATTCGGCTTCGAATACTTTTTGTGACGTCAAAATATATACGGCAACGAATAAAATATGATGACACGCCGAGTTGAACCGGATTAAATATCGCGCAACTGATAGTGAGATACTATTGATTTATATGAAAGGCTCGAGGTCACCTGAATAGTGAACGATGATTTCAAAAATCCCCAATGAAAATTAAGGCATCTGGAATGAGCGTTTTGAGCGTTTCGACAGTATTTTTGTGGGACATGAGAGCACATCAGACATATCGAATTACATTATGAATACGAAGAATGTCTTTCTGATATCAAATAATTTTCATTTTTTGAAATTCACGATATAATACAAATTTCATGACAAATTATTAAAATTTGATATTTTTCACATATTGATATATAACAGTCCTCAAGTAAATATTATAAATCTAATGATATTTTCTTAAAGTGTATGTAGCTGGGAGGAAAAGCCGACGATCAATTGAAAATTTTGCCCTTTCATATTGAAGATATGGATTTTTTTCCCAAAAAGACGTAATTTTTTTTGGTGTTTTGACAGGCTCTCAAGACTGCAAACCCGATTCTGCCATTTTTTAATTCGCGGACCTATTTTCTCAATAATGATAAAAATGCGACTTTTTTGGTGACTCAAATTTATGTATAGGCTTTCCACTTTTATTTAAGCTATAATTCGCCACTCTTTCTGATTAATAAGTCTAAAGCCTCAAATAGTTTCTGTATTTTACCGAACTCATTAGGGTTACACAAATGGCGCATTGATTTAGTGGTGTGCCCTTATTAGTGCAGTACAAGCATACCCATTTTTATATGATATGAAAATAAAGGAAAATGCCTGGCAGGCAATAGCATTCCAATGCTGTAGTGATGGTAAGTAATGTTTTATGCAAATAATATGATATTTAGGCTTACAAACATAACCTAAATGTACAAGTGAATGTTTCCATACTAACGTAGCTCCATTTAAATCGACTGATGCAGAAAAAAAAGTCTAACTCCAAATTCAGATTTATGCCTCCACCCCGGTTTTACATAAATAATGTTTGGCCCCAGTTCTAGGTCCCCATATGCATCTGTCCCTGGCAGAGGATGTGTGAGGGTCTGGGGGTGGTAAATCATTGGTTATTGATATAAAATGCATTTGCCATGTAGGTTCACCCATTTTTGTCATCTTTTCCGCACTAGCGAATTCTTGACGTTTTGGCACCTATAAACGATGTTATTTTAAGGAATAAAGATGTAATGCGTTGTTATCAGTCAAATTCATAATTATAATTAATAATTAAGAGGGCAAAATAAGTAATATGTAGGAATGGATATATATATAGCGCTTTGCAATGAATATCTTCATAAACTATGCAGAACAACCAAAACCACGAGCGTTGGTACCATATAATTGCGTGTTCTTTTAAAATAAATTCTTGTTTATTTCTATAATTTGTGAATCAGGCATTAAAACACATTTAGGCCCTAGCAATGTAGGCCTACACAAGTTCGGAACGCGACCTTTTATCTTTTGACGCGTATTTCGGTCAAATGCCAAAATTGATTGCTCAATGAATCATGAAATGAGAGCAATACTACTTTGATGATACCGATCTCAAGTGGATATCAGCCAATGAAAAAAGTATTCACCTGAAATATATTTGTAGGAGTTGAATTTTGTTGAACTCGACAGATATATATTTGGTTGGTCACCGTGGGTGGTCTCATATATAACACTTGTGAGGGCTGTCATATTTGTTGTCGCTTCAATCATATCTTATGATATTGATATATTTATTTATTTATTTATATTTATTTATTTATTTATTTATTTATTTATTTATTTATTTATTTATTTATTTATTTATTTATTTATTTATTTATTTATTTATTTATTTAATTATTTATGTATTTATTGACTTATTTATTTATTTTTTATTTATTTATATCTATTGACTCATTAATTTCTTGATTTGCTTTGCAGTTGAAACATACAAGAAGGTATGGGTCAACCTCCGCGCCTGTTACAGGCAGGTCGTAAATGCCCCGGAAAGCGTTAAACGGGTGGAGTCGGTGGGGTCTACTACGGGGTCCAGGGGCAAAGCCCAGGCGGGGGTCAAGGGGCTGAGCGCCATGAAGCTCCTGGTTTTTGGCATATTAGAAAATATCAGTGTTTCAGAGTACAAATTTCACAATGAAAGTAGTAGGCCTATAGATTTTCTTCTCTCTTTCTTTCCATTTTCTCTTCTCCCTTGAGTCCCTTCCCTTTTCTCTTCTCCTTCCCCTTTTCTTCCCTCTTTTTCTTTTCTTCTTTCCCCTTTCTCTTCCCTCTTTCTTTCCCATTTTTCTCTTCTCCCTTCCCCTTTTTTCTCTTCTTTCCCTTTCTCTTCCCTTCCCTCTTTTTCTCTCTTTCCCCCTTTTCCCTTCCCAATTTTTGACTCTTCCAGGTTTTTTTTTTCCGGGGGGCAGCTTGCATCCCCGGCCCCCACTGGTTACGCCACTGCTCCTATTTAGACCCATTTATATAGACATTAAATCATGACAATAGTTCAATGGAGTTTACCTATTATGATTTTATTTACTTCGTTAAGGAAATTCTCTAAATTTTGCTTACCTTGGTCAACGGGCAATACTAGGGCAACGCTGTGAATTGTAGAAATATATCTTTCTCCGGTTCATAGTTTTATATTCGCCGCATATATTTTGACGCCTAAAACGTATTCGAAGCCGAATATTAGCCTTCAAATATTCACTATGAACCGACCCTTAACCATGAGGATGCATATTTGACACGATTAAGAGGAATGAGTCGGATGTCGCTAATATTGTTTTTGAGATATTGACAAAAACAGTGTTCAAATTTTTATGTTTTATATTGTTTTAAGCCATTGATAGGTATGTTCATAAAATTTTGAAGTTCAATATTTTTAGGTGAAAGTTCTTTCATTTGAAAGAGAATCAAATTACCTAAACAATAAGGGGTCCGGTCAATCATGTTTCTAGTGCATATACTTTTGAAGTTATTTACAGACAAAAATAGTGTCACCAAATTGTCCAAAATTTTGTGTGTGAAATTGTGACAGCAGGCACATGTTCAATGTACACTACTGTATGTGACCCCAGATGACCTCCTATTCTTTACTGTAAGAAAGCTGTTTTGGATGGTCTTGATTTACACACAAATTGCTTTTGAGCTAAATCGAGTGTCGACTTGGTGGAACATGGATTGCACTATGTGATAGTTTATGAATCCATTATTATCCCAGTACCAACATAAGTCAACATCACTTAGGTTTTGGTTGTCAAAATTAATTTTTAGTAATTTTTTCCATTGAGCCCAACAGTAAAGCCATTTTTGGACCGTACAGGCACATTCCACTTCCCTATGGACGAATAGCGCCACCTATAGTATGAGATGTGAGCCTGGCTACCATTGATAAATTGCTAATAAGTCGGTAACCAGGTGTCCGATTTTGATGGGGTTTGCATCAAAATATAGCATTCGTAAACTGCCAGAAAATGATGTAAAAATTTGTAAATTAAAAATTGCTGACATGTGACTCATTCCCTTTGATCATGTCACATATTAGTAGAGGCTAGATCTGGGATCCCATGAGACTAACCAGGTGAAGAAGTTTTGTAGTTGTTTTATTTGGGTACTTTAGTGGATGCTGAACAAGACTTATTCGGTTCCACCTCGGGAGAATGGGGGGGACTCTATAAAGAGGGTATACAAAATAGCCACCAAAATCCCATTTAATTGCATTTGAGTACCCTTCAAAGTGTTCTGGATTGTTTAATTTGAGGAAACATGGGTTTTCTTGATTCTGAGAGCTTTAAATGATATGTTGATAAAGAATTGTCATTGTAAATTCAATATTTTGGTGCTTTTAAAGTAAGCTTCAGAATAAGGCAAAATAAGGCAAAGGCAAAATACCATATTTCAGTCAAAAGGCACGTATAATATTATGCACTTAGGCCTGTGAGAGTTTTTTAATACAGTATAAGTAAAACTAAGCTTTTTAGCTTTTTGGACTCTTGATTTTAAAAGAATCATGCACAAGAGAGCTTTATATTTGAAATGACACCCTATACATAAAATGGATTTTTATGTTTGAAACTTACAGCATACAGTTGTATACAATTAAAAGTGCTATCTTCAGTAGATAGCATCTTAATTTAGGAGATGGCATCCAAAGGTCACTTTTAACCATGAGGTTGCATAGAACTAGTGTTATTGCTAGATGTGATAGAGTCAGGGGTGAAGATGAAGAATATGATAGACGCCAAGATGTGACACTCTTGGGCAATCTGGGAAGCACAAGTTCAAAGTTTGACCATCCCACCATTATATGCTTATATTTGTATTTGTATGGGTTGATGGAAAAATAAATTATACTGAACTGAAGTTAATGCAATAGTCAAACTTCAAATTTAACCAACCTTTCTGGTGGATTGGGATTCAGAAAATACATACACCAGGCACAAAAAGAAACTCGTCAGTTATATTCATCCTTGCTGTTCAACAACCTGATAATTTTGGATTATTCTGAAATATACATTTTGTTAATTGGACTTTTCTTTCTCATTTGACACCCTGTTCGTGAACATTGAGCAAGAATTGACCAAGATATGCGCCTCAAACTCTCAAACCCCAAAATGAAAAGTTGCAATTTTAACAATTCAACTGTGCCTGTTACACTGTGTGCTTTATTGATTGTCCCGTGGTGCTTGTGTGCAATACAACGATGTGTTCCCATTGAAAATCGTTGAAAATGCAACTTTTGATTTTGGGGTTTGAGGCTTTGGAGGGCATATCTTGGTCAATTCTTGTTCGCTTATCACGAACAGGGTGTCAAATGAGAAAGCAAAGTCCAATTAACAAAATGTATATTTCAGAATAATCCAAAATTTTCAAGTTATTGAAAAGCAAGGATGAATATAACTGACGAGTTTCTTTTTGTGCCTGGTGTATATAGCTTGAGTACTGTATAATTATGATAACTTAGCAAATAAGATGTTATGGTTAGGTTGCGGAAAATATAATTTAAAGGAGGATTTTGTGATCCTATAGCATCCTCTTTTTATGACATTTTTCAGTAGATATCCACAAAAAAAGCTTACTCCCCAGATTTTGCGTTTGCGAGTTATGCATGATTTAGTGTATTACACGGCTCCATAGGCCACTGTTGTAATTCAAATTTGGCGATATTTTTGCTAAATGAATTAATCTGCAAGAATTTTTTGGTATATACATAAACATTTTATAGCCAGAGGTATCCAGTGGAATAAAAATCTCAACTTTTTAAAAGAAAAGTTGGGGGATGAGGCTGTGGATCACGAAATGCCCTTTTAAGCTATTGTCAAGCTAAAATGTGATGAAAGTAGATACCCAGCAAACACAAAAACGTTTTAAAAACGTTTTAAATAAGTTATATTTTGGCTTTTGGTTTAGGTAAAAACGCGTTTTAATAACATTAAAATGTCGGGTTATATAAAGGTCATGATAACGTTTTAAAACGTTTTGTATGAAAACACACTACAACAATATTTTTAAATGTTTTCAAAAATGTTATTGTAAACTATTTTTGCAAACATTTTTGCCAAATATTGTGTCAATACTTAAATAACATTATGTTAAAATATTTGAACCCAGCAAACACAGAAATGTTCTTAAAATGGTTTTTTCAAAACCTTTTAATAACATTTAAATGTCGGGTTATATCAAGGTCATGAAAACGTTTTTAAAACGTTATTGAAAATATTTTGGGCAAACATTTTTGCAAAATATTTTTCAACTCCCAAAAATAACATTCTGTTTAGAATGTTTTGTATCAAGTTTTCAAGAATGTTTTTGGAATGTTATTAAAACGTTTTTATACAGTTTATATAACCCGACATTTAAACGTTTTCTGTAAAACATTTTTGTTTGCTGAGCAGTATATTATCAAAAAATGTTTTTTAAGGTTATGAAAACGTTTTACTCTTACTCTTAATGTACCCTTTATATAACCCGACATTTAAACGTTTTCTGACAACCTTTTATAACCTTTTGCGAATGATGTCGAAAACGTTTTGTGTTTGCTGGGTATATGCATGGCCATGAATGTTGAGAATATGCAAAAAGATCACAGCAAAAATGTATCATACGTTCAAGCATCATCTAAAGAATTAAACCTAATCAGAGAAAGGGCTAGCAACCTGCTACCTTTGAAGTTAAAGTCTCATTTAGTTGTTGATCTTCAGTACATAATGTCAAGCTTAATTATTAATCCACTCTATGCAGCATACCAACTCTCCTGATGTTTTCACTGACATTCAGAACAGGTCACAAAATGTCAGCGGAATGCCAATATGCTTTTGTAATCATCAGCTACTTGCCATTGTTGCCAGAGGGGGGACAATTTTTAACCCTTTTGATTATCCTAGGTGAGATTGGGCCTCCCACTTGAGAGAAAGAGAGCAGGGTTGCCAAATTGTAGCCCAATTGAGTGACTTTTGAAGATTTTTCACTCTGACTTTCAAGTATTTTTTCTATACTTTTGAAGATATTTTACTGTGACTTTCAGGTGTTTTTTCTGTAGAAAGGAATGGTTATGAAAATATTGGGCAACTTTTCAACATTTGTTACCATAATTTCATTGAGTTACCTGTCCCATAGAATCCAATTGTTAAGGCACCAGAAACAAATTTGTTCGATCTTTTGAATGACCGCTGATGCTGCTTCGATGCTTGTTATCAATGAACTATCAACTAATTAATCAGATTTAACGCTAATTTTATATTGGTCATTATCACTACATGCATAAATTACTATTTTATCATAATTAACAATAGTAAATTGATTGATTTCATAAATAATAAAGATCGACCAACCATCGGTGGTCGATCAAAAGATTGAACTAATTTGTTTATATTGCCTAATGCTCTGCGTGATAGCCACCCAGGGCTCTCCATAGGCTTCAACATAAAAAGTTTTGAGACATTATCTTAAAATATCCAGAGCTGCCTCGAGAGCTGCCTTAAGAACTACAATACTAGGCTTGTTTGTACTCATTTTAATGCATTTTTCATGCTGATTCCAAATAAAGTCATGAAAATTTACAATTTTTAAATTGTTAAATTTGTTAAAAAAACATTTGAAACTTGTCGTCTGCAATCTTCCCACGTGGAGAGAAGCTGAAAATTGGGTGAGTTTTTGGTGCTTTGATCCACAATTTGGGCTGATAATGATTGGCAACCCTGAAAGGGAGCTGTTGACTTCCTCCCAGGTAGTTGTCTTCGTTGGAGATTTGAATAAAGACAGTTTGAATCAAATAATATAGGATATTTTGTCTTAGTAAGAAGAAAACAGTAGAGAGAAGATAAACTTGATTATCATAAATTCATAATTATTGAATTTCATAATCCTATATATATATGTGATGTGTCATGTCAAAAGGAGACACTTTTGGGCAGGTTATCAATTTTGAGGTTTTCCCCAATGAAATTGGACATTCCTAAGCGGAGATATTGAGTTCGTAAGTTATGGTATTATAAAATTGGAAATTGAAATATGTGACCATCCAGCACAACTGAGCCCTGAAGTCGCCAATCATCATTTTTGAGATATTCAACCAAAATATTCTGCTTGAAATTAGCTTTAAAATGATGTACACCATCAGGCACAAAAAGAAACTCGTCAGTTATATTCATCCTTGCTGTTCAATAAGTTGATAATTTTGGATTATTCTGAAATATACATTTTGTTAATTGGACTTTTCTTTCTCATTTGGCACCCTGTTCGTGAACATTGAGCAAGAATTGACCAAGATATGCGCCTCAAACTCTCAAACCCCAAAATGAAAAGTTGCAATTTTAACGATTCAATTGTGCCTGTTACACTGTGTGCTTTATTGATTGGCCCGTGGTGCTTGTGTGCAATACAACGATGCGTTCCCATTGAAAATCGTTGAAAATGCAACTTTTGATTTTGGGGTTTGAGGATTTGGAGGCGCACATCTTGGTCAATTCTTGTTCGTTTTTCACGAACAGGGTGTCAAATGAGAAAGCAAAGTCCAATTAACAAAATGTGTATTTCAGAATAATCCCAAATTATCAAGTTATTGAACAGCAAGGATGAATATAACTGACGAGTTTCTTTTTGTGCCTGGTGTATATCATGTCTATAGTACTTGACATTTAAGAAGTGAAAAATCAATAAAACAGTCAATAAATCCTTTGTTTCCTATTGTTTATTGTTAAGTTCAATGGAGCATATCTCAATAGTGGCACTGGTGACATCCGGGCTCAGTTGTGGTGGATGGTCACATATTGGCCTTTAAAAATATTATTGACAATGTTGAGAGTAGGAATTACCTTGAAAAATGTCTCAAAAAATACAAGATACCAGTCATATTCCGGTCTGAAACTATCAGACAATATTTTTAACATTAATAACATCACAAATTCGCAACAAACCCAAATTGTAAAAAAAGCACCCCGGGCAGTTTTTTGGCTATTTCTCCATTTACGATCCTGCCCAAAAGTGTCTCCTTTTGACATGACACGTCACACATTCGGCTTATAATGTAGATTTTCTCAAAGATGTCTGTGTTATGTGTGTATTCAAGAGCATAAGAGGCTCAAACAGTTGTTTTAGGTTATATTTTTTATGAACAGAGTTTAAATTGGACGAGGCAATGTATGGTATGACATGATGTATTCATGCTTTTCTTAAGATTAATGCTTTGCTATTTCGCTTGATGGATAGTTATAAGCACAAAAAAGCGACCTGAACGTTTCAACTTCAAGGACAAATTTGTAAATGTATTGAGCTAGTACATTGGGCTATTCCATTTAAAATCCACACTACCCCTGTGGAAGATTTAGCTAAAGTTGTCCACTGAGGTCTTCTGCACAGGGAGTATAAGTTTTGAATAGAATAGACAAATTGGGTAACTTCCATTTGAAATACTCAATATATTTGTGGAAGATATAGGTAAAGCCATAATACAGGGGAGTATGAGCTTCAAAATGATCAACCCTGACTAATTACATTCGAAAAACATACTCCCCCTGTGGAAGATATTTCCAAAATCTTCCACAGGGGGTGTGTGGATTTTAACTGGAATAGTTCATTGGATGCTATTTTCATTAATTTTCATCATTTTACTTAACTTTATCCTCAACTTATCAAATCCTCAATTTCCCCCTACTGATGATATCCCCTGACTAAAGATAGAGGACATGGCCCCTACACCCCTCCCACTTTGTGAATGCAACCAAAGCAGTGAGCATGCTGTGCACTTAACTAAGTCACCTTTACTCGCCTCACTCTACCCAAGTAGATTTAGGTATTTGCATAATGTACTAGTAAGGTAACATACTGGTTGTACAAAGGTGTTGTGAAGCACACTGAGCAGATGTTACAACACAGGGGACATTGGGCCCCAATGCTAAACCAACCAGGAGAGTGCCACTCCACAGTGCATTGACCACCTCATACACCTTTTTCGTAAATCTCAATTTCCTTTTCTCGTTCACATATATAATACAGTCACCCTATTCAACTTCCCCATTGGGCTAGGCTATTCCAGTTGAAATCCATACACCCCCTGTGGAAGACATGACCTTAATCTTCCACACATGGAGAGTGAATTTCAAATGGGGTTACCTGAATGGGTGATTCAATTTGAAATTTATACCCCCTGTGTGGGAGATTCAGGTCATGTATTCCATACAGGGTGTAGGGATTTCAACAGGAATAGCCCATTATGCACTCAATTAGGTGAACTAGAAATGAGAAACAAAATGTAAAAGCTTAAGCGAGTATACGCTATACCCGGCGTTCCATCTCGGATAACATTTGTATTCAAATAAAGGGAGACATGAGGAAGTCACTGTGAAAGTATAGCTAGTATAGAGAGGCTTTTACACATCCTGGTTAGCTTAGGTTACATCATCGTCAGTCCTCAACGTTACACCGCAAATTATGGATTTCACAGACCTACAAAACTGACCCAATCCGAAGAATCTGATTTTATGCTAATATCCTATTTGTTCTATACACATTCACTCATAATTGAAGTTAATTTTATGAAAATATTTGAATTTTTACAGTTTTACTTTATATGTGTATACTTTCTCCAAAATTTTGAAAAGATTTGAGTCAGTTTTAGTATTTAATGTTCATGTTCACCCACACACGCTGAAGGTTAATGATTTGCGCTCTGGTAAATAGGCTTCAACATAAAAAGTCCCAACTTTTTGAGATATTTTTTCCAAATATCAAGAGCTATTTTAAGAACCACTGAACCAATACTAGGCTTGTTTGTACTCATTTTAATGCATTTTCCATGCTGGTTCCAAATATGGTCATGGAAATGTATAATTTTAAAATTTTTGAATTTTTACAGAAAATTTAGAACTTGTCGTCTGCAGTCGAAACACATTTGCAGAGGGTTAAGTGATAGGTGATTGCCTGAATGACTTGACCAGTACTCATTCAGTTGACTTCAAACATATTGTGTTACCTGCAAGTCAAGTTTCCTACTTCATAGATCTGTTGGTTCGAAACATAATGAGAAATTGTATATATCGTTAATTTCTATTTGAAAACTTTCTCAATTTCAGAGTATTTTTCAATTGAAAGTCCTTAAATTTGGAAGAGAGCTACACATATGGGAGCCCTGGTGAGGAGAAAATCTACCTTGCTCGAGTGTCACAAAGTGATAAGATATTCTGAGCAGTGTTTTCTTACAGAATTGTGTAAATGAGTGCCAGTCACTGTGATGTCCAAACGTGTCTACCGCCATCACACATCATTGCTTCCTTGAGGGAACAAGTTAGTAATTTTATCGAGCACTCAAAATGTGTTGCTTTAAACACAAAACAATATTATATTTAATTTAAAACGTTATCAAAACATTTTTCCAAAAAACTTTACATCGCATATCTCAATCATTGTGTTTCTACTGAGTAAATGGTTGTGGGTGAATTTGGGGTGATGCGAGGAATACATGGTAACAACCCCAGCAGAAACAGATTGGTGCGCACATCGTCCCAATAAAGCCTTTTTTTGAAGCTCGAAGACATACAGTCTCTATGTATTGTATGATGGAACTGTAATTTTTGTTCATCTGTGCCCCCAAATTTTTTTTTAGCCCCCCTTCCCCGACCAAAAAAGCTGGCTACGCCCTGCAGAATTTCCATTATATCATTTATAAGGGAAGCATTCACTTCAAATACTCATTAATCCACCCTGTGGCAAGTCCAAATCCATGATGTCCATTATTGTAGTAGACTACTGCCATCACTACACAGGTCCTTAGAGAAACTAAAAGTTAATGGTTCAGAGGGGGAGGCATACTCTGACAATAAATGTGACATACTTTTGCCTCCTGCTGTACTGTGAAAAGTAGATGTATTTTAATGGGAAAGATTTTGTTATATGCGTAGCTACATCATAGTATTAAGGAAAGATGTCTATTATCCTACTATTGTTGATATGCCAAAAACCAAGATGTGAGGTGGGGTGTGGGGGGAAGCAGGGAGGAGTGCAGATGAATTACTATTGTTTCAAGGACATCACATTAACCAGGTGGTATGCGCCGTGCATTCTCTAAATTCAGTAAATTTCCATCGTCAAGCTTGTAATTGAATGGGATTATTTTGAAATTTTAAAACGCGTTTGAAATATCACAAACAAATAGGCCTATGTTAATAAATAATATAAATACAAGCTAAAACCGTTGGGGTTCGATAATGAACCCCACAAAATTAACCGAGTATATGGAAAATGCCATACGACCGGGCGGTTTCACAAGTTCTATCGTGCCACTCGCCACCTGACATTAACCCTAACACTGATGAGTCAAAGAAAGAACAAAAAAGAGAGAAGATGAACAAAAGAGTCACTTGGTACTCCAGGGAATTGAACCCGGGATTGAACCTGGGACCCCTCGCGTGCCATACACAAGATCACAGGGGATGCCATACAGTGTTTGCATCATGGCATCATGTGGGATGCATGCTTGGAGGCAGTGGTTTTCCTTGTGTAAGATTTTCTGTGGTTTTAGGGTTAAAACGTACCATTTTTTTGCGGACATTTTTCTCCTTCCGGGGACATTCTGCACGTCTTGAAAGTATATAATCCAGCAAGGCAGTAAAGTGCATGGAGTGTTAGGAAAATTATAGACAAACTTTCAATCAATGATATCGATTTCATCTCTCTAAATAAAAATAAATTCCTCACAAGTGCCTACAGGAAAATACTAAGCCTAACATTCATTGTATTCCACTACTTTCATGATCGCAAGTAACTAACTCTCTCCTTGCGGGTGTCGTCGACGACAAGTTTTAATTTCTTTTTAATTAAAAAATTTCAGAATTGTAAATTTTCGTGACCATATTTAGAATCAGCATGAAAAATGCAATACAATGAGTACAAACAAGCCTAGTATTAGTTCAGTGATTCTTAAGATATATCGATATTTGTTGAAAATATCTCAAAAACTGAAGCCACTGGTTAGCATGCAGAGCATTAGACACCATTCCAAATTTGTTTAAATCTTTATACTTTTTTATGTGGCAAAAATAGTTCAGCAATTTTCTGGGAAAAAACAGCAATCAGAAAATATTGCACCATTCCGGTGTACTCCATTGACATTGATACGTTGTAGCAATCTCATGTTTGAATTATATAAGAGTTGCAATTTTATTCGTTGAGCTCACAGACAAGATAATGAGTATTTTCTATAATGTATTATCTTCAGTAGTATATCAAAGTCACAAAGAGTCGTCAAATTGCCAATCAGATCCTATCAGTCAGAACTAGGCCGCAGTGTGGTAGTTCATACGGGATAGGATATCTGCACCAATGTGCATCAATGGCCTGCATCGTGTCTTGAGGTGCACCACAATACTGGAATGCACAGTGAATATGATAAAATGAGGGAGCGATTACCGAATAGGGTGCCACTCTATTAGTCTTATTACAAGACTGCCCTACCCTAACCCTAAACCCTAACCCTAAGTCCGCAAACGAGGACTGGACTCAATTCTAGCAAGTTACACTCTATTCAGTAATTTTAAATTGTGCTATTCCAGTTGAAATACATACCCCCTATGGAAGACATAACCTTAATCTCCCACACAGGGGGTGTAGATTTTAAATGAAGTCGCCCATTCAGGTAACCCCATTTGAATTTTGCACTCCCTCTGTGGGATATTAAGGTCATGTCTTCCACAGGGGGTGTATGGATTTTAACGGAATAGCCAATATAATTCACCTTTTTGGTAAATGGTTAGACCACTGATGTCGTCACGCCGATGCGCATGTTGTTACTGCACACTTCACAGCTGGGCAGTAACCCCGGCATTAACGATGCTCGCTAAATAATGTATCAGGGTGATGTCAAATAACGTCATCTCAGATCTACCTGCAAAGGTTTATGGGATTTACCGAAATAGGCTGATTGAATCTAGGGATCCCAAAATTTGTTTGTATAGTTTATACCTAGATTGGTCTGCAAGGTACACACACTTCGACATATTTAAAAACCTCAGATTTATTCAAAAATGCAGTACCTTTAGGGCTTGCGTTTCATTAGTTCCTTAAAAGTACATAACTATTGTTTGAAAATCATAATTTTTAAGAAAAAAATGAGGACCTCTTTAGCAAAGCTTACAATATTGCTCTAAATCATGATTAACCCCCTGGACATTACTGGTCATCTAACAGCATTTCTGATTGGTTGATAACTTCAAATACTCATTTCAACTGCCAATTATGACTAGGCTTTAAACTGTTTATGGTCATGGGTCAAACTTGCATTTGCAGATGATCTTATTAATTAATACCCTCCTTGATTGGTTCAAAACTGGACACAATGTTCATTTTGGCCAATCGGCATGTAGTTCTAATGGGGTTAAGCACAGATTGATCTGGATTTGGGTTGTGCCACATCGATACAGGCTTAGTATCCCAGTGTGGAAAGCACTGAGTGGTGAATTGGCGATGATGAGGATTCAACTGATGCATATTTAATCTACGCATAATTGGCAATTTAAGGGTGAAATATGAATATTGATTAGGCATTGCAGTTCTGTTCCAATGCTTTTACCATTCCCTGTACGCTTGACATCCTCCTACATGTAGTAGGTGTATACTGCAACCTTTTTAACATTTACCAAAATTCAACATAGTTTTGTAGGAAAAAATGTGCGACTAATTTTTCTTTCTTTTAAATAAAAGCATTTAAAAAGACAACTAATTTTTTTTTTAATAATCCGTCAGGGAATATAAGATAAGCGGAAGGAATTAATGATTCACAGCACATTCACATTGAAGCACATACTAGAGGGGGCGCTTAGTGGAAAGGTGGGTGTACGCATGGATGTGCGACATTTTCAGCATAACTTTGGGTTGGAATTTGCAGAGAAACTAGTTTAGAGATGTGGTGTTTTTCAAAATATTCCCCTAAATACAGTGGCGTGCGCAAAGGGGGAGGGCAGGGGCATTGCCCCCCACTTTTGTTGGTCATTGGGGGATTCGGGGGAAAAATGTTTAAAACGTCAAAATTTGCTCCTAATCAGACTCCATTCAGGGGAACTGAACAACCTGGCCCCTCCACTTTCAATGTGCTGCGCACGCCACTGCCTAAATCTGTAAAAAGTGCTGATTCTTCAGCAAAATTTGAGAACATTTTAGCCAAATTTGTGAAAATTGGAAAAACTTTTAACAGAAATAATAAAAAAACAAGTGTATTTTGAGGTCTCTTTTTGCGTGAAATTAGTTGTATTTGTGGAGTTTCCCAATCCCAGCCATATGTCCCTACCCAAATAAGAATCAATACCCCTCCCCCCGGGCACATACCCTTCCTCCCCAAAGCTTTTGTGTGCATGAGGTGACCTGGTAAATAAAACAAAATTGATAGTTCATCTGATAAGTTGTCATCATGATATCTATAAATCTACAATTTGTAAGCTCAATTAACTTTTTATAATAACCTTTATATAACCTGACATTTAAATGTTTTCTGACAACCTTTAGTTTGCACGTCCTTTTGAAAATGTTACAAAAACATTTTAATGTTTTGCTAGGAACATGCCTTTACCTTGCCCTTATAAGGTGTGTTTTAGTCCGATGTATTTCCCAAGTGCAAGGACTGGCAGTATGTGTTTCTCTTCCATTCATTATTCTATTAACAAGAATTAGAGTAACATTTTGCCTCCAGAATATAATGAATAATTACATTAATAACATAAATAACTTAGGCGAGGCTAGATGTTTCCATGATTGTGTGGGAGGTTCCCATGTTTAACTCTCTTCACGCGGATGTCGACTGCAGACGACAAGTTTCAAAAAAAATTTAGAAATTCAAAAATTTCAGAAATGTAAATTTTCATGACCATATTTGAATGCAGCATGAAAAATGCAGTAAAATGAGTACAAACAAGCCTAGTATCGATTCAGTAGTTCTTAAGATAGCTCTTGATATTTTGAGAAAATATTTCAAAACTTAAACTTTTTCCATTGAAGCGCATGGTTAGCACGCAGAGTATTAAGCTTTTTACGTACTTGCCTAAGGTACTTCCGCTTTAGTGGTTAGTTTATAGATGGAGGAATACAGTATGTGTTAATAAATAATGTGGCAGATATTGCATTTTACTTGGAAAGGCATGACATTTTCACCTCCCTGCCAAAAACCCAACCACCCCAAAATTTATCTTTGCTCCTCCCCCATCCGAAAAAAAAATCACTGAGCTACTTGGCAAACAGAAAATTGTAGGCTATTGTTCCTGGATCTTCCCCATTCCACTTTGCTCCCATCCCCACCCCCCATCTGGAAAAATTCTGATGTCGTCACTGCGTGTGAATAAATGATAGGAGGGAGAGTTAGACTGCCCCTCGCATTTGATGTTTCCATGATTGTGTGGGAGGTTTCCAACGTTGAAGCTTTTTACGTACTTGCCCAAGGTACTTCCGCTTTTGTGGTTAGTTCACAGTTATATAGATAGCAGAATACAGTATGTGTTAATAAATAATGTGGCAGATAATGCCTTTTTACTTGAAAGGCACATACCATATTTCCTCGAATAGTCACCCCCTGGGGCGTTGCATATTCCAAAAGGGGAGCGTTTATTAAAGGTCATTTTAGAACGATAATTCCCTTTGAAATAATTCGGTAAACTTAAAACCCAGGCTGAAATGATGAACTATGAACTTAGGAATGGTGACTTCCGGTTTACTTTTGGGTTTACGATAAGATTTTTGCCAACTACCGACACCATGTGTGCAACTTTGTAAGCTTACTACACAAGATAGCATATATCAGCATTTTTTAAACATCTTGGTTGAAAAAGTGGTGAAGGCATTTATTTGAAGGTGGGCGACTATTCAAGAAAATACGGTATTCCCCTTCTCCCTTCCCTGCCACCAACCCACCCATCCCAACCTTAGTCATTGCCCTGCCCCCTCCCCCCTTAGAAAAAAAAAAATTACTGTATATTCCACTATTTTAGGCAAATTTCACTTTTCTCCCCCCCCCCCCCACCCCCAATTGTCCCACTAGAAAAATCCTTGTGCAACCACTGCCTGTGAATACAGGAGGGCATAACCAGAGGAGGTTAAACCAGAGGTCTCTGTGGTCAGACTGCCCCTCGCATTTGCAACACATTTAGCTTCATAACATGTAGAAAACTTGCACTGTTGCCAGTGGTGGTGTGCAAATGCCCCCATCAGAACCAGGATCAGAACTCTTTCCCCCAGATTCCCTTCACCTAGTAAAACCAAAAAAAAAATTTTTTAAAGTGCAAAATTGGTTGATTTTTTCCCCATGCCCCCCCAAACGAAAACAATTCCTGGTGCCGCCGCTGGCTGTTGCTTTAACCATGTTAAAAGTTAGGGACCTACACATTCACGAAATAGTGCAGTAGTGTTGTACCACATTTTAGATGCAAGGCATGCCAAAGAATTGCGACTTTGATGCACATTAAACTGTATCGGCTCCCATACGTGGATCCCCCAGGCCATTGTCATCAATTGCACCATAGTTGCATCTTGTCTATTGACTTCCCATCCAATAAATTAAGAATGAGGTGAGGAAATCACTTGCCAAATTGCTACAGAGATCGGGGAATAAATTGAATTATATGGGGACCTTGGCTTCATATAAACTTGATACCTAGCCAGAGGTACTGTAATTGCACTATCTGTAGGATTCCAAGTAGGATGCTTATCTGTCAGAACACAATTCTTCAACGAGAGACAACTTGCAAAAAGTGAATTTGAATAAAGTAGAAGTAACATGAACTTCACTTCTATGATGAAAGTTGTTATTTTGGTAGAAATTTTATCATTTTGTAAATCGTTAAGAGTAAAGTTGATATTTTTTAACTTCTAAAGTGTGAAATTTCACTCTTTTCAGAATGATCCCAGATTTTCAATCTTTCACATTTGTGACATGATCAAGGGGAATGAGTCACATGTCGGTAATTTTCAATTAGAAGTTTTTTACTTCATATTCTGGCAGTTTATGTCTATTGACATCCCATCCAATAAATTAAGAACGAGGTGAGGAAATCACTTGCCAAATTGCTACAGAGATAGGGGAATAAATTGAATTATATGGGGACCTTGGCTTCATATAAACTTGATACCTAGCCAGAGGTACTGTAGTTGCACTATCTGTGGGAATCCAAGTAGGATGCATATCTGTCAGAACACAATTCTTCAACGAGGGACAACTTGCAAAAGTGAATTTGAATAAAGTAGAAGTAACATGAACTTCAATTCTATGATGAAAGTTGTTATTTTGGTAGAAATTTTATCATTTTGTAAATCGTTAAGAGTAAAATTGATATTTTTTAACTTCTAAAGTGTGAAAGTTCACTCTTTTCAGAATGATCCCAGATTTTCAATCTTTCACATTTAGAGAGTATGCATTCATGCCCTCTAAATGTACACCGAGTGGAAAGAGTGCGAAAAAAAAAGTGAAATGTAGGACAACCCCTTTTTGAGTGGAAAATTTTCACTCTAAAAGAATTGAAAAAAAGTAGTCTGTATACTCTCAAAAGAGTGAATATTGTCTAAAGAAAATGTACTTTCTCTCATTTTAGAGTGTTTTCCACTCAAAAACAGGTTGTCCTTCGTTTAACTCCTTGAAAGAGTGGAAATTCACTCTTTAGAGTGGAAACACCATATTCAGCATTGTGGTAGACCATTTTAGATGCAAGGCACACCATGACATTAGTTTGCATTAAAGCCATAATGTACGATCTGATAATATGAAATTGGTTAATTTTTTTTCAAACCTGATTTTTTGCATATTTGTAATGTTTACACATGTCCCAGCTTGCACCTAAATGGAATCGGCCAAATTTGTTGTCTTTGTACATGTAGGTCAACAGAGCAAAGTTCGACATATTATCATAATTTAAAAATTATGATGTCCTCCCATAGAACTGCATGTTAAATGGTCAAAATAACCAGTGGGGTTTATTTCACTTTACCTTATTTCAACTTAAAATGGACAGCAACCCTTCCCGGCAGTTAATACTAATATAATTTCAACATTTTGAATAAAGAATAACAAAATTAAAATTTGACGGAAATCGTACATTAAGGCTTTAATTCAGATACGACATTGATGCACATTAGCAGTGATCAGCTCGCCTGCATGGATAGCCCCATTGTCATCAATTGCACCATAGTTGCATCTTGTCTATTGACTTCCCATCCAATAAATTAAGAACGAGGTGAGGAAATCACCTCCAAATTGCTACAGAGATCAGGGAATAAATTGAATTATATAGGGACCTTGGCTTCATATAAACTTGATACCTAGCCAGAGGTACTGTAGTTGCACTATCTGTAGGATTTCAATCATTCTCATCTGTCAGGACACAGTTCCTTAACTTTAATACATTTGTACATTCACAGGGTGACCTTTGAGTGTGTTGGGTACAAAAACTTGGCTTTTACAGTATCCGTGAATAAATCACAAAGCAGATGCTGCCTTCTTACTTGGGAGACAAAGACTTTTGTATCTGACTGTTTATTAAGTCAAAATGTTATATCTACAATTCTTAAAAACTAAAGAAAGTTCCTGCAATCTTATTGGTTCTTATGACATGATATCACACACTTAAACGACACGATACTCATATACGTGCTATTTTAACAATCGGAGGTGTATAGCAACAACGGGACTGATCGATTCTAAGCTCTAGGTAATTCCTTGTAAAATGTATGATTTAATTTGATTAAAATTTGGTATACCTAGGATTAATATATTTATTTGAATTAAAGTGTTTAAGAATGAGAATGAAGGTATTGTTTTTAGCTGCTGTCGTGCATCTATTATCTCATATAACATGCGACATCATTATTTTTGGCGTAAAATGTACTTAAAATAATGATGTCGCCTGTGTTATATGAGACGATAGATGCACTCCAGCGGAACATGGGTTGATAGTGACAAAAAATAGCTCAATGAACAAAGCATGCACATCCAGATCTTGCAAAATATATTTATTTTTGACTATCGACCCATGTTTAGCCAGTCTATAAAGGGAACATATGTGACCATCCATCTCAAACCGCTCGTTAAGTCGGCAAATTGTATTTCGAGTTACAGTGCAAAATGTGCATAATAGTTGTATTCATAATGTACCTAATGTTTGTCCTACATGTTTCTCATTTTCAAACACCAATCTTTAATCCTATTGTTGAAGAGGATAATAAGCTTATACTTATGTATAGAATTAGTAAATAGCTTTAGTCTTTGTTTGCTTTGGCTAAATCCTGTTCAAGTGGTGGGTTAACCAACAATTAACAATGAGAGGACATTCCTGAACCTCGTTGACTTGGGGATGATTTGAAGTGACCGCCAATTATGACCATTTGATATTTAATACCAGCAATGTAGAAAAAGAGAAATAATGTAGCACCAAATAATGTACCCTTATACTGAAGGAGCAAAGTTTAACAAGCCATAACTCCGCTTCTGGATATCGTTTGAAGTCAAATGATATATCATTGTAAAGCTTATGATATATATTTTCTAAACACGGAAGAAAAAAAATTTGACCAGGGGCCGACTTTACAAGCGTTTCGCAGTGGACTGTCACATATACAAAGTAATAGGAGTATCATTTGATGTAATGAGGCGATGCATCATGTTGCAAAGGATTCTGGGAAGGATAAAATATCTTCTTTGGGGTTGCAATATGTAATGGAATGTATATATATCTTTCTAGGTTTTCTCATTTGATTTTATATTTCCCAAATGAACCATTCCTTGTTCCTTGCCAATCATATAAGTACCAGGTCTGCATAGTTACGGCATCGTGTCTCAAGATCACATCATGTAATCGGGGCCCAGCAACTTGCGGGCAAAACACAGTGACATTTTATAAATACGCAGTTCAAATGTCAGATTTACATGCCAAATTTTGGTAATAAACATTGTTTTCCTTCTTCATTTCTAATTTTTCTACAACTGTAAAAAAATTAAACATATTATCATCCTCATACAAAAAGGAAGTGAGAAAGTGTGGTTTATTGGTTGGGATATTTGTCTCTTGAGTACGAGGACCTGGGTTAAATCCCTGGTGATATGGCCAAAGGTATTGGCTTGAAAAATGAAAGTTTGAATTTCGTTGATAACATCTAGAGATTTAATGCAGAAAATTCAAAAATTCTGTATGAACAGTAACAATTTGATTTGTGATAAATGGTGCTATCAAGAAAAGAAATGAATTAAATTTTCTTTATATCCTTCAAAGAGTTTTGTAAGCTGCTACAAAATTGTTGCAAAATATTGTTACTTTTCTGCACATTTCTGCCCAATATGCTACTTATGGCCCGAGACTATAGAATTCACTACTTCTACACGGTTTCTACTTTTGTGGCATAATTTGTTTCTTTTAATCAAAGCGAAATGCATTGTTTTATTGCTGAAAATGAAGTATTTACATTTTGTATCAATAGCTTAAATCGAAAAGTAAAAATTGACTACAGTTGACATTTGACTCAACTTTGATTTTGATTTAAATGTCAAGGCTAATCCCTGCATTAACAGTGGTTATCTATTTAGGTAATGCTGATAGCAGTAAAACCTCCTGCTTGAGGCTCATCAAATCCTGCTTTAACCACATGAGAACTACCTGCCGATTGGGCAAAAAGAAGTTTTCATTATCAATTGGACCAATCAGCAACATTGTTAGAATAATTTCACTATGCAAAAAAATTGGGGTGAATTATTTGCAAAGCTCCATTCTGATTGGTGATTAAAGTGAAGATATCATGTAATTGACCAATCAGAGGTAATGTTAGATCGGCAGGTAGTGCTCAGGGGGTTAAAGCTACATGTGTTGGTAGGGCGTTTAATGATCTGCATGCTATATAGCCATAGTACCGGTATCTGATAGTATTCAACTTAAAAAGTCCCAAGATTTGAGGTATTTTTTCAAAATATCAAGAGCTATCTTAAGATTAAAAACCACTGAACCAATACAGGCTTGTTTGTACTCATTTTATTGCATTTTTCATGCCGATTCCAAATATGGTCATGAAAATGTACAATTCTGAAATTTTTTAATTAAAAAGAAAAGAAACTTGTCGTCTGCAGTTGACACCCGTGTGGAGAGGATTAATATGCCTGCAGAGTATGGGGGAAATGATCTTCAGTGGTGGATCACTTCACTGTAATTTGGTACTTAAATTATGTTTACAAGACAAGTCACTTCTTTGGACTGATAAACAGGTGGAAAAGGTATACAATTTATAATTGAATATAGAACAGAAATGGTTAACATATATTTTTGTGTAGCTATGTCAAAATAAAGCCAAAATAAAATATTTAGCTGTCTAAGGTGCTTGAACTATTGGGTTAAGTCTTACTTTATAAAGCTCTCTAAATGATGAACTTAATCTATCAATATCTAGAGATATTAAAAGCGACAAAAAAAACAACATTTTTAACCAAAAACATCTGCTCATGATACTAGATAAGCATGGAAAGTCAAGTATCTTATTTTGCAGGTTTGACACCTAATCATGGCTGATCTATAATACATGAAAAATGAGACTGTTTTGTCACCATAGTGTACTGATTGATGTGTTGAGTTAGTCATAGTTGGTAAATAAATTTTGCTCACATTATGCCGCTTACACACAAAATTTAATTGCAAAAATATTACGAAATTATTGGTTCCTTATAATGCTCTGCATGCTAGCCATAGGCTTCAACATAAAAAGTCCAAGTTTTGAGATATTTTCTCCAAATATCAAGAAATATCTTAAGAACCACTGACCCAATACTAGGCTTGTTTGTACTCATTCTAATGCATTTTTCATGCTGATTCCAAATATGGTCAGGATGAAATTGTTTTAACTTTTAGAGACAATTTGAAACTTGTCGTCTGCAGTCGACATTCGTGTGGAGAGGGTTAAAAAATGTGCTACCAAATAACTGGTTTGGGTAACCTTGAAACACAGTTGAGTCCATGACAGTGAGCAGTCAGAATTAATAGGTAAATTTTCACGGGAAAATTTTCAGGACACGTGACACCCATTGGCGCAGACATATTAGCATTATGGAATGTGACCCCGAGCACAGCGGGTGTTCTTCCAATGTATTTGAATAGGAAGAATTCCTCCTTTGATGCAAAATAAGTTACTTGTCGCAAGTTAATAATATTATGGTAAGAGTTTCCGTAGATTTTTTTTTTTTTGCGTGGATAGATATTTTTGAATTACATTTTGATGATATTGTGTAGAAATTAAGATTACAAAATATTCAATTATTTTGCTATGCACAAATTTCTATCAAAATTGCGGTCAAAAATACTATTCCAATTCAAAATTACTAAGACTTGAATAGCAAGGTCACCGCAGGGGGTCAGAGATCAGGCTCAAGGTTACACTCACATTGATACGCATTTGTCACGTGTCCAGAAAATTTTGTTATATAAGGATGTTATATTATAGTAATACAGTTTGACAGAGATGTAATTTACATGTAATCAGCATTTTGCTTCACAATTTCATCAATATGTTATATGACTACATTTGACATTTACAAGTGTGTTTTCTCATGATTGGTTCATGTTTTGATTGCTTTTCATTTGGGTAATCTTAGTATATTAATATCGAATTTGCACTTTTACAAAGGTTGAGCAATTTAAAGCATTGATCACTTTATTAATGAATGCTTCGTATAAATGGGTGTTATCTACCTAAGATGACTTTATCAATGAATGCTATCTACCTAAGATGATTTCATCAGTGGTGATATCTACCTAAGAAGACTTCATTAATGGGTGATATCAATCTAAGATGACTTCATCAATAGATGTTATCTACCTAAGATGACTTCATCAATGGGTGCTATCTACATGGGATTACTTCATCAACGGGTGATAGCTACCTGAGATGACTTCATCAATGAGTGCTATCTACCTAAGATGACTTCATCAATAGGTGCTATCTACCTAAGATGACTTCATCAATGGGTGATATCTACCGAAGATGACTTCATCAACGAGTGCTATCTACCTAAGATGACTTCATCAATGGGTGCTATCTACCTAAGATGACTTCATCAATAGGTGCTATCTACCTAAGATGACTTCATCAATAGGTGCTATCTACCTAAGATGACTTCATCAATGGGTGATATCTACCGAAGATGACTTCATCAATAAGTGCTATCAAGCTAAGATGACTTCATCAATGAGTGCTATCTACTTAAGATAACTTCATCAATGAGTGTTATCTACCTAAGATGAGTTTATCAATGAGTGCTATCTACCTAAGACAACTTCATCAATGAGTGTTATCTACCAAAGACCACTTCATCAGTAAGTGCATGCTATTGACCTAAGATGACTTCAACAGTGAGTGCTATATATCGAAGATGACTTCATCAATGAGCGCTATCGACCTATGATGACTTATAACAAGTTATGAATAATTGTGTTTTTTTGCTATTCCTGCATGTGGATAACATTAATTTGTCTCAGTTAAGTTTTTTAATCAAACTTTTTTTAGACAACTCAATCCTTGTTCTGACAGAACGCCTTGCTATTGTGATACAAATTTAAACCTGTTAAAGCGATTATTTGCCATAGCATTTTGATAACATAATAAACCCAAGCACAAAATGTGTACCTCATTATATAACATTGGTACATGTGATGCATTGATTATAGATGGGTAGATAGATGGCAGTAATTGTGAGGAATTCTCTATGGATGGTGGCAAGATAAACTCAAGCCTGTCAAATTCTACGAACTTGATGTGTAAATCACACGTGGTGCAACTGGGAGTAGAATCAACCACAGCAGAATGCCTTCCCATGATGCATAGCGGTGAATTGAGCTAAACTGCAGATATGTCATGGACCTTACTATATAAAGGGTTCACAAGATCTAAATTACCCCTTAAGACTTGTTAGAATAAATATAAATTATGCTTTGTGAGATTTGAATGGTCTAAAGTGCAACTTTCAAAACTGCATCTTTTCTTACGTAATGCACGAGCCATTGTGACCAACAGCAACAATGATGTGTGATCATGTAAATTGGACCAGGTCTGTAAAACAAAAGCATCAATGCAGTGGCGTGTGCGCAGCACATTGAAAGTGTGGGGGGGGCCAGGTTGTTCAGTTCCCCCGAATGGAGTCTGATTAGGAGTGTAAGGTGTAAGAAATGACTGATTTCCTCCGAAAATGACTGATTTCCCCCGAATGACCAACAAAAGTGCCCCTCCCCCCCCTTTGCGCACGCCACTGCATCAATGTGTGATATTGTCAATTGGACCAGATGTGTAAAACAAAATAGACTACCAATAACTTTTTTTTTAAATGTCAATATTGTAAAAACTTATTTATTTTAAAAAAAATTTAGGAGAAAACTTATAAACTTGTTGACACTTTATTTCATTGTAGGGTGGTCAGTATTTATAGAACATCACCAGAGTCAGTTGTTATGGTTATACATCTCAAAACTATTATTACCTCAAACCACATGATGTCAAAACCAAGTGTCTTAATTTGGGGCAAATTGCAGATTATGTGTGAGGTATACACCAATTGTCGCATTTGTTTAGGGTTTGGGTTAGGTTTAGGGTTAGGGGTTAAGGGTTAGGTTTTGGGCTAAAGTTACCTAGAAATCTACTGAAATTGTACTCGTATACTTGTACAATGGTCGAAGGAACTAATTTAGTCCCATAATATAATTGGAGGTGCTGGTTATAAAAGGCTTTGAAGCAATGCATGATGGGAATACATATTCTGTACTGTAGGAGTCAACATCCTTGCATCCATCACTAGGTTCCATGTGTTAGGAATGCTCAAATACTGATGCTTAACTTAAATCATCATACAAAAGAAACTCGTAATGAGCTAAAAAGTTGTTACTAGAATGAGTGTACATTTCTTTTATTTACCCGCTCTTTGTGAATATCGTCTGCTCAATACAGGATCAAAATTTTATCAAAAATGTAAAAATTTCATTATTTTCAATTTTGAAAACCATATTTTAAGTCTTCATGCAAAGTGCATTCAAGTGAATGCAAAGGCAAATGTTTCTTGTGATAACCGGAATATATATATATTTTGGGGGGCTTAAGGAATTTATGAGATGGATAAAATGAAATCTATAGCCAAATGTGTGCAAATGATGAACCCTGTGTACAGTATTCAGGTATTTCCTAGTTCCTAGGCTGCAGATACTTTGCCTGCTATGCACATCCTATCAAACACAACATGTTTTTGTAACATTATCAAAAGGGTGCATAAAGGTTGCCAGAAAGTGTTTAAATGTCAGGTAATATGAAAGTTTTGAAAACTTTTTCATAAAATATTCAAAAGTTGCCTGGAAACTTTGTAACATAATGTTGTATAAGTGTTGGTAAAATGTGTGTTTTGTATGTTAGCAGTAAAAGAATTTACAACAACATTTTGACAACATTTAAAAATAGATATTTTTCTAACCTTTTATAAATTTGGTTGTTCAACTAAAAAAAAAAATTTATTGTCTAGATGGATTAATGAAAGGTTACAGCTTGAGGATTTGAATGTGTACTAAATGAAAAAACTGCACTTTCAAAAATTGCTTAATGTATTGCGGTTCTTGAGATATGTGTCTATTATGAAAATGTTGTGTTCTACACTCTTACATCATAACTCAAGAGAAAAGTGTAACTGATATTTGATTCTTCGTAAATCCCACTTCAAAATGACCACAACAATTTTCGCCAGAGCTCACTACTATTCACAGGAAACCATGATTAGACTAATTCACAACATCTAACTACTGTATCTGGCCTTAAAGTTTTGTAAGCTTCTGAAAAATGTGGTCTGAGGTCTATTGCCATTTGGTCTAATACCATTTCGTATAATACCCGCTTAGTCTATATTCATTTGGTCTATTACCAGAAAGGCTAATTGCCACTTAGTCTAAGACCCTGTTCACATTAGAAAATTTCTTCATTCGACGAAGATAAGTTAATCTTGATTAACTAATTAAGCATCTTGCGTACACATTACGCTGAGCGAAGACCGAACGAAGACATTGCACTGTACACATTACATGAAAATTAACGAAGCTCGAACGAAGCTATTATTATTAACGCTCGCCTATTAGGCCCTTCCCTTCACAATGACTTTGAGTTTACTGTTTCCCTCCCGCCTCCAAAATTCACAATTAACAATTCACAGTTTACTGTATCCCTCCCGCCTCCCACCTCATAACTATGATGCTGAACAAACAAAATGTACCATTGAAATTTGTGAACGTTTCAAAATAAAGTAAACAATAAGAATTAATAATTATTAATTAAAAGTTACCTTGTTCCTTTTTTAAAATCATAAATAATCTAAAAATATAGTGAAGGGCCTTAAAAAAGCCGGCGAGGGTCACTTGTCACATGATCACTTTCCTTCGTCAAACGAAGCGAGTGTACACATTACAAAATTAGCTTCGTCGAACGAAGTATTCCTTCGTCGAAACAACCTTTTTTGCTTCGTTGAACAAAGCAATTTTAATCTTCGTCAAACGAAGACATGTGCGTACACATTAGGAAAAAATGCTTTTTAATCTTCGTTCGACCTTCGTCGAAAGAAGAAATTTCCCTAATGTGAACAGGGTCTAATAATCATATGTGACACAATCAAGGGGAATGAGTCGGATGTCGCTAATATTGATTTTGAGATATTGACAAAGAAAGTTAAAATTCTTTTGTTTTATATTGTTTTCAGCGATTGATAAATTGACATAACTTTGTAAAGAAAAATGGTATCAACATGGGGTTTTCAGTTTCTGAAAGATCTAATTGTCCTCTTTAGAAACATAAGTAAACCTCATTTTCGACCAGGGTCGACATGTGACTCATTCCCCTTGATCATGTCACATATAGTCTAATGTCCATTTGGTCTAATATTGTTTGGTCTAATAACCAGTATGTCTACTAACCATATAGTCTAATAACCATTTGGTCTAATATTTCTTTAATAACCATTTGGTCTAATAACCATTTGGTCTAATAACCGTTAGGTTTAACACTCGTATGGTCTAATAACCAGTTAGTCTAATACCATTTCGTGTATTTATTAATACACTAAATGCTTGTAAGACTAAATGGTGTGTAGACCAAATGGGTATTAGACCAAATGGCTATTAGACCTATTGGTTATAGACCAAATGAGTATTAGACTAAATGGTTGTTAGACTAAATGGTTTTAGACTTACTGGTTATTAGACTAAATGGTTATCGGACCAAATGGTTATCGGACCAAATGGTTATCGGACCAAATGGTTAAAGGACCAAATGATTATTGGACGTAGTGGATATAGACCTAATGGGTTTAGACGAAATGGATGTAGACGAAATGGATATTAGACCAAACGGTGTTAGACCAAATGGCAAATCCCAAAAAATGTTCACCATGATAACAAAGTGGTAGATTGCTCCATATTTCAGAATATTGCAGAACTTATTTTCCAATAAAAAGTTCAATATAAAAACTTGAAACCAATTTGGCATGCTGCTTAATATTAAACCCTCATAGGAACCAGGACTGGAAGCAAATAGTGAGTCGTATTCAGTTCTGAAATTCAGTGCCAAGAATGGGCAAATCCATTTAAAGTCCACACTCCCCCTGGGGAAGATTTTGGAAATATCTTCCACATGGGGAGTATGAATTTCAAATGAAAATTTAACATTAATCATCCTATTTGAAACTCCTTCTGTGGAAGATTCAGGATGAATCGTTCCCAGAGTGCGTATAAAATTCAAAATATAGAGCTCCCTAATGTGCTCATTCCATTTGAAATTCATACTTCCCATGTGGAATATATTTCTTATCATCTTCTACAGGGGAGGGTTAATTTTATATGGAATCAGTGGCGTACCGTGGCCGCTCCAACCCTGGGGGGCTGAAGAAAATTCAATTTTGCCGCCCCCTCCCCAACAGCCCGAAAAGGTTGACCGAAAATTTTTTCCGGTGGTTTGAAAGAAAAAAATAAAATAAAATAAAAAAGCAACACATTTTGATGTATAGTACCATTTTTTCAAAATTTTTTATACTTTTTCAAATTTTTCCACCCTTTTTTCTTTTTGCTGCCCCCATCGTTTTTGCCACCCCTGTTTTTGCCGCCCCTTAGTCTTCAGCCACCCCCTGCTTTTACCCCGGGGGGCTGGTGCCCCCAAAGCCCCCTAAAAAATATGCGCATGCGGAATAGTCCAATAGGTCTTTTCTATACTGATTTTCATGTAAAAATTTACTTTATTAATCTGTAACTAACACCCATATTAACATATCAGAGTCAGGAACCTTTAGACATTTGTGGCAAATCAGAATCTTCAAGAAATTCACAAAGTTAAGGGCTGGGGTATGAGCGTTTGGACAGTATTTATTGTGGGACATTAGAGCACATCAGACATATCGAATTGCATTCTGAATACGAAGAATGTCCTTCTGATATCAAATAATTTTGATTTTTGAAATTAGCAATGTAATACACATTTTATGGCAAATCATTAAAATTGATATTTTTGATATTTAACAGTACTTGAAGTAAACTTTATAAATCTGATGATTTATACTTAAAGTGTATGTAGGTGGGATGAAAAGCCCGACGATCAATTGAAAATTTTGACCTTTTCAGTATTGAAGATATGGATTTTTTCCCAAAACACCAAAAAAAAAATAGGTTTTTTTGGGAAAAAAATCCATATCTTCAATATAAAAGGTCAAAATTTTCAATTGATCGTCGGCTTTTCCTCCCAGCTACATACAATTTAAGAATATATCATTAGATTTATAAAATTTATTTCGAGGACTGTTATATATCAAAAATTTGAAAAATATCAAATTTTAATAATTTGTCAAAAATTTGTATTATATCGCTAATTTCAAAAATGAAAATTATTTGATATCAGAAAGACATGCTTCAGTATTCAGAATGCAATTCGATACATCTGAGGTGCTCTCATGTCCCACAAAAAATACTGTCGAAACGCCATAAACGCTCATTCTAGATCCCTTAAACCACTCATGAAAATAACCTGTTCTACAGCATCAAACAGTGTAGAAGAGACAGCAAATAATGATACTTATGTACTTGAGTGCAATCCAAATATCCTCAGATATTCATGTTCCATATTTCTCAAGAGGTGGCATCTGTGCAGATATGTTCCTTAGGATACCCCAGGAGCTGAAGTTCTGGAACAAGTTAAATGGTTATCTCTTGATAGTCTTTCTTACATTACAGAGGTGCTATGATTCAAATTTTACCTAGTTATTTTGCATTATTTATTTTTCCTACTGCTTATGTATATGTTTTTAATTTCACATTGTATATGTTTTTAATTTGATATTATATCTTTGTTTATATTTGTTGTAAAACATGGCCCCAGGGAAGACCAGCTCAAGGGCTGATCTGGGCCTTTCCATGTATAAATAAAATTTGAATTGAATTGAATTAATTGAAGACAAGGGGGAAATCAGGATAAAAAGTGAAGTGAAAAAAATGCTGAATTTATCATTTCCATCATGAAAAAGTGAAAAAATGTGGTATTCATCATTTCCATCATGAATTTGCATGAAATTTCCTGAGGTAAAAAGTGTACCATTGTCTACAATGTCATGGTTAAGCCCCTGAAATGTATTGCTTTTTTGGTACAATTTTGCTTAAAAATGCTTTTTCTGGTCGGGCACTTTATACACTGCAAAACAAGTGAAAAGGGATGTTTTTATGAAAAGGATAGTTTTCTTAACATGGTCAACTTATTTAGGGTCGTTTTTCAAACATTTTGTAAATTAGTCAAATTATATATATTCTCTTTGGCTAAAAAGTATTTTTTGCAGGTAAACTGAAATTCGTTTAGGGGGGGTTAAGTCATATAACACATTGTAAGTCAAAACTGTTAAAAATCCTATTGATGAGTCACAGCAGGTTTGAGTTTTAAAGAAACTTACTATGTACATGACTGTAAATGGGCTATTCCAGTTGAAATCCATACACCCCTATGGAAGACACAGGGAGTATGCATTTCAAATGGGGTAACCTAAAATGGATGATTCCATTTGAAATTCACACTCCCTGTGTGGAAGATTATGTCTTCCATAGGGGGTGTATGAATTCAACTGGAATAGGCCAGTGTTAGTGAAATCCACCTCTGGTCAATTATATATGTAAGATCCTTAACCTTTCATAAACTGAGTTATCTGTTAATGCCACGGTAAAAATACCGGTGCTTACTATGGACCACAATGGCCTCATCCCAATGGCATTGTTCAATAACCTCAATTAAACAATCATAGTGCAAAATTTGACCTCAAGTTGCAGAGTATGAGTTTTAATACCCAAATTTTCAAAGGTCAGTCAATGAATGTGCAAATGTATTGCATGGGGTTAAAGAACTGTGCTCCTGATAGATGAGCATGTTGTGGATCCCAGTGTTACTTCTGTATAAGTTGACAATTGTTGATATGGGATAAATAATTCTGTGGAATTTAATAAGAAATAATACGATTGAGAATTGACGCTTGGTTGAAAGCACTGACCTGAAATATGTCCTCAAGGGTGCAATTAGATTCACTGGACAAAAATTAAATAATATTAGCTTATTAAACTAACTAGGGTGATGCATCTAATGAATAAAAGATTGGCTGCCATTTCAGTATCAACTCACATGAAAGTATACACTCACATAGCTATACGGTAAGGTAAAGGAGACGAACCTATATATAAACAGTGAACGGAGTGCCCATCTCTCTTTCATTAGCAATTGGGCCAGACTCCTTATGTAATGTTGCTGTAGTAGGATCGTTACACCTCCTCCACAGCGAGTCTGTTACCTTCCCAGCCGCATGCCGGTACCCATTTATACACCTGGGTGGAGAGGAATAATTGAGATTAAGTAGCTTACTCAAGGGCACATCATGATGGCATGACCGGGGCTCAAACCCGCTACCTAGAAAGCTCACTCACAGAGTTGCTCTCTGAGTCTCTCTTCAGACCTGTGTCAGGGGGATATTTTAGTGTCAGCACCTGTAATTTGTGAGGATATCACGATCTGAAGGAACCAACGCAGGTCTAACATGCTCACATATACACCCCTGCATATCAAAATACACCCCCACACACAGTGATATCTGAACTTTGGTAAAGACATATATGTAGGTTATGCTTGTGACTCTGTGTAAAAAAAAAAAATTACACACTCATTACTATATTATAACAAGGTAATCAATATTTCACTTCTAAGAAGTTTATGATAAATGCAATTTGGTAATAAAGTAGGGTATATCCTGATAAAACAAAACCCAAATGTCTCTATATATAAAGTAAAAAATGTCACCTACGACATCAGTTGATATACCCAAAATAATCCCACTTCCTATAGAATCTTATAAACCTCACACTTCAATACCCAGAGAAGTCGCCCCCATTGATGAACCCCCTGAGCACTACCTGCCGATCTAACATTGCCTCTGATTGATCAGTTACATGATACCTTCACTTAAATCACCAATCACAATGGAGCTTTGCTAAAATACACCCCAATTTTTTTTGTGTGGTGAAATTATTCTAACAATGTTGCTGATTGGTCCAATTGATAATGAAAACTTCATTTTGGCCAATCGGCAGGTAGTTCTCAGGGTTAAGACATAAGTACCCAGGGATGAAATGCCTAGAGGGTGACCACATATACCTTTTTGTACTGTATAGTTTCTGAAGATAAAACAAAAGAATCAAACTCAATTCATTTGAACATTTTGAATAATTAATAATTTAACAGAACTAGTTACGCGATACTGCATTTCATCCTCGTTCAATTTCATTTCCGATGCGGTGGTTTGGTATTTTTTCCTGAAATCTATATCCACATATCCACAGAGGCTTATTTTTAAATCCTTTTATCCTAATTATGTCAGCCTAAGTGACAGGTTGTGGGTAATGCAGGAATAGGGATCAGAATCTAGCACGAATATTTTGTGCATTATAATCTCTGTGATGAAATTGACTGTGTGAAGTGAGGTGGTGTTATTGTCTTATGATAGGGTGGCAAATGTTGACACACATTATCTGATATATTATATAGTCATATATTGTTTATTTTACATCCATCATCATTATCTAAAGTATTATTAGCATTATCATCTTCAGGTTATCATCATCACTAAATATCATCATCATCATCATCATCATCATCATCATCATCATCATCATCATCATCATCATCCATGGTAATGGTCATCATCAACAATATCTATCATAATCATCAACATAAGTCATCATCATCATCAACATCAACAACAGCTATCATCATCATCATCATCACCAATATCAATCATTGTGATCATGATGATGATCATGATGATTATCTTCATCATCCATGATGATGATGATCATCATCTCTAATATCATCATCAACATCAACATCACTCTTGGTAATAGTCATCATCAACAATATAAATCATAATCATCAACAACAACATCAATCATCATCATCATCACCTGTATCACTCATCACCATCATCATCACTAATATCTATCATTATTATGATCAACATCACCACCATGGTAACAGTCATCATCAACAATATCAATCATCATCATCATCATCACCATCATCATCATCATCATCATCATCATCATCATCATTATCATTATCATTATCATCATCATCATCATCATCATCATCATTATCATTATTATTATCATCATCATCATCATCATCATCACCAGTATTACTCAAAATCATCATCACTAATATCAATCATAATTGTCAACATCACCACCCATGGTAATAGTCACCATCAACAACATCAATCATCATAACCATTATTGTCATCATCATCATCATCCTCATCATCAATCATAATCATCATCATCATCATCATCATCATCATTAATACCAATCATTACTATCAACATCACCACCTCGGTAAGAATCATCATCAACAACAATATTACTCATCATCATCACTAATATCAATCATTTTTATCAACATCACCGCCCATGGTAATAGTCATCATTAACAACGTCAATCATCATCATTATCATCATCATCATCATTAATACCAATCATTACTATCAACATCACCACCTCGGTAAGAATTATCATCAACAACAAAATTACTCATCATCATCACTAATATCAATCATTATTATCAACATCACTGCCCATGGTAATAGTCATCATCAACAACATCAATCATCATCATTATCAACAGTATCACTCATCGATGTCAACATCTGCATCATCATCACCATCACCAGTGGTAGGAGTCATCATCATTATTATGTTTTTGAATGTTAATTTAAATCATCAATCATCGTTCATCATCTCTTATATTACAACATCCATCAACTCTTATATTATATGTATGTCTTTTTTAAATATTTTAAGCAAAATACCTCCTCGCCTCTCCATCATCCCACATGTGCACAGAAATTTGACAGTAAGCCTCTAACTAGGATTCTCAGACGGAATTCCTTTTCCTCATATTCTTGGATCCAAAGTGTCAGATGCACAAAGTGAATAAATAATATCAAAACCAAAAAAAAATGAGAGAGGCAGCATTTGTCACCACCCACCCACACGGCTAACTCAGCGGCAATCCCATGATGCAGCAGACTCTGAGTAAAACTTGGTACAGCTTGGATTAGCTTACAAGTTAGTCCATCAGTCAGTCTTGACTAAATGAGATGCGTATCTTAGCAACCACTTGGGAACTATAAATCCCTTATGCTCAGATCAAGTCGTAATTGCTTGTGGAATTCTCATCTTTTCTCTCTCTGTTCTCTCTCATTTCTCCGTTAATGCCATTCTCCCGTTGTGTGGATATCATACCTGGCGTGACTATGGGGGACCCGGCTAATATTTGCCTGCTAAACCACACTGGTTCTGTTAACAACATGCCGCCGGACTTACAGAAATGGAAGCCGTACTTTGAGAAGGTAAGAGGAAATCGTTTTTTTTTTTTAAAAGATGCTTTATTGTTTTGTCCTGCCTCGTGGCAAATCCGCCAGTATTTACTCATGTAATTTATGCGTGTTGTTGCGACCCTCGCTAGCTTACGGCCAGGCAAGATGTGAGCCATGTGAATGAGTCAGCACTGCAGTCATTATTAAATATTTATCCCCCGTTTTATTGTGCGACTTTGTAAACCTGCTTTTGAATTGTTTAAAGGTCATCTAATACTATAGGAAAATAATGCGCCTTCTTTTTGTACTAAGGATTTATTTTATTGGAATGGGATGAGGGATGTACCGGTATGTTATAGGACAGGTGTTGTGCCATTTAAGGGTGGTATCAACCTAGAAACTTTTGGGCCGTATTACAGTTAAATTGTTGGGCTAATGTATATGCTATAAAAGTGTACAAATTTAGAATGGCGACAGTTTAATGGATTCAACTGTGATATCAAATTTATGTAAAATACTCAATTTTAGAGAAAATCATACAACATTTTTTGAAAACATACAACAAAAATTGTTAGTATTTTTTATTTTTATTATTGATTTTCAAAACTAAATATGAAGATCTAGGAATGCATTTTTTTGCATTTTTGGATTTTGACCAACTTCACCAAAAATGGTTGAAATTCATGATTATTTTTTCAGAGCATTAGAGCATTTTCAACCATCTTTGGTGAATATTTCTAAAAGTTGGTTAAAATTTTTGTTAAAAATAGATCTTCAAGGAAGAGGAAAACATGAAAAAGTGTCAGATATTTTTGGTTTCATCTTTTTTCATGCTATGATATTTAAGTTAAAATATTTAAAGACTTTAAATTCTTTAAATATTTTAACTTAAAAGAACTGTTGGTTCCCAGCAATCTCATAACCATTTTGTATGAATGTTTAAAAGGTCATCTAATAGAAAATCTAATAGGAAAATAGTGTGCCTTCTTTTTGTACTAAGGATTCATTTATTGGAATTGGATGAGGGAAGTACTGGTATGTTACATGATTATAGGACAGGTGTTGTGCCATTTAAGGTTGGCACAGTTTGATGAATTGATGAACTGTGATGTCAAATTTATGTAAAATACTCAATTTTGGAGCAAATTATAAAACATTTTTGGACAAAATACAAAAAAATTTGGGGCACTTTTCATTGATTTTCAAAACTAGATATGAAGATCTTGGAATGCATATTTTCATATTTTGGATTTTGACAAAAATGGTTGAAATATGGGTCAAAATCATGATTTTTGTACAGATTATTTCCATTACTGAGCATTTTCAACTATTTTTGCTGAATATTTCTGAAAGTTGGTTAAAATTTTTTTAAATAAATAGATCTTCAAGGAAGAAAATTTCAGATTTTGTTTTTTTGGTTCATCTTTTTTCATGCTTTGATATTCAAGTTAATATTTAAAGATTTGGAAAACCTGTTGGTACCCAGCAATCACATAACCATTTTGTATGACAAAAACACTACAAAATTGTTTATAAAATGTTCATAAAATGTTGATCGTAATTTTTTTGTGAACGTTTTGCCTAAATATCAAGTCAACAGTCAACATTTACAAAATATGTTACAATGGTTTGCAGCAAGTTTAAAACAATGTTTTTAAAATTTTATCTTATTGTTTAACACCCTTTAGGCTGCAATCACATAGAAGTATACTATTCGGGTATACGGTGTACGTTTTGCAGGTGCACACGTATAGCTTAAATCGCGCAAGGCAATTTCATAGTACCGGGTCACATAAGGCTACGATCACATAGAAGTATACTATTCGGGTATACGGTGCACGTTTTGCAGGTGCACGCGTATAGCTTAAATCGAGCAAGGTAATTTCATAGTAGCGGGTCACATACGAGGGCACTATTCGAAAAGGCCGTATACCTATATAGTATAGTATAGTGGGAATCGTGCGTGTTCGATTTTAGTGCAGCGTATACCGTCCTAATTTTAAAACTAAACCATATGTGGGTAAATTCATTTTTCTAAATAGATGCACTATCTAATTCTGCACATTATGACACCTCATTGAATGCAATGTGACCTCAAGAAGTAATACAAGTATTTGATTAGACGAAGAAAATTGGTAAACTGACCTATACTCACTATTCGCTATGTATACAAAATACGCTCATTCGATCAGGCTGAGTTCACATAGTATACTCCTATATGAACTCAGCCTGATCGAATGAGCGTATTTCGTATAGCGAATACCATATACCGTATACATCTATGTGATCGCAGCCTTATATAACCGGATATTTCAAAGTTTTCCGGCAACCTGCTGACCCTTTTGTAACCTCTTACATCTAGTGATGTGTGCAAGAATGTGTCAGGGGAACATGAAATTGGATATTCCAGTTTAAATCCATACACCCCCCCTATGACGACATCACTTAAATCTCCCACACAGGGGGTGTAGATTTCAAATGGAGTCACCCATTCAGGTAACCCTATTTGAAATTCATACCCCTGTATGGAAGATTAAGGTCATGTCTTCCATATAGGGTATATGGATTTAAACTGGAATAGACCTATGTCATTCATTCTTACAAATGCTGAACATGAAATCATTTTACTTTTTGCGAGTTTGAGAAAACTGTAAAGTTTGAAAACTAAGCTTGAAAATTACACCAAATTGTCTTTTTATCACCTATACATTTGAAGATATTATGCTAAAACTTCTCTAATTCTTAGTCAGTGGTTGTAGCTTAGCTTGTTAGCACTGAATTTCATTGGTTTCTGCATGCCGTCTATCACATGGTAAACGGCAGCAATCGTGTCGTCACGGAAGACACTTGTCGAAACGTGTGTATGTAGCGTGTTCTATAATAATATGCGAATGAGATTGCAGTACGCGCAACTAAAAGGGTAAACAGGTTTTGTTCATTTCAGAAAAAGGGGAGTTTTCATGATGGTAACTTAATTTTTGCTAAGTAAAACAGTGTTTAGTGATTAAAATAATGTTTAAATGATTAAGAATGTGCGCTGGCATCCACAACTCATGTGCCTGTCATTCCTGTCGTGTATTCTCTAAGTAATTCTGAGAAACAAGACACTGGATAATTTTAATTTGATGTGTTATCAATCTATTTCCCTTCCATTTCCAATCATGTCATAAATACTTTCATGCTTTAATATTTTAAGGGAAGGGGTACATGAACGTTTGGACAGTATTTATTGTGGGACATTAGAGCACATCAGACATATCAAATTGCATTCTGAATACAAAGAATGTGCTTCTGATATCAAATAATTTTGATTTTTTGAAATTAGCAATTTAATACACATTTTATGGCAAATCATTAAAAATTGATATTTTTGATATTTAACAGTACTTGAAGTAAACTTTATAAATCTGATGATTTATACTTAAAGTGTATGTAGGTGGGATGAAAAGCTGACGATCAATTGAAAATTTTGACCTTTCGTATTGAAGATATGGATTTTTTTTCTTACAAAACACAAAAAAAATAGGTCTTTTTGGGAAAAAAATCCATATCTTCAATATAAAAGGTCAAAATTTTCAATTGATCGTCGGCTTTTCCTCCCAGCTACATACACTTTAAGAATATATCATTAGATTTATAAAATTTATTTCGAGGACTGTTATATATCAAAAATTTGAAAATATCAAATTTTAATAATTTGTCATAAAATTTGTATTATATCGTGAATTTCAAAAATGAAAATTATTTGATATTAGAAAGACAAGCTTCATATTCAGAATGCAATTTGATATGTCTAAGGTGCTCTCATGTCCCACAAAAAATACTGTCGAAACGCCATAAACGCTCATTCTAGATCCCTTAATATTTTAACTGAGGGGTAAATTTAGGGGATATCCTCTATGCTCTCCCCCTGGCACCGCCACTCTACAAGATGGATGTTTTGCAGGGGCGTAGTAAGAGCCTCGGGGGCCCAAGGACAAGGAGCAGTGTGGGGATAGCCGCAGTCTGTGGCCCTCACGGACTTAGCGAGCGCATAGTGCGAGGCGTTCAATCGAGCGCGTCAGCGCGATATAGCAACAGAGCCCGAAAGTAGTGCTATGTGCAATGTGGGGACCTTTTAACATCTCCTCTATCTGCCTTATTTCAGTTTCACTTTTGCTTGGGGCCCCTTAACCCTCAGGCCCTTGGACTTTGTCCACCCGCTTGCTATCATACCCCTGATGTTTTGGTGGATCTGCATAACAAATAACAGGTATAATTAGATATGCTTCAGTGGTTTCTGTTGTTTACGGGAATTGGGTTTATACATGCTCTTGATTTCTGACTGTCTGAGCTGCAATCAGACTTAATTGCTGCTAACGTGTGAACAACATCACTCTAACTGCATTTTAATGCCTCAATTATGAGCTTTAATTAGATGGTAACTTAATTACAGACTGAGATTTTGTCTCATAGAGAAACCACTTAGAGAAAACTCACAGAGGTAGTACTAAATCTGAACACAGAAAGCAAAATGGTCACTGTGTCATTTTATTTGGTTAGTTTAATAATTATTGTGTAAATCACAATATTTGGGGCGCATAATGTTCACAATTTTGAGAGTTCTTGCATTTTTTCAATTGTATGAAAATGACCATGTTCAAAAGGCATTCTATAGATTTTATATAAGCTGATATACAGGGTGTATCAAAATAAAGTATTAGATTAAAAAGTATGAGGTGTTTGGTCAAAATGATGCTTTTTAAAATTTATTTTCATACACCCTGTAGAGTAACTCATGCAGTGGCAGACCATATACGGATAAAATATCATGTGGGGGGAGTCTGCAAACATTTTTGTGCAGGGATGTGCCACACAGACTTTCGGATGTTGCACTTTTTGCTGTTTTTACAAGCCATCAATATATCATTTTTTTTACAAAATGCACCAAAATTTGCCCAAATTGGATGCTTTTATGGGCACTTTTGCCCAAATGGGCACATTTGTCTCCACTGAAAACCCACTCATTATTAGAAATAATAGATAATATGGTGGGGTTTTTAGATTAACCTTTTAAATTGAAAATTTTTAGCATAATTTGAAATTAATATGCCAACAGGTATGTTTCACTCCATTCATCCTTGATGACACTAAGGCATTCTATAGACCACTTGGCATCTGACGTCATTGCCCGGCAGTATGGGCGCGCATTATGGCAATTTCAATTGTTCTTTGCCCTGCAGTGCATTTTAAATCGCCCGCCACATTTCATATAGTACATGAAAGCCATTGAACAGTGTAGCGGCTCGTTCGAGCATATCGATAGAGGAGTCCCTTGCCTTTGTTGATAAACAGTGATGTCAAGTGGTCTATAGAAACTCCACATGGATGAGACACTGATATAAGCTGATATAGAGGGTGTATCAAATTAAAGTATACAGTTTGAAAAATGCCACTAGATTAAAAAGTATGAGGTGTTTGGATGATGCTTTTTAAAATTTATTTTCATACACCCTGTAGAGCTAGCAACTCATGCAGTGGCAGACCATATACGGATAAAATATCATGTGGGGGGAGTCTGCAAACATTTTTGTGCAAGGACCAGGCGGCGGATGACATGATCGAGCCGGCAACTTGTGAAACCGCCCGGCAGTATGGCATTTTCCAATGTACTCGGTTAGTTTTGTGGGGTTCATTATTGAACCCCAATGGTATTAGCTTGTATTTATATTATTTATCAACATACCGTAAACGTTCGCCTAATGGCGCTTTTGGATTCTTAGAAATGTGAGAGCGCCATCCTTGTAAAATCTCAACAGCATTAAGGATACGTGTATGTTAAATTGAGCAACCTGGACATAATGCTTCAGAAAAAAATATCGTGACATGACCAAATACTTTAGGTCACTAGGTTAGTTTCTAGAGCAGCAAATGTTTTGGGGTTTCTTCAGGTATTCTTTCTCAAAGTGCCATTGGACTTAATTTGTAAATCGATTCATACGTTATACCTAACTAATTTTGGTAAATCTTTTTATAACATTGTAATTTCTTCATATTTTTTAATATTCTTCAGTTCAAAATTACACCCTTCTATTGTCTGACCCGTTAGCTCAGTCGGTAGAGGGTGCGCCTTGAATGCCTGGGCTTGAATGGCGAATGGTACTTGTTCGAATCTTGGTTTCTGCCCCCACTTTTATGTGAAGAAGGGTCAAGAAATGTTTTTGGATTTTTGTCCCCATTTTACGAACGAATAGTGTGAATTTTTTTTAATTTAATTTTTATTTTATTATTTTTTTAAGATAAATAGGCACTGCGAACAAACGGCAACAAAAACCGCTGACAAAATTTGCTCCATCTGCTACCTATCAATGCGTGATATATTCCACTACATTTAACAGTTAAATGACCTTTGAAAAATAGAACGGCCTCAATGTTTCAAATTGTGTAACTACATTACTTTATTCATTTATGCATTATAAATGATCAATTATTTTTTCTTTTCTTAAAATGATCGTACCAAAGTAGATCAGACCATTGATCATATAACTATCAGACACGAAGTAGTTACGTAACTCCGTGATGGTATCGGAACCAAGCACTGTTTGTATGGCGATCATTACGATCACGCTATTTTGGTATGCCTTTTTTGTGTACTGATTGTTTCGATCGTGGTTCATTACTTAAGCGTGTGATCCCGTTGACATAGCAACATTACGTAACTTCGATACCGAGCTTGATACTGAATAGTTGTTGAGTGCACATATAATATGGAAAGCCATTGGGGTATTGTGTGCCTTCCAAAACGCCTTATTGTGGAATCATAGCCAGTATTCAATGATAGCGAAAGATGCCTTGCGTTTATCGCTTGGCTCCAAACAAAGGATTTGAATCGGTTTCTTCCCTGTAATCATGGCGCAGTGCAGTCCATTCAATCAAATGTTGTCATCAACCTATTTGATCGTAGTGCATTTTGTTATGTGTGTGAGACGAACTGTCGCGGTAGATGCAATCATGCTTTTGTTGAATGCATTTGAGTAGTCCGCCATATTTACGGGATGATACGTCATATGCACAGCCTCTATTCAGTTGGTCGTTGTATGATTTTGTTCGTTCACTCATTCAAATTTTATTTATATCATTTGAAGACTGAGCCTATTATGATACATCCTCCGTGGAACAGTTTCAAACAAATATAGCTAGGGATTATAGGGGTAGAGGTTATCTTTTGAATCCTCTTAGAGGGCTATCATTTTTTTCGGAAGGGGGTCCCAAATTTACCAAAAGTCTGCGTCAATAAAATTGCGCACCCCCTTTTTCTTTAACATTAAATTTTATGATCCCAAACCCCAAAATTGTATTGAAATCAGTCCTTTTTGAATAAAATAACACACTTTTTGTGGTCATCGTGTGACTCCCTATACATTTTGGTCATAAAACATTTTATGACCCCTCCTATTATTCTTTCCAAGACTTTATGACCCCCGTATATTTGAGACCCCCCCCCCCTTTCGAATGAAATGATATACCTCTTATGACCACTGATGCATAAGCAAGGACAATAGCTGAATTGAAAGACTTGTCGCACGCGACAGTTAAATCTCACACACATAACAAATGCCTATACAATCAAATAGGTTCATTACAACATTTGATTGAATGGATTGAGTTACTCTAAAATGAAACGATAAAAACAAAAAATCATGAAAACAGACACATACAAGATAAAATAATAAAATTATATAAACAATGTTAAAGATAAAATCAAGAAAATAGAGAATAAAATTTCCTCAAATCAGAAAAAAAACATTGACAGACATCATAATCTGTCAGAAATTACTGCATGAGATTCGAACCATCAATCTTCTCCACAAGTTCTCTTTATCTCGCACTATAGTCTAATGCTCTGCTCACTGGGCCACAACGTATCAGGTGAATGATTACCGCATTATCATGAACAAGTTTGTTCGATCTTGTTCATAATTGTGTGTGTCGATAGGTTTCATCCTTTAACTACACGTACCCTTAATGATCAATGACAATAGTCGGCTTTTACAGGGATGGCGCTCTCACATTTCTAAGAATCCAAAAGCGCCATTAGGCGAACGTTTACGGTAGGCCTATTTGTTTGTGATATTTCAAGCGTTTTAAAATTTCAAAATAATCCCATTCAATTACACGGTTGACGATGAAAATTTACTGAATTTAGAGAATGCAATGCGGCCACCACCTGGCAAGGATGTGACACACAGACATTCGGATGATGACTACATTTTGCTGTTTTTACAACCCATCAGTAAACCATTTTTTTTTACAAAATGCACCAAAATTTGCCCAAATTTGATGCTTTTATGGGCACTTTTGCCCAAATGGGCACATTTGTCTCCACTGAAAACCCACTCATTATTAGAAATAATAGATAATATGGTGGGGGTTTTAGATTAACCTTTTAAATTGAAAAATTTTAGCATAATTTGAAATTAATATGCCAACAGGTATGTTTCACTCCATTCATCCTTGATGACACTAAGGCATTCTATAGACCACTTGGCATCTGACGTCATTGCCCGGCAGTATGGGCGCGCATTATGGCAATTTCAATTGTTCTTTGCCCTGCAGTGCATTTTAAATCGCCCGCCACATTTCATATAGTACATGAAAGCCATTGAACAGTGTAGCGGCTCGGTATGTTTCACTCCATTCATCCTTGATGACACTAATGTATAGCAAGTTGTTTCTTCGAAAAACCCCAAGTTTATTTTGAAGTCAAAGTAGATTGTGTATATCAATAAAAGCCTCCAGCCCTTGTAGGTTCTGTTCGGAATACATATTTCTATATCGTGACTTATCGTCATTATTAATTCAAGGATTTGACACCGTAAGTATCATGAGAAGTCGGAAAATGTGGACTAGGAAATGCAATGCAATAGGGAATAAATTAACATCAATACCAACATGATCTGACTTTATCTAGCTCCCTTGCTTCAGGAAATAGATGCATGCTTGGTAGTTTTATGGTCCGAGGTGTTTACAGATAATTTAATCATACCTGTGATATAACGGTGCATGTGATTGGTCAAGAACCATACTTAGTAATTTTATGTTTAAAGGCAGATGGTCTGAGGTGTTTAAAGGAAGTTTATACACACCTGTGATATAATGGTACGTCTAATTGGTCAAGGTCCACTCCCCGAAGATCATTTCTCCCATACTCTGCAGCGGTCATTTGGAATTCCCTGCAAACACATGTAGCTTTAAATAAGAATTTGCAGAATTTTAAGCTGGAGGTTAATAGCTATACCTATTAGCGTTACTTTTTGCTCTCTTTGATGGCGTTCAATCCGATCTTAGACATCTGAGGTTAGTCATATAATTGTGATGTGAGCAAGCAAAATGTGTCGGATGTCAGGAATATTGATTTGAGATGGCCATTAATGGTATTCAACTTTCTTTGAATTTTATCGTTCTGAGCAACGTTATGGCCAAATCTCTGGAACTGTAAATCTAATTATGATGGTTAAAGGTGGTGTTTTTTCTTCCTTGGCCTCTTCCCAGGAAAGAATAAATTACGTGCACCAAGAATCTCTCCTGAGAATTCACAAAGGAGGAAAGATGCATCCAATTATGGATATATCAATATGGAAATGGATTAGTGTGGTAGTATTTTGAGAGATTGGCAGAATTTATTTACTACTTTCATTAGAAACCTGTATAATCTCATCTCTAGGGTTGCTCAGTTCAGTGACTTATAATCTCATCCCTATGGCCAAGTTCAATGACTTATGATAGGAATTCGTCTTTGTCTGTGGAACACCTGAAGATTGGTAAATAAAAATTCATTCACCATTTTCATTACTGAACCTGTATAATCTCATCCTAGGGCTAAGCTCAGTGACCTATGATAGGAAAGTGTTGCAATTCATCTTTGTCTGTGGAACACCTGAAGATTGGTAGATTATGTAACTTTCATTACCGACTTGTATGATCTCATCTCTAGTGCTAAGTTCAATGACCTATAATAGCAAAGTGTTACAATTCATCACTGTCTGTGAACCACCTGTCGATTCGTAGATTATATAACTTTCATTACCAACTTGTATGATCTCATCTCTAGTGCTAAGTTCAATGACCTATAATAGCAAAGTGTTACAATTCATCACTGTCTGTGAACCACCTGTCAATTCGTAGATTGTATAACTTTCATTACCGACTTGTATGATCTCATCTCTAGTGCTAAGTTCAATGACCTATACTAGCAAAGTGTTACAATTCATCACTGTCTGTGAACCACCTGTCAATTCGTAGATTGTATAACTTTCATTACCGACTTGTATGATCTCATCTCTAGTGCTAAGTTCAATGATCTATAATAGCAAAGTGTTACAATTCATCACTGTCTGTGAACCACCTGTCAATTCGTAGATTGTATAACTTTCATTACCGACTTGTATGATCTCATCTCTAGTGCTAAGTTCAATGATCTATAATAGCAAAGTGTTACAATTCATCACTGTTTGTGAACCACCTGTCGATAATTTCGTAGATTGTATAACTTTCACTACCGACTTATATAATCTCCTCTCACACTTAGTTCTGCTCAGTCCAATGACCTATGATAGGAAAGTGTGGCAATTCATATTTGTCTGTGGACCACCTGAAGATTGATAGAATTTATTTACCATTTTAATTACCAAAATTGGATAGTCTCAACTCTAGGGCTAAGCTCAGTGACCTTTGATAGGAGAGTGTTGCAAGTCATCCTCAGTTGTGAAGGAGTCGATGATTGGTGAGAGTAGCAAGGCGGTAGATCCAATTATTTTGTGAAGATTGGCATGATTACTGTGAATGTCAAATTGTGTCAGGCATTCAAGCTTGAATGATATGATAGTTTGCCAATTGAATTTGATTGGAATTTTGTTACATGGTATATAGGATAGCTTCGTTGAGTCTATATATCTGGCACGTGGTTGAAAGGGTCATATTATTGATATGAAATTATGCTTCTCGTTAGGTTCATTATCACCATTAGTGTCACATTAATTTTTCACATTACTCTCCATTCCAGAAAAATACAGCACAAAATTTGTGGGATTATGAAACAGCTCAATCCATATTCATTTAGAGAGATAAAAGAAAAAGTTCACTATTTTACTAATTTCGTGAAAATTGAAAAAAGAGGCAAAAACATTTTCGGCATGTTTTCTGACAAAGGGTCACAAAAATCACAGTCTTGGAACAAATCTAAACATTCAAAATCTTGAGTATATGCCGATATTTTGCTCAAATTGTCACTTATTTGTGTTAGGCCTACTTTAATCAAATGGTTGGTTATATGAATGAAACATGTCTTTTCCAAAAATTAGAATGCATAAACTGAAATTAGTCTGGGTAAAAGTCTTTGGGCCTGATTGTCACAGCATACGAAAAACACCCTAAAAACGTATGTTTTTAGCCCTTATTTACAAAATTTGGCCAAATATTAAAATTTGACTTTATTGCTAGTTAGGACTAACTACACTCTAAAAAATACCTATTCAAAAATGAATAGAATCTATTCAAAAATGAATAGAATCTATTCAAATTTGAATAGGTAAACATGTACGCCGGGCACTTAAGAGAATCTATTCAAAATGAATAGAAAATTCTATTCAAATAAATGATCCCAAATTCTATTCAAAAATGAAGAGGTCACTTGTCAGAAAATGAATAGTTTACTAGTTACAGTTGATTAGAATCTATTCAATTTATTTGAATCTTTTGACTCGAGTCAAAGGGAACGAATTTGGGGAAATATGCCTGGAGATGCATCATCTCTTGTCGCTTCGCTAAGAGTGGAACACTACGACTCATCACACCGTGGTGTTGAATAGCCATCAAGTGTGTTTGATAACATAAAATTACTGTCTAGAAAGGGATAGCAGAAAAGGTATTTGCTTGAAAATATAAAATCTATGGTGTTAAATAGCGTTTGCCCTGTTTTCTTCATCCGTGGTTTTGTTTCCTATTATTTCAACTGAGTATAATATTTAGGATTTAGAGAAGATCCTCCAAACACTTTCTTACCAGTGCCTATGTCCCCACCGTACTGTACAAATGTGTAATGGCGGCCGACCAAGAAGCAAAAGACCCCGGATACAGCAGCGTGCGTGCTTTTGACCAATGAAATCCCTCATTATCGTTGACATCATTTTGATGAGTGTGTCGATTCAAAGTTTTCTGCGATGTTGATACTAAATCGCATCAAATGGTATGATTCGATTTAAAAATGATAAGGGATCTATTCAAATTGACAAGTTTCTATTTTTTTTAAAATGAATAGACTTTCTATTCAAAAAAATGAATAGGCCGTCATTAGAGTGTAAAGGATTAGGATTTAGCTATGTTTCATTTGGCAAAACAGGATAATATTTTTATTCAAAAAGATTAGTGCTGTATTTTATTGGACTAGGGAGTAGTTTCACTTATTTATATCAGGCGGATTTATCCGCCTGATATACTGTGAAGCTCCAAAATCTTCTCTTTCTTTCTTCTTTAGTAGAACCAAAAATTTCTACTAGTGGCAGATGCTTGCACCAATTTTGACCAAACTTGGCCACAAGAAGCACTGACCCAAGCTTAATATAACTTCTACACAGATAGGGGTCAAAGGTCACGTAAGGGTTATTAGGGGTCATTTTGTGAAAATCTTAAAAATGCTACTGTAGTACTGCTCCTTTAATTTGTTAATGTCAAGCTTTGAAACAGACTTTCGAGGGAAATTATATGGGCTATATTCCATGCAGTTGACATCCGTACACCTTAATCTTCATCAAATGGGATTCCATTTTAAATATACACCCCATGTGTAGAAGATTATGGCTATGTCTTACATAGGGAGGTGTATGGATTTCAACTGGAATACCCCAACATTTCCACTAGAAAGAAGACCATTGTTTAAAGATGAAAAAGATCTTTAATGTTCAGATGATTTTTGACCTTTTCTTTATCTCTATTAAAGTCCCATTCAGTGATCCCAGTGAAAGTGTAAAAAAATCAAATTGTTTATAAAGTGCTTCAAAGTGAAGGATGAGTCATTCAAATTGTCATTTGCTATTATTGAAATGAAAAATTGGGCAAAATACGAAGAAAGCAGCAGTGTTGATGATATTGAAGCCCCATTCAAATACATTTAGCTAATTTATATACTGTCAGTATATAAATTACAGATTCATGTAAATACCTTTTGTCTTAATTACATGGCTTTCAGCTGAACCACAACTTAAGCAGATTATGTTAGCACATCTATGACAATGACAACAGTACCAAAATCTAAATTGTGATTATTTTTATGATCGTCCGTTTGGATGATCAAATCACTGAATGGGCCAAATTCATTTCAAACCATTGTGCATTTTTATATAGCCTCAATAATAAAACAAAACTAACAAGTGGATGACTAAATCAAATATTAATCTATGCCTTATTATGAATTCTTTACATGTCCTTACTGCTCCAGTTGTTTTTTATTGATAACCTGCCTGGCAATAGGTGACTTCTAAATCCCAAGTATCAATTACAAATTAGTATACAGGTATTTACTGCCCTGCAGGTGCTCCATGCTCATTATGAACCACAATGGCCTTATCCCAATGACATAGTTCAATAACCTCAATTAAACAACCATAGTGCAAACTTTGACCTCAAGTTGCAGAGTATGAGTTTGTGTACCCAAATTTTCAAAGGTCATTCAATGAATGTACAAGTGTATTGGGGTTAAAGAACTGTGCCCCTGATAGATGAGCATGTTGTGGATCCTAGTGGCTGTATAGCCGGATATTCAGTGTTCATTTTATGCGATTTTAACAGTTCTGAAAAGGTATTATTTTCTTTTATTTGTGGTTTAAGGCAGGTCAGAGGGGTGCATGACATAGTGGTGTTTGGACTCAAATATAAATACAAATAAAGCTGACACACAATTGAAATGTATGGGATCAGTAAGTTCAGATCAGTTTTCAAATTCCAACCATACAAATAATAATTATTTTACAAAGGAGGTCCCAATTGATGTGAGGGACTCAAATATAGAGACAAATAAAGCTGACACACAAGAGGAATGGTATGGGGTTCTATAAAGGAGACCCAAGACTTGATATAAATGCTTTCATTTCCACCACATGTGCATGATTTTTTTTTGAGGGGGAAATGCTCAAAACTTTTGATATATTTTTGTTTTTAATTCAAGAACCACAAAACCGATGGAAATATAAATGTAATTAATTAACTTCCTTGACTCATTAATTACCTATAACATGTACAAGATCAATATAAACATCTCAAAAAAAGTAACTACCCCCCCCCTTAAATAATGACTATTATTCAAAAACAGGTGATTGTATTACAAATCTGTTAAATGCGTTGGAAGCAGAATTTATTTCTGCACATTTTGACACCTCATTTGTAGTAATTGACAAAATATTGACGTCACAGCGTACATTTAAATCAACATAGCCCAAGATTTGAAAGTTGCAGTAAATTCTATTGATTTTGCATTCAGTGTAATGGACGGAAATCTGTGTAATGATATCTGAGTGTTTTTGTATTGTAAAAATTTGTATGCAAGTGCAACTTTCAAATCTGGACCTCACTACATTAAATTGACTGGTGTTTTATTGTTTTCTGGGCTATCGTATCAAATGAGGTGTCAAAATGCGCAGAAATAAATTCTGCTTCCAACGCATTTTACAGATTTGTAATACAATGGCCCCTCTTTGAATAATGGCCATTATTTAAGAGGGGTTAGTTACTTTTTTTGAGATGTTTATTAATATTAATAAGGCACCACATCGACTTTGGTCCTATCGGTGCTCGGTTAGGTACTGATGACTTAGCAACACTCCCTGGAGATGTAATACATTGTATCAAGCATAATAATTAACAGTTGCATAGTGTTATTGTTTTTCATTTAAATAAAAAAAGAAATGAACTGTTCAAAAAATGTTCAGGGTACAAAACTACAATAAAAAGGGCCATCGGTACCTCTCCATTCACCGATTGCGCTATAGGACCAAAAAAGATGTTGTGCCTAAGTACACTGCAGTTTGTTATAAATGCAATTAGATATATTAGAAAAACAATTCATATGATTAATGGTTATACATAGATCTGAACAAAATTAAAATCTTGTCAAATTTCAAATAACAATTGAGCTAGCTACAGCACCATTGGTGCTCTTGTTTAGTTAAATGGCTAACACTGGACAAATGGTTCCTGCCGTCCCACTCCTAACACTGAAATCATTGAGACATGACCGCTTTATTTTTATACAACCTGTGACGCAGACAGAACACCCCTTGTTCTTAATTGATTACCAAAAATGGTATCAACTCTCTGTGGTCTGTAGCCATTTTAGAAAAACACACTTCCAAATTCAACACCCCATTTCCCTGCTGTGTTGCATTCTGACGTAGGAGCAGCTCACAAATAGAACTCCTGAGTCTATTTTGAACGAACGCTGACGCAAGCCCGGGGTTGCGGTCATGTTTACAGGATCGCTTTCGTATGAAGTTGTTGTCAATGATGCAGAAATATTTTGTGGAAATTAATAAAACAATATTTCTGAAGCTTATGAAATGGTGCGTATATTATATAACAAGTGTGGTGAGATAAGGAGTTATGAAATATGTATATGTGATTGGTGGATGTATTATACAAATAGAGAGGCGTTTGAATGCCAACAACAAGTTTGATAGTGTATTTAGCTATTCCAGTTGAAATCCATCCACCCTCTGTGAATGACATGACCTTAATCTTCTACACATGCAGTGACCCTCTATGGATGACATGATCTTAATCATGTAAACAGGGAGTGTGAATTTCAAATGGGGTTATCAGAATTGGTGACTTCATTTGAAATCTACACCCCCTGTGTGGGAGATTAAGGTCATATCTTCCATAGGGGTGTAGGGATTTCAACTGAAATAGCACATTATACAAATAAAGAGGTGTTTGTATGCCAACAACAAGTTTGCTAGTGCATTATTCATACAACTACCCTCCTCAGCAAAAACCCAGTATCTGCTAATATTAACTCTCTCCCCGCGGGTGTTGACTGCAGACGACAAGTTTTTACAAAAATTCTAAAAATCAAAAATTTCAGAATTTTAAATTTTCATGACTTAATTTGGGATCAGCATGAAAAATGCATTAAAATGAGTACAAACAAGCTAGGGGTGTGCTACTGAGAATTTGATAGACCCATCAGTATACCACAAGTTAAAATTTTCGGCCATATTTAACACATTTTTTGTGTTTATAGTTTTCCCCCAAATTTTTGGGATGTCAACAACTTTTTTCATTTTCATTGCTTTTTTTCATGATGTGCTATTTTCCAACAAAAAATAAATAAATAAATAAAGATTAAAGCCAGACACCTGTTTCTTAAGTAAAAAGATAGTATCTATTTTGGGTAATTTATGCAGATATATGCCACCTCATGTGCTATCTTATCAAGATAGGAACTCAAATAGTACAATGTGCTATCTAACGAAGATAGCAAATGTATTATAGACTTTTTTTCACTTAGTCAAAATTGGGTCTGAAAAACTGTATGAATGTAAACTGCAATTTTACTTGGTAGGACAGAAATGAAACACAGCTCACCTGAAAGCTTTGAAATGGATGCTATGCAAAACTAACTCAGTCCAAAAGGAAGGAATTTTCTCATATTAATGGGTCATAGTGGACTGAGTGAGATTTTGGAAACCACTCTTCAATTGAGAGTTGTAAAATGCATTGGGCAAGCTGTGGAGCAGCCATTACTTGCCCAACTTGTAGTTGTTAATTTCATCCTCAATCCAGCATTTTGCAATTTCTTGGAATTTAAATCCAACAAGAATCAGCCCAGTTTGGAACATAACAACTGGTCTAATTTGGACAACTGAATTTGGACAACTGATGAAAGTGCATAAATGAAGCTTCATAATTCCCCAAACCTCAAATTTTAAACCTTTTATAACTCATAATAAGATATAGTTATGAATAAAAGAAAAATTATGAGTATTTTAAGAGTTAGCTAAAACAACAACAAAGCTCTTAAGCTTATGGATATAACAAATATGAGTAGGTAGTACTTGTCATCTACACTATGTAAATATGTTTAAGAATAATCATCTGTTCATAAAATATTAATATCTTCCTTCTTAAGGGCTCGTAAAGCGGCATTTTCACGTATTTTTGGTGGGACCAGCTGAGAGCACATCAGACATATCGAATTGCATTTTGAATACAAGGAATGTCCTTCTGATATCAAATAATTTTGATTTTAAAAAAAATATATAATACACATTTTATGACAATTTTCTGATGACCAAAAGAAAACAGACCTGTGTCTCTTTAGTACAAAACAAATCAGATGCCTGACATCAGCTTGATATTGATGAGTATATTTAACAAGATTCTATAGTTTGGCCATGGCTCATTACTCACTATTTCAAGAATAAATGTATCAAATGATTTATTCATCATTGGCTGTCTTTAAGGGCTCTCGTATGAGCATTTGATAGTATTTTTTGTGGGACATGAGAGCACATCAGACATTTCGAATTGCATTCTGAATACGACGAATGTCCTTCTGATATCAAATAATTTTGATTTTGTGAAATTTGCGATAAAATACAAATTTTATGACAAATTCTTAAAATTTGATATTTATTTTAATTTTTGATATATAACAGTCCTTAAAGAAAACTTATAAATCTAACGATGTGTACTTAACATGTATATATATAGCTGGAAGGTAAAGCCAATGATCAATTGAAATTGAAAAAGACCTAATTTTTTTGGGGGGAAAATCCATATCTTCAATAGGAAAGGTCAACATTTTCAATTGATTGTTGGCTTTTCATCCCAGCTACATATCATCAGATTTATAAAGTTTACTTCTAGGACTTAGAGAATAAATGATAGGATTTTGTCTTTTGCCTATACAATATCGTGTCATAATGGATGGGCTGGCCAATATTTTGAGTAGTGGATGCCGGCGCAGCCGGTATCCACTACGATAAAAAATATTGGCCAGCCCATCCATTATGACACGATATAGGCAAAAACAAAATCTATCATTATTCTCATTCTTATTCAGTTTTAATGTAATTTTTGCGAGAAAAACTGCCTTTTTTCAGACAAAAATAAAGTTACTTTTGTGGGGACATCCCCGTTGTTTTAAATGAACGAAACCATCACGAACATCTAAGCCGCCGAATCGCGTTCTTAGTTCTCGCATGTGTATTAGGCGAACGCATTATCGCGTGATCATTGAGGAGCAACAAGCGTGCCGCCGTTGCGTGGCGGCGCGCGCCCTGACTATTATCACTATCAACTATTGTGAGATATTATACACCAGAAAACCAATCAAATTACGTGAATTCTTTACAAGACGCACCCATTGAATAAGAATGTATGTTAATTGCGATTTCAAAAAATAAACTATCAACTGATGCATTTATCATTGGCTGTCTGTGAGGAATTAAAGCCATAATGTGTGATTTGCTCCACAGCAATGCCCTCAATTTTTGTTGAATTTTTACTTTTTGCATGATTGTATTGCCCAATCAAAATACCATGTGAAAGACTAAGTCTAAAGTGCTCTAATTACAGTAAAATTTTTATATTAAATCTGGATATCTCCCGTTTTGTTCCTAGTTCACCGATCAAGTGGTGGCTAAACACGTTTGTATTATTGAATCATTGATGTATAAACTGTGTGCATATCGCTATTCGTCTTACGTCTTGATGTATAAAATGTGTGTATATCGCTATTCGTCTTACGTCGTATTTGTTCGTCCCAGCTGTGTGAAGCTCCGCCAATAATCATGATAGTAAAACAATCAGGGAGCTAAAACATGTATTGTAGGTGCTGGAATGAAATAGCAATTTTCTTTGTTTTACCTAATTTGTTTGGCCCAAAATTAAAAGTGGACAATGTGATCAGTGAAAAGTAATATTTCAATAGGAATCTATTCCTTATGCATATCTGTGGAAAAACACCAATTTGGAATTCCTAATTTCAATATGTTAATGAGAAAAAAAGATGTTTCATTTAATATCAATTTATTACAAGATTATCATTAATAACAGTACTGCAGACTACCAGTATCACGATGTATCGATGTCAGTAATTCCATAGGGAATTAATCACATTTGGAATATTTATGTGTTCTTTTTGCATGAATGCTTGAAAGGGATGACACTTTATGCTATTATGTAAGTTTTAAAGAACTCTAGTTTCAAAATATATCAGGTCACCTTAAATGTCAAGTTCCAAAATAAGTTACAAGCCTGAACTAAAAATGTTTCAAAACATTATATTTAATAATGCTTTATTACTAGTATATTGACATTTGTAAATATTGTTTGCATAACCTTTCGGAAAAAAGTGTTTTATATTATATTTTGTTACAAATGTTTTGTGGCATGGTGACATTTGAAAGTATACTGTGACAACTTGGTGAAAGTATTTTGTAATTTGTTGAAAAATGTAGTACTATAGAATTCCAGACAACCTCCCATCACATAAATCATTACATTTTTTCAAGCTATGTAGCGGTGATGGACTTATCGGAAGAAAAGGGTTACTTAGCTTAGCAGGATTTGTATCTTGCAAAGGTTTAGATACTTAAAACCATTTATCAGATTTAGTATCTGAAAGCGTCAGTCCGGGTGACCTTTCCAGGAGAAATTGTAATGGATATCTATGTATCAATGTATAATGGACTTGGTTTCTTTATGAGTATCAAATGGCAAAATGTTTTTAAATTCTTAAGTTCAGATTTTCACCCTTTCATCAAATTAATTGTAAACATTTATATTGACATGTTATTTTTTCTTGAAATAGGCATTTTCGGTGGCCTATCGTGGCCGCTCCTACCCGGAAATGTAAATTTTGCTGCCTCCTGCAGAAACAGCCCGAAAAGGTTGACCCAGGATGGCACTCAAGAATGTAAAAAGTGAGGGGGGGATTTTCTCAACATATTTTTTTGATATTAAAGAATTAGAGGTGTTACCCTACCCTCAATTCCCACACTGCCTCGAGCGTTGGCCCTGCTGGCGACCAAATAGGTATAGTTATATTAGTTTTCCATAATTTTCCACCCTTTTTCATTAATAATTCTTCTTGCTGCCCCTTCTGCCCCGCCCTTTTTTCTTTAATCATTTTTCTTGCTGCCCCTTCCCTTCATCTTTCTCTACTCCTTCTTTTTCACCGCCACACGCTTATACCCAGGGCGATCACCCCCCCAAAAAAAAAAAAAAAAAATATGTGCATGATCACAATCACAACGTCTAGTTTCCTTTCTTGCCAAATGAATCTTCATAATGGTATAATGGTAAAATTATTTTATGTTAGTTTGTATACAGATAATTTTTGTTTCAGCATATTTCCAATGATAAAGTATGTTTCAACTAACCCTTACATGGAACCAGTCAAACTTGTCAAATTTGGAGGAAAATGGATCACATTTCAACTATTATCAATTATTATGTGATCTGAATTCAGATGAAAATCACCAATATACAAAATAATAAAAAATTTAAAATAGTGAGGCAAATCCACCTCATTTCATTGCTTTCCTCAGCATTGTGTAGATGTCATGTGACTCAACCAAAATTGAGGAGTCTAGAAAGTGTAGCTATTCAAATTTACTTTTGTAATTGGGTTATTCGGTTTGAAATCCACACGCCCCTGTGGAAGATTTAGATAAAGTCTTCCACAGAGGGAGTATGGATTTCAAGTAGGATAGACAATTGGGTAACTTCCATTCGAAATGCTCACTCCAGTTGTGGAAATGTTGGTAAAGCCAGGGAGAGTATGGGTTTCAAAATGATTAATGCTCGCCAGTTCCATTTGTAAAACATACTTACTCTGGTGAAGAGTTTTTGTAAATCTTCCACAGGGGTAATTTTTGTGGCAAAAGGTTACAAAATATTGACTGCAATCACTAGGATCCACAACATGCTCATCTATCAGGGCACATTTCTTAAACCCCAATACATTTGTACATTCATTGAATGAACTTTGAAAATTTGGGTACAAAACCTCATACTCTGCAACTTGAGGTCAAATTTTGCACTCTGATTGTTATATTAAGGTTTTTGAACTATGGCATTGGGATGAGGCCATTGTGGTCTATAGTGAATGAATGTTGCAACTGTAGTCGGTAAGAATGCAATGAATTCTCAGCAATTTAATTTCATATGTTGAAACCTCATGTAAAAATCAGCCAAATTAACACCTTGCTGAAAAGAAACTGCTTACCCTATTTTAAGGGCTTTGAAATTAGCACATAAATCATTCTATTTCAGCAGCCATAAATCACATTCTAATGACAAATTTGAGCAAAATGTATCGAAGAAAAAGAGGCGGTAATTGATGAGAAAAGATTGAAATTGATTTTTTTTTTACTAATGATTCCATTACTTGATCTGTTGATTGCATCACAATTAAGAGAATGAGTCTTAATGTTGCTAACATTAATTTTGAATTATTAGCGGAAAAGATACTCAAATTCTTTTGTTTCGTATTATTTTCAGCAACTGATAATATTATGCCTATAACTTTGTAAGCAGAATTTCAGTTTTCATGGATTTGCATCAACATGTAGCATTTTTGATGGGCTGTAGGCCTAGTAACGGATGTAATAACTCTTAATGCTCTGCATGCTAGCCATGCCCCTTCAACGGAAAAAGTTAAAGTTTTGAAATATTTTCTCAAAATACCAAGAGCTATCTTAAGAACTACTGAACCAATATTAGGCTTGTTTGTACTCATTTTAATGCATTTTTCATGCTGATTCCAAATATGGTCATAAAAATTTACATTTCTGAAATTTTTATAATTTTTACAAAATTTGTGAAACTTGTCGCCTGTAGTCGACACCCGCGTGAAGAGAGTTAAAATTGGATATTTTCGACATGAGAATCACTTCCCTTGATAATGTCACATAATTTCAAAGTACTTTGGGTAGATACTTTGGAGTGAACTCTGCCAGAGAAGATGTCTTACCCTTCCCAGAATCCTTTGCAACATGATACATCACCTAATTTCATCAAATGACACTTCCATTACAGGTTCCCTTTGATTTCATTTTGAAAATAGACTGGCTAAACATGGGTTGATAGTAAAGAAATAAACATATTTTGCAAGATCTGGATGTGCTCTGTTACTGAGGTACAATTCATCACTATCAGACCATGTTGCACTGGATAGCAAATCAGTACAGAAAATTGCATTGGGAGAAATGCATTATGGGAAGTGTAAGATATCTTCTCAGGAACTCTTCCCTCCAACTCAGTACTCACTTTGTTACTTAGTAACAGATGCTGCCTTTTACTTAGGGAACAGACTGGTTCACGCTCTTTGCCACATGGTTTTTGACTGCAGACGACAAGTTCCAAATTTTCTTTAAAAATTCAAAAATTTCAGAATTACACATTTGGATGACCATATTTGGAATCAGCATGAAAAATGCATAAAAATTAGTACAAACAAGCCTAGTATTGGTTCAGTGGTTCTTAAGATATCTCGTGATATTTTGAGAAAATATCTCAAAACTATGACTATTATGTCGAAGCCTATCATGCAGAGCATGTAAATCCAGTATCCACTATGTTATTTCCTTGTAGATACAGCATTTTACATTATCAGGCAGACTGATTCAATAACACCTAAGTAAGAAGACAGTATCTGGTTTGTAATATATTTGCACATACTGCATTTTTACTTGGGGTAGGCAGAATGGGTAAAAGATGAACCCATCAATCAATCTAAACACCTGCATATAGGAAGTACTAGTTTAAATAATGGATAGATTGCTGTCATTTTCATGTTGTCATCTATACTCCTCACATCTCTCCCCACTACTTATGCTTTTACCATCTATGTTCACATGCTGTGTTGCCATGACAACAGGTCTCAATTTTTTTAACCAATTTTATGTTTTAAAAAAGGGTGAAAATTTCATATTTTAATGAGCATAATTTGAAAGATAATTTGTTAAGTTTAAACATGTTTAGTGTTACTTCAATGATTTAGGGGTGGTTTTTTTAAATGTTAGAATTTGGTGAACATGATGGAAATGTATATTATGACTACATAATTATGCAAAACAAGATATATCTAAATGCTGCCTCATGTAACATTTGATTTTACAAGATAGGCCTGCTATACTGCCGCCCTCATTCATCAACTTTCTGAGTAGACGGCTGAGAAACTTAGGCCTATGTGTTAAACAAGTGCATGGACTTTGCAACCAGATTCTGGTTTCATTGAGACTGTGCAGTTGTGTCCAAGTTGACATTTTTACAGTATTTTGTATACATATGGAAAGGTTTGGATAAAAAAAACCTGATTCTCTTATAAACGCATCTATGCACAGTTTCCACCTCAATACATACAATTTCGTCCAAGCAGCAGTACCTTGTGGAGAACACAGTCTGTGTTTACTTCACATGGTAGAGTGCATAGCATCATAAGAACTGTATGAGCTTCTAGCTGGAAAATAGACATCTGTGATTGGTTTTTGTCAAAAACCCAAGTGTTCCCTTCATCCAATCAGAAATTTCATTATATCGAACAAAAGCTAGCACTTCCCATTAAAATACTTTTTTTTTCATTAGGTCAACAGATGACACAATTCAATGTTTAAAGCAAGGCGAATGTGGTAAATCTGTTGAAAACAACCTATTCACGCACAATTTTGACCAAAATGTAGGTTCAAAAGTCAAAACCTCAAGTGATACTTACAATATTTTGTTAATTCTATGTCATTAAATGAAAGAGCACTCTTATATTGTCCATTATACTAGCTTCATTTTAATGAGCAATGACCAATAATATTTTCTTTAAATTGCAAATCTTGTGCAAAAAGTCTCTATTTTCGCCTGTTTTGTCATACTGTTGTAAGTAAATGAACTATGATTTTGCTAAAGAGCGCTTAGAAATTGATAACACATATTTTTAGGACAAATGTGACACATTGATTTGTGTGCCATTGATGGTTATAAAATATAAACTATAACACTTGATGAAAATTACACAAAGCAGCCCATGCATTTATCCCAGTTTGCATCAAAAGTCTTCATATAACTAACTTAAAACTTGACAGATTTCTTTGTAAGGTAAGGTAGTTCATGGATATATCGTATTTTGCATCACAACCCTTCATTATAATTAACAAGGCATCGTCAAAACGGTCCATAAAATGTGCACATTGATTTGTGTGCCATTAATAGCTACATTAATTTAAACTATAACACTTCATGAAAATAATTTAAGGCAGCCGGCACATATATCACATTTTGCATCAAAACTCATGTAAGGCCAAAAAAAATACAAGTTTGTTTCCTGTAGCACATATGCATTACGTTTTTGACAGCTTATTTTGCACATAAGAATTTTTTTTTTATTTACAAAGAAAAAAAACCCAAAACAGGAAAAAATCACAAAAAATAATATGAAACACTACTGGAGTAAATATTTACACACCACACAACAAACGAGCGCAATGAAAAACTACTGGAGAAAACATCACACATTTTTTGAATACTTTTTTTAATCTGCAGGTTGAAAGGGGATCATAAATATTCTTGAATATGAAGAAATATGATTTTTTTTGTGTGTGTCGGAGAGACCCACTGTAAATTCCCAAATCCAATTTGCAGCAGCAAAGTTTTTTTTCCATTTGAAGACATGGATTATAAAAAATAAAAAAATAAAAAAACTTTTTGCATTTGATTTTTTTGACCTGCTACAGGAAACAAACATGTTTATTTTTTGCCTAATTATCACACCATCAAAACGGTCCATTAAATGTGACACCTTACTTTGTGTGGCAGTGATGTTCTTCTTTTTTTTTTTTTTTGTACTTTGGAGTTTAATTCAAAACTGCATTATTTATTGCACACAGTTGTTTGAAAATGTTCAGAGTTAATAGATTTATCACAAATGCAGCTGTTTTTATGTGATTGTTATATTAATCATGTGTCTTGATAATGTAATTTGCCCAAACTCATTTACAGGTATTAAATAATTGTATGGGTTTAAAAGTCATGGTATATAAGCCAAAATTTAAGAGCAACTTACCAAATAACATGAATGGCAAGTAAAGAAATGAAAACACTGATCAAACATGCAGAAATTGAACCAAGAATATTTGAACCTTGTGATCAATGTTCTTTAAACCATCTGGGCATCTTATATACTTTGTGACACTCACATGACATCATTCGCAAAAGGTTAGAAAAGGTTGCTAGAAAACATTTAAATGTCGGGTTATGTAAAGGACATGATGGGTATTAATTTTTCATAACATTCAAAAACCTTTGTTTAAACCTACTGCAAATATTCTAACATAATGTTATCTAAGTGTTGACAAAATATATGGCAAAAAATGTTTGCAACAAAATATTTAAAATAACATTTCGAAAACATTTTTGTAGTGTGTTTTCATACAAAACATTTTAAAACGTTTCCATGACCTGTGTACAACCCAACATTTAATGTTATTAAAACGTTTTTTATCTAAACCAAAACCCAAAGTATAACATGTTTAAAACATTTTAAAAACATTTTTGTGTTTGCTGGGTTAGACTCTGTACTGGCCCATTCCATGTCAACTCAGGGATGTGCACAGCACCTCTTCAATTTTTTTTTTTCTGTGTGGTGGTAGATATTGATGAGAAAGTAAAATCCTAAAATTTGAGCTTCATACTCCATTTAGTTTTCCCGTGGCATCAATTTGAAATTTAGGGGGTCAGCGTAAAAATGTGCCATAGCGTGAAAGGCGATGTTTGGAGGTCCATAAATGTATAAAGGAACCCTTTAAAACTTTGAAAAGTATGTATCCTGGGGTTGGTTTTTGGTGTAAATTCAAATCTGCTATCAGAAAACTTTCTAACTCCTTTACTTTAAAGATATAGGGCCCTCAAAATGCAACTCGTCCAACCAGGACCAACTTTGGGGGGGTCAGAACTCCAAAAGTAAAAATAATTTTATTGTCCATTTTTTGCCAGTCAGAGCCCTTTGGTAGGACATTACTCTTATCAATATTGAGCATATTAGAATACATTTAGCTGAGATATTACCCATACAAAACCACTTTTTTACATTTTGACCCCCTGAAAACCAATGTCAGACAATTTGCCCCACCATCAACTTCAGGTATGTTGAAGATATGTTCTTGGACAACATTTCTGAGAGATATTGGCTTGGGGTCATGATGGCTTCAAAACATTAGTTAGGTTTCCCTTATCCATAAAGTTGTACATTAAATCATTATACATGCAAAATCAAAAATGTACACATGAAAAATCAAAAATGTGAAGCAGGTGCTATGTAGCACATCCCTGAGTTGACATGGAATGGGCCTACTCTCATTTATCCACTTTTTCTAGTAATTTTTTATCACAAAATTGGTTAATTCCCCCCTGAAATTCACTTCCCCCCCCCATACCGCCACTGTATATTATGCATGGCAGCTATCAAGATGCAATCCTGCATACAGCAGCTAAAGGAGTTACGTCTTTCTGTCGCTGATCCATCAATCAACACATTTATGCACATGATTGTAGTACATTTGAACCCATCAAATTACAACACTCTTTGTCACATTTTTGTGAAAGCTATTTCCGCTACTTCGTTCTTTCTGAGGATACTGACAATTTATGTTACATTGTGTTTTTAAATTTGTCATCTATGAGGGTGTATTTTTGTGTTAGAAAGCTATTTCCGGTACTTTGTTCTTTCTGAATGTGCTGACAATTTGCTCCACATTTTGTTCTTCAATTTTGACATCTATGAGGGAACATCGTCTGTTAATTATGCATGAGATATAGAATGGGCTGTTCCAGTTGATATCTATACACCCCCTGTGGAAGACATGACCTTAATCTCACACACAAGGGGTGTAAATTTCAAATGGAGTCACCCGTTCAAGTAGCCCCATTTGAAATTAACACTCCCTGTGTGGAAGATTGAGGTCATGTCTTCCACAGGGGGTGTATGGATTTCAACTGGAATAGCCCAATGGTAATAAAAGTTCTTTGGAAATGCGTGTTGTAGGTGTTAATGCAGTGCCACAAGAAGTCAAGTAGCGTGAATTTTTGTTAGAAAAAAAGGGAAAAATGTGGGATGATTTTGTGAGATAAGAGAAGTTATTTTGCTTATGGGACTTGATGGACTTACTCACATGCAACATTTATTCACAGTATCACACCATGTTTGATGCAGAGGAATATATTTACAAACTATTCAAAGATTTCTTATTTGTAAAAACAAATTTAAAGGTGTAACCAGAGATGAGGCAACAAAAACACTTGTTCTACAGGACCAAACAAGACAGATTTTTTCCATTTTGGGATTTTAAATTTATTTTTTATTTGTTATATGTTGGTTTGGCTGTCCAAATACATTCTGTAAGTGTAAGAATTCCTGGAAAACACTTTTTAATACTTGTACACATTTATTTCTGTACTTTACATATGAAAGTATAGGAGACGTTGCTTACAACTTAGGCATGTGAAAGTCGATTCCGAGTTTATCGTCCCCCGTCCGCGTCACTTTTTGGAGACCAAAAATACCCGCGTAAAATTTTCAAAAATGCCAAAATAATTCATTATTTTCAAAGTATCAGTGTTTTCAGCAGTTTCAGCAATTGGAAACTTATATTTTTGTTTGTAAAACATATAAATTCATAACTTGGAAGCAAAACCAGGCTCTTTTCTATTTTTTCTAGTCCCTACCTTTCGTGAAAATTTCTTTGTCGCATTTATTTTCATTTTGCTTTAAATCAACACACATTTTAGGTCAATAATGAAATCTGATGAAATAATGAGAAATGAAAAAGTCACCTCACCAACCTGGAAAAAAAAAGTGACGATAAACTCGGAATTGACTTTCATGGGCCTTATAGGAGATGTTGCTCTCAACTTAAGACGAGACAGACTATAGCCTCTGGTGCCTAAGCTTGGCAGTCAAATGTCTTGCGAAAAAAAATAAACTGCTGAAATCCCCTAGGCAAGGACTAATTGCTAACCGCTGTCCTAGTCTACTGTCCGGTCTGCCAGTACGAAACTTGGGGAGCTGATCCTGGCTGTGATGGTTATGGTTATGTAGACTGACTAGGGTACTGCACCTGTATAGAGCTGTGTCCCTGAATGGTGCTAAATGGTTTATAATGTGTCTTGGGAAAAAGTGGTCAGTGGTTTTCTGTAAAGCGCAATGATCTTAGGCCCAAAAAAAGGTTTGTCTCAAAGCTCGCGCGCGCATTTGTAAAATCGTGAGATTTGGAAAAAAAAAAAAAGAAATGCAGAATTTTTTTTATTACAAAAAAAATTTTTTATTAGTAATCTTCCAAAAAAATTCGGCGAATTCAGATATTTTTCTCCAAATACCATGAAAAAAGTCGGGAATAAAAAAAAAAAAAAAAAAAAAAAAATCGCATTTCGCATTTGTTTTCAAACCACTCGTGAGCTTTGAGACAAACCATTATTTTTTGTGGCCTTATGTAATTGCGCTATAGGCCTATAAATCTGTGACCTATTTGATTTTTAATTGTATCATTGCCTTTAAGGTGGTACTACACCCCCTGATAAATTTTGTGACTAAGTTTCCACTTTTCGTAAAAAATAACTACACACTGGTAACAAAAGTTATGTATATTATAGGGGCAAGGAATCCAATTACTTCACTGGAATTTATAATAATGGGGGCCAAAGGAGGCATTTTTGTAAATTGAGTTACTGTAATTATTACATTATACATACAATAGGCTATCATTTGCTGAAAACAAAAAAGGTGTAGCATACATAGTTCTAAAGTTATGAAGTTTTTTAATGTCTATTTTTTTATGTATTTTATTGTTTTTTACTCCATATTTTTACCTTTATCTCAGTTTTATATTTGCTGCCTTTGGCCCCCATGGACCAGATCGTGTCACATATACATAACTTTTGTTACCAGTGTGTTATTATTTTTTGAGAAAAATGCAAAAATAGTCACAAATTTATCAAGGGGTGTAGTACCACCTTAAACATGTTCAAATCTGTATATATGTGGTCTACTTGCATGCTGGAGATTTCACTTGTTTAGATGTCATGCACTCATGCATTATACACACTCTCTGCAGACTGGACAGTAATTATAGCGGTAGTCTGATTTTGATGACACTAGCACGTAGCCATGAACACATGAATATATTGGTCAGGCCAAATAGCTGTATGTACTGAGCCATGGTCAAGTCCTGACAGAGTTTTGTCTATTGCTAACTTGCCTCTGTGAATGTCTTAGTCAAGTCAAATATAGCATCACATATCCTTAAGGGACCTGGAATGAGCGTTTCGACAGTATTTTTTATGGAATATGAGAGCACCTCAGGTCGTATCGAATTGCATTCTGAATACGAAGCATGTCTTTCTGATATCAAATAATTTTCATTTTTGAAAATCACGATATAATACAAATTTTATGACAAATTATAAAAATTTGATATTTTTCAAATTTTTGATATATAACAGTCCTCAAGTAATTTTTTTTGGTGTTTGGGGGGAAAAAATCCATATCTTCCATACAAAAGGTCAAAATTTTCAATTGATCGTCGGCTTTTCATCCCACCTACATACACGTTAAGTATAAATCATCAGAAGTTTACTTCAAGTACTGTTAAATAAAATTGTTATCAGAATGACATTCTTCGTATTCAGAATGCAATTCGATATGTTTGATGTTCTCTAATGTCCGACAATAAATACTGTCCAAACGTTCATACCCCTTCCCTTAACCCTCTACTATCCTAAATTTTCAGATTGAATATTTTTATCAAAAAGGATTTTTCAACCTCTGCAATTTCATTAGGGACAATTATTGTTTTTAACTAAATATTCAGTCAAATCATTTAAGTTTTCAATCTTTTTAATCCATAAGGAGTGATTCTCAATTTTTTCAGCAATTGAAGTTAGGAACAACTCCTTTCCGATTGTAAAACAGATTGAAAATATTTACTCTTAAAAGTTTTGAAATCTCATTCCAACCATTTGGCAGTACATCTAAAAGAGTCAATTCAGACACTAATACCTACATCTCTAGCTCTAAGACTTATTTGGTTATTTTGATTGGTTGTAAAGAGGGCCATATCATGTATTGAGCCAATCAGTAATAAAAGATAGTCAGGAGGACTAGAGGAGATTAATCATTAAGCAAAAAATTGTTAAGAGATCTAAAGCTTGGTTAACCTCACCATGTGACTGTTTGCATGATGACGCAATCCCATCACGTGGGATACCTGCTCGTACACATGATTTTGGAATTTATGTTTTTTGATGTTTAGTACGGTTCGGGCACCGTACCAAACATCAAAAAACATTAATTCCGAAAGCATGTACATGAGCAGATATCCCACATGCGTCATCATGCAAACAGTCATATGGTGACGGAAAGCTTGGCCGGCCAAGCTACACCCCTGTGACAAGGTAGGCTCATGCGCGTCTCTGGCACCCGAGGGGTTGGTGGTTCAAAACTGCACTTCTCGTCCTTCCTTCTTTCCTTCCCCCTTGCTAAAAAGCAACAAGAGTGTTAGGATTAAGAAGCACCAATGTCATATAAATGTGGCTAAAATAAATAAAAGTTGCGTTGGATTATTGTTTTAGTATGCACAGGCGATAATGAGCTTACAATAAAAACTAGAGGCACTATTTTTCAGTTTATATCAAGATCAGATTTATTCCTCAATTGTATATTAATTTATTCATATATAATTACAGAAATCAACATAAATTTTATATTCATCATGTTTATCTTAAATAAATTCTGAATATATTTTGACCCAATCCTTAAATTTACATGAAACACCCAATTTGGCAAGATTCATTTCGCCCATTTTATACTACTTACCCTGCAAACACAATATAATGCTCTTAAAATGTTTTAAATATGTTTTGGTTTTATTCAAAAAGTTCTGATAACATTTAAATGTCAGCAGTGTTCGAAATAGGGCCGGTCAGCCAGCCATTGGCCTGTAACTTTTGGCCTGGCCGGTAACTTTTGACTGGCATCTAGTTGCTGACCGGCTGGCGGTAACTTTTTAAGGTCAAGCCCGGCTGGCCTGTAACTTTTTGAGGCATATTTCGAACACTGAATGTCAGGTTATATAAGGTCATAAAAATGTTTTAAAACATTTTATATGATGAAATTTTGTCAAAATGACATTGAAAAAATATTTTGTCAACTTTTAAAAAACATTATGTTAGAATGTTTTGCATCAAGTTTTCAATATTGTGTTTGGAACATTATCAAAATGTTTTATTTATACCCTTTTTATAACATGACAATAAAACATTTTCTGTAATACATTTTGTGTTTGCTGGATATTGTATCTTTGTATATGTACATTTATTGCTGCCATATTACACCAGTCCACATGTTCCATCAATTATTTTTTGTTACCATTTAAAAATAGCAGGAAAGTTGCATATACAGGGTGGTTCAAAAACAGGTCCAAAATGCATTTTTTTTGTGACACCAAGCATTGTAAACAATACACCAATAACATATCTTGATTCTATGACCACATGCACCTTTTTAAAAGTATTTCTGAATGATTAGCACCCCGGTGTTATCACTTAACATTGACTATGTGTACGCATGATCGTTCCCAATTTCGAGAAAAAAGGGGTTATGTTTAAACTATGTTCACGAACATAAAATGTTCGCGATATTTAAAAAATAGGGTTGTTTTTGACGATGGTGTACTCGAAATTAAAAAAATAGGGTATGGTATATTTTGTGAATCCTGATGTTGAAATTATTATACCATTTCTTGCTCAATTTACTCCCAGATTTCACTTTTGTGAAACTTTTGTGCATTCCAAGTAATATTCAGGAACTCACTTCCCAGTTTGGCCGCTGTGTTCTTTGGTATGTGTTCTAGAAATGTTAAAAAAGGGGTGCTTTTGTAAAAGTGTACTTGAAATGCAAAAAATAGGGGTAATTTTTAAGGCTAATTTGAACCCGTTTTTGTGTAAAATAGGGGTAACAAATGCTGAAAATGTTTTTCAAACCGTGCAAAATAGGGGGTATTTTTGACTTTGGGAGCGATCATGCGTTCGCCTTTGAATAGGAAGTGACAACACCGGGATTAGCACCCTCTTTCACATGTTCAATATCATGGGATAACAGCCACAAAATGCACCAATGCATGCTTGAACATTGTGATTTGAACAGTCCTGTATTCACTATTTATAAATAGCAATATATAAATTCTGGATAGAGAGAAATGGAGGTTGCCATTTTGGCTGGGCGCCAGTATGTCTGGAGAGTTGACCTCTAGCACAGTGGGTGGTCTTCCTGTACTTTTCAATGGTAAGTCGGTTGACTTCAGCAACTAGTCGCTCAAAATTTGGGGTGTTTTACGAATAAAACCATTATAAAATGAATGGCGCTCATTAACTTTTAAAAGCGCTTTCGGTAACTTTTCTCTAAAATCAGTTTCTCATAACATATGTAAGTTACAGAATCCCCAATCTTCAGATTTTTGGCCCATATCATTTTGTGAAAATTCATGAATACCGACATCTTGTTTTCCTATTCATTTGTATGGAGTGAATACTTATCTAGATACTCTTTGGTGATACGATGTTGTGTAATGGCTGCGCCCATGTACCCCATGGTGATATATAAATAGCTATTTATAAATAGTGAATACAGAACTGTTGAAAGAGTAACAGATGCCATTTATTCATTATGTAATGATGTTCATGCACAATGAATTTGAACCAAAAGTTCCCATTTAAAATTTTCTTAGTATAACATGAACAATTGCCTTGCATTAAGATATATGTTAATGCATTAAATGTGAGTACTGAGTAAGCTGTGCTTTCCTTTTGGTGGGAATTTGTAAAACAATACCCAATTAAAAGATCTACCCATGGACAAGTACATTTTTGCCCCTTTTTCAAAGCTTATACTTTATTAGCTTAAGATTTTTTCACCACTCATGCTTAAAGGTCTTTACTTTACTAAGATGTAAATGAAAGATTGAAGTAATTTAAGGAAATAGGGAGCAATTGCTGTCAAAAGCATGTTTCTTTTTTTTTTTTTAAATCACCCTGTACATTAATACAGCTGAAATCTTTTGAGAAAGTCATATAATATTATAAAACGAATATGAAACGAATGAAATGGACTACAGCATTGTCTCCATTTCATTGTAACAATTTGGTCGTAACCGGTCTACAAAATGATTTGATACACGATCTACAGTAGCATACAGAAATGGATTAAGTACAGAATTAATTGGTAAAGCAAATGCTGTAATCCATGGAAACCATTCAGGGGGAAGTTCCTTTATGCCAGTCTGTGCTAGAATACCAAATATGACAATGGGAAGCCAACACATGAGGTCAGTTATCGCAACAGCACCCATTTTAATTGCCATTTTCAAATCAGTTTTGAGCAAGGAGAATCCAGATTTAAAAATATGCACAAATAGGAGTAGGTAACATATTGCAATCGATAAACATAACAGAAGGTTAAGCCCAAGGAAAAGTCCTATTGAGAAATAGTTTTCTAGTTTTGAGCCAATGTTTGTAAATGTTTGTAACACAAGATGATCATCTGGCCTGCCAAAGTTGTATGATATTGTAATGTTTTCATAGTTTTCTTCATATATTGTGGTTTTAGCCAATGGTAACCCAATACACACATCAGAAAACTGATACAATTTATCATCTTGTAAGAAAATAGTTACAATGCTTAAAGCAAAAGCAGTAACCCATACCAATGTTGTCATCAACACTTGTGTCATTTTTCCAAACAGCTTTCGTGTTATGAAGATTTTTCGAAATGTCCAAAATCTGTCTATAGCTATAAGGGTAAGAAAAAGAAGGGATCCTTCACTTGATACGACTGCTAGAAATCCTGCAAATTTGCAAAGTGCACTGTTTCTCCAGTATTCAGCATATGAAGGAAAATACTCATTATAGTATTGATCAACAGATGCAATAAGTAACATATACAGACCCATAAGTAAATCTGCTAGAGCTAAGTTGGTGATAAAAACAATTTGCTTCACTTGCTTTTCATCTGCTGATTTAGATTTTATTTTTTCACATCCCCAAAAGAATACCACAATGTTAGCAAACAAAGCACAAAAGCCAAAAATCCATGTACAACATTTAACTGCTGTAGATGGGAGGAGCTGCTTACATGTTAAGTAAGGAGATTTCTTATTTCTTGGAACACATTGAGACTGATTTATAAATTCCAGAAAACAGCATGTGGCTGGATTGTCTACTCTCATGTAACTTTTGTCTTGCAGAGTCAATCCCACAAAAGAGTTTCTCGTAATTTTTGTTAGATTATTATATTCAAGATTTATATATTTCAGTTTGGTTAAACCAGCCAGTGCTTTGTTGTGAATTTGTTTCAAGTCATTATTATTGATGTCTAGAGCTATCAAACCTGTCAAATTTGCAAACTGGTATGGATAAAGGCTGACTATTTTGTTTGAATGGATGCTTAATAGCTGTAAAGGCATTCCATCAAATTGATTGAAAACATCTCTCGGTATTTCAGTCAACCTGTTTTTATAGAGATCGAGCTCCTTTAAGCTTCTGAGGTCTTTGAAAAGACCAGGAGGCAATGATTCAATTTCATTGGTCTGCAACCCTAATAACTCCAGCTTGGTCAACCCACTGAAAAGGTCCAATTGAATCACATTGAGTTTGTTCTCATTCAGGTAAAGCTTTTGCAGTTGATGAAGATCTCTGAATACACCTGATGGTAATGATTCAATGTTATTTTCATGCAGAAATAATTTCTCTAGCTTTGTCAAGCTATTGAAAAGGTCACTTTGTATCAGGCTGAGTTTGTTCTCATGCAGGTAAAGCTCTCGCAATTGATGAAGATCTTTGAATACACCTGATGGTAATGATTCAATATTATTTTCATACACACTTAATATTTCTAGTTTTGTCAAGGTATTGAAAAGGTCACTTTGTATCGCATTGAGTTTGTTCTCATTCAGGTAAAGCTCTTACGCAATTGATGAAGATCTCTGAATACGCCTGATGGTAATGATTCAATATTATTTTCATTGAGACCTAATTTCTCTAGCTTTGTCAAACTCTTGAAAAAGTCACTTTGTGACACATTGAGTTTGTTTTGAGACAGATTAAGCTCTTCCAATTGATGAAGATCCCTGAACGCACCGGATGGTAATAATTCAATGCTATTTTTACCCAAGTTTAATCTCTCTAACTTTATCAACCCACTGAAAACGTCCCTTTGTATCATATCAAGTTTGATACCAAACAGATAAAGCTCTCGCAATTGATGAAGATCTCTGAATACACCTGATGGTAATGATTCAATCCTATTATTACTCAGACTTAATATTTCTAACTTGGTCAACCCATTGAAAAGGTCATTTTGTATCACATTGAGTTTGTTTCGATACAGATAAAGCTCTTGCAGTTGATGAAGATCTCTGAATACACCTGATGGTAATGATTCAATGCTATTTCTATCCAAATGTAATATCTCTAACTTGGTCAACCCATTGAAAAGGTCCCCTTGTGTCATATTGAGTTTGTTCTCATTCACGTAAAGCGCTTGTAGTTGATGGAGATATCTGAATACACCTGATGGTAATGATTCAATGTTATTTTCATTTAGATATAATTTCTGTAGCATTGTGAAACTATTGAAAAGGTCCCTTTGTATCACATTGAGTTTGTTACCATTCAGCCTAAGCTCTTGCAATTGATGAAGATATCTGAATACACCTGATGGTAATGATTCAATGTTATTTTCATTCAAATATAATTTCTGTAGTACTGTCAAACTATTGAAAAGGTCCCTCTGTATCACATTGATTTTGTTCCCATTCAGCCCAAGCTCTCGCAATTGATGGAGATCTCTGAATACGCCTGATGGTAATGATTCAATGTTGTTTTCATCCAGATTTAATATCTCTAGCTTTGTCAAACTATTGAAAAGGTCCCTTTGTATCACATTGAGTTTGTTCCCATTCAGCCCAAGCTCTCGCAATTGATGGAGATCTCTGAATACGCCTGATGGTAATGATTCAATGTTGTTTTCATTCAGACCTAATATCTCTAGCTTTGTCAAACTATTGAAAAGGTCCCTTTGCGTCACATTGAGTTTGTTCTCATTTAGATAAAGCTCACGCAATTGATGAAGATCTCTGAGTGCACCTGACGGTAATGATTTAATGCTATTATTACGCAAATGTAATCTCTCTAACTTGGTCAACCCATTGAAAAGGTCAATTTGAATCACCTTAAGTTTATTGTTATACAGCCAAAGCTCTCGCAATTGATGACAATCTCTGAATATACCTGACTGTAGTGAGTCGATACTGTTGTTAAATAGAATCAATATCTCTAACTTCATTAATTTATGAATTTCTATTTTCTCCAAACTATTAGAATGCAAGTAAAGGCGTTTTAAAGTATAAAGATGACTGAATAAGTCCTTTGGAATTATAGTTAAATTATTTTGTGACAGGACTAGTGATATCAATGTAGATTTATTATATAGTATTGTTTGGTTCAGAAAAGAGAGATGGTTGCTATCTAGGGATAAATGGGTCAAATTATTTGGCAGATTTGTGGGAAAGCTTGAGAAAATATTTGATGCAATATCTAACAACAAAAGTTCATTTGGAAGGTTTCCCACATGAGATAAATGACAGTAAGGGAGAGACAAGACCTTTAACATTTGCATTAGTGAAAATATGTCTGGTTCTACTTCCTTAAAAGTATTTCCACCTAAATACAGTACTTGTACATTGACTAAACCATCTAACCAACTATGTGAAATATACTTTAGCTTATTTACTCTTAACAGTAACTGTTTTAATTTGTACAAATGTGAAAACGAACCAGCTTCTATTCTTGAGATTTGGTTGAAAGACAAGTCCACTGTATGAAGGTTTTCTAAACCTTCAAAAATACCAGGTCCGATTGTTGTCATCTTATTGTGGCTCAACAATAAAATGATAACATCTGATTGATTGAGGAAGCATTGAGGTTCAATGTGAGTGAGATTTCTAGCAGAGAGGTCTATCGCAGTTGAGTTTGCTAGAGTCAAAGCGGGAGATCTATCTACTAAAAGAATGTTCTTGCTAACATACACATCTGGACAGTCAATAACAAATATCTGGAAGCGTAGGGTACAGAAGCAGCCATTAGGACACTCTGGGAATTCAGCTATAAGTATATCATCTGGAAGGTCAAAGTCAAATCCAGGTAGTTCATCCGGTTTGAAGTATGGATCACCTTCTAATGTTATCTTGAGAGATGGGCGTAACTCTTGCAGTGTTACATAGGGATATTCATAATATGGTATCTGGTAAATCCCATCAACGATATGAACATTTTTACACTGGTGGAACTTGAAGTTATCAACTGCACGGAGGTTATCTGTATCAAACCATTTGACATATTCCAAGTTGTTTATTGATGCAATCATACTGCTCTCCTGTATTTCCAAAATAGATGACACTCTCATGTTGATATGAATTGTGCTACAATTAAAAACTATCATGCATGGTTCTGCCGCTGATCCAATCCAGCCAAATGATCGATTCAAGCATTCTGCTCCCGATTCTTCCAGGGTAAAGTGGTCAAATATAGACCAAGAAGACAACCAAAGAACATTCACAGCTATTCCATGGTTATTAGCAGAAGATACCACAGAGTTGCATGTATCATTCTTAAACGTCTGAAGAGTAAGTGTATCATTCCGTGAAAGAATGAAATGTTGATTTTGACATCTTACCGTATCATTGGCTTCATTGATTTCAGATAATGTTAGATCAAAACCGATCATCAGAAGTGAAAACAGGAAAAGATATGAGTGCAATCTGTGTGTCATCATGAAAATTTATCAGGATCACAACAAGATAAATTAGATTTATTTCAAGAGTTTGGTTTAGTTCAGTTTGGTGTATATCAAAGTTTATTTTCTTACCATTCAGCTTAAAATTATATCCTTAACATTCATGCAGTGATGCCTTTTCTTTCAGATAGGCCTATTCAGTGTGTTCACTCCAATGCGATTGTATGTTAGGTAAATTCTCACGCTTGCAGCAAAAACACATTTAATGAACACTGCAGATATTCTGTCTTCAGCAAATCTTTAGAATCTTCTGCAATCTGTAGAATATTTATGCTGCATTAAGTCTAATAATTAAACAATTCATTCAATCTGGCTGCTAGTGCTATTACCTGTCGATTTATGAGGTTGGTGACAAAAATAACATTAAACTGAATTTCAGGATAACAGTTCTATGCACCATATCCAGTGTGCAAAATGATTACTTCCTCCTCAAATATAGTGGTAAAAAGTAGCATACAACATGGATGTCTTCTTAGTCCTCAACCTGTAAAGTGTGCACTATAAATCACTGCGGGGTGTTTTTTTAGTCTTGCCAGCCTTTTATCAACTCCAATCCTAGTTTGTGTAGAAAATTTGACCTCTGACCTCAAAAGGTGTGTTATATTATTTTCGTAATATTTATCCAATGCAATCATCAACGCTTCTTGTAATACCGATTGAGATTCAACGATAAAAACAAAAATTATATGCATACAGATCCTTCATACAGTAGAAGGAAGAGTCTGTAGCTATAATAATTGTTAGTATTAAATAATGGAAAGTCCCCAAGTCTGGCCTTTCTAACAGGCCTTTTTATTCAGCAGGTACAATTTGTTAGGTTCACTAATCACATATAATAGTGGATGGCAAAACAGGATTTTCAAAAGGAATTCCAGTTCAAGTTTTAATATATATATTGCACAATGCTTTATATGGTTGTGTCTATATTATTGTCTGTAGCCTACTCATGCATTAACTTCCTTAAAACTATATTTAGAGAATAAATGATAGGATTTTGTCTTTTGCCTATCAATATCGTGTCATAATGGATGGGCTGGCCAATATTTTGAGTAGTGGATGCCGGCGCAGCGTATCCACTACAATAAAATATTGGCCAGCCCATCCATTATGACACGATATTGATAGGCAAAAGACAAAATCCTATCTTTATTCTCATTCTTATTCAGTTTTAATGTAATTTTTGCTAGAAAAACTGCCTTTTTTCAGACAAAAATAAAGTTACTTTTGTGAGGACATCTCCGTTGTTTTAAATGAACGAAACCATCACGAACATCTAAGCCGCCGAATCGCGTTCTTGGTTCTCGCACGTGTATTCCGCGTACGCATTATCGCGTGATCATTGAGGAGCAACAAGCGTGCCGCCGTTGCGTGGCGGCGCGCGCCCTGACTATTATCACTATCAACTATTGTGAGATATTATACACCAGAAAACCAATCAAATTCCGTGAATTGTTTACAAGACGCACCCATTGAATAAGAATTCACAATGATTGGGCTATGCTATTTGCAATCCACATGCGCCCTGTGGAAGATTTAGCCAAAGTCTTCCACAGAGGAAGTATGGGTTTCAAATAGAATAATAGTATTGGGTAACTTCCATTTGAAATACTGACTCTAGTTGTGGAAGATATTGGTAAAGGCATTTTACAGGAGGAGTATACTGGGTTTCAAAATAATTAACCATAGCAAATTCCATTTGAAAAATATACTCCCATTTTGGAAAACTTTTGTCTAAATCTTCCACTAGGGTATAGCAGATTTCAAATCTAATAGCCAATTTTAGGCTGTTTTAACAGCCTAAAATTTAAAAATCATCTGTAATCAAAATACCCAAAGTCACAATCACAATCATAAATAATAGTATAATCAATGGGCTATTCCAGTTGAAATCCATACACCCCCTATCTCCCACACAAGGAGTGTAGATTCCAAATGAAGTCACTCATTCAGGTAAAGCCAGTTGAAATACACACTCTACTACACCCTGTGTAGGAGATTAAGGCCATGTCCCGGGGGCCATGTCTTCCATAGGAGGTGTATGGATTTTAACTGGAAGAGCCTACTCTGTAAACTTTTGTGTGGGAGAGAGAATTAGTTAACTTGCATTGTTCCATTGTCATCCATGCCCTTAAGCAGGCAAGCAGCTTGGTAAAATGCCAAAAAACTTTCAGCCCAAATCGCGGGTCAAGTCAGCGAAAAGTTGTCCAGTTTTTGTCTGAACCATTTTTTTCTATGGCACAGGAAATTAAACAAAATCATGGGGCCACTGTCCAAAACCTGTCCTTAACCATTGGTTTCCATGGGACAGGAAATGATCAAAAGGTGCAGGAAAAATCTTCGAAAGTCGTCAAATTGGGCTCCTAAGTTGTGGGTTTGGCAACCCTGTTTGATATTTATACATAATATAAAGTAATTTGTATTTGTGTCATGCCTGGTTTTTTTTCTTCAATAATCATGATCAGTGGTGGAAAATCCCAATATCAGTATTATTCTATATATCTCATGCATAGCAGGACAGGTACAAATTATTTGCTAGGGCCTTTGTTTCATAACCAATGAGGTATAGGACATTTTATGTTGTGGCTATAGCACCCTTTTTCAGAAGTATTTAATTATATTCATACTTAAGTAGCATTCTATGCAAATTTTGCTACACAATTGTATGTGATTCTTTTATGAGCCTTAAAGTGCCACCTAATAGGACCTAACATGAGGTTATAGCGCCCTTTCCAGCCTTCTCTTATCTTCATCTCCATAGACTTTACATGCAAAATTGAAAGGTCTATTAAAAATGAACCCCATTTATCAAGTTTGTAATAAAATTGGTACAAAATGCTAATCAGCAAAGGTGTAGATTTCAAATCTACCGATCAGTCTTGTTATAACATTATGTCTGACCAGTTATACCTGACAATTTCTTACCATGCCTGATCATTTCTTGCCATGCTTGACCATTTCTTGTTATGACTGACTATTTCTTGTCATGCTTGACCATTTCTTGTTATTTGTGACCATTTCTTGTTATTTGTGACCATTTCTTTACCTAGCTGGGGGGTTTTCAACCCCCGAGCTAGGTACTGTTTTGCTATCCGATCTTTACCTAGCTGGGGGGTTTACAACCCCCCCCAGCTAGGTACTGTTTTGCTATCGGATCTTTCTGCTTCTTCTTCTTTCTGGCAATAACTTCAAATTGATTTTCCTCCTACATGTTACACCCTACAATTGCGTCACTTGCACATATGTATCGGCTATATCCAGTGCCCATAGGGTGCAAACAGAATGGGGTCAAAGCTCATTAAGGGGGAATTTCCGGTATTTAACCAAATACCCTCAAAATGCTTCTTCGGCCACATATTATATAGTACAATGATGTCATTTGCATATATGCATTGGCAATACCACACGCCTATAACTTGCATACAGAATTGGGGTCAAAGGTCATTAAGGGTGTAAAATCTTATAATTGCATTATCTGGACATATGAAGGGGTATGGGGCTCAAACTCGGTGACAACAAATGTCATGACTAGGGGAACATTTTGCAGGGGTCAGGTCAAAGGTCATGCAGAGGTCAAATTTTTGAAATGCATTTCCTGGACATCTGTACGGGGTACTGGGCTCAAACTTGATGACAACAAACTCAATGATCAGGGGAACATTTTGGAACACTTTGCAGGGGTCAGGTCAAAGGTTATCTGGGGCCAACTCTTATAATTTCATTTGCTGGATATCTGTTAGGGGTATGGGGCTCAAACTCAGTGACAACAAATCTCATGACCAGGGGAATATTTTGCAGGGGTCACTTGCACATATGTATCGGCTATATCCAGTGCCCTGACCAGGGGAACATTTTGCAGGGGTCAGATCAAAGGTCATGCAGAGGTCAAATTTTCAAAATGCATTTTCTGGACATCTGTAAGGGGTACGGGGCTCAAACTCCATGACAACAAACTTAATGATCAGGGGAACATTTTTAAACACTGTGCAGGGGGCAGGTCAAAGGTTATTTGGGGTCAAATCTTACACTTTCATTTTTGGACATCTGTCAGAGGTACGGAACTCAAACTTGGTGACAACAAACCTCAAGACCAGGGGAACATTAAGGAACATCATGCAGGGGTCAGGTCAAAGGTCATCTGGGGCTAAATCTTAGAATTGTATTATCTGGACATCTGTAACTCGTGTGGGGCTCAAACTCAGTGACAACAAACCTCATGACAAGGGGAACATTTTTGGAACATTTTGCAGGGACAGATAAAACACCAACATGCCCCAGCTAGGTTTGTGGTCTATGACCACAATTTGCCACTAGTTCTTCTTTCCTTCTTCTTCTACTTTCTGGCAATAAATTTCAAAATGCTTCTCCTCCTACATGTTACACCCTACAATTACATCACTTGCACATATGTATCGGCTATATCCAGTACCCATAGGCCGGGCCCATAGGGTCTAAACAGAATTGGGGTCAAAGGTCATTAAGGGGGCATTTCTGGTATTTAACCAAATACCTTCAAAATGCTTCTTCTGTCACATATTATATAGTACAATGATGTCATCTGCATATATGCATCGGCTATACCACACGCCTATTACTTGCATACAAAATTGGGGTCAAAGGTCATTAAGGGGGTAAAATCTTACAATTGCATTATCTGGACATCTGTAAGGGGTATGGGGCTCAAACTAGGTGAGAACAAATCTCATGGCCGGGGGAACATTTTGCAGGGGTCAGGTCAAAGGTCATGCAGAGGTCAAATTTAAAAAATGCATTTACTGGACATCTTTAAGGGGTACAGGGCTCAAACTTAGTGACAACAAACTTAATGATCAGGGGAATATGTTGGAACACTTTGCAGAGGTCAGGTCAAAGGTTATCTGGGGTCAAATCTTATAATTGTATTTTCTGGATATCTATAAGAGGTATGGGGCTTAAACTCAGTGACATCAAATCTCGTGACCAGGGGAACATTTTGTAGAGGTCAGATCAAAGGACATGCAGAGGTCAAATCTTAGAAATGTATTTTCTGGACATTTTCTGTAAGGGGTACGGGGCTCAAACTCATGACAACAAACTTGATGACCAGGGGAACATTTTACAGGAGGCAGGTGAAAGGTCATCTGGGGTCAAATCTTAAAATTGCATTTTCTGGACATCTGTAAGGAGTACGGGACTCAAACTCAGCGACAACAAACCTTATGACCAGGGCAACATTTTGCGGGGATCAGATACCTCCACAATACCAACACACCCAGCTAGGTTTGTGGTCTATGACCACCATTTGCCACTAGTGTTATTTGTGACCATTTCTTGTTATGCCTGGCCATATATTGCTATGCCTGACCATTTCTTGTTATGACTGACTATTTCTTGTTATGCCTGACCATTTCTTGTTATTTGTGACCATTTCTTGTTATGCCTGGCCATATATTGCTATGCCTGACCATTTCTTGTTATTTGTGACCATTTCTTGTTATGCCTGACCTTTTCTTGTTATGCCTGACCAATTCTGGTTATGCCTGAACATTTCTTGCTATGCCTGATCAGTGATCATTCTTGTCAGGCCTTGTTATACATGATCTTTCCTTGCTATCCTTAATCTATCTATGAGTGGTTGAATTGCAAGAAATGGTCAATCATAATAAGAAATGATCAGGCATAGCAAGAATTGATCAGGCATAACAAGAAAAAGTCAGGCAAAGCACAGCATTACAAGGAATGGCCAGGCATAGCAATGACCAGGCATACAAGGTAGCAATAAATTGTCAGACATAGTGAGGAATGTTCAGGCATAGCAAGACATCACAAGGCATAATGGGGAATACTCAGACACAGCAAGAAATGCCCAGAAAATTGCATTGATGTGGAAATACATGCGGATTGGTCATGTGGTATTACACTAAATTTGTCTCAAAAACATAGCTCATAGTTGCCATATCGCTTATAATAAAAGAGGGATGGTTTAACTTGACAACCAGAGTCAGCAGTTGACCAAATGGGCCAAAAAGAACACTTACAATTTTATTTTTTAATTATTTTTAATATGACATGATCGATACATTATAGTCTTACTAAAAAAATAAAAATTACTTTTTTGACCAATCAAAGCCAAATTGTGGCACAAACCACAAGTTTGGTAGAAATCTTGTTCTGATGCATGATATTGCATCACTGACAATCTTATTGAAGGGATTGTATCACTAATCAGAAAAAATAACTTTTTGCCATAGTCTTCTACATATATAGTGGCTGATAAATACACACATGCATATTACTTAGATAATAATTTCTTACTTTATATCAAGATAATTAATTATCAATGTTTTTCTTTTTCTTTAACAAATTTTAAATACATTTTAACCCATCATTCTTGTATATACACATATGCTACAACTGAGCTGAAGACAGAATTCTTACATAAATCACCTAATTTTGCAAGATTTATCTTACCCTATGTGTTTTATATCACCTTATGTTGCTGTCATATCAGAAAAGGCCACACATTCCATTTTTGCGATTAAAATTTTTCTACCACTCAGAAATAGCAGGAAACTTGTATGTACAGGGTGATTAAAAAAAAGACACCCCTCTTTTTACATCAATTTTGACCTACTTCCCAAACTTATTTCAATTCTTTATTTACATATCATTAAAGTACAAACTTTTCAGCATAAGTGGTGAAAAAATCTAAGAAAATTTTGTAATAATAATAAGTTTAGTTTGATCATTTGAATATATTTTGTATATTTTATGTGTAGATAATAAATCAAGAGAGAAAATAGGATGTACCAGTGCTCATTGTTGAGCTACAGCCATTAGGTATACATTTTCAAAAATCTGTAGATGTCTATGTCAAAACATATAAATTGGCTTAAATTAGACAGTGTTGCATTGCGGAGACAAACCGGCTCTACCAAATTCTTTAACTTTTATAAATTATATAATTATATCTGTTTTAAAACAGAATGAGATCTGCAAAAACACAAAAAATATTTGTGGTACCTGGACTGGTTTACACAGAAATTTACAAAAATGGTCAAAAAGCCTTTTTTCTGGGACACTAAGCTTTGTAAACCTTATACCAACCAATAACATATTGTGATTGTTTGGCTACTGACATTGTACATTCTGATAGCCATACCTTTGTGAACGTATTTCTGAATAATTAGCACCCTCTTTAACATGTTCAATTACTGCACCATTACTATCATTTATCATGGGGAAACAGCCACCCTGTTCGTATAATACAGCTGAAATCTTTTGGAAAAGCGATACGGATAAAACAAATATATTGTGTGTTTTTAGAGGGTTCGCAGTCGGACAAATATATATGAAATAAATGAAACGGACTACAACATTGTCTCCATTTCATTGTAACAATTTGGTCGTAACCGATCTACAAAATGATTTGATACACGATCTACAGTAGCATAGAGAAATGGATTAAGCACAGAATTAATTGGTAAAGTAAATGCTGTGATCCATGGAAACCATTCAGGGGGAAGTTCCTTCACTCCAGCCTGTGCTAAAATACCAAATATGACAATGGGAAGCCAGCAGATGAGGTCAGTTATCGCGACGGCCCCCATTTTAATGGCCATTTTCAAATCAGTTTTGAGCAAGGAGAATCCAGACTTACATATATACACAAATAGGAGTAGGTAACATATTGCAATTGACAAACACAACAGAAAGTTAAGCCCAAGGAAAAGTCCTATTGAGAAATAGTTTTCTAGTTTTGAGCCAATTTTTGTAAATATTTGCAATATAAGATGATCATCTGGCCTGTCAAAGTTGTATGATATTGTAATGTTTTCATAGTTGTCTTCATATATTTTAGATTTAGCCAATGGTAACCCAATACACACATCAGAAAATTGATACAATTTATCATCTTGTAAGAAAATAGTTACAATGCTTAAAGCAAAAGCAGTAACCCATACCAATGTTGTCATCAATACTTGTGTCATTTTTCCAAATAGCTTTCGTGTTATAAAGATTTTTCGAAATGTCCAAAGTCTATCTACAGCTATAAGGGATAGAAAGAGAAGGGATGCTTCACTTGATAAGACTGACAGAAATCCTGCAAATTTGCAAAGCGTACTGTTTCTCCAGTATTCAGCATATGAAGGAAAATACTCATTATAGTATTGATCAACAGATGCAATAACTAACAAATACAGACCCATAAGTAAATCTGCTAGAGCTAAATTGGTGATAAAAACAATTTGCTTCACTTGCTTTTCATCTGCTGATTTAGATATAATTTTTTCACATCCCCAAATGAATACCACGATGTTAGCAAACAAAGCACAAAAGCCAAAAATCCATGTACAACATTTAACTGGTGTAGATGGAAGAAGCTGCTTACATGTTAAGTAAGGAGATGTCTCATTTCTTGGAACACACTGAGACTGACTTACAGATTCAAGAAAACAGCATGTGGCTGCATTGTCTACTTTGATGTAACTTTTGTTTTGCAAAACCAACCCCACAAATGAGTTTTTTGTAATCTTTGTTAGATTATTATATGCAAGATCTATAAATTTCAATTTGGTTAAACCAGCCAGTGCTTTATTGTGAACTTGTTTCAATTCATTACCATTAAGGGCTAGAGCTATCAAATCTGTCAAATTTGCAAACTGATATGGATAAAGTCTGACTATTTTGTTTGAACTAATAGTTAATACCTGTAAAGGAATTGCATTAAATTGATGGAAAACATCTTTTGGTATTTCAGTCAACCTGTTTTCATAGATATGGAGCCCCTTTAAGCTTTTAAGGTCTTTAAAAAGAGCAGAGGGCAATGATTCAATATCATTGGTATTCAGGTTTAATATCTCTAGCATTGTCAACCCACTGAAAAGGTCCTTTTGTATCACATTGAGTTTGTTCCCATACAGTACAAGCTGTCGCAATTGATGAAGATCTTTGAATACACCTGATGGTAATGATTGAATGTTATTATTACCCAATTGTAATAACTCTAGCTTTGTCAAACTACTGAAAAGGTCCATTTGTATCACATTGAGTTTGTTGTTATACAGGTAAAGTTCTCGCAAACGATGGAGATATCTGAATACACCTGATGGTATTGATTCAATGCTATTATTACCCAAATTTAATTTCTCTAGCATTGTCAAACTATTGAAAAGATCATTTTGTATCACATTGAGTTTGTTCCCTTTCAGCCAAAGCTCTCGCAATTGATGAAGATCTCTGAATACACCTAATGGTAATGATTCAATGTTATTTTCATGCAGACCTAATATATCTAGCTTTGTCAAACTATTGAAAAGGTTCCTTTGTGTCATATTGAGTTTGTTCCCATACAGATGAAGCTCTCGCAATACATGAAGATCTCTGAATACACCTGATGGTAATGATCCAATGATATTATTACCCAATTCTAATATCTCTAGCATTGTCAACCCACTGAAAAGGTCCTTTTGTATCACATTGAGTTTGTTCCCATACAGTGCAAGCTCCTGCAATTGATGAAGATCTCTGAATACACCAGATGGTAATGATTTAATGTTATTTTCATGCAGATCTAATATATCTAGCTTTGTCAAACTATTGAAAAGGTCACTTTGTATCACATTGAGTTTGTTCCCATTGAGCCAAAGCTCTCGCACTTGATGAAGATCTCTGAATACACCAGATGGTAATGATTTAATGCTATTATTACCCAAGTTTAATATATCTAGCATTGTCAATCCACTGAAAAGGTCCCTTTGTATCACATTGAGTTTGTTCCCATACAAATAAAGCTCTCGCACTTGATGAAGATCTCTGAATACACCAGATGGTAATGATTTAATGCTATTATTACCCAAGTTTAATATATCTAGCTTTGTCAATCCACTGAAAAGGTCCATTTGTATCACATTGAGTTTGTTGCCATACAGCCAAAGCTCTCGCAATTGATGACAATCTCTGAACATACCTGATTGTAGTGAATCAATACTGTTTTTAAATAGAGTCAATATCTCTAACTTCATTAATTTATGAATAATGTCTATTTCTACTTTGTGTAAATTATTAGAACCTAAGTAAAGGCGTTTTAAATCATAAAGATGACCGAATAAGTCCTTTGGAATGATAGTTAAATTATTTTGTGACAGGACTAGTGATATCAATGTAGATTTATTGTATAGTATTGTTTGGTTCAAAAAGGAGAGGTCATTGCTATCCATGGATAAGTGGGTTAAATTATTTGGCAGATTTGTGGGAAAGCTTGAGAAAATATTTGATGCAATATCCAACAACAACAGTTCATTTGAAAGGTTTCCCAATTGAGATAAATGGCAGTAAGGGAGAGACAAGACCTTTAACCCATGCATTTGTGAAAATATGTCTGGTTCTACTTCCTTAAAAGTATTTCCACCTAAATACAGTACTTGTACATTGACTAAACCATCTAACCAACTATGTGAAATATACTTTAGCTTATTTACTCTTAACAGTAACTGTTTTAATTTGTACAAATGTGAAAACGAACCAGCTTCTATTCTTGAGATTTGGTTGAAAGACAAGTCCACTGTATGAATATTTTCTAAACCTTCGAAAATACCAGGTCCGATTGTTGTCATCTTATTGTGGCTCAACAATAAAATGATAACATCTGATCGATTGAGGAAGCATTGAGGTTCAATGTGAGTGAGTTGTCTGGCAGAGAGGTCTATCGCAGTTGAGTTCGCTAGAGTCGAAGCAGGAGATCTTTCTACTAAAAGAATGTTCTTGTTAACATACACATCTGGACAGTCAATGAGAAATATCTGGACGGGTAGGGTACAGAAGCAGCCATTAGGACATCCCGGGAATTCAGCTAAAAGTATATCATCTGGAAGGTCAAGGTTAAAGCCAGTTAGTTCATCTGGTTTGAAAAATGGGTCACCTTCTAATGTTATCTTGAGAGATGGGTATAGCCCCGGGTATAGCTCTTGCAGTGTTACATAGGGATATTCATAATATGGTATCTGGTAAATCCCATCAACGATATGAACATTTTTACACTGGTGGAACTTGAAGTTATCAACTGCACGGAGGTTACCTGTATCAAACCATTTGACATATTCAAAGTTGTTTGTTGATGCAATCATACTGGTCTCCTGTATTTCCAAAATAGATGACACTCTCATGTTGATATGAATTGTGCTACAATTAAGAACTATCGTGCATGGTTCTGCCACTGTAGATCCAATCCAGCCAAACGATCGATTGAGGCATTCTGCTCCTGATTCTTCCAGGGTAAAGTGGTCAAAGAAAGACCAAGAGGACAACCAAAGAACATTCACAGCTATTCTATGGTTATAAGCAGAAGATACCACAGAGTTGCATGTATCATTCTTAAACGTCTGAAGAGTAAGTGTATCATTCAGTGAAAGAATGAAATGTTGATTTTGACATCTTACAGTATCATTGGTTTCAGTCACTTCAGGTGATGTTAAATCAAAACAGATCATCACAAGTGACAACAGGAAAAGATACAAGCGCAATCTGTGTGTCATCTTGAAAATTATCAGGATCACAATAAGATGAATTTGGATTTCTTTCAAGAGGTTGGTTTAGCTCAGTGTCAATCAAGTTAATTTTCTCACCATTGAAAGCTTATTTCTCTTAAGCTTTAAATTCTAACTTCAATATTCCTCAACTCTAGTGTGATGCAGATCATGTGCTTAATTGGAATATAAATGATCCAGATCCAGATTCATAGTAATTGTATTTGCTAGATATATTCAGATCTGTTGGTGGTGTGTTCACTCCAATGTGATTATGTTGGATAAGTAAATTTCCACGCTTATAGCAAAACTTTAATGAGCAGATATTCTGTCTATGGTTAAATACTGCAACAAATCTGTTAAGTCTTGATGCTGTACTGCATTGAGTCTAATAACTATGCTATCCACTGAATCTGGCTACCAGTGCTGTCAGCTGTCAAATTATGAAGTTGGTGAAAAAACAATATCGCTTTGTAGTTAATTAATTTGATGACATCAGAAACAGTACATATGCTGTGAGCTTTTTTCTCAAAACATTAAACTGAATTTCGCGATAACAATTCCACCTTATCCAGTATACAAAATGAGTACTTCCTCCTCAAATATACCAGTATATAGTAGCATACAACATGGATGTCTTCTTAGTGCTGCCAGCCTTTCAACTCCAATCCTAGTTTGTGTAGAAAATGTGATCTACACAAGGTATGTTATTATGGTAGTATTTATCCAATGCAATCATCAATGGTTTATGCACTTCTTGCATTACCAGTTGAGATTCAACAATGAAAGAAAAATTGGTTTTATGCGTACATTTCCTTCATGCAGTAGAACGAAGAGTCAGTAGCCTAGTTGATAATCATTAGTAATGGTGGAAAGTCCCAATGGCTTGCCTTTCTATTCAGCAGGTACAATACCAGTTGTGATTACAATGAAACAAAAATTGGTTTTATGCGTACAGTTCCTTCATACAATAGAAGGAAGAGTCGGTAGCTTTAATAATCATTTGTAATGGTGGAAACCAGGGATGGAAAGTCCCAATGGGTAGCCTTTACATTCAGCAAGTACAATCTGTTAGGTTCACTAATCACAGAGAATAGTGAATAGCAAAACAAGAATTTCAAGGGGAATCCCAGTTCAAGTTTTAATATACTTATATATTGCACAATGCTTTATAGTTGTGTCTATATTATTGTCTGTAGCCAACCCATGCGTTCATTTCCTTCTATTTCACAACGATTGGGCTATGCCATTTGAAATCCACATGCCCCCTGTGGCAGATTTAGCCAAAGTCTTCCACAGAGGGAGTATGGGTTTCAAACAGAAGAGAAAATCAGGTAAATTCCATTTAAAATTCTTACTTGTGGTTCTCACTACAGACATAGTGGAAGATATTAGTAAAACCAGAGGGAGTATCGGAATCAAATAGAAGAGACAATTGGGTAACTTCCATTTTAAATTCTCACTCCAGTTGTGGAAGGTGTTAGCTCTTTTTAACTCTAGCCAATTCCATTTGAAAAACATACTCCCTCTTTGGAAAACTTTGTTCTAAAATTCCACAGTAGTATGGCAGGGACGGTAGATTTCAAATGTAATAGGCCATTTTAGGCTGTTGCTACTTGTATCTAAATCATCTGCAGTCAAAACACCCAAAGTCACAATCATAAATAATATCATAATTAATGTGCTTGAGAATGGACTTTTCCAGTTAAAATCCTCAAACAATCTAAATCTTCCACACTGTGTCCCACACAAGGATGTAGATTTCAAATAGTCACTCATTCAGCTAACCCCATTTGAAATTCACACTCCCTGTATAGGAGATTAAGGTGTCTTCAATAAGGGGTGTATGGATTTCAACTGGAATAGCCCTATTCAAACTTTGTGTGAGAGAGTTTGATAAATTACAAAGTTTCAGTGTCAACCATGCCCTTAAGGGGGTACTACACCCCTGCCTAATTTTGTGACTATTTTTGCAGTTTTCTCCAAAATTATAGCGAATTGGGGACAAGTAAGATATGTATATTATAGGGGCAAGGACTACAACTACTGCACTGGAAATTTTATTTTAGCACAGACAACAGTTGTGGAGTTACAGTCAAAAATGAGGGAAAACCAATATTTGGTCAATAAATCAGTAACTACTTGCTTTGAGTTGCTGAATTTTCAGTACAGTAGTTGTAGTCCTTGCCCCTATAATATACATATCTAACTTGTCACCAATGTGTTATAAATTTTTAGAAAAATGCCAAAATAGGCACAAAATTTGCCAGGGGTGTAGTACCCCCTTAAGGCAATTAGCTTTGTTCCATGCCAAAAACATTCAGCCCAAATCGCTACATGGTGAAGGCAACAAAAAGTTGCCCAATTTTTATCTAAACCATTAGTTTCTATAGCACTGGAAATTAGAAAAATCATGAGGCCACTGTCCAAACATCACCCAATTTTGTTCTTAACAATTGGTTTCTATAGAACAGTAAAATGAGTAAATGAACAAAGGTTGCAGGGAAAATCTCCAGAAGTCTCCCAATTGGGCTCCTAAACTGAAGGTTTGGCATCCCTGTTCAATAATGATACAGAAGTAATGTGTAGTTGTGTCAGGGCACTTCCCTGGTTGTGTCATGCCAGTTTTTTCCTACAATAATCATGATCAATAGGGGAAATTCCCAATACCAGTATTATTCTGTATATCTCATGCATAGCAGCGCAGGTACACGTCATTTGCCAGGCCAATCACCTTCATTAAATATCCACTAAGGTATAGGACATTTTATGTTTTATTTTTTGGAGATATTTAATTATATTTGTACTTGCTCAAGTACAGTCAAAAGCTCAAGTCAAAATCAAGTCAAAATTTAGGGGGGGGGGGTCAGTGGATGAGCATATTTTATTCCGGTTTTAGTGTGCATGCAAAGTGTGTAACAAATTTCAAGTTTTTTTAGATCCAAGTGAAGGTCGGTTTGGATGAAGATGGCCCATGTGTTGCTAGGGGAGGCACCGCAATGTTTTTTTTGTTACTATTCAGTACAGTCTAGAAAAAATGGTTCTAAGTAAAACCTTAAATGGTTCTTTAGTTGTCCTGTATGTGGAACCTTAAATGGTTCAACAAAGAACAAAAAAGGATTCTGAAAAGGTTAGAAAGAACCATTTGAGACCTGAAAAGGGTTCTGGAAAGGTCTGAAAGAACCATTTTGGAGGTTCTTGCAATTTTCAAGAACCTTTTGGTCTTGAGGGTTCTACATACAGGATAGAACTGTTTTTCTGAGAGTGTATGGTTTTTAGGGTTGTGTTGAAAATCGAATGTAGGAATGTTAATTCAGACATTATAATACTTAATTCTCTACAAATGTAATATAAAATCTCACCAAATTCAGCTGTTTATAGTGTATGTAAATCACCCAAGCAGGGACCCCCCCTACGATTTTCAAAAAAGAGGTAAAAGGAAGGAAAAAGAGAAAGAGAAGAAGGAGAGAGAAAGGGAGGGGAGAAAAAGAGAGAAGGGAGAAGAAGAAAAGGAGTCATTGCCTCCCTGACCATGGTTAGAAGGAGGAAACTCCCCCTTCGGACATCTTGCCCCTTGTGGAATGCTGACCTATGCGGTTTTTAAAGTTGTTGGTTTTATATTTTGGACCCATTTTCGCAAATTTTCCCCATAAAAGTCACATGGCCTCTCTTGCCTTTTCTCCCAACTACTTTGGAAAAGCCAGGGGCGTAACCAGGATTTATTGGGTTCTGATTTTGAAAAGGTGGACATGTTTTGGACCTTTTCCTAAAATTTTGACCAAAAAAGCATAAAGAATCTAATTTTTTCGCTCGATACACTTGCGAATGGGCAAATTTTGTCCTTTTCTGACTGAAAAGTATTAAAAAACCCTGTTTTTTTTTTTTTCGCTCACACGCTCCCAAAGTGGACCTTTTTCGGCTTTTAGTGATCATAGGGGCGACTTCCTCCGCCTCGCTGAGTATGCTCATCTTGATTACGGCTTTCAGTTTGAATATTTCCAACCTCAAGACACCCCCATTCATATCATTTTATAGTGCCAATTTATAAAAAAAAAACACCGGAATATCATATACAATGCAACTGACTTAACATACACCGCTTTGCGACCAGAGGCGTAGATCCGACCCTGGGTGTGGGGTCTAAATCCTCCCAATATTTTGATAGGGTAGATGGTCCATACATTTTCCCCAATGTTGACGCTTGTATGTGGGTTTCTGACCAAAGTAACCTCATATTTGGCCATTTTATCCTAATTTTTTTCGCGCTTTGCGCGACTTTATTTAGCATGCACCATATTTCACTTCGTGCACATTTGTACCATAAACTTATTTTGTTGCCAAAAGGTGCTGGATTTACTAATTGAGTAGGTCCATGCCTAAAACCAGTGAGCTGAAAGTCGGGCCCGTGAATGAAATCCATAAAAATATGCGGTTGGAAAATAAATAAATAACCCTATTAAAAAAGGATGAAAATGGTGCATCAAATGGCTTCATTTGTGCTTTCATTTTGAAAATTTTCCAAGCGCGACTTGCAGCAATAAAAAATTTCCAAAATTGTTTTGCCCCCCCCTATCAAAATATCCTGGCGCTGCCCCTGCACCCAAGTATATATTTTAGAAGAAATCTTAATATCGGGATGCTTGTAGTAGATGCATGAATAAGTTTGCCAGCTCTGGATGTGCTTATTCCCCAACCGCCTGACAGAGAGAGAAGGGGTGTGCAGATGTTTTCATTCAAGTGTTTCAACCTCCAATAGAAATGAAATTCCATGTCACTCTGACTTGTATTCATATGTTGGTTTCCCAGCAGAAACCCAACACATTGTGTCAATGTAACAAAAAATTATTTTTCATTCATTTTTAAAAACTAGATATAAATATCTAGGACCCATTTTTTGAATTTTGTTTATATTTTGACCAACTTACAGAAATTTTCACCAAAAATGATTAAAAATTGCACAATTTTGCAAAAAAAATGATAAAAATGGCTGATTTTTGTCCAAATTTAAACCATTTTTGGTGAATTTTTGTGAAACCCTTAACTGAACCTTCAAGGGTTGTCCTCAGTGTTTCCTTCAAGTGTTTTCCTCCTGGGTTTTCCTTCTGTGTGAACACAGCTAGAGAGAGATAGAAAGAGCAGTATTCCAGGGTCATCCCAGGGCTTCATCAATTATTGATTACCAATGTGATTAGTCCCTAGTTACACCGGTCCAATCAGCCATGAATTTTATGTTAATAAAGTCTGGTGTCATGTCGGGGAAGCAAGTGCCAAATACGGTTCAATTGGGTTAATTTTCAAGTTGGCTAGTAATATAAATAGTATGGTTGGATTCCAAATGATGGTTCAATATGAATTTGTTTTACATTCAATGAATGTTATCCCAGCAAACAAATCATTTTTGACATCATTCGCAAAAGGTTAGAAAAGTTTGCCAGAAAATGTTTTATATCGGGTTATGTAACGGGTATGAAACGTTTTCATAAATATATACACCCTATTGGAAATATGGCCTTAATCTTGTGCTGTCTACTGAAGTACTGAAGATAGCAATGCTATTGTACTACCCTGGACCCTATGTTAGATGCAGAAATATCACAGTTGTGCTGTCTACTGAAGGTAGCAATAATATTGTACTACCCTGCACCTTATGCTAGATGCAGAAATATTACAATTATGCTGCCTACTGAAGATAGCAATGCTATTGTGCTACCCTGGACCCTATGTTAGATGCAGAAATATCACAGCTGTGCTGTCTACTGAAGATAGCAATGCTATTGTGCTACCCTGGACCCTATGTTAGATGCAGAAATATTACAATTATGCTATCTACTGAAGATAGCAATAATATTGTGCTACCCTGCACCTTATGCTAGATGCAGAAATATTACAATTATGCTATCTACTGAAGATAGCAATAATATTGTGCTACCCTGCACCTTGTGCTAGATACAGAAAAAATTATGCTATCTACCAAAGATAGCAATGCTATAACTTTCTTGAGTTTAATGGCAATAATAATAATGCTGGACTGAATGTGAGGCATTATTTAGTCAAATAAAAGTGCATGGATTTCAGGGGGGAATACAGAAATGACCCTAAAAGTGACATTTTGTGTCCCAAAATGTGAAATTTCCGTGATTTTTTTATATGATTGGGGTGGAAAGTAATATTTAGGGGGCAATACACCTGCCATATGATGGTACTGCCACTGCTTCTTAAAGTATAAGTCCAATAACTCAATTGAATACCTGAGTGGAAGAAGGGCCCAACTCCATCAAAACTGTTTTTGAGATATTAAGAAAAAACTTAATATTTGGAAAAGTTTTATAGACAAAATGCTTTCCTCTTCAGGGGACCTTTAATACATGAACATATAATATTATATACATTCGAAATTATGTATGATGTTTCCATGGCAACGGTATAGGTCTTAATACGAGCTGGAGTTGGGCCCTTCTTTCACTAATATACTGCAAGTGCCAGTTCCGCAAGCAGATGTGTTATAAATAGCTACAGAAATTTGGTAATTATCCATTAATTGCACAAGTAGAAGCATGTAATATGTTAGCAAGAAAGATTATTTCATGGATGAACAAAATTCCTCTTTAACTCAATATTTGTGGAAGAAGGGCCCAACCCCATGGAGTTGGGCCTTTCTTCCATGAAAACCATGGTTAAGTGTACGTGGAAGACTATTTGGAGAGTGGATTTTGGCTCATCTTTCGCACACAAGGAAGAACAGTCTGCTGGCAATAAAATGCTGGGTCTAACTCATTTTTGTAAAAAATTGGAGTTGGGCCCTTCTTCCACTCAGGTACTCAATTGCTTGCATTGCTAACATGTTTACATCATCCATTATTGACATTGCAAGATGTGACATCATATATTAATGAACTGGATTAAAGTTATTGTGAACTCATTCAACTCATCAATAGATGCAATTAAAAACCAAATCTATCTCCCGTATTGGGGATTGGTCTTCAAACCTAACCAGTCTATAATAACGAATTGATTAATTCGAATTAAACAATTCATCGAGTGGCCATGGGCAGCACCATTAGACATGTTACAAGACTACCAAGTGACAGGTGATGGACCGTACACACACAAAAGAATAGGCATTTTTTGATAATTTTCATCAATGTTACTCAAAACTTACCTAGCTAATTTATTATACAACAGGGGTCTCTGCCTATTTAATATGTTATGAAAAACTTAATTTAAAAAATATCTACCGACGGAAATAAAAATCCATCGACGGATAGTCTTGTTATGCTCGCACAAACTTAGAAAAAAATCTGAAAAATCCAAAATTTTGGTCTAAAAAATGGCCAAAGGTTACTGCTGTCCCATTCAAAAGCACAGGAAGACCTCCCACAGCGTTGAGGTCAACCTTTCTACACTTCCTGTCTACTGGCAGTAATGGCTATTACCCAGTGCAAACAGACTTTTCAGTGGATGTAGAATATTAGATGTAACATGTCTTCATTATTTGTGACATCCCATATCAGAAGGAGACACTTTTGGGCAGGATCGTAAACGGAGAAATTGCCAAAAATCTGCCCGGGTGATTTTTTCACAATTTGGGTTTGTTGCAAATTTTTGATGTTATTAATGTTTAAAATATTGTCTGATAGTTTCAGATCGGAATATAACTGATATCTTGTATTTTTTGAGACATTTTTCAAGCTAATTCCTACTCTCAACATTGTCAATAATATTTTTAAAGGCGGATAGCCCAATTTACAATTTTATAATACCATAACTTATGAACTCAATATCTTCGCTTAGGAATGTCCGATTTCATTGGGGAAAACAGCATTGTGGAGCAAACTATCTCTATATTTAAGGTATGTAAAAACCTCAAAATTGATAAGCTGCCCAAAAGTGTCTCCTTTTGGCATAGCACGTCGCATTTAATCTATTCACATTCTATTCTCAACTTCTAAAGAACGTTTGATGACATTAAATTGATCATACGGTACATATCCACCAGACATTCTACATAATATATCATCAATTTTACGCTATCAAACATTTGTTAGAAGTTAAACACTGCTTATCATGGTAAAATTAAATGTGACACGATCAAAGGGAATGAGTCGGATGTCGCTTACATTGATTTTGAGATATTGGCAAAGAAAGTATTAAAATTCTTTTGTTTTCTATTGTTTTCAGCGATTGATAAAGTGATGTAACAAATTTACGCTATCAAACATTTGTTAGAAGTTAAACACTGCTTATCATGGTAAAATTAAATGTGACACGATCAAAGGGAATGAGTTGACAGATTCCTACTTGCACAAGATATTGGCAAAGAAAGTATTAAAATTCTTTTGTTTTCTATTGTTTTCAGCGATTGATAAAGTGATGTAACAAATTTACGCTATCAAACATTTGTTAGAAGTTAAACACTGCTTATCATGGTAAAATAAAATGTGACACGATCAAAGGGAATGAGTCGGATGTCGCTTACATTGATTTTGAGATATTGGCAAAGAAAGTATTAAAATTCTTTTGTTTCCTATTGTTTTCAGCGATTGATAAAGTGATGTAACAAATTTACGCTATCAAACATTTGTTAGAAGTTAAACACTGCTTATCATGGTAAAATTAAACGTGACACGATCAAAGGGAATGAGTCGGATGTCGCTTACATTGATTTTGAGATATTGGCAAAGAAAGTATTAAAATTCTTTTGTTTTCTATTGTTTTCAGCGATTGATAAAGTGATGTAACAAATTTACGCTATCAAACATTTGTTAGAAGTTAAACACTGCTTATGATGGTAAAATTAAATGTGACACGATCAAAGGGAATGAGTCGGATGTCGCTTACATTGATTTTGAGATATTGGCAAAGAAAGTATTAAAATTCTTTTGTTTTCTATTGTTTTCAGCGATTGATAAAGTGATGTAACAAATTTACGCTGTCAAACATTTGTTAGAAGTTAAACACTGCTTATCATGGTAAAATAAAATGTGACACGATCAAAGGGAATGAGTCGGATGTCGCTTACATTGATTTTGAGATATTGGCAAAGAAAGTATTAAAATTCTTTTGTTTTCTATTGTTTTCAGCGATTGATAAAGTGATGTAACAAATTTACGCTATCAAACATTTGTTAGAAGTTAAACACTGCTTATCATGGTAAAATTAAATGTGACACGATCAAAGGGAATGAGTCGGATGTCGCTTACATTGATTTTGAGATATTGGCAAAGAAAGTATTAAAATTCTTTTGTTTTCTATTGTTTTCAGCGATTGATAAAGTGATGTAACAAATTTACGCTATCAAACATTTGTTAGAAGTTAAACACTGCTTATCATGGTAAAATTAAATGTGACACGATCAAAGGGATATGAGTCGGATGACAGTCCAGTGATTGTAAGATATTGGCAAAGAAAGTATTAAAATTCTTTTGTTTTCTATTGTTTTCAGCGATTGATAAAGTGATGTAACAAATTTACGCTATCAAACATTTGTTAGAAGTTAAACACTGCTTATCATGGTAAAATTAAATGTGACACGATCAAAGGGAATGAGTCGGATGTCGCTTACATTGATTTTGAGATATTGGCAAAGAAAGTATTAAAATTCTTCCGAGATTTCTATTGTTTTCAGCGATTGATAAAGTGATGTAACAAATTTACGCTATCAAACATTTGTTAGAAGTTAAACACTGCTTATCATGGTAAAATTAAATGTGACACGATCAAAGGGAATGAGTCGGATGTCGCTTACATTGATTTTGAGATATTGGCAAAGAAAGTATTAAAATTCTTTTGTTTTCTATTGTTTTCAGCGATTGATAAAGTGATGTAACAAATTTACGCTATCAAACATTTGTTAGAAGTTAAACACTGCTTATCATGGTAAAATTAAATGTGACACGATCAAAGGGAATGAGTCGGATGTCGCTACATTGATTTTGAGATATTGGCAAAGAAAGTATTAAAATTCTTTTGTTTTCTATTGTTTTCAGCGATTGATAAAGTGATGTAACAAATTTACGCTATCAAACATTTGTTAGAAGTTAAACACTGCTTATCATGGTAAAATTAAATGTGACACGATCAAAGGGAATGAGTCGGATGTCGCTACATTGATTTTGAGATATTGGCAAAGAAAGTATTAAAATTCTTTTGTTTTCTATTGTTTTCAGCGATTGATAAAGTGATGTAACAAATTTACGCTATCAAACATTTGTTAGAAGTTAAACACTGCTTATCATGGTAAAATTAAATGTGACACGCATCAAAGGGAATGAGTCGGATGTCGCTACATTGATTTTGAGATATTGGCAAAGAAAGTATTAAAATTCTTTTGTTTTCTATTGTTTTCAGCGATTGATAAAGTGATGTAACAAATTTACGCTATCAAACATTTGTTAGAAGTTAAACACTGCTTATCATGGTAAAATTAAATGTGACACGATCAAAGGGAATGAGTCGGATGTCGCTACATTGATTTTGAGATATTGGCAAAGAAAGTATTAAAATTCTTTTGTTTTCTATTGTTTTCAGCGATTGATAAAGTGATGTAACAAATTTACGCTATCAAACATTTGTTAGAAGTTAAACACTGCTTATCATGGTAAAATTAAATGTGACACGATCAAAGGGAATGGGTCGGATGTCGCTTACATTGATTTTGAGATATTGGCAAAGAAAGTATTAAAATTCTTTTGTTTTCTATTGTTTTCAGCGATTGATAAAGTGATGTAACAAATTTACGCTATCAAACATTTGTTAGAAGTTAAACACTGCTTATCATGGTAAAATTAAATGTGACACGATCAAAGGGAATGAGTCGGATGTCGCTTACATTGATTTTGAGATATTGGCAAAGAAAGTATTAAAATTCTTTTGTTTTCTATTGTTTTCAGCGATTGATAAAGTGATGTAACAAAGAAAAGTCGTATCAACTTGGGGTTTTTAGTTTCTGAAAGCTCTAAATATCTTCTTTAGAAACATATGTAATTCCCCTTGATCATGTCACAAATGTATCTTCCATACCATTTTTGAGCTTGAATTCTTTGTTCAGGCTCTTCTATGAGCAGTTATTTTGAAGAAAATCTTGTTAAATGTTTGATCAACAGTTAGCTAAAGGTAAAGCTTACAACTGTACACTCTACAACTTAACATCGATTTATCATAGTGTACTTCCCATGTCTTGTGCATGTTATACAGACACTCAAGGGTCATACACCTCAACTCACTGTCCACAAGGGAATGCGATCATAATGCATGCGATGCGGAGATGTGTTGACCAACTCAGGCTAGAGTTTGATTAGGATCAATTTTGCATTAGAAGGCAATAAACGGTGTTCAAATAAACGTGATAGTGATGATCATACAAAGGTCTGTACTGTCTCCAGCCTGGCTTGGCACTTTCTATGTGAGTTGGATTACTAGTATTTTGAAGCCTTGTTCAATGACTTGTAGAGCTAAAATAATTTACAATACGTCGGTCGCAACACATAGTGGCGTAGAGTGATTTCCATAATTTCCGTTTCACATAGTGGCGTATAGCTTTAGAGCTAACTATTATCCTATAACAGTTATTCCTTGTTAACTATTAAAGACACAGTTTAATAGTTTGAACCTTAAACTTAAATTTCAAATGGAATCGGGCCACTGAGAGATAACAGTGGAGAAGTATAGACCCCGTTACTAATAGCATATCCTTCAAAAAACGGTTTGCTCGAAAACTCATTTTGTCCTTCACGTATGCCACTATGTGTTGCGACCGACGAATTCATCAAAATGCAAATTTTGGCATAGTTTTATAAGCAAATATGTGACACGATCAAGGGAAATGAGTCGGATGTTGCTAATATTGATTTTGAGATGGTCAAAGAAAGTGTTAAAATTCTTTTGTTTTATATTGTTTTCAGCGATTGATAAATTGACGTAACTTCAAAGAAAAGTTGTATCTACATGGGGTTTTCAGATTCTGAAAGCTCTAAATGTCCTCTTTAGAAACAGTTGTAAAGCTCATTTTCAACCAGGGTCGGCATGTGACTCATTCCCCTTGATCATGTCACATATAAGGTGTGTTTAGACGGTAGCCTACTTTTGAATGTAACTTACAAGCGAGCCAGCAATTAATTTATGCTACAAGTGAGTGTGTGTCCACAGGTCAACATCCGACTCATTTCCCAGGTCATGCTTACAAGCGAGTTAACATGCAAGTCTTGTTCACACTGGCCTTACATTCGAATGTTGCTCGCTACATGTAAGATATCTTACATGTAAAATCGCTCACTTGTAACTTGCATACATGCGAAAAGTGCGTTTAGACGGCACTACATGCAAGTTTACATTTGAATGTAGTTACAAGCGACTTTACAAGCGATTGTCTGAACAAGCCTATAGTCAGTGAAATGTCATATCTTGAAACGATCCAAAATAGGACATAGACAAACATTTTGGCATGTCCTAAAACAAACCAAAAACAGGATAAGGTAAACATGATTGTACTGAATGCTGAAATGGAATTGCATGTACCTATTTCAATGTGGTAAGACTATTCTGGTGATTTTTTTCTGATTTAACTTTGTGCTTTTTTCCCCCAGTACCGAAACGGGGGCCCGTTTCACCTACATAAGTTTGTTGGTAATTATGGCAAGGAATTTCATAAATGACGTCGGTTTTGTCATCTCTAGCAACCTTGTTCTTCGGATGGACGAAAATTAAAAGCAGTTTCAAACTAGTATGGGGTTTGACTGAAGACATGATACTGTGGGTGCATAGGATTCGCTGAACACACTTGTTTACACCCTCAATGTATGGGAGCATAACATTGGCCCTAGTTTTGTTCTCAGTTGTCTTGTTAGTGGTCTTTTTCTTATATTGCTGTTTTTCCTTTTTGACCTTATCAATAGACCAGTTGATGTAGCTGCACATATTCAATTTATTTACTACTTTTTATAGTTAAAATATCATAAAGCAAACTGTTGACATGTTCCTGGTTTATGGTAGGAATTGTTCACATATTACTGTGAAGTATACAACGTGACTTCATTGGCTTGGTTGTTTGGTGTAATTCAATTTGACTTTATATTTAGACGCATGTGGAATCTAGGCTATATAAAGGCCCGGGGGGATCACTCGCTTACCAAAGTGGTATGCATGCTCGTCCCAGCACCTCAAAAATGGACCCTAAATGGCGTAATCAGTGTAGAAAAATTTCACCCCTTATTGGCGTAAGGCTCTGAAAATCTTACCCCTAAAATATGGCATAATTCGGTGTAAGAAACTAAAATGGACCCCTAAATGGCGTAAACTCTAAAACAAACCCATGGAAATTGTAAAAAGATACCCTAAACGTCGAAACTTTACCTGAAAAGCACCCTTTTTTCTTAAAACGTCGACGCCGCCACAAGGCCAAAAATCGACCCTTTTTCGACGTTTTTGGGGACGAGCATGCGTACCACTTTGGTAAGCGAGTGACCCCCCCGGGTATAAAGGATGTGCAACAACAATGTATCTATAGGCAAGAGTCTAATGGCTGCTCTATGTCAACTGTGTGTGTATCTATTGATGCTTGCCTGAAGTTTTCTCCGGGATTATCCATTTTCTAGAGCGACAAATTCCATCAAATGCTATTTAGCCGCTAATGTTGAATTCTTTTAAGGTAAAACTGGTCAGTTGGGCTGTCTAGTCTAAAAAAATCACCAGCTCAACAAAGAAGTTACTGGACTTTGGGGTGAGACTTGCACTTACTTATAAGGCTAGTCATGATTCCTTGAACCTTCAAAGATGAATATTCTAAAAAGCACAGGGCAGCTCTTTCATTGTTTGGGATGCAATTTGGTTGCATTCACACAAGTATCTTGGCAGAGAATATCTAGATGTAAGAGTGCAGCTAGCAGACTGCTTGCATACAACAATTTATTCATTAGTGCTATAAGTGTCAGACAATTATGCTAATTATCTTGATTTGATTCCAATAAATCTTCTGGGTAAGTTTGACTTTCAAGCTCTAGAAGTCTATATGCTAATGTACATGTTCTTTATTTTGTTGAATGTTGTTGTATCCAGTGGTATGAAGGGAGGCAAAGTGAATTTCAGCATTGTTTGCACGAAATTGCCTAAAAAGTAGAAATTTTGTAATTTGGGGTTTTTACTGATTTGGGGGCAAGAGTTCAGAGGGCTGCCACTGGTTGTACCTGGCAGAAACAACTAAGAATGAAAGTGTTAGTAATTTTGGGGGTCTGCAGAGCTGGAACCGGATATGGTGAATTGAGAGTCATGAACTGCCCCATACCACTACCACTGTCACATTTAAAAAAATAATAATAAGTGGACATGGCAGCTAATAAATTTGTTGTTAGTATAATTCATTTGCATTTACACAATTACCTTGACAGATAAAATCTAGATTTAGTAAGAGTGCAGCCAGCAGACTGCTTGCATACAACAATTTATTCATTTGTGCTATAAGTGTGAGACAATTATATGCTAAGTAAGTCTAACATTTCTTCTTTAGATCTGAATGCATGATCTATTTTTTTGTCTTTCTTCAAGCTTGTTCAAAGTTGCATAATATCTGGGTGAAGTGGTATGTAAATTGTGAGAATGATCCATGAATGTTAGAGACTGGGTCGAGGGTGTACACCAGGTGGTGGGCGCCGTACATTCTCTAAATTCAGTAAATTTCCTTTGTCAGCCGTGTAATTGAATGGGATTATTTTGACATTTTAAAACGCTTAAAATATCACAAACAAGTAAGCCTATGTTAATAAATAATATTAATACAAGCTAAAGCCGTTGGGGTTCGATAATGAACCCCACAAAACTAACCTTCAAATAAATACAGTTAAATTTTATTATTACTGGGTGAGAGTTGCTGTGACGGTTTTAAATTCGCTGTGTTGGTTAGGCTCCGATCACTCAGTGTGCAAATTGAACGGCACATACCAGTTATAACGGCAGCTGCGAAATTCAGACCTGATTTACTTCTGTGTTCTGATTATATGGAAAGTGCCATACGGCTGAGCAGTTTTGCCGTCTCTTTCTAGCATATGCCACTCGCCACCTGGTGTACACTGAATTGAGATGATTGTACTTTTATCTGCAATGTTTAAGGGAACTGGAATGAGCGTTTTGAGCGTTTCGACAGTATTTTTTATGGGACATGAGAGCACCTCAGACGTATCGAATTGCATTCTGAATACGAAGCATGTCTTACTAATATCAAATAATTTTCGTTTTTTGAAAATCACGATATAATACAAATTTTATGACAAATTATAAATATTTGATATTTTTCAAATTTTTGATATATAACAGTCCTCGAAGTTAATTTTATAAATCGAATGATATATTCTTAAAGTGTATGTAGCTGGGAGGAAAAGCCGACGATCAATTGAAAATTTTGACCTTTCATATTGAAGATATAGATTTTTTTCCCAAAAAGACCTAATTTTTTTTTGTGTTTTGGGAACAAAAATCCATATCTTCAATACTGAAAGGTCAAAATTTTCAATTGATCGTCGGCTTTTCATCCCACCTACATACGTTAAGTATAAATCATCAGATTTATAAAGTTTACTTCGAGTCCTGATAAATATCAAAAATATCAATTTTTAATGATTTGTCATAAAATGTGTATTACATTGCAAATTTCAAAAATCAAAATTATTTGATATCAGAAGGACATTCTTCAGATTCAGAATGCAATTCGATATGTCTGATGTGCTCTAATGTCCCACAATAAATACTGTCCAAACGTCATACCCCTTCCCTTAAGACATCTTTGATTATGAACAAACCACACATTCTACTTCTCCACGTGGGTGTCGACTGCAGACGAAAAGTTCCAAATTTTCTTTTAAAATTAAAAAAAATTCAGAATTGTACATTATTTTGAATAACCATATTTGGAATCAGCATGAAAAATGCATCAAAGTGAGTACAAACAAGCCCATATCGATTCAGTGGTTCTTGAGATAGCTCTTAATATTTTGAGAAAATATCTCAATGTTGAAGCCTATATATGGCCAGTATACAGAACAAGAAGTTTGGTGTGCCTCTATGTGTGTTTGCACCTCACTGCACTATGGTGATTTGTTTCCTATAAACCTTATGGGTATAAGTTTGACTTTCAAGCTCTAGAATTCTACATGCTAATGTATACATGTTATTCAGGTGTTGAAGGTTGTTGTTACTTAAGGTATTTTGTTTGGTTAGCAGGGAGGAGGTGAGGGACTTTAATGTAAGAAATAAAGGGTAATGCAGACTCCTTTCACCCACATAATGTGTTAAAGCTAACTTGGAGGTAACAAAAATGTAAAGGTCTCTCAACTGCAGACGACAAGTTTCAACTTTTCTTTAAAAATTAAAAAAATTTCAGAATTTTACATTTGAATGACCATATCTTGGATCAGCATGAAAAATGCATTAAAATGAGTACAAACAAGCCTAGTATTGGTTCAGTGGTTCTTGAGATAGCTCTTGATATTTTGAAAATATCTCAATATTGAAACCTATGGCCAGTATACAGAGCAGTATGGAGTGCCTCTATGTGTGCGTTTGAACCTCATTGCACTGTGTTGATTTGTTTCCTATAAACCGTGTGGGTATTCAAGTTTGACTTTCAAACTCTAGATTTCTACATGCTAATGTATACATGTTATTCAAGTGCTGAAGGTTGTTGCTACTTAAGGTATTTTGTTTGGTTAGCAGGGAGGAGGTGAGGGACTTTAATGTAAGAAATAAAGGGCAATGCAAACTCCTTTCACCCACATAATGTGTTAAAGCTAACTTGGAGGTAACAAAAATGTAAATAATAGGTCTCTCAACTGCAGACGACAAGTTTCAACTTTTCTTTAAAAATTAAAAAAATTTCAGAATTGTACATTTGAATGACCATATCTTGGATCAGCATGAAAAATGCATTAAAATGAGTACAAACAAGCCCAGTATTGGTTCAGTGGTTCTTGAGATAGCTCTTGATATTTTGAGAAAATATCTCAATATTGAAGCCTATAAAAATTATGGCCAGCATATAGAGCAGTAATGGTGTGCCTCTATGTGTGAGTTTGAACCTCACTGCACTGTGTTGATTTGTTTCCTATAAACCGTGTGGGTATAAGTTCTGTATGCTAATGTATACATGTTATTTCAAGTGTTGAAGGTTGTTGCTACTTTAGGTATTTTGTTTGGTTAAAAGGGAGGAGGTGGCGGACTTTAATTTAAGAAATAGAGGGTAATGCAGACTCCTTTCACCCACAAAATGTGTTAAAGCCAATTCAGAGGTAGCAAAAAAGTTGATAATAGAGAGCTTGCAATTTGCAAATCTACGTATCATACACTCATGCATCTATTCAAAATCCCGTCACATGAGAGTGTTTGCAAATAGGTTCTGCTTAGAACCATTTTTATAAGAGTGTATGATGAGGACTAAAATGGTGCTTTCAGGTCTTAAATGGTTCTTTCTAACCTTTCCAGAACCAATTTCTGTTCTTTGTAGATCATTTAAGGTGCCACATACAGGACAGCTGAAGAACCATTTTAGGTTCTACTTAGAACCATTTTTTCAAGAGTGTATGATGAGGACCTGTTATGAGAAAATGACAACAAATAGGAAACATACCTACCCATGAAAATTTTGTTTTTCCTCTTGCAAAAATATTTGCATTAAAAATATTTAAGATTGACAAAAGTTCTAATACAAAAGCTTAAAAGAAAATATTAGGTGGTTATACTTATTCAAAAAGATCAGAAAATTCACCTGAGTTAGTTAGTGATGATATCCCTTTGAACTGCATCCTACTGGATGTGCTAGGTACGGTAATTAATAAGTGTTAACAGATTACATGATAGCATCCACAGATTGAATCTGATAGTAACATGATATGTTAGTACCAGCTAATACCAGAAAATCAAACACCAGTCAATTTGAGATGAGGGAAAGGAGGACGGGTCACTTGTCCCTCGGGAGAGAGCAGGCTGGTTACCAGTCCATGTTCAGTGGTATTTGTCTTGTTCTCAAGCACATACAACTGATAGACAGATAGAAAGATGGGCAGCTGCACAACTATACACATATCACCATCATTTTAGGAGGACGGGTTAGTGTAGTCTTCTCACTTGCTTCTCTCCACTGTGGCCCGGGTTCAATTTCCCTCGTTGCCACATGTGAGTTTATTGCCAGTCAGAACTAGAGAACTAGCCCTGTTCCCAAACCACAGCACCTCTCGAATAGCGAGCAAAGCGAGCACCAAGCTAGCCCCATTCCCAAACCGCAACACCTCTCAAATAGCAAGCGAAGTGAGCACCGACCGTGGAATCACAGAGCACAGAGGCTGTGCTAGTCAGAACTAAATACCGGTAAATGATAAGGATTTAGTTATGTTGTATTTTGTTCGTTATGAACAATTTTAGTGACATTTTCACCACTACACTAGTGGTTTCATCAGACTGGCAACTCATCACATCCAACTGTTTCCTTTTAAGGATAACAGGAAGCATCATAAAAGGAAACAGTCTGATGATGAGTTGCCAGTCTGATGAAACCACTAGTGTAGTGGTGAAACATCACTAAAACATAAGCAAATCACCTTTATTTTCAGTTGGAATTGTTCATAACGAACAAAATTCACAGTTGAAATCGACATTCCTGATTAGTGCTGTATATTATTAACTCACATTTGGAATAAGCATGAAAAATACATTAAAATGAGTACAAACAAGCCTAGTATTGGTCCAGTGGTTCTTGAGATAGCTTTTGATATTTTGAGAAAATATCTCAAAACTTGGACTTTTCACATTTGAAGCCTATGGCTAGCATGCAGAGCACTAAATAGGGAGTAATCAAGTATTACTTCTAAATTACTACCAAATGGCATGTGTTGCATATGGTTGGAATGAGATTTCAATCTATTTTTCAGTTGGAAAGGACTTGTCCCTAACTTCAGTTGTTGAAAAACAGCAAAAAGTAATATTTTTAATGAATACTCATTTGAAAAAGATTCAATCACTAACAGAAGTAGTTGAGTACTAATAATAACTTTTGTTTGTTTGTTTGTTTGTTTTATTTTTTCTTTAATCAGGGACACTCAAGCAGTGGAAAACACAATTCCAAACTAATGTTGTTCTACTTCTGTGTTATTTTTCTTGTAGTTTGATGTGGCTGGTGATGGTAATATCAGTATGGAAGCCTTTCAAGTGATTTTATACAAACACGGACTGAAAGAAGAGATAGATCCACATAAAATGGAAGTTTTGGAGAGCACCATTGATGAGAACACAGGAGGAACCATCAGCTATCAGGAATTTGTCAACATTGTAAGTGATTTGTGGTATATTGCCTATTCTATTTAAAATCCACACTACCCCTGTGGATGATTTAGCTAAAGTCTTGCACAGAGGGAGTGTGAGTTTTAGATATAATAAACAATTGGATAACTTCCATTTGTAAAGCCATAATATAGGGTGAGTATGGGTCATACTGCAGTTACTGTCCGTTTTCCTATACACAATACACAGTGCTCTCACCATTGACGCGTGACCTCTACAAATGATGTATGTTGGAAGAATGGGCACTTGCCTAGTTAACATCATTGTGTGAAAAATAACCAGCCAATATTTAACTTATTCTCCAAACTTCTAGCAAATATATTTCTCTAACATGACCTAAAATTACAGCTAGGTTAGATGTTCAGAAATAGTCGCACTTTTGTAAAATATGAGTGAGGGCAAGGCATAGCTAGCCAACTCCCGTGATAATTGAATGGAGATTTGACCGAAAATATTGGTATCGGACCGCTCAAAAAACGGTACAAGCTACATTTAAACTATTCTCTGGCAATCATCATGATGAGTTTCTTATATAGTATGCCAAAATTGGGTACTGTAGGTGATTGACAAAGGGTCGCACTTTTGTGTTTTAGGAAGGATATGTAAACGACAGATAACACCAAAAATATGAAGAAATTATTTCCAAACCGTGTTAAGTCAACAATCATTATGTTGCTCATTTTCAAGAATGCTGGTTAACAAAAAGCAGGCCATTGTCTCATTTCGTGAACAAAGGTCTACATACCATTGTTTCCTTGCGTTTCCTTTATAATCGGTTACCCAACTGAAGCTGTATTATAGCAGCTCATTGCTATATCACACATATAAAACAGACACATGTTCACAGCCAGAGAAGATCCAATTAAATCAGTTGAGCTGTTTCAATGAGTGTTATCTTGGTTTAAGAGTTTTTCTTTGGTCGAGGTGAATTCTACTGTAGACATGACTGCATCATGTTCCAAAATGATTAAGCCTGACCAATTACATTTGAAAAACATACTCCCTCTGTGTTAGATATTTCGAAAATCTTACACAGGTAGTGTGGATTCCAACTACATTGGCTATTCCATTTTAGATCAAATTTAGGAATTTTGTTTGGAATTCCATTGTCCACACCTATTCCAAAGTTTTTGGATGAATTTTGTGGACTGGATGACCAAAACTATTGAATTTGGTAAGAATTCCAAAAAATGACTAGGGACTAGACTAGTTCTTGTAATTTGCAGTTTTGTGGGACCATGGAACGAGTCAGCAGGACAGATTGTTTTTTGTCATGGCTCCAGTATGATACAGAAAATTTGTTGTAACCCTTTTTTAACAAAAGCATAGTTGATGATCCTTCATACATGCATTCGTAATAAAACTTGTGGATGGTATAAGGTTAAAAGAGTATCTCTCAAAGCTGCAGCAACATATTTGTCTCAAAAAGTTGGCCCAATTTTGATTTTTTTTTTTTTTTTTTTTTTTTTTTACTTTTACAAATATTTTAGCAAAAAGAAATAAATATGTACCAAAACAAAAGTTTTCATTACAAAATGCTCCATAATTCAAAACAATCAGACTTTTGTTTCTTGTTGGTATAATTGAATGATTAACACTAAATTATAAAAATATTTTATTATGTGTAGGAGAATGTTAGTTTTGAAAGATTTGAGTATCTCAAACTTATAGTTTTGACCAAGTTTGAGTGGAGAAATTTTAAAAAAAGTAAAAAGGAGAAAAATCTTCATAAGCTTTGAGACATACGAGGGGGTATCAAAAAGTTTTAGAAATCGCCCAGAAGTGAAAGAGCTATATCAATGAAATTTTGTCAGTACAATCACTGGTCCTTATGTACACTATGGTGCAAAAATCGTCTCATAAGTATTTTTACTTTTTTTTTACAGGATCTAGATGTCTATGTAACCGCATAACCAGCAAAATGGAGAAAATTGAGGCATGCAGCATGATTAAGTTCCATTTTAAGGGTTACAGTGCCCAGAAAGTCTGTGATGAAATAAAAATTCCTTTTCCAAAAAGCAACAGTGACATATCACAATCACCACCGAAGATAACTTTCATTTCATCATCAATTTTCTAGGCACTGCAACCCTTCAAAAGCAGGATCTTAAGGATGCACACAGGATCACTGAAGTGTTACATAGCCAAAATTGAGTTTTCATCACTAATGTCATCTTCAAACCGTATTTTACCCCAAGACAGAGAATTTCCAAACTTGGACTAAAATCTGCGATATTTGTCTGCCCTCAGAGAGGATCATTTATTCAATACACATATACCAATATTTCTACATAAATGCAATAGTTTGAAGTACTGATCATTTACATCACATAATTTGATAAACATCTGTAACATAATATAACATAGGCCTTTATGATAGAATCGAGTAATAATACCCGTGACATTACTTCCCGGTAACCTACCACTGAAAGCTAATTAACAATATATAATATAATATTAGGGCTTGAATAAATCGGAGAGCAAACATTATCCATAGCCACTACTTCCGATAAACGTACCACTGAAAGCTAATTAACAATATATAATAATATTAGGGCTTGAATAAATCGGAGAGCAAACATTATCCATAGCCACTACTTCCCGGTAAACATACCACTGAAAGCTAATGAACAGTATATAATATAATATTAGGGCTTGAATAAATCGGAGAGCAAACATTATCCATAGCCACTACTTCCCGGTAAACATACCACTGAAAGCTAATTAACTGTATATATTATGACCTGGTAAATCATACCGATAGCCACTACATTCCGGTAAAACTACCACTGAATGCTAATTTAACATAACATAATATTTATCAAGTTAACCTAATATTAATTATTAGGCCATATGATCAGAATTGGTATCATTAACATGATTAAGAAATAGTATAAAGATCAATAAACCGCCCTTAAAGAAGTACATTTTTCACATCAGGGCTGGGCGGGGGGAAATTTCATCATGATCCACTCTGATCAATTGCAGACAAACAAGTGATTCAAATGAGCTAGGCAGCCAACATCACAGTGCACAAACAAAGCAGAGAACTCCCATTAGATATAACAATACCATAACAAAGGGCTCAACCATTCTCTGCTGGGGTAAATTGGTTCTATTTAGACAAGCTAAATAAAACCTTATTATCTTGTCATTAATAGATTTTAAAGAAATCTTAAAATTTGAACCATAAGAAAAGCTATTTTAAAGACCCTTTTTCATTAAAAATTCGTCAAAATGCAAAAGCAAATAAATTATTGTTTTCCGCAATAGATCGCGTTCTCGTAACGCTGCATGCTGCAAAGCGCATACAGCTAGCAAAGACACGCACACATGGTAAACTGGATGGGCAAGGTGATTACTGATTGAGGCGCTGGAGTCGCCAATCGCGATCACTACCGTATTTTATCGCATTGATCTCTTCCAAGGTAGGTAAAGCTTGCACCATTGCATTGCGAAACTGCGGGCCGACAGACAACCACCGTCCCCGTCCCAGAATCAGTAGGCCTACTCGATAAATTTCGCCAAAAAAGTGCTGATATAGTGGTATTAATTATAGGTTTTTTTTATATGAACATAATAGTGAATTTTTTGTTTGTTTTTGTTTTGTTTTTCAAGTTTCATTCTGAACTTGAAAAGATGAAATTTATTTGTAAGAAGTAGTTACCCGTAAGAAGCCCTGTAATGATGACGCAATCTGGTAGATACGATAGAAAACGTAGGCCCTAAATATTTTGCTAGTAGGCTAGACTTAGCCCGTATTATAGTACATCATTAGGCTTATTACTTTATGTTTAAAAATTTGTTTTATTTCATTCATTCATTCATTCATTCATTTCATTGTTGTTATTTGATTTACCAAGTTGGTATAGTTGGACAAGAATATAGGCCTATTATATTAGCTTATATTTTATGCAGTCCCAGCCTTGGTTCGGGAGCCTCTGCGGTCGTTCAGTCTCGTCTTCATTTTGAAGACCATAAAAAATAGGCAAGCAGTTACTACCGGTAGGCCTATATTAGATACCTAAGGCCCTGAATAATGTTTCAAAGTGTTATTAAAACACGGATTTAAGATTCGTTTTCAAACGTTCTCTACTCCTGATTGACCATTAACGCAATCATACGTTGACATTTCAATACATCATATCGACCATCTAGGCATAGGCCTACAACTCTATGTCAAAAATGTCGATATTTGAAATCGGCATAGCGAGCACGCGTTTATGAAAGCATAATTTCAAACGAGAAATATAATCGAAAACGCAAATTCGTGCTTTTTTCATAACCAATTTTAACTACATTTCCATTAGTAGGCCTATACCATGATTGCGAACACTTTTTGCGAATGTTTTGGCCGAATGCCTTTTTATTTGCAATGTTTGTCTGGCTTTCAACTTTCACGTTTATAATGTTTTCTGCATACTTTAAAAGGTAAACTGCTTTAAAGCTTTTTTCGTGAATGTTTTCATGCAGTGTTTTAAAACGCTCTTTATAGCATGCATGATGCCTATATACGGTAGGCCTACTGCATAAACCACAATCTAATTTAAAGCCATAAGTGTTCCGTTTTCTACTTTTGAAATTCGGTTTTGTTAGGCTATGTAAATTTCCGTGTTTTTTTAGTTTTCTTGTGACGTCTCCGTGTTTTGCCCGTTTAACATATATAGGCCTATAGCCTAGGCCTACTTTTTGTCCGTTTTACAAGAAGTTTATTCAAGACATATTACAACTTTTACCCCACTTTTTACACGTTTATTTGATTGAAAACAACAACAGACACACTTTTTTTTAATTTTTGTTGTTGTATTTTATTCACTTTTTATGCGGTACAAAATATTTTACAACTTTATTGTGGCTATAGGCCTATAATAGGCCTATGACTTTTGTACGTGTTTGATATTCCGTAAAAAGTTAAAAATAAAATATGATAACAACAAACAATTACAATAACAAAAAGCGGAATATTGAATATCGGAATAAGAAAAAAAAAAATCACCAAAAAGCGATCAATTAAAAACATCGCAATTATCATGATTATGTCTCAATTTATTCTTCATTTCATAAAACTTCCTGATTATCTGCTAAAATAATTGCTTGTCAGTTATTCTATGCTAATTTTAATGTTCTGATGTCCGCAAATTTTAATACAGAGCATGATCTTTTTTTTATACTGGAACAGGACAAAATTGTGCTTAAATAATCATGGTTTCGTTCATGCAACACGACCATGCACTGTGCAACTTATTCACAGAACTTGTCTGTCTGTCCAGCGCCCTGTCGCTCCTCAAACGCCGACGCGACATCAGCGGCCTTGCCGGAAGCTCTGCTGCACCATGGAAACAAGACTGCAGTAAATAAAATGGCTACACCATGTGGATAAACATCTGCCGAATGTGCACGGATAATTTTGTTATATTGTATATTTTACCTTCTAAATCACCAAAAAAATGCCAATCTGCTGCAGTAGGACGCCCCTTCTCATTTTCTAACTTGACCAAACGTCACAAATCACCGGATTATATATTTGTGGAATAATCTTCAAAAATGGACCTAAAATCCGCTGTATTTTTCTAAATCGCGATTTTCGGCAAGTTCACTTTTGACCACTTTTAACCATTTTTGGTCCGCCATAGCGTCTAAATGAAGCATCACTGAGGTAAGTTTTTAAGTCAAACGTTTAGATATGGCCAAAATCTAGATAGTGTTTTTCATTTTTTAAATTAGGGCCTAGAACTTTTTTTATCACCCATGATTCAAAAATTTGAACACGGGTCACACGCTTTTTACTGATTTTTTGCCTATATTTTAAAAAACTAAGCAAAATTTCAAAAATAAAAAAACACTTTCTAGATTTATTTGTCTAAATTAATAAAATTCATGTTTTACACTTTTTGCTTTTCAAATAATTTTTTTATGGCGGACCAAAAATTTTTGGTCAAAAAAGCCGTTTTTTGGGATTTTCTCGAAAATTGTACTTTTTGATCCAAAACTGACATTTTAAATGGATTTATGAGCTCATTTCCGTTCAAAAAATGCATACTTTTATATACTTTACATGAATAGTTTTCGAGTTATGAGGTGAATAATAATGGATAATTAGTGATCCTGTGTGCCTCCTTAATAATGCTGCTTGCCTCAATTTTCTCAATCTTGCAGTTTATACGCATTAACTGGGGCAGCAGGTTATTGGCATCTAGTGCCACCTGTAAAAAAAGTAAATATACCTTTGAGACCATTTTTGGACCATAATGTACATAAGGACCAGTGATTGCACTGACAAAATTTGATTGATATAGCTCTTTCACTTCTGGGAGATTTCTAAAACTTTTTGATACCCCCTCGTACTCTTTTTTTGGCCTTATGGTATGCTTTTCTGGTAAAAGATACATAATTTCCCTCAAAAAACTTTTTCATTGCAAAACAATCAAACTTTTGTTTCTTGTACCTTATAGAGGCCGTCAGCGTGACGTCATATGCCGCCATCTTGTGGGTACACGCTGCGATGGTCGTTCGATCTCCATGCGTGAACAGCAAAATCATCGCGTTGATGCGTTGTAACAACTGCATGGCAAGCTGCGACCTGCGCGTAGTATCAGACGCATGAACACACGTATCATTTGTACCCACAAGATGGCGAAAGGCTGACGGCCTCTATACTATAAGTATAAGTTATAAGTTATAGTTATGAGTACCAAGACTGGAATCATGTATCATGCATCTCTTTCACATCACATTCTTTTCAGATGAGTGACAAAAGAACACTAAGTTTCTCCATTGCAGTGAGGTCTCGTGGAGGAGATTATGACACCGATAGCAACTTCCAACTCCAGCCCAACCCGCTTCCATATCGAGAACGATTTCTTAAGCTTATATCGGACGAGATACTAACCAATGACAATGATCGTAGGAACTTCCTTAGTGGATTTAAATGGTGTCTTCCACCTTTGTTTATGTTGACTCTTGCTTGTCTTGAGGTAAGTCAATTATTGGTTTATTTTTTTGTTTGTATATGCATTATACTAGTATACGCATGAGCACAATAATTCCTACTGAATCATTCTTTTCATTTGCCCTGTTGACCAGGTATCATATGGAAAAGTAGTCTCTTTTGCTATCATGTCTAGTTGAATGCTTGATGATGAAGTCATCTTGGGTAGATAGCACTCATTGATATAGTCATCTTAGGTAGAGAGCACTCATTGATGAAGTCATCTTAGGTAGATAGCACTCATTGATGAAGTCATCTTAGGTAGATACCTCACATTGATGACATCATCTTAGTTAGGTAGAATCTATTGATAAAGTCATCTTAGGTAGATAGCACTCATTGATGAAGTCATCTTAGGTAGATAGCACTCGATGATGAAGTCATCTTGGGTAGATAGCACTCATTGATGAAGTCATCTTGGGTAGAGAGCACTCATTGATGAAGTCATCTTAGGTAGAGATAGCACTCATTGATGAAATCATCTAAGGTAGATATCTCTTATTGATGAAGTCATCTAAGGTAGATAGCTCTTATCGATAAATTCATCTTAGGTAGATAGCATCTATTGATAAAGTCATCTTAGGTAGATAGCACTAATTGATGAAGTCATCTTAGGTAGAGATAGCACTCATTGATGAAGTCATCTAAGGTAGATAGCACTCACTGATGAAGTCATCTAAGGTTGATAGCACTCATTGTTGGAGTCATCTTAGGTAGATAGCTCTTATTGATAAATTCATCTTAGGTAGATAGCATCTATTGATAAAGTCATCTTGGGTAGATAGCACTTTCGATGATGAAGTCATCTTGGGTAGTAAGCACTCATTGATGAAATCATCTAAGGTAGATAGCTCTTATTGATAAATTCATCTTAGGTAGATAGCACTCATTGATGAAGTCATCTTAGGTAGATAGCACTCATTGATGAAATCATTTTAAGTAGATAGCACTCGCTGATGAAGTCAACTTTGGTAGATAATATTCATTGATGAAGTCATCCTACGAAGCAGATAGCATCTATTGATGAATTCATTTTAGGTAAATAGCACTTATTCATTAAGTCATCTATGATAGATAGCACTTAAAGATAAAACCATCATAGGTAGATAACACACTTATCCATCAATGACATATCCCTATACTGAATATTACAAAAGAAAAATGCAACTGAAAAAAAGGTTATTGTCCAGAATATATTATATAATAAGATCAAAAGCAATAACAAAACAAAGAAGAGAAGAGAGAATTATAACTTTGCACATGACATCATTGTGGAGTGGATTAACCGACACTACACTGGCCAATGACATCCCAGTGGTGCAGAATTTGACACCCTTGTTGGGCCAATATTATGGTTATGTTTTCACTTGACGGAACACAGACACAAGGGGTTGGTAAGCTTGGACGTGGTCTTAGCACTCTCTGTGTTGTGAAAACTGGAACGTAGAAATTTGCCAAGTAGGAGAAAGTATCATACAGTAAAACATTTTTAAACATTAGTTATACTGGATTCACATTCCAGATGTTGCCAGTTCAAATCCTGCTTCAGCCAAACAAATTGTTATTCAAATTCTTCATTTGTTTAACCAAAAATATGAGATCAGGTTATCCATTGGGAACCCTTAATTTTTTGCGTATTTCGAAAACTGGTATATGAGGAGTGTTCTTTGAACTCCTCTATAATCTTTTGGGGTAAAGCATAGTTTTTATTATCATATCGTAATTTTTCAAATTAAGTAGTGTAAATATTCATGTAGGTGCCAAAAGTACATCTTCAGTGCTCATCATGTTTCCTTGCTGTCACCACCAGTCCAGTCAAACTGTCTGGCCAGGGAACGGCCAACTGCCTGAGCAGGCGCAGGCATTTGTAACTATTCCCTATTAGAGACTAACCATGAATTGTGATGCAGCACATCAAAAGGAGTGACTTTGTGGCAAAGTGCTTTTCAAGATATAGATTAAAATAAACAGAAAAAACAAGGAAAATAATAAGAATTTGGGATGCATTTTCACCTATATACGAGTAATATGATTGCCTTGATCAATTTTTGCAAAGGAGGTGTCATTTTAAAGCTTGCAAAATGCATTCAAAGCAGAAATACTGAACTCAAAATTGACTTCACCTGCAAAGTCCCCCTTTTGATGCACTGCATCACAACTTTTCATAATGACTTAATAACAGATCAGGGGGACTGTTGCTTTTGTACACTTGAGCCATTTCTCATTTTAAATAACAAAATGATTCCTAACGATTTTTTTTGAGAATTTAAATTGAATAAGCAAATTTCTTTAATTTAGTTGAAATTAATGCAAAAAATACCCATTGGTAAATAGTGATATATCTTGTTTCTTCTTCACCTTAAACCAAAAAATAACTGAAGTTTTATATGAATCAGAGCATTGCATTGTGGGATATCATGTAACCTGTACAGGAAACATGTTGCCTGGCCAGGCAGTTGGACTGAACTGGCTCAATCAATATACCAAACATGCAATTCACACAGGTGTTTGATGGTCTGACCAATTTCTGGGAATTCTTCTTTTTTTTCTTCTTTTTTTTGACAAATCCACACTAGTGTGGTCAGACCATGAGTCAGGCAATGCTAATACCAGCCTTGTAATGTTATGAATATTTTATAAGTTACCAGGAAATAAGAACTGCTCATCACAGTCATGTATGCATGACTTACAAGTTGGTCCACTGAGAAAATATATGAATTTGATACACCACATCAAGCCTTAGGATATATGGAATTTTACATCATTTAATGTTAGAGTCTTTAAGTTGTTGTAGCTTACAGTGATTTTATTTATTTTCTTTCTCATTGCCTTATCTATAGAAATAGCTACCACTTCAAGCACCATTATTTTGGATTTTTCAATGAAATCTAATTTAATCAGTGATCACATTACACCTAATCCACCAATACCTTAGCTAATTTGCCCATTTTCCTAGCATTTAACAGTCAATTGTAATGCAACGTTAATGATTAATTTGATGAAATCAAAGAGAAGGCAATTTGAGAAATGGGGTAGAAAGTAATTGGTATATAGCACTCATTGATGACGTCTATCTTAGGCAGCACTCATTGATGAAGTCATCTTAGGTAGATAGCACTCATTGATGAAGTCATATTAGGAAGATAACACTCATTGATGAAGTCATCTTAGGTAGATAGCACTCATTGAAGTGCTATCTTCTGTAGATAGCACCCATTGATGAAGTCATCTTAGGTAGAAAGCACCTACTGATGAAGTCATCATATAGGTAGATAACACTCATTGATGAAGTCATCTTCTGCAGATAGCACCCAATGATGAAGTCATCTTAGGTAGAAAGCACCTACTGATGAAGTCATCATAGGTAGATAACACTCGTTGATGAAGTTATCTTATGTAGATAGCACTCATTGATGAAGTCATCTTAGGTAGATAGTACTCATTGATGAAGTCATCTTAGGTAGATAGTACTCATTGATGAAGTCATCTTAGGTATCGTAGATAGTACTCATTAATGAAGTAATTTCGGTAGATAACACTCATTGACGAAGTCATGTTAGGTAGATCGCATCTATTGATGAAGTCAATTTAGGTAGATAGTACCTACTGATGAAGTCATCTTAGGTAGATAGCACTCATTAATGAAGTAATTTAGGTAGATAGCACTCATTGATGAAGTCATCTTAGGTAGATAGCACTCATTGATGAAGTCATCTTAGGTGGATAGCACAAATTGATGAAGTCATATTAGGAAGATAGCACTCATTGATGAAGTCATCTTAGGTAGATAGCACCCATTGATGATGTCATCTTAGGTAGACAGCACTCATTGATGAAGTCAGCTTAGGTAAATAGCACTCATCATGCTCATTGATGAAGTCATCTTAGGTAGATAGCAAAAATTGATGAAGTCATTTTAGGTAGATAGCACTCATTGATGAAGTCATCTGAAGTAGATAGCACACATTGATGAAGCCATTTTTAGTAGAAAGCCTCATCAATGAAAGCATCATAAATTTTCAAAGTTTTTTACAACAGTTGAAACTAACTCTATTTTACTGTCTTCTTCTTTCTCCCATAGCTAGGTTTCTATATTGGAATTGGCGTCAATGCAACAAAGACTACAAATGTGTCTACAGCTCAATTCCTGACATCTGCTGAATTTCTGACAGGACCAGTCCCAAAGAATAGTTGGATAATATTTGATCCCAGCAAAAAGCTAGAATTTTGGCGGTTTATCACTTATATATTTATTCATGGAGGTAAGTGTTACAGCGATGGTGATTATGGTGGTGATGATGATGATGATGATGGTATTAGAGATGGTGATGATGATGATGGTGGAGATGGTGATATATTTTATTTATTTATTTATAACATTCGGCCGAAGCCAGGCTAATCCCAATAGTGCTCAGAGGCTACTAAATTCAAGGGATGCCATCCGGATATGACGGGACAGGGATATGGGAAGAGGTCCGATTTTCGATGCAGGAGGAAAACCGGAGACACCGGAGAAAAAACCTGCGAGGGCGAGCATGGATCGGCAACCAAACTCACATGTGGCGCCGCGGGGAATTGAACCCCGGCCACAGCGGTGAGAAGCGAGTTAGATGACCACTACACTAACCCGCCCTCCCTAAATGGTGGTGGTGGTGGTAGAGGTGATGATGGTGTTGTCAATGATGGTGATGATTATGATGGTGGAAGTGATGATGGTGATACTGGAAATGGTGGTGATGATGGTAGTGGTAGAGGTGATGATGAAGAGGAGGAGGAGTATTTTGTTTAAATGTCATCGCTTATGGGCTATTCCAGTTGAAATCCATACTCCTAAGGAAGACATGACCTTGCAGAAAAGTGCAAGCAGCATGATGAAGCACCGCAGCGACAAGTGGCAGAAAGTATGAAACCAGCATAACAATGGTTTTGCAAACTTCTACACTTTAAACAGATCAAACATGTTACTATTGTTTGTAAACCTCATTCTCCATTTGTAGAACAAAGTTGCTATAATAAGTTATCAAATATCATAACCATTAGTCAAAGTTATCAGCTTAAATTTCAAAATGGGCTATTCCACTTGAAATCTATGACCCCCCTGGAAGATGTCACTGCTTCTCATTTCCAGTTGAACTATATGGCCATTCAAAGGCAATCAGAGGTGTATAGCCCAGAGGGTGACATGGGGGACAAGCTGCCCATTGGGCTCAAAATAGTGTGACAAAATTGACCAAAAGTTGCAATGTGCATCTTTCTTTAGCCCAGTTTTAGGTTACATTGGTCCAAATTTTGACCTAATTTTTGACCCTGGTATGCCTCTGGTGAAAATATTTGCACTTTATGATATCCAGCTAAAAACTTGGCAAATTATGAAATGCGGTTAGATTTTACACATGTTGGGTCCTTTTATGGGAAATTTTGTTTGAAATTCAAATCTTCCACTCCACTGTTTTTTGATAAAAATTGTTGGATTTGGAATAAATTGAGGGGAGTGGTGGTCAAGTGGAACAGCCCAATGCTTTATAGAAAACACTGTGTAATTTGATATCTTATGTCGTGATTGCTTTCCAGAATAGAGCATTTATTATTCAACATAGCGGTACAAATCATCTTAGGTGTCCCTCTAGAAATGATCCATGGTACACAGCGGACGGTCGTCTTGTATTTCTCTGCTGTTCTAACAGGTAATATCAGACTTCATACACACCGCCAGGTGGAATTTGCGTAAATTTTAATGCACTCTGTGGTGTTACATCTACAGCATGAAATGATTCTAAATGTTTTCGTCTGCAAGCCACGCCTATGATTGGACACCTGTGGTTTTAGTGCCCAATGGTTTTCAATCAGAGAGGATATCTTGCACTTCCCACAATGCTTTGCTTCCATTTCAATTTTCTGTACTGATTTTCAAGATAGTGCCCAAATGTACCTCAATGAAGATTAAAGAGGACACATGATCTTGCAAATTATGTTTATTTCAACTATCGACCCATATTCAGCCAGTCTATTCTCAGCTTCAAAATGAATGGAACATGTATAAAGTAACAAGAAGGTTATTTGATGAAATGTGGTAATGTATCATGTTGCAAAGGATTCTGGGAAGGGTAAGATATCTTCTCTGGTTTTCAATGGAGATCAAAACATTTTGGATGCAGATTGTACAAAATCTGTATTGTACCCCAACAAAATTTACGCATATGTCTGGCCACTGTTTCTATTCATCTATATTTGCACAAATCTTTGGAGGGCCAGAGCAATTTTTGAAAATAAAGTAAGTTTGGATGCAGATTGTACCAAATCTGTATTGTATTTCAACAAAATAAATTTGGTGAGCCATTGGTTTTCCTTGTCTATATATATTTGCACAAATCTTTGGGGGCCCAGAGCAATTTTTGAAAATACAGTGGTTTAGAGAAATTCACATAGTTTCCAATGATACATTTGCAATCCTGTATGAACAGCACGCAGATATTAAAGCTCACCTGCCGATCAATCATTTCGAAGCAAAAATTTGGCCTCAAAGTGCATTGCGCTATTTATGGTCAGGTTGATTTTGGGGTATTTTTTCACAGACTCAATTTGATGGTGTGATCTTCATGGTGGAGTATATCAAAAGGCCAGGAAATAGTTCAATGTTTGTTTTCAGAGGGAGGGGTGTGGAAGGAGTTTCCAGTTCAAGTGGATATACAGGGATGTACCATTGAAATGCTATCTTAATGTAAAAGAATGAAAAACTCACTTCACAAGAGTGAAGATGCTGTGATGTGTCGAAAGGTACGATGCTGCTAAACCAAGACTCTGAAAAAGGTAATGTTTTAAGCATATTTTGTTAATCATTTGCCATCCTACAGGTTCTATGGGTTCTTCAGTACTTGATCGCAAGGCATTTCTTTGTGGAGCCTCTGCAGGGACTTATGCATTACTCTCAGCTCATGTAGCCAATATATTACTGGTAAGGATATAATGAAAATATTATATAGCATTAAGAATGGTAGTAGCGAAGGACATTTCGTAGGATCTAACTTGCCTCATAGCCAGGGACAGGCGATTTGCGCAGAAAAAAATAGCAAATTGCGCGCAACGTTTTTTTTGCGCGGAATTGCGCGGAACTGGCAAATCATGTATCCCTGCCCATAGGAAAAAAAATAGTCAATTGCGCGGGAAAAAAGTTCCGCGCAAATCGCCTGTCCCTGCTCATAGCTGGTTCATTTATACAACCTTCAGGTAGTTTCTGGTCTTCTTTCCCATTTTGAAGTCATTTAATTAAATGATGCAAAGTGCCATGGCCCATTGGGCAAGTCCCGACAACTTATCACATAAACCGAGGTGACTGAACTTATTCTTGATTTTTGGAACCCAAATTACTTTACATATTTCATTTCCATACACATTTATCCTTGTTGCATCATTAAGTTCAGATATCAGGCAAACAAAAATGAAAGACAGAGATCAAAAGACTAAATCGCGTCTGACGTCATATGTCAATCAAACTTGAGCACGGTTTGTTTACAAGTGTCGTGATACGGTGATGATATGATTCGCTGAATGCGGCGGTAAAACCGGGCGTGTTGTTGTTAATTTTGCAAAATATTCTTCAAATATACAAACCATCTCAAAAGTTAGGTCTTTATAGTAGGAAACTTTCTTTCCCGAAGGCACCATGTCAACAATACCTAGAAAAGTTGCTTTTTGCCTTATAAAAGTACGTAATTTTTCACCATTTTCTGCTATTCCTTTTCTCCGATCGGTACTAGATAAATCGATCTTCCTTTTATGTGCTTTTAACCAATCAAAGATCGTAGGGAATTTGATTGACAGATGACGTCATACGTGATTTAGTCTCTTTATCTCTGTCTTTCATTATAAGAGCAGACATGATTCTTGTCTTGTGTGATATATTCAAGGAATAGGAATAATTATAATGAACCATTGTATTTGATTGTTTTTCAGCATTTTTCAGATATGAAGATTGGCATAGTCAGAATAGGAGTAATCCTTGGTATAGGTAAGCTTACTTTCATGACTATGAATTTTATACTGGGGGCCTGGGACCAGATTTGTGTAATGGGGTACAGGGCAAATTAAATTTCCAGGAGGTAACAAACTCACACAATCATCATGTTGACCCGCTACCAAATTGAGTTTACCTAGACAAATGTGCATGAAAATATTTGTGACCTAAAACAAAACAAAAGGAAAATGCACATCACAAATTTTGGTCAATTTTGTCCGGATATTTTGAGCTGGGGGAAAGTTTCCCCTGCTGTCCGGTAAGTATGCCACTGAGTCTTGCGTGATCCTTAGTGGAAAGGTGGGTAGAGGAAATGTTCTGGGTATCAAAGAAAGGGGTGCTTTTCCAAAAATTTTCTTCCAAAAGTAAACATAAATCTTTGATTTTCTTTCTAAAAGCATGTGACATTATTAGAGTGACGGGGACTAGACTCAGGTTCTTGACATTGCTTTCCATTAGTATAGTTTTTTTCATTTTGCCATCATAAATGAGTAGGCTTAAGTCATATTCATGAGTGCCATCTATACCTTTTACCATACAGTTCACTACACCCATGAGCAGGGACAGGCGATTTGCGCGGAACTTTTTCCGCGCAATTGGCTATTTTTTTTCCTATGGTCAGGGATACATGATTTGCACTGAAAAAAAGTTCCGCGCAATTCCGCGCAATTTGCTATTTTTTCCGCGCAAATCGCCTGTCCCTGCCCATGAGTAGTGCTGAGCAATGCAGGATGGTTTCATATATTTTATTATCACTTATCTCACTATAAAACCATACTGGTATTATTACCATTGAAACAGTTCATTCACCTATGTTCTGCATGCCACTTTCATAGGCTTCCACATAAAAAGTCCCAGGATTTGAGATATTTTCTCAAAATATCAAAAGCTATCTTAACAGCCACTGAACCAATGCTAGGCTTGTTTATACTCATTTTAATGTATTTTTCATGCTGATTCCAAGTATGGTCATGAAAATTTGACATTTTTTACTTTTTAACAAAAAATTTAAACTTGTCATCTGCAGTAGAAACCTACATGGAGAGAGTTAACAACCATACCTCAAAATTTGATTTCAAGTTGTGAAGTATGAGTTTTTGTGCCCAACATATTCAAAGGTCATTCAATGAATGTACAAACATATTGAGGTTAAAGAACTGTGTCTTGATAGATAAGCATGTTTACTTTTATCCTAGTCAGAGGAGATATTTTACACTTCCCACAATGCATTTCTTCCATTTTAATTTTCTGTACTGATCTAGTGCAACATGGATCAATAGTGACAAAAAGTACCGGGTACCTCAATGAACAGAGAACATCTTTCGAAATATGTTGGGGTTTTTTTCTTGACTATCGACCGATGTTTAGCCAGTGTACTCTCACCATGAAAACAACGGGAACCATTACAAAGTAATAGAACTATAAAAGTGTCATTTGATGTAATAGGGGATGCATCATGTTGCAAAGGATTCTGGGAAGGGTAAAATATCATCTTTAGATCCTAGTGTCTGCATCATAGCCTCATTCAGGTTGATGACCCACCATTTGTTTATCCATTCAGGGATCTACCCAATAGTACTTGATCTCCAAGAGCACTCTTTCATACTTTACTTACAATGCACCTTGCATACAAATATGCTTTATGTCCCCTTCCTTTTTTCTTTATTGCATGGGGGCACACAAGGACAGGTCTAAGATTTAAATTCCAGTCAAAATCCACACACATAAGACATAAGGGACCTGAATGAGTTAGAACTAATATTGATGCCAATGTTGCATAAAACATCCTTATCACTCGTTCAGATTGCTTGAGAAAGCTTTAGATGGTGTCTTTATTGTGCAGATATTGTTAATATGACCAATCAACTTTCACATCATATGACTTACACATTCTCTTTGACCTGAGGTGGCTCCGGGGGCTTTGGGGGAGTTCCCTCCACACTTTTTCCCAGTCAAAGAAAGGAATCAGGAAATTTGACCTTTTCACCCTGAAATTCACTTTCCCTCATTGGCATCCCTATCCCTAAAAATTTCTGGTCCCACCATTGTTTTGACAAATCATAATTAAAAACAAATGTTATGTGTGTTCAACATTTCATTTACATTTTCACATTATTATGTTCTTTTCGTTATTTTGTTCTCTGCAGTGAGTATAGACTTCGGACTAGCCGTATACCGACGTTACTCCGGTTTGAGAACGGCCACAACTTACGTGGCCCATCTAATGGGTATACTGATGGGACTCTCCCTCGGGATTTTTATTTTACGCAACTATGACCAGAGACTTCACGAGAGGTTATCCATGTGGATCGCCATGGCAATTTATGTTGCATTCATGATATTTGTCATATTCTGGAACATTTTTTATCAACCGGATATGCCACAGAAGCCAGCTACATTAAATGTTACTTGAAAACAGTTATATGTATAGGGTGTTTCTACTGTGTGTTTCTACTGACTATACAACCGGACATGCTATAGAAGCCAGCTATATTAAATGTTACGTGGAAAGAGATAGACATATAGTGTGTTTCTACTGCATGTTTCTATTGACTACACAACCCTACATGCCACAGAACAGACAGAAGCCAGCTATATTAAATGTTACTTTAACACAAATAGACATATAGTTTGTGTGTGCTACATGTTTCTACTGCTTGTTTCTACTGACAATACTGCCATATGTATGCTACCAACACACCTTTTACTGATACTTGCCAGTAGGCTGACCAAACATCGTATGCAACAGGGTAAAAACCTACTCAGAGGATTGATTTTGGTGTGATGTGTCAATCGGAAATAATGTTATAGACATTTTCTACTGACCAGAATGACCCATGAGAAACATGCCTAGTAGAAACATGCTAATACAGATTGATAGAGCCTGCTTGCCAAACTTTGTTGTTGTTTTACCTCACTCAATTTGAGTACAGTATTTGTGTGTTCTTAGCCCACAACTTAATATTAGTGACCACTCCATGAGACCATTAATAACTACAGGATCAACCATTTCATCAAAACAGAAGAAGCTCATCTGGATGACAGGGTGACCCATGTTTAACATCTAGGTAGAGTCTGCGAAGCTGTGTTGTCATTTTACTTTTTGGGTGCAGTGTTTGTGTGTTCCATTACTCATCATCATTCTCAACCCATTTCTTAAATTAGAGCTATGGGGTAACAGGTATTGGCTGACATGATCGAGCCGGCAACTCGTGAAACCGCCCGGCCGTATGGCATTTTCCATGTACTCGGTTAGTTTTGTGGGGTTCATTATCGAACCCCACCGGTTTTAGCTTGTAATTATATTATTTATCAACATAGGCATATTTGTTTGTGATATTTCAAGCGTTTTAAAATTTCAAAATAATCCCATTCAATTACACGGTTGACGATGAAAATTTACTGAATTTAGGGACTGCACGTCATACACCACCTGATTTTGACATATTTGTCTTTGTTTATGTTATACAGGGGTGAACATAACTGGTACCTTAAATGTTGTCTGTATAAGGGGAGGTTAACAAAAGCAGTCACTTTTTTCAAATATCTCATACACTAATCTTCCTGACCAATATATCATTATATAGACTGCTCAAATACCTTCCTCAATCTGTATACCTCTTAAAACCACAATGTATGATCATTTTAAATGAATTTGGTTAATCAATATTATTTCATCATTTTTGGTAAAGAATAACCAAATTTCAATTTGACAGAAATCATACATTATGGCTTTAATGTTCTAGAACTTTCATCAATAGGTAGTGTAAACAGTAAGTATCTCAATCAGAACTTAAAAGTTATATCATGGTGCAGTGTGTTATACAAAATCCAACAGTCGATATGCCATTCCATTTATTTCAATATATTTGACAAAGGTACAATCGTACATGTTTAACCCCTGAGCACTACCTGCCGATCGAACATTGCCTCTGATTGGTCAATTACATGATATCTTCACTTCAATCACCAATCAGAATGGAGCTTTGCAAACAATTCGCCCCAATTTTTTGTGTAGTGAAATTATTCTAACAATGTTGCTGATTGGTCCAATTGATAATGAAAACTTCTTTTTGGCCAATCGGCAAGTAGTTCTCATGGTTAATGTAAATGTACAGAAATCACAAAATGCAACTTTTTTTAAAACCTGCAACAATACTGCATACCAGTTGTTCCACCAGATCATAATATACTACTGAATATCATGGTCTATTCCAGTTGAAATCCATACACCCCCTGTAGAAGACATGTCCTTAATCTCCCACACAGGGAGTGTAGATTTTAGATAGAGTTACCAATTCAGGTAACCCCATTTAGAATTCACACTCCTTGTGTGGAAGATAAAAGTCATGTCTTCCATAAGGGGTGTTTTGAATTGGAGTGGCACAGTGCATTATGGTATGAGTCACTGGTGCAAATCTTTTTGAAAAAAAGTGAAAAATGTGTGCAGATCCTCTATAGTTTCATGCAATGCACAATCTTACTTATTTGATTGATTGGTTGATTGATTTAAACATGTGTACTTATATTACTAATTCTTAACATATACACTATGATTAACCACATTTATTGTCATTGATGGGTAAAGAAGAGAGGGTGAAGATTAACTATTCCCATTACAAACCATCAAACATATCGGGTAAAGGCGAATGTGGGGCGATGCGAGTGAACCTCACCATCAACCAACTTGTGAGGTAACATGTTATGCCAAAATGTACACTAAGCATTGCACGTGCAAACCCAAACTTTAAAATGCAATTATCATTCAATTCCGGGCCCAGTGACGTGCACAGCACATTGAAAGTGGGGGGGGGGGGGGCAGGTTATTCAGTTCCCCCAAATGGAGTCTGATTAGGGGCAAATTTTGATGTTTTTCCCCCGAATGACCAACAAAAGTGGGGGCCGCTGCCCCCCCCCCTTTGTGCACGCCACTGTCCGGGCCCTTGCCAATAAATAAGGAATATTGCTGATAGCAATCATCAGGCAAACATGATGCATGCTGGGAATGAAAAGGGCTCGAAAGTTATTGAATTCATCACCCACCACGGCCAACTTGAGCCCTTTTCATTCCCAGCATGCATCACTTTTGCCTTTCAATTGCTATCAGCAATATACCTTATGCCAGCGGCACTAATTACCTGCCCTCAGCAACAAACCAAGATGGCGAATTTGCCATTTTAAGTCGGTAATCTGTGTGTATAATATATTCAAGTGACACCCATTATATGTAAAAACTAAAGAAACCAAAGTCTTTCATTTCAAGTGGATTGATCTGAAGATTGTTATGAGTTCAAGATAGTGCTATATATGCTAGTGAGGTCAACACGGCAGAACTTATGTTAAGATATGAAAGAAAACTAAATTTGTCTGTAACATTAAACTGTAACCCTGTGTTTGGACCCAACCTGGAAATAAATTAAAAGTTGCTTATTTATTTTTATTTATTTCATCCAATATTGCACCAGTGTAAGCTAGGAAAAAGAAGATATGTATTCTTACTATCGTAAACGTTCGCCTAATGGCGCTATGGGCTGCCTTGACATAACTGGAATTTTAGGCACAATCTAAAAGTGCCCTCCCATAAAAATCCCACCACCAAAAAAGGGCATGTACCCTTAATTCTTGTTGGGATTTTCAGAGGAAGGAGCTCTCTATTTGTACATGAAATTTACCCCAAGGCAAAGGAGCCCATGTGCGCCATTAGGCGAACATTTACGGTATTTTAATTATAAAACTCACAGGATTTTATCTTGAATATAAGCTGAAATATTGTTTTATTTTTCTTGTGAATATGTTTATTTAAATGTTTGTTCATATGAGAGAATCATCTGTATATTGTTGAGTTTGATGACATAATTTGAGGGATGAGAGCCAGAAAGCCTTTTAAGGCTTTCTGGCTCTCATCCCTCAAATTATACTAAATCACAACAAAACTTCAGATATATGAGAAGTTGGAATGTCCCTGTAATAACAGAAAAGAAGTACTTTTTCACTATTGCTGGCTTATGCCCATATTATACTAGACAATCGTAAGGTAGCATTTTGTGTGACATACCTGGCAGTCGCAAGTGTCTTTTCATTTTTTTGTGACATAACTTCTGTTGCTTGTTGGAAAAGCGATTGTCGTTATCTGATTGATAGGTGGCTAGCATGCCCTAGCACCAAATTGCAACTTGAAAACAACTTTGTCAATAGCCACGACTAAGTACTTGTTGCGATTGTGGAAATGCTACCAGGATTGGAACTTTACCCATCATTTTATTGCACATTGTGACTGCCAGTGTAGTATATAGGCTTTAGGTATCACAATTTGTCATTCTCAATTTGAACTAATTAGAATTAAACTTACGCTATATTGGGTGAAATGTTATGCAAACAAACCACTAAATGTATTTTTCCTGAAATCAGGTTAATACAAATGGGAGGATTCAAGTATTTGGTTTGGAATTCTGAAATGGAGCTAATACAAATGTAAGAATTCTGGTATTGATCTTGGGATTCTAAAATCAGGCTAATACAAATGGAAGGATTTTGGTACTGATTTTGGGATTCTGAATCCCAGTCTGAAATCAGGCTAATACAAATGAAAGGGACGATTGACGTCTTCATTTTCAGTGAGAAAAGTGAGACATTGGTATGATATTAAAACTATATTATTCCTGCTTTAATGTGATGCTAATTTGTCATGATCCAGTATATATCATTCTTGATCATTTTACAGTGCAAATGAAAGGATTTTAGTATTGATTTTGTGTTTCTGAAATAAGGCTAGTACATGTATATGTGGAAGGATTGTAGTCTTTGGTTTGGGCTTACAAATTGATGATAATCAAAATGTTTTGCCTGCTTGTCATTGAGATATTTTTTGATAAGTTTTGAGATATTTCTCAATATATCAAGAGTTATTTAAGAACCACTGAACCGGGCACTGAACCAATACTGCACTTGTTTGCACTCATTTTAATGCATCTCATTTTAATGCATCTTACATGGTTATTCCAAATATGCTCATGAAAATGTACAATTATGAAATTTTGAAATTTTTATAGAAATTTTGGAACTTGTCGTATGACACCCATGTGGAGAGAGTCAACAGGTATGAACAGCAAAATATTGGTATCAAAATGAAACTATTTTTCTTTGAAATTTTATCTATTGGTTTTAGAACTTTTAATTTAAGTTTGAATTTTTTTCCTCATCGCAATCTCATTGATTAACTTTTTAATGGTATGAATTTAGACGGTTATCACTCCTCATTGCAGAAAAGTGAAAGCCGTCACCATCTTTATTTGTAATCAAAGAGAGACCAAGACGTTTTCATTAATATGACATCACTAGTGTGTTGCATTGTGGGTAACATGTACACTGTACATACAAATCAGAAATAATCAAATATGTAATCCATCTACCTATTTATGCTAGTTTAATGACTAACACTGCATTTTGATAATTGTACCACCCAGGCAGAACTTTTTACAATTACAAGGACCAAATATGTTTATTGTAGACCATTTTGGTCAGTTTGAAATTGTCAAACCACATCCTTTGTTGTGTACAACCCGGTGTAATCCTTAGTACCCACTGTTTGTAATATATTGGATATAACAGAATATCGCCACCTTATACGATAACTGCAGATGTTGTAAGGGCAATATCTAAAACTTCAAAAAACAATGATCTTGTTTACACTATGGACATATTTGATTCCATGATGTTTCAACAAGGATTAAAATTAGATATTCCTATTATCGATTTCACATCCATTTGGAGTAACCTGTATTTTGCCCATGTGCTATGAGTGGCTCATTGACTCACAGTCACTATATAGTATGTAGTCGAACATTGGTGAGGCCTTTTTTCCAAAGTGCCAAAGATGATAAGGAATCTATTATAATGTGAATGCACATCTCGTCATTCAAGGTCAAGGCCCAAGTCCAGACCCAACTGGTAAACAAAGGAAAATCAAAATCACTTTGTTTAGACAAATCTTAAGAAGTCCATGATTCGATCAAGTGATTGCTTGATGTAACAAAGCCATTGCTTGATTTAACAAAGAGATTTCTTAATTTTGCTTTATTTAATGAAGCGATTGCTTAATCCAACAAAGCGATTCCTTGATATAGCAAAGCAGTTGTTATTTTACAAAATTATTGCTTAATGTAACAAAATGATTGCTTAATTCAACAAAGTGATTGCTTAATTTAACAAAGCAATTGCCTATTTTAACAAGATGATTGTTTAAGTTACCAAAGTGAAATTGCTTAATTTAACAAAGCAATTGCTTATTATAACAAGGCCATTGCTTAATTTAACAAAGTGATTGCTTAGTTTAGCAAAGCAATTGCTTAATCCAAAGTGATTGCTTAAATTAACAAAGCAACTTTCATAATGTGAACAAGCCCTTCATTTCATGTAGCGAAGAACTGTCACTGTTACTTCTGTGTATGTTAACTTTCCTGTTGGGTGGAGTGGGGGGGGGGTATATGCAAATCCAACAGGGGCTAGCCTAGACATTGTACATGACTATGATGCACTGATATAACAAACACTATCAATATTATAATCACATACATTTAAATCACAGTTCTTACAAGTCACAACTCAATAACATATGTAGTTCATATAGGATCAAGTATGATATCAGGATTATGATTCAAATATACCATATTATTTTGCCTTGGCATTGAGTAGGAAAGAAATAGGAAGGAAGTAAGGGACCGTTCACAAACACTTGTTAGGGGGCCTGATGCAAAAAGGGGGGGCCCTGAAAAAAAAATGACCACAAATTTTGCTGGGAAAATTGAGTTTATATGCATTTTTTATGGGGTTGACCTATAATTTTCATGTCAAAAAAGGGGGGGGGGGGCCTGAAATTTTTGAGGTCTGTAATGGGGGGGGGGCCAAAAAAGATTTTAGCAATGACATTTTTTTGCATCAGGCCCCCCAACAAGTGTTTGTGAACGGTCCCTAATGGATGTATGAATGGCAGGGATATGTGCAGTGGTGGCATCAGAGTTTGTACCCAAGAGGAGCATGAATATATGGTATGGTTGAGGTTAATTTTCCTATTTGACTCATGTGGGAAAAGGTTGTAATGTACATGTTATTGTATTTTGTCTTAGATATCATTCTTAAAACTCCTAGTGGATTTGACTAGCTCTCTGGTGAAATAAGATCTCACTAGATTTTTCAAGTCAAATATGACCCGATTCTAGACATGATTTTGACTCGAATTTGACTCAGGAAAAACTAGTGAGATATCATTTTGCTAGAAATCTAGTCAAATTGATAAGATTGTTTTAATAGTGTATGCACCCGGGGTATGCACATACTTTTTCTTATTGCCCTTGCAAGTTGCATCCTTTTACCGTGTGAGTCATTGACCGAAACTGGCAAAAATGAAGTGAAGTAAATACCCGGGGAGTCACTCCCATTGTGGCCTGCCCTGTACACCATCCGCGATAATGAAAACGCGTAAAAAGGGTAGTTTTTCGTGGGTAGGAACGATACGCGCGTAACGTGTTTAGGGTGTCAAAAACATGAAATATTAGAAAAAAGGGTAGCAAAATTGCAATTGCTATATACGCGGAAATGAAATTTAGGGTATGAAATTTGATACAAGGAAGAAAATCCGTGTTTAGGGTGTCGTTTTAGCCAAGGGTTAAATCCTTGTTTAGGGTGCTTTTCAAAAGTTGATTATCATGGATGGTGTACAGGCCACAATGGGAGTGACTTCGGGAGTAAATATAAAACACAGCTTTAGTGGGGGAATTTTGACATTTTGTCCAGTTCAAAATAGTGAAATGTTCAAAGACAATGAGGTTTTGTTTTGACAAGGGAACAACTCAGGGCAAAAGGCCAAGTTTGGGGGAGGGGAAATACCCCATTCCCTCCCTCCCCATTCCCTTTGGTGCCACCACTGGCTACAGGGATACCATCTATTCTATTCAGTATGTCTTGAGTATTAACCTGTCCTGATTGTGATATGAAAACTGTACATAAAAGTATTTGAAACTAATCTTGTTATAGAAAATACACGATGCAAATGTTTTTGTTTTAGTGCTGGAGAACTTGGGTCTGCCTTTCCCTAGACTTCAGAGGCAATACAAAACTTGCTTGCAGTGAGTTTTGCACACATAGGTATTATAATAATATTTAGAATGCAAACATAAAAATATGCAATACATCAGAAGAATTCAGTTACACACCCATTTTAAGGATAGGTGGGGAGTATAATATAATACTTTGTCCTGGCCCAGGAGGCCACTCAAGTATATTAGTGTACACATGCATGACCAAACATTTTCACACCACCCTCTACCAAAAACAAAAAAAACCCTAAACAAGAAAATCTACACCAAATGTTACTCACAAGGGAAGTTTGTGTCCAGAAAATGAACCCTTTTTGAACTCAATTTACAAATTAAAAACAAAATAACCTATAAAATAAGTTGACCGAGTTCAGAAAACGGCACATTATTTGAAATCTGTGTTTTTAGTCACCAAAAGACCCATTTCTTGTTGTTTTTTCTTTGTTTGTTTACCCCTGTTATTTTTCTGATGACCCGGGGGGTCTTGGGTGTGGTGGACCTGGTGATCCAGCACTGCTATGTTTGATGTATACTAGTACTAAAGTGTTTTCAGTTTTATGTATGTACAAAATATTTAGCCAAAATGCAAGTATTTATAACAGTAGTACAGCCATTTTACAACTGAACAAAAACAGCAGAGCCGGTCTCAGCAGTTTCTTAATTGTACATGTTTATAGTAGATGTCAGTAATCAAGGGGCTATTCCAGTTGAAATCCATACACCCCTGTGTCAGACATTACCGTAATCTTCCACACAAGGAGTGTGAATTTCAAACAGGGTTACCTGAATGGGTGACTCCATTTGAAATCTACACCCCCTGTGTGAGAGATTAAGGTCATCTTCCAGAGGGTGTATGGATTTCAACTGGAATACACCAATGTGATAGGGTTACATTGCAGATTATTATATATCGTATATAAATATATATGTTCTTGTATTTATAAGAAATAAATAATATTATTGTTGTTGTTATTATTAACAATATGTGTAGTTATATATGGTGCTTTGTTATTTAACAATAAAACACTAGTTGATGCCAACAGTAAATATGAGTGTAGGTTTACTTCTTGTCGAGTGTACTGCTACTGGGGTGGGGATGCATTCCGGGGGGAGGGGGGCACTCCCACTTTGGAGGTGACACATCTGTGCGGCTGTTAAGACCCCTTTTTCAGTGTCGTTGTCACCCAAAAACCCCACATTTGTTTACGAACACATGATCTGTCACCCGAAGACCCCTTATTTGATCTGTCACCCAAAGACCCTTATTTTTCAATTTGAACAGCAACTTTCCTTTATCACTGATTTTGTTACTTATTTTGGAAAAAACATAGAAATGTGGGCGATTCGGAACTAGAAATTCAATGTTCGAGGTTTCTGTGGCACTAGTGTTTCGGCTCTCACCCAAAGATTCCATTTAAAAAAAGGTCATGTTCTCACCCAAATGACCCCATATTTTTTACATTTTGATCTCACCAAATGCCAAAAATTATGCTCTCACCCAATGACCCCATATTTTTTACATTTTGCTCTCACTCAATGTCCCTTACTGTGAAAGTGTCAGCCCTACACCTATATCCATTTCACATTTGTGGTAAAATTGTTCATGACACCCCTAAACAATTTTCATCTTACCAGCAAAATCACCCCTAAAAATATATGTGTTTGTGGAGGGTGTCTGCCTTTCGTCAAAAAAATTTGGATCCAGATGATCTTTGACCTGACCCCTGTAAAATGTTCAAAAATATTCCCCTGGTCATCAAGTTTGTTGTCACCGAGTTTGAGCCCCGTATCCCTTACAGGAGTATTTCGTGATCCTAGCATCCTCTTTTTATGACATTTTTCAGTAGATATTCACGAAATGAAGCTTATCCCCAAAATTTCAGTTGATTCCGATTTTGCGTTTGCGAGTTATGCATGATTATGTGTATTACACTGCTCCATAGACAATGTATTGTAATTTCGTTCTGGTATACCAGAACGAAATTCAAATTTCACGATATCTTTGCAAAACGAATTAATCTGCAAGAAATATTTTGTATATAAACATTATGTAGCCAGAGGTTTCCAGTGATATAAAAATCACGAAATGCCCTTTTACAGATGTCCAGAAGGGCGCACACCACTAAATAATCTTCCCATTGAAACACGTGTAAAAACACCGGTTTTCTTTGCTCATTTTGAGGCCTTTTGGGCTCGTTTTAAAATATTTTATGATGACCAGTCGATTGCAAATCGATGAAAGTTTAACATATGTTTCAATGTATGGGGTTCTTCCATCTCGTTTTCCCGCTAGGAGGCCGCGAACAGCGCCCTCACTGTTTTTGACATGCTCTCAAGACTGCAAACCCGATTCTGCCATTTTTTAATTCGCGGACCTATTTTCTCAATAATTATAAAAATGCGACTTTTTTGGCGACTCAAATTTATGTATAGGCTTTACACTTTTATTTAAGCTATAATTCGCCACTCTTTCTGATTAATAAGTCTACAGACCAGCCCAAAATACCTCAAAAGATTCTGTTTTTACCGGAACTCATTAGGGTTACACAAATGGCGCATTGATTTAGTGGTGTGCCCCAGAAAAGACATTCTAAGATTTGACCTCTGCATGACCTTTGACCTGACCCCTGCAAAATGTTTCCCTGGTCACGAGATTTGTTGTCACTGAATTTGAGCCCCATACCCCTTACAGATTTTTCTCTATATCACCATTATTCATGACCAATTTTTTTGCTGTTTATTTGTTTCTTTCCTTTCTTTGTTTATTCTGTCTTTCATTTTTTCTTTTGTCTTGCTTAAATATTTTTCTTTCCTTCTCTCTTATTTTTAATAGCTTTTTTTCCAAAAATATGTGAATTTTTCAATAACAAACAAAAAGCCCATGTATAAGGTTTAATATTAATCTCATTCCGACTCCTTGTCCTTTTTCAGTTTTAATTTTTTAAACACGAAAAGTTAGAATTCCAAAAAAATTTGCTAGCAATTATTGGCTTCTTCCATGTACGCCATTTTATACGCCATTACGACGTATGATGAGGAGTATAACACAGTACTGTGCCTGATTTGATTTTTGCAGTGATTGAATCTGGTAACACACAAGTCATATGTTTTATACGTCATTGACGTATGTTTTATACCTCATTGACGTATGTTGAGTGATTGTAGGTGGTATATCTTTGTTTCATACTTCATTCATTGACGTATGATGAGAAATATTGCACACAAGCCAAGATAAATAAATGTCCAAAAGTGTGGAGCTGGGGTGGGGCACTAAACTTTCATTTTGGTTGGGAGCACACCGTGGAGAACCGAAACCTTGGGAATGATTTTCGGGCAAAATAGGGGCTTCTGAACTTAACTTTCAAGATATATTTTTGGTCTGGTGAACTAAAAAATTGGGCCAAATTATAGGTTGTGGAGCTAAGAAATTCAAAATAATTTACAAATTTAAGCTGAAGGGCTTAATTTTTGGAGTTTTATTAAAGTGAAGCTCAAGAACTGGAGCATGCTCTCCAAATGTGGATCTTCAGAACTGCTGGAGAGCCTGCCAAACATACCAGTACCACCTTACATGTGATCCCTAATCTTCTATTGGGGTAAAATTACTTTTTTTTTCTTAAAGGAGTATTTCGTGATCCTAGCATCCTCTTTTTATGACATTTTTCAGTACATATCCACGAAAAAAGCTTATTCCCAAAATTTCAGTTGATTCCGATTTTGCGTTTGCGAGTTATGCATGATTATGTGTATTACACTGCTCCATAGACAATGCGTTGTAATTTCGTTCTGGTGCACCAGAACGAAATTCAAATTTCACGATATCTTTGCAAAACGAATTAATCTGCAAGAAGGCCTACTAATATTTAACAAGAACCTGAACATGAATTTTTACTTTCTTAGTATTAAAAAAATGGCAAAATACTTGTTTAGGGTATGTTTTGCACGCGCTGAGTAATACTCGTTTAGGGTGCGTTTCAAGAGTCCATACATGAGCATGGTGTCCATCACGTAATGTAAGTGCCCCCGGGTAAAAATCTCAACTTTTGGGAATGAGGCTGTGGATCACGAAATGCCCCTTTAAAATGTTTTCATTCAGTCTTTGGGAAAGTCTTGGACCTTGGGACAAAAGTTTTCAAGGCCAAGCTTATTAAAGGTCTCATATGGAGGGGTTTTTCACCGACGGAAAATTCAAGAATTTGCTTCAGAAATTAATGATGAACAGACTGGAGTATGGTTTATAATCATTTTGACTGTTTAAAATATCATTTTTTGCAATAAAATACACGCCCTTCTGAGCCAGACTTTTGAAACGATCGAGTCTGCTGGCGCAGAGCCAACATGACCCGTGACATCATACTGGGTACGCCACGCCGTACGGTCAGATCAGCTGGGTCAGATAAACAAATAAACACCGATCGCACGCGTTTTTGACAACAGAATGGGATAGCGCAAAATGTTAGCCCATGTTACAAAATGTATAATAAATTAGTATATAAATTATTTAGTAGTTTATTTGGGCATTTAAAAAAATGGTCGGGGAAATCTTCTCTGGTTTGTCAGACCGCCTGGACACACGCCTGAAAAGCCTCATAGCCATTACTACATATTTGTTAGTGGATGACTTTATTATTTAATATATTCCCATTCTATTTTCGGTAATGCTTAATTTTAAATGAATGATTGACTATTCGATGTAACATATCCATTTTACATCAAACATTTGTTAGTAGTTAACATTACTGGAAATAGAATGGGAATAGATCAAATAACAAAGACATGTTAATGCTTCAATATTTTAAGTTGGATATTTTATGCACATTCCCCTTCAGTCCTGGTAAGGATATCAAATTTGCTTTTAAGAAAATTCAGCCAACTCTGTTAACATTTTTTTATACACGGACCAACAAAGTAAAAAGTAATACATCAAATTCATTTTGTCTATTGAAGAGCAATAGCCGTCTTTAATTTCACATCATCTTGTACACTGACAATTCAGAAAATTTACTGCAGAATACTGGAATTTGACACATTTTTAAGGTTTATAATAGTTTTTCGTAAAATTTTCATTTGAATGAACACAGCTGCCAACGACACACAGTGATCAACGCCAGCATGTGCGTAACGCAGAAGAGCCAGCCAGGCGTGTACCTAACACGGAAGTGAGCCAACTCACTCATAATTGGTTGGTATTTTCATTAAGGGATGGGGTATGAATGTTTGGACAGTATTTATTTTGGGACATTAGAGCACATCAGACATATCGAATTGCATTCTGAATACGAAAATGTCATTCTGATATCAAATAATTTTGATTTTTTGAAATTAGCAATTTAATACACATTTTATGGCAAATCATTAAAATTGATATTTTTGATATTTAACAGTACTTGAAGTAAACTTTATAAATCTGATGATTTATACTTAAAGTGTATGTAGGTGGGATGAAAAGCCGACGATCAATTGAAAATTTTGACCTTTAGTATTGAAGATATGGATTATTTTTACAAAAAAAAAAAAAAAAAAAAGGGTCTTTTTGGGAAAAAATCCATATCTTCAATATGAAAGGTCAAAATTTTCAATTGACCGTCAGTCGGCTTTTCCTCCCTGCTACATACACTTTAAGAATATATCATTAGATTTATATAATTTACTTCGAGGACTGTTATATATCAAAAATTTGAAAAATATCAAATTTTTATAATTTGTCATAAAATTTGTATTATATTGTGATTTTCAAAAATGAAAATTATTTGATATCAGAAAGACATGCTTCAGATTCAGAATGCAATTGACAGGTCTGAGGTGCTCTCATGTCCTACAAAAAATACTGTCGAAATGCAATAAACGATCATTTTGAATTGTGGTCGGATTGCATACAGCTGTTGACAGCTGTGTTCGTTCAAATGAAATTTTTACTATTATAACACAGTTGAATAGTATTGTTCTTTAAAAATTTGAAACCCGGTTCCACCAAAACTAGGACAGAGTGTAGCAAATTTCACTATGAGATTTGTTGCCATTATCGCTGATGATTATCACTATGGCAATTTCATCCAGGTTTGTGGAAGCAGGGGTTATTTATTCATCAAAACAAATATTTTTGATGGAGTTTTGAATATAAATGGTCCTTGACCTTAGATATTGTTAAGTTTTTCTCATATCAAGGGTTGAGAACCAGAAAGCTTCAACTCACAAAGGATTTCTTTGTGAGTTAAGGCTTTCTGGTTCTCAAAGCTCGAAATATTGTTTACACTTTATACTGACAAACATTTTCATTATATATTGTTGTGGTCTCTGCATAGAGACAAATAGGAAATCTAATACTTGATTGTTCTAGCAAAGGAATGATTCCTGTACTTATTCGAGAGAATTGATATACAGTGGAAACTCATTATAACGAAGTTGTCAGGGACAGAGAAATTAGTTCTTTATATCCAAATTTTGTTATATCAGGGTTGTAAAAACAATAAATAACAAAAGAATTTTGTATCTTGGTTCTGGAAAAATATTTCTTTATAACAGGGTTTTTCTTGTATCAGATTTCGTTATAAGGAGGTTTTACTGTACAACAAGGAATGTCACAAATAGACAAAAAAGTTATTCATCTCTAAAGAGAATCCATACGCTGGCGAAGTTACGTAATAATCGGATTAATTAACATAGCAATAGGTGAAAACAATTTTTGAATATACCGCGCTGCACTGATACGTTCACGCGGTACCTCTGCATTGAACCATATCATGCTAATCACCTGCACCTGTAAGATTAGTATCATTGAAAAGACCAGTATTGTATTCAATCTATGATTGCACACATACACAGGTGATGAGTTTCACCTGATTGTAGTGCAGCGCGATATGTTCAAAATTGTTTTCACCTATTGCTATGGTAGTTCATCCGATTAATTACGTAACTTCGCCAGCGTATACTATTAGTCGCATCCATAACATTGTTTAACCACTTCTGCCCATATCGTTATGAATTCGGCAGATCGTCGAATCCGGATTTGTATTCTTGTTTAATTCATGTTAAGCATGAATTATTTTGATTTGGCGAATAGGGGAGCAGCCCTTTAGCTCAAGAGGGCAGCATATTATTTTTTTAACGGTCTTCAGCGTCGACCGTATTGAGCTTCACCATTAGCAAACCCTGTATGCCGCTCTCTTTTGCTTACTTATTGAACACCATTAAATATTTTTTATGCTGGCATCTGGAGCTCATCTTGCTTGATCCCTTGTTCTCTAATTTAAAATAATTCATGCGTAAAATGAATTTTCAAAAAGACAAATCGGACTGTTTGCTGAATTCATAACGATATGTACAGAAATGTGATAAATAGTGCAGCATTTATCAACTGCACATAGCACAGAAAAAGGTACTAAGGGATGAAATCAAAACGCGACCGCCGGTTGACCGGCAGTTCCGTCCGGTTGCTATTGTTCTACATAATGGCAACCGGAAGGAACCACTGGTCGAGTTTTGATTTTATCCCCAAGTAATCTTCAGGACCCAAAACTATAATATGCCTACTTTGTTTCACCTCAAGTTTGGTAGTGATGATGGTTGCAGTATCTAGTTATTCACACCAACCTAATCCCACAGAGTGTATACAAGTGCATACAAGGGCGGCTTGTTGGCAAGCCTGCAGCCCAACCACATGAAAGCTACCAAACTTGAGGTGAAACAAAGTGTAAGTCTCTTGTATCATAGATATGGAATGTATGTGGCCATTGATTGGGTCTAAAAATTGAGCCATCTTGAAAGCATCCTATTTTAAGTGGCATTTGTAGTTCTCTCATTCTTCATAGTTTTGCTTCCCCAATCTGCGAACTTTTGTAAGGGGATGAATTTCAAATAACATCTGATCTAGTATTTCTTACATTTAGGTTGTTGGGTTTAGAACAATGGCTAATGATTACACGATTGTGAAGATTATCATTCATCCAGGTAGTCATTAGCCTTTTCGAGATATGGCAGACACAATAGGATGGCTCTGCACGAAATGAGTAAAGTCTTTTAGATTTTTCCGGGTTTTACCCAAATTGAAGACTGCCTTCCTATTGTGTACGCCATATCTCAAAATGGCTAATAACTATGAATTTGAGTTTATAATCTGATCTACTGGACTTATTTTCAGATCAGGTTGTAATCTCAAATTCATGGCTAATGATTTTTTTCTCATTATTAAACTTGCATACATAACAGCCAATGCATGGTTCCAGCTTGGCTGGATAAGAAAAGTAAAAAAAACATTACTATATTTTGTTCGACCTATAAGTGGCAAAAATTAATCTGTTTTTGTTACTGCACGCTTTGATCAAGACTCATTTGACGCTCCCATAAATTCACGAAAGTGTTCATCAGTCATGCGTAATGCAGGCGCTGCTCCCAACTGTGTTTATGTATTCTATTTCAATACACAACGTTATGGGTCTTGCCACTAATAGGTTGAACAAGTTTAGCCAGTCAGTAAAGTACAAAATATGCTCTTCAACTTAATACATTTATGTGTTTTTATACAACACAGTGCACAGCTTCAATACAATATACACGTTATATAATTACCACGGCAACAAACGCTTACAGAAGTACATGAAATAGCCAATTAAAGCTGAAGTAGTGTACTGCCAAATCCTGGAACCAGAAAAATAAGTGAATAATTTTTTTTACCTCATCAGTTTTCTTGTTTGTTTTATATAATGAGATACAGTGTTAAGGGTATACCGTAAACGTTCGCCTAATGGCGCTATGGGCTCCCTTGCCATAACTGGAATTTTAGACACAAACTTAAAGTGCCCTCTCATAAAAATCCCACCAGCAAATAAGTGCACGTACACTTAATTCTTGTTGGGAATTTTAGAGGAGGGAGCTCTCTATTTGTACATGAAATTTACCCAAAGGCAAAAGGAGCCCAGGTGCGCCATAGGCGAACGTTTACAGTATCATAGTAACAGTCATAGCACGCCATTTAAAAATCGCTAGTAATCAAACGCTGGGAGTATTTTCACACTCACTACTAGCATCTAGTTGTGCCTAGCGACACAGCCACAAAGTCAACTGCTTGCGACTTGACGCTAGGGCATGCTAGCAACTTATCAATCAGATATCGGCAATTGTTTTCTCATCATGTTATGTATGACTGCCTAATGAAAAATTCCCTCATTTTTCTGGTTCAAATGATTAGCGCTAGAGTACACTGACAAACCTATCGTTAGTTTTACGTACTAGATTATCCTTTGAGTGAAGATAAACCAGCCCGCATTATCTCATCAACTAACAGAAGATTACTTGCTATCACAGTGCTGCAAGGAAAAAATATAACAAGACACAAAATAGTATTAATACTGTGAATAATACAAAGGATAACAAAAGAAATTTGTGTTTATTTTGTATAACTATTGTTATTTTTATGCAAGACAGCAATGGTTTATGTCACAACTAATGTCTGAGTTCGAGCCATTTCCCCTCATTTGTAGATGACTAGTGACCATCAATGGGGCTTTTATTTTTCACCATATTAGATTACCTAAATAAATATTGATACAAAGCACATTTGCTGCTGTTTAACTATTACTTTTCCACTAAACGTTTTCAACTTTTTCATTAGCCTTTTTGAAGTGTGGGTGTACTTTGATTTGGGTAATATTTTGTATGCTTTCTCAGCTGACAAAAGATTACCCAAATCAAAGTACGCCCTCTCCTTTTGTGCCCGCTATATTTCTAAAAGGCTTATTGCTTTTATAAAATGGAAGTCGTAAAAGGACTTATATCTTGAACTTTCCAGTACAATTGTAAAATCAAGATCCTTTTCAAATTCACCGGCGTAGTTCGATGTCAAATCAATCGTTTCCAGGTCAACTGGTTCATGCTGTTCAGAAGCACAATCAAAATTATCACAAAACAAAAGTCAATGGGCTACTTACTAACAGGTGTGCAAAGCAAGTGTGAACCAGTTAAAGCCATATTATAACATTTTCAAACAAAATAGATTAGCATTTCTTTGCCATAAAATGTTAGCTTTTACTGTCAGATATATCCCCTTTTATCTTTGAGCCGAACAACTACGGCAAAGCAAAGAAAATTGGAATTTACTACCAGCGCACATGTCGCCAATACGTACCACTCCTTCGGTCATGTCATAGTACGACCTTTTGTTGTGTATATCACCGTCCGCATATACGTACTGTGTGTTATGAACATCGTGTATGCGTTAACTAATAATTCCATCGTAATAATAAAGCGCGATTCCGGCGTTTTATTCAAAATCTCGGATTTTGACAAAACTACAGCACCTAGAGTCTTGATTTTTGCGGGTATATTGGTTTAATAAAGTACAATTTAATCGTGTAAAAAAAAGAATTTGAAAAATTCAGTGAGGGCGTCCTCCTCAGCAAATGTTATAATATGGCTTTAACTATGACATATTTACTACGACACAGCAAATTGCAATTCAAGTAAATAACATGACTCTGATTCATCTTCATTAGATTTTATCAAGTTAGTGATGGATTTAATGGAGTAATCATTGATGGATCTTTAAGTCGCATTCAGTGAACCCAGCAAAAGTGTAAAAAAAATTAAAAATTGTTTATAAATTGCTTAAAAGTGAAGGATAAGTCATTCAAATTGTCATTTGGTATTTTTGAAATGACAAATTTGGCAAAAAACAAAGAAAACTGCAGTATTGACGAAGTTGAAGCCCCATTCAAATACATGTAGCTAATTTATATTCTGTCAATAGATAAATTACAGATTCATGTAAAATGCCTTATTTTGTCTTAGGGGGTACTTACACCTGGCCAATTTATGCCTATTTTTGCATTTTTCTCTAAAATTATAGCACATTGTTGACAAGTAAGATATGTATATTATAGTGGCAAGGTCTACAACTACTGCACTGGAAATTCAGCAACTCAAAGCAAGTAGTTATTGATTTATTGATCAAATATTGGTTTCCCTCATTTTTGACTGTAACGCCACAACTGTTGTCTGTGCTGAAATAAAATTTACAGTGCAGTAGTTGTAGTCCTTGCCCCGATTAAATATACATATCTTACTTGTCCTAAATGCGCTATAATTGTTAAGAAAAATGCAAAAATAGGCACAAATTTGGGCAGGGGTGTAGTACCCCCTTAAATACACAGCTTTTGGATGAACCACTAGCAAGCTATGTTAGCACATCTATGTCAATGACAAAGGTACCAAAATATGAATTTTGATGATTTTTACGATTGCCGATGAGCAAATCACTGAATGGGCCTTTAAACTTACCAGGAATTGAGGATCTGCTTCTTCACACAATAATTATCCCATATACCCGCATCAGATGCCACCAAGGCTTCACCTGCACAGACAAATGAAACAAATAAATAATAGGCATTTGTTATTTGACACATAGTTTCAGTCATCACTAACAAGCATCACACAATAAACCTGCACACTTGGAAGACAACAAATGCAGAGCTGCCAACATTTGAATCTTGAAAAAAAGGGAGATTTCCTGTTGCAATCAGGGAGATTTGTCAAAATGTGTACATCTTAATGGATGAAACCATTTCCTTTTCAGGGAGATGACAAAAAATTAAGGGTTCTGAAGGTTTAAAAGTAGGGAGTCTCCTGCGAAAAGAGGGAGAGTTGGCAGCTCTGCAAATGTGATGTGATCAAGCAAAATGAGTCGGATGTTGGCAATATTCATTTTGAGATATAGCCAATAATAATATGCAACATCCTTTGTATTGTATTGTTCTGAACAACACTATGATGGCCATATCTCTGGAACCGTAAGTCTAATTATGATGGGGTTTTCAGCAAAATAAAGCTCTGAGAATGGCTCATGTAATGAAATTGAAAACTGAATTTTGATTTTGATCAACATCAGACTCATTTTGCTTGATCGCATCACAAATGATTCAGTCTAGTAAAGTGCAGGGATGTGGCTGTCAACAAGTTCACCCATCTTACAAGGCATTCTTGAACCACAAGTCTCACCTGCTTTTGTGACCACCTGTCTATGCGGTAGGTAGTTTTGACCAATACACAAATATAGGGAGTGGTATCACTAAGGACCCACAATATTGAATTTGAAAAATATCTAAAAAACTATTAGGAGTAGAACCCCAAGAGTTCTTTTATTGTATTCTTTATTTTGTTCTCTCTCAATGGGCACCACCCGGAGGCCAGGTGACACCATTGTTAGTTTTGTAGCTGTCAACAAGTTCACCCACCTATAACCCCATGAGAACTACCTGCCGATTGGCCAAAATGAACATTGTGTCCAATTTTGAACCAATCAAGGAGGGTATTAATAAGATCATCTGCAAATGCAAGTTTGACCATAAATAGTTTAAAGCCTAGTCATAATTGGCAATTGAAATGAGCATTTCAAGTTATCAACCCATCAGAAATGCTGTTAGATGACCAGTAGTATCAAGGGGGTTAAAACTTATGAAACTGAGCCTTACCTGTGGATATATCCACACCTACAGGTTGTTGAGACTCTGCATATTCCTCCTGCAATTTCACTATTGTCTCCTGTGGATCCAGACCAGCATTCTGAGCCAACACCTTGGGTATGACTAGTAACGCATCGGCGTATGCTTGCACACCAAGACGAGCACGACCTTTGACCGTTGCCTTGAATTTCATCAGGGTATCGTAGATGGCGACCTCTAGGGCTCCAGCACCGGGAACAACTGCGCCTGTGACAATCAAACAGATTTAAATAGCATGAATACAATTATACTCTTACACTGGCACCAACTGGCTAAGATAAGACTTGAAAGGCAACAGGAAATAGGAGCCAGTGATAAGTGGTCACTGTCTCTTGTTAGACAAAAAGGACCTGCATGAGCACAATGGGCTATTCCATTTAAAATCCACACTACCCCTGTGGAAGATTTAGGCAAAGTATTCCACAGAGGGAGTATAAGTTTCGAATAGAATAGACAATTGGGTAACTTCCATTTGAAATGAATAGAATAGACAATTGGGTAACTTCCATTTGAATAACTCACTCCAGTTGTGAAATATATAGGAAAAGCCATAATACATGGGGAATATGGATTTCAAAATGACTAACTCTGACCAATTAACGTACTCCCCCTATGGAAGATATTTCCAAAATCTTCCACATGGGTAATGTGGATTTCAATTGGAACAGCCCAATGAGCGCAAAGTTGCAAGTATGAACACTAATGGGGTCAATTTTATAATAATAGGTATGGCCCGTCATACATCCTTATAACCCATTGCAAGTTCAACTAATCATAACTCTAATACAGATATTCTATGGAATAAATATTTGGGATGGCTTTGACTTATAATGGGTTAAAGACTTGCAATACCTTGTAAATGTTACTGAAATTAACCGTTTTCCCCCTGTTTAAATGTTCTATTTGGACATGACTTACCATCTTCGATAGCATTTTTGACAGCACGTAGACCATCATGTACTGCATCCTTGATTTGGGAGAGGGTGTGCTTGTTGGGTCCTTTTATAAGTATAGTCACTGACTGTGGATTCTTGCAATCTTCTACGAACGTGTACTTATCTTCACCCTGCAAAACAATAAGAAAACAGTCAGTAACGTTAACAGTAAACTGATATTACTCAGTCGAAAACATTCGAGGTTGACAACTGAGAATATTACATGTTAATATTGTGTCAGTCTTTACACCCAGAATCTGGAGTAACTGATTCAGCCCAGTTGTATCCAAGTTAAAACTTTTGGGTGCATCTGAAGTTTGATACCAATTTTTATAACATTCAGCTTGAAATGATGTCATGACACCATGCAAAAGAACAGACCCATCAGAAGTCCTGCAATGGTTTGTGACCCAATTATTTTCTTTAGTCCGGCACTTTGAGAACGCTATTTTCAGTGGCCAGTAACAGGCACCACTCACATAACATGGAATGTTGGTAGGATTAGTCTAGACATAACAGCCCATATGTGTGATGCAATCCAACAAAATGAGTCTCCTGAAACAAAATGGATTTTTATGTCATTGCTCCCTGTACTTACAATACATGGTGAGCAAGCGCATGAATAGGTATGTGTATGACATGCAGAGAGAGTGGAGTGTGTATGCCTGTGTGGGGTATCCACACATGAGTATACATATGTGAGGCTAGCACTTACCAGTACATGTTCATAGACAAGACCTGCATATCCCAGGCAATCCTCTGTCAAGTCATCTACAGAGTTCATGGCCATACCACCACATGCTAATGCCAGTCTGAAAACGAACAAGACACATCACATACAATCAAGAAGTGTGAACAACATACATCAGGTCAGATATACCAGAGTTCACATGCCTTCTGAAGACAATTATAAACCATACTTCATGAAATCCAAAGAGATTATTCCCAAGGAGTACTGACTCAATATCGCCAGTGTGTAATGCTACAGTAAATCAGCCATTTTGGTTTATTGCCCATGGGTGGCAAGTAGAGTACCTTCAGTGTTTTTTCGTTGAGAGCTCAAAGTCAGACAATCTTGAGCAAAGGTTTGTTTGCTAACATCTGAATCTTACTTTTGCTATTTTTCGGACATGCGGCTTATACTCTGTGCGGCTAAAATTCCGGAAATTATGGTAGCATAATATTAGATGGATGCACTTTTAAATTTGTGGACTCTGCTATGAGTAAATGGGGGAAAATAATGAAGCCTAACCTCTGCCTAACCACTTAGACCTGATCTAACTTGTTTTGTGCATATGGATATGGTTTGGCTAGGATGTCAAAATTGAAAAGTTTTGCTGGGACAATGACTGTATATTCTTGTAGTTGCCTCATTACAGTAGAGTGTGACTATGTATAGCGACTATGTATAGCATGATACACTAGAGTAACATCCACATTTTGAGCAGATGTTCTAATGCACACAGAAACCACAACACATCACCCAAAGTCTGTTCACACATACCTTTCCATATTCCTTCTCTTTGCTCTCCGTAGTGCCACAATACCCTCCTTGGCAAGCATGTCTAATGACAGAGGATCAATGCCCTGAAAAGATCAAACATATATAAAACCTTCATGTCAGTATTTATACACAAAGAAACAAGCAACAAAGAGGTATGAGGAACACACTGACATTCCTTATTCACAGATATGCAACAATACTAACAAATGCAGCTTTAGAATAGTTGCTGTTATCCCCACCTTATTCTTAGTATATAAAGGTGGGTATTTCAGGCTCTTAGGTTTTTTTATTTTTTTAATCACCTGTACTTGGGCTGGTGGGGAAGAGAAAGCATAATAAGACATTCAGGCAAAAGTACAACTTGAACCAAAGATGAAGACTCCAATTCAAAATCTTAATTTAAAAAACCAGACACTGAGCAGGTTCAAAGACCCATTGAATGAAGACAATTGGTACAGACGCTCTTAGGTTTAGAAAAAAGAGAATCTGGAAAAAGTGTGAAATTTTCGAATAACACTGTGTATACTCTCAGTCATCTGGGAAATGTTCAAATTGTGATTAATTAAATCATGTCAACCAGACAAACTCACTTTTTAGTTAAATGTTATGACCAACGTTGCGGCTAAGATCTTTGCCTTCAGCTGGGTAGATGACCTAGGGTCGTCCGAGTTTTCACTAACTGCAGACACTTACATTTTTGTTTTTATGTGCCTTACTGTAGAGGTAGCAAGTTATAACTCTAGATCCAAGTGCAGACTACACTCATCCTACACTCACTGTGACTGTGGTCAACATCTATAATGCATTCTTACGCCATTTATAAATCAGGAACTGGAGACTCCTGCAGCCCACAGTTCCTGTGTGTCCGCCTCACACAGAGATTTGTCATCTGTAAGCACTCGTGCACACACCATCCCCTCCCCACCCCAACACATTCACAAACAATAAAAGCGTTGAGCACCCTCCTTGACTCACCTTCTGATTGATAACTACAAATCCTTTATCGTTTCCTTCGCAGACTTTGCGTTTCAACTCAATCACTTTCTTCACCTTCTCATCGGTAAAGGCTCTCTCGGCCATGACCAGCTTTTCCCTCTCAGCTGCAGATTTGTAGAAGAACCCTGCATTCACTTCACTGTTAACAGAACAGGAGAAAACATGATGTATTAGGCAACATCCAAGGGCAGCACTTCAGTGGAGTCACAAGGGGGTGTAGACCTCCCAGTTTTATATTATAGAGCAGCAAAAAAAATCTTGATCATACTATTTAAACTTTGTAATGAATGAAGAATAAATCAACAATCTATAATCTTGCTTCAAATTTATCTCACTCACCTTTTCTCATATTCAAAAGACACATTGCACGTCAAAATGTAAGCATCTTCAACACGCTTCTTCATATCGGGATGACGTGCGCCGTGATCCATGACCAGACCTCGAACCAGAGACGTGTCCATGTCCGACTTGTGCTGCATTTGCATGATCTCAACCATGTGAAGATCAATCTTCTCCTCTGGTTTGCGGATAGCTAGCACTGCATCTACCACAACCTGTAGTATGAAAGTAAGTTTATGAAAGTAAGTTCGATAAGAAGAGTTCAGATGCAAATCAACTGTTCAGTGCCAGAAGTGGGTAAGTGCAATAGCTGCCATGTGTAGATGAATACAATATACTGTGTGTAAATTGCAAAATGTTCATAGGGCAGCAATTGCACTTACCCACTTCTGGCACTGAGCAGTCAAAATGCAGTTTTCCACCAGCCACCACTTACAGTTCAATGACAATACTTTTACTAACATCGCTGTGAAAGTGCTATGACGACTTTGTCGAGTCGAGGAAAATGGTTGTCAAATGTGGGCTTCCTCCATAGACTAATGAACTAGAGACCACTCAGTACTGCTAAAGATGCTGGACTTTGCCTGTTGGTGAATTGTCTGTATCTCTTATTCTATGGTTTCCCCTTTTTAACCATCATGTATGACAGTGCACTAATGCTGGTTTCATACTTTCTGCCGCATGCCATTGAGCGGCATGACGCTTCATCATGCCGCTTGCACTTTTTTGCAAGCGTAGCGGCACGCCGCTGAGCGGCAGCGGCACGCCTCTGAAAGCCACTCCAAAATCGTATTTTGTTCTCACACGTCAGAGCGGCACCACTCTGAGTTGACTTTAATTCAACACCCAGCGGTGCTGTTGCTGCGGCAAAGCGGTGAGGTGATCGATATTTTGGCTTGCCGCTGGTCACCGCTAGCGTTTCTGGTGCGACTGTGCAGTGAAGTAAAATCATCATCAGAGAGGCAAAGCAGTAGGAAAGTATGAAACCAGCATAAGCCTTCAAATGAAGCTGAATCATATATGAATGTGTATCGATCAAGCATTTAATAATACCAACCTCGGTAAGAAGATCAGCCAGGTCACTGTGTACTTTGGTGCGTAACGATGTCTGTGCCACATTGATGAGTATATCCCTATCTATGTCTTTGGAGCCCTTGATGTTATCCAGTACTTCTAGCGCTTTATTCTTGGACAGCTCAAACCCTTCTGTGACCAATCGAGGATGCAAACCCTGCAAAAAACGAAAACAAATAAGTCAAGACATTAACCCTAATACTACATGTACCAGGGGCTACAAAAGATTACAGCACAAAGCGACTGCAAGAGCAAATATCCCACATGATCCGGTATCATCCGAACACACACATGTACACCAAAAACTTGCCTGCCAAGGCACACACTTGTGGCGTACTATCCCTGGTCATGTGCCTAGCAATCAACAGGTCCGTGATTCAATTTTTTTTATCACAAAGCTGAAGGGACATCGTTTGCTGCATATGTGCTTGACATATGCATGCTGCATATGTGCTTGACATATGCAAAGTCAAAGGTCAATTAGGGGTCATTTTCTGATCTGGAAGTTTGGAGGGGACATGTTTTATTTATGCACTGTATAATTTACTTACCTGCAATGTACTTGTTCCTCAGAGTTTTTGGTGATTTAAAATACATTGGTTTTTTATGCCTTTCTTAATCTTTACACTTCAAATTACACATTCCGTCTTTCTGAAAAATTTTATTTTTTTGTTAATTTCTTTTTTTTTTTATATCAACCACAAATGATCCTAGTACAATTATTGGGTGGGAAATAAAGCTTCTTAGTGGAAATACATTTTTACCTCTGATATGTATAGATCTGCCTGTTTGAGTAATTCCCCAATAATAAGCACATTAGATGTGGTACCATCACCAGTGATGTCATCCTGGGCAGTAGACACTTTAGCTATCAAGGAAGCTGTGGGATGCTGAATTTGCTGCAAGACAAAATCAGTAATACAATGAATGATAAATGAGATTTAAACATGGTTTTAGATATGAAGAAAGAAAAAAAGTTTTGAATACTGTTAATAGATTTCTCTTGAATAAAAGCAAAACTTGATTCATGATTAAAGTTTCACCTATCATGGTCGAAAGGCATCTTCAGAATGATCTTTACTTCCAGTTGGACGGATCCTGACTGTAAAAGATGTACCAAAAGTCAGGAGAGGATCATTTACGTTTATGTTTAGGTCTTCTGGTCTGAATGGATGCTATAATTATGTGTCCTATGCTTGTGATATGGACGACCCTAAACCAGGACTCAAGTTTACAATTACATCTAGACAAGTCACCCAGGCAAGCTGCGGCAGTGTTACAACTTATCTGGCAAGTGCTTAGGGACTAAATCAAAACTCGACGGGCGGTTCCGTCTGGTTCCTTTTGTTCTAAACAATGGAAACTGGACAGAACCGCTGGTTGACCGCAGGTCGAGTTTTGATTTCATCCCTTAATTACTGGGCTATTCCAGCTGAAATCCACACAAGCTGAAAACATGACCTTTCTAAAAATCTTCCACACAGGGAGTGTGAATTTCAAATGGGGTTACCTGAATGGGTGACTCCATCTGAAACCTTCTCCTGTGTGGGAGATTAAGGTCAGGGTTGTAGCCACGGTGGTCGGCGCTGGTCAGCAGTAACCAGTACTCGGCCTGACCAACCAGCACTCAAGGGAATTATGGGTCTTGCCGACCAGCACTAAAATGACAAATTGTCCTCAAAACAGCTGTCAAATGCCATTACTGTCAAGTAATTGGCATTCGGATTCAATTTTCTCTTAATTTTAGCCGGCACTAAAATTTGGCTAGCTACAACCCTGGTCATGTCTTCCATAGGGGGTGTATGGATTTCAACTGCAATAGCCTGATTTGTGCCTTGATCTAGATGTACATGTTGAAACCCAACACTTACCATTTCATGAAGCAGAACATTACCATCTTTGGTCAATTTGATGTCGCCACTTCCTGATACCAACCTAAAAGAAATCAAACCAACAGAAATGAAAATACACGCATCAATTAGCTACCGGGTATGCAGAAAATATCATAAGTGAGAATAATTTTATTGTACTTTTCAATCAGTGTTGCATTGCAGGCCTCAAAATACGGAAAACTAGAGGGGCTTCAGCAGTATATTATGTACATACCATTGTCACCCTGGGGTTCATACCTTCTTGGGATATGTGAAAAGGACCCAAAATAGGGATATTGACCTAAGTCTTTTAAGGGGGTACTACACCCCTGCCCAATTTCGTGCATATTTTTGCATTTTTCTCAAAAATCATAGCGTATTGGGGACAAGTAAGATATGTATATTATAGGGGCAAGGACTACAACTACTTCACTGGAAATTTTATTTTAGCACAGACAACAGTTGTGGAGTTACAGTCAAAAATGAGGGAAAACCAATATTTAATTGATAAATCAATAACTACTTACTTTGGGTTGCTGAATTTTCAGTACAGAAGTCGTAGTCCTTGCCCCTATAATATACATATCTTACTTGTCACCAATGTGCTATAATTTTTGAGAAAAATGCAAAAATAGGCACAAATTGGCCAGGGTGTAGTACTTAAGATTGTCACCCTGGTGGGGAAATTATTTTAATTATAATTTATATATTATGTACTTTTTTCTCTTTGATTTGACACCACTCAGGGGATCATACTTTCTTGGCAGTTCGAGATATAAAAAAAGGACCCACAATTATGAATATTGACCCAGGTCTTTTGAGGAGTGTCATTCCCAATACGCTGGATTTAGGGTTTCTCTACGGAAGTCAATTTGTGCGAAATTCCTTCCCACAATGCAATATCGTATTGCATAACAAATAATATTGATTAACCTCTGAACTGTATCTATTGACTTCCGGTAGAGAAACCCCAAATCCACGTGTTGGGAAATTATTTTAATCATATTCTTTACTTTTTTGCCTTTGATTTGACTAGGCTTCCTGTTAGTGTGCGTCATTCCCAGGGACTGTCTTTTGTATTTTCCAGAGGAGCATTAAAACACTCCCCTGGAGCTTTTAAAGAGAGCGGTGGTAAAAAGCTCCCCTGGAATAATTTAGGAGAGTGGTGGAGCGGTTTACATGGTTTAGGAGAGCAGTTTTGAATATTTGGCAAGGGAGGTAAAATGGCAATTATAATTAATCAAAACACTGTATTTAGTGTAGAATACATGGAAAGTCACTTCAATTTAAATAATTTAGCCAAAAACCATGAAAATCTTACCTAAAAATAGACCTTGAAAAAGGTCACACGTGTGTCTTATGGTGGGACCCCAAAATACCTGGTGACGTTACATTTTTCTCTCCTCTTTCAGATTTAACTTGTTGTCACAGGGCTATTCTTGGTCCAATTGCATCAAGTTTGGGCTCATTATACAGCCTGATTATTCTAATTTTCAAATATGTTTCTCAATTTGGAATGCCAATTTGTTTAATTAGTGAAAAATACCAAAATGTTAACGAAGATAAACCTGGTGGATAAGCGGTAGTGGATAAGCGGTAGTGTAGTATGTGCATTCTCTATGGGAGACATGGCATCCTTTTGAATTTTAAATTATATCATTGCTAAATTGTGTGCTATACTTGCAAATCATACTTCAAATGAAAGCTTGATCATTCATTATTCATATTCAGCTATTAATTTTATCTAATCGTGTTAACAAGTATTCACTGAGAACCGCAAGTCACAAGAACCTCCATTTTTTCCTGATTCACTTACACACAAATGCCAAGATTTTCAGTCATGACATGCGTTTTGGCTTTCAATTGTTGTATCTTGAGAATTATACACCCTAAGATAGGAAAAGTATACATTTTTGGAAAGCTTTTTACCCCAGGAATCCAAATATGCAGTTAAAATAAATGTAGGATACACTCTAAAGAAAATATCTTCAAAAATGTAATCAATATTTTGTGCGTGAAGTTACGTATATTTTCACACCCTGTATCACCACTTTGGTCAATCATAACATGGCAAAAGTAAACATTTTATTTAAGCTCATAGTGTTGCCTGCCACAAAATTATATTACATTTGAGGTAAATTTCATATCAGTAGCAAATGCAATAAATTATTAATTTACTAGTAAAATTAATTTTTTTCATGATATCACCCTATATATTTTCTTACGCACCCTGTATACCAATTTCATTTTTGCCTAGTTGGATTCCTTGGAACATAAGCTTTCCAAAAATGTATAGTTTTGTTGATGTGAAATGTATAGTTTTAGAGATGTAACAATTTAAGTGAAAAGGAGGACAACTGATCAAAATCAATGCTTGTAACGCAAATGTGCCCCACCATATGACACATGACCTTAAATGAAAAATTAGGGGCTTTCCCCAAAACAAACCCTGTCGTGTTTCGTATGAGTGCAAAGGTCACCAAAATCCAAATTACCCACAAAATAGTCCCAAACAAAAATGTTTGGTAGACTCATAACCGGTGCGATCTTACCTTTCCGATGTTGATTAAGATACTTCTTGCATCGATCCCGAGATGCGGAAAAAAACCAATAGTCATTTTGTCCCACATAAATGAATAAATAACAAAAACCCCCCGATCCCCCGGTGGACTCACCCAAAAGGTGACGTCACACCATATGATCGTCCCTTATCCGACTTGGGATCCCCTACTCGGACCAAACTTGTAGGGGGTGGCGGGGTCGGGATAATCAACATCGGAAGGTAAGATCGCACGGTTATGAGTCTACCAAACATTTTTTTGTTTGGGACTAGACTCAGTACACGGTCGATCTTACCGCTTCGATGTTGATTAAGATACTTCTTGCATCAACATCTGAAAGATCGATCTAGCAAGTAACCGACGGATGGAGGTACAAGATTGGTCAGCATCTGATCAGGGATCGGGAGCGGGTTACGATGGTTGTCGCAGGGTCAGAAAATCTTTCCCCCCAACGGTCGAGAAACAAAAAAGACCACGCGATCACAGACATAAGCCTCCTTACTTAATAAGTTTGGTGGTTAAGAATAGCGACACTGGTTCTTACCATGCTGAGTATTCTGTATAGTCTGAAAACCTGGTACCCGTACACCACCGTATTATGATCGCCAGAACAATGTCCCGGTAAACCTCCCGCCCCGTCTCTGATTACTAACGTAAACGGAAGTATCGTAGAGAAGGGCGAAGGTGGCTTCCGGGACACCGCCTGCTAGATCTCCTCAAGGGACAACCGAACGGTATACCCAAGATGATGAGATAGCTCGTGTCGAGTGGGTCGTGGGGCGCGAAACCTTCGCGATCCCCGGACCCCACCAACACCTGGACCAGCCATTGCGACAGCGGCTGGACCGAAAGGCTCTGTAAGGGTGATGAATGCGGTCGTGAGTCCTCGCAAGGCTTGTGTTCGGAAGAAATAGTGCTGCAGCGCCTTATCGGACACCCCAGCCTATCTTTGGCTTCAGCCGAACCTTGCCCAACCCTGGGGATTGGAGAGGGACGAATGTCGGTATGCACCGCGCCTGTTCAGTAGTCACGAGAACAGAGCGCCCGAAACAGTGTCGCTCCAGTGTTTGTGAACACTGAAGCTAACCTCGAGACCGTGTGCAACTCAGCACCGCCGTCCCGAAGCCAACGCCAAACCGGAAAGCCATCTTGAGAGTTACGTATTTAAGCGGCGCTTTTGACGGAAGGTCAAAAGGGTGACCCTTAAAGTAATCTAAGACTGTGTTGGGATCCCTAGGAGGATCACTTTCCGTTTTGGTAGACACTCGTTGAACATACCGTCGAGGCGTAGACTAATAAGGTAACCATCGGCTATGATAGTCGACCCGTCTCGAAACCTCGGTGAATGGAGAGGACAGCTGACTTATAGCTGGCCCCAGTGGCCCGCTGAAGTCTTGCTTGGAACTTTTCTGTCAGAAACTCCGGAACTAGCAGCACAGAGGCTCTAGCGGGAGAGCTATTTGTCTCATTGCACCAAGCGTAGTATGGAGCCAGACTCTGGCTATACGTCACGGAGGGTAGACTTCCGCTCTAGCCCGGCGATGAGAAAAAAAAACAGCTTCTGATGAAAAGTATCCCTCCGCTGCGTGTCCCCTGGTAAGGGCCATGCACCTAACTGCAGGTGCTCTAGTGCTAGACTGGGTACCTCCGCTCCGGGCATCCGGAGTAGATCTGGTACTGGGAGTGCCAGCGGCTTTGCCGCTAGCAGAATGACAATGCAGTCTTCCCACCCGATCTTGGCCACCACCCTCATGAGTAGTGAGATCGGAGGGACTGCATAAGCTGTCATCCTCCCCAGTCTATGGACAGAGCGTCCCACGGTGAATGCTTGGGGGTCCGCGACCCTTGAGCAGTACACGGCAGTGGATGATTGCGATGAGATGCGAACAGATCTTTCGAGGGTGGTACATCCCTTGAAGATCGCCTGAGCGACCTGCGAGCAAGGGACCATTCTGCTGGTCCCGACACCCTTCCTCGTGACAGATTGTGCGCGAGGATGCTGGTGACGCCCGCGATGTGTATCGCTCTCATCGTAATCTGCCTGAACTTGCACCACCCTATCAGGTGTCGTGCATGCAGGCTCAATCGTGGTGGCCCGGAGTCCCCTTGTCTGTTGGGGTAGGCTACCACGGTTGTGTTATCCGTCAGGACAACGGTATGTGATTCCACGATCACCTCCTCGTGGCGAGGAGGTTGATGTGAAACTCTGTCTCTATGGCCCCCATAGGCCCGAGACGGAGTCTCCGTGGATGTGGACCCCCAGCCCCGCTTTTGACGCTATGGTCGTCACTACGTGACATACCGGGGTGCAGGAACCTGACACCCTGGGTCAAATTGGGCTGATGGGTCCACCACCAGAGTTCCTCTCGCCGATCTCCGACAACGGAACCGCGAGGGATATTGGTGACGACTGGGCCTGCAAGCAGGCTAGAAGGTGTAGTTGGGTAAGCCTACCGTAGAAACGGCAGTACAGTACGAGGTCTACCATACTGGCCATTAGGCCTACCACCTTCATCCATGCCACAGCGGGTTTTGCCCGAGACTCGGCCAAGAGTCAGGCACACCGCACCATGTTCGGCACCCGCTCGGGTGAGAGCACCGCGAACCCCTCCGTGAGGGTGATCTGGGCCCCTACAAATAGTGGTGTCTGCGTGGGGACCACGCTGGACTTTTTTGAGCTGGTCAAAAAATGCAGGGTCCCGCACCCTACGGACTATCAACCCCATGAGACCCGTAGTCTTCAGTGGAGTGCGTCCAGATATGAGCCAAACGTCCAGGTAGCAACTGATGTTGACACCCCTGTGCTTCAGGTACGCTGCCACCGCTCTGACCAAGAGTGTTAAACACCCTGGGAGAGATGGACAGGCGGATGGCGGTATCAAAACTGGTAATTTTGATCCTGTACCTAGAAGCGCAGATGCCTCCGATCTTGAGAGGCGATTGGCATATGCAGATAGGCGTCCGAGAGATCTAGCGATGCTGTTCCCATGCCCCTGATGGGGCAGGCTAGCACCGAGGCGAGAGTCCCCATTCTGAACCTCTTGGGCCTGAAGAACGTGTTCAACAGCCTGCGGTCCCGGATGGGGCTCCCGTCGCCGGTCTTCCTTGGAGCCAATGGCTCCAAGATCACCCGTAGAACGGGGGTAGACAGGACAATCGCCCGCTTCGTGAGAAGCTGTGTGATCCCTGTCAGTAGTGCCCGGCGCTGGGGGCCGCCTGACGGCACTACTGTGGACCTCTGAAATGTGCAGACGAATGTGGGGAGACTGGGTTGCCAGTCTGTAACCCCCACTCACCACTGACCATACCCAGGCGCTCAAAGAGATGGTTTCCCACCTCTGGGTGAAAGCCATAAGCGGTCGTCCACTGGGAGATCCCCTGTGGAAAAACCGCTGAGCCCCCAGGAATGCTCTGCCTAGCTTCCCTTGGAAGAGCGCTTGCTCTTCTTCGGGCTTGCCAGCTGTTCCTGTGCGGCCCTTGCGCCTCCCAGAAATGGGTGCTGCAGAGGTAGTGGGCTCGGGTACTGTTGGTGGTGCACGGCCTGCTGAAGTCGGAGCTCCTACCCATGGTAAGGGCAGTTTCCGACCTCTTCAGAGTGCTCCCGTTGGTAGCTTCTTTGCACGGTCCTCCGCCGTAGCGCAGAAGCATCCAAAGAGAAAAAGGACCCTGCCTTTCCATCGCTGTTGAGCGATTGGAGTGGCAGGCCCCTCCCCGCGCTGAGTGGACACCCTATGGGCTAGGCCCATGGAGCTCTCGTTGAGGCTAGCTGTTAGCACCGCTAATAGGCTCACCTCATGCGGAAGAGCTCAGATGTTGTCTGGCGTGATACGCTTGACGACATCTGGGTCCCTCTCGGATCCCCTCAGGTAGGTCTCGTGGTCCTCCCGCGTTACACGCAGAGGAAGCGTGCAAGCACGCAGCGCCATAGCTCTACTGAGCTCGACAGCCCCACGATATCTACCCGTGAGGTTTGCCGGGAATGAGAGTGCAGGCGTCCCCTGTGAGGAAGCAGCAGCTGAGCATCCTACTGAAAGGATCCCTGGTCCTCCTCCATGGACTCCCCCTTAGGGGTGTCCGGAGGAAGATCAGTGCTGTTGCTCCCCTCGCAGGGGCAGCGGGGAAGGAGACTGTAGTGATGTCACTACCGGACTCAGCTTCCGACTCCTTTCCCTCGCCCACAGTATCCGTATCATGCTCTGATGATGACGGTAACTGAGGACGGGCATCTGAAAGCGGGTAAGAAGGCATAACCACTGTGTGGCTCGCCGACTACCTGCCAGCAGAAGAGGGAGTACTCCCGCAAGACCCTGAGGTATCCGCCATGGCACCACTGGGTCCGCATGCTCTCGCAGCCGTCGTCCTAGCGCTTAGCAGCACAGGGCCTACCCTGATCAAGATCTGGGTTAGCCCCATGCCGGCTGGCCTGGTCAACAGCTGATGATGGTACTGCGTGGCCATCGCTAGGCGACACTTGCCACGGTACTAGGCCGTGGAAGAAACACCCTGCGGCGGGTACCACTGGGCATACCCCGCCGGCAGCTGACCCTGAAAGGATCCGCCACCAGGGTAACCCCATGGTACTGCAGTACCAGCACCGCCTCCCCCCCCCCCCCCTTGTTGCCACAGAGACTGTGGCGACTAAGGCGAGTGCTGCGGTACCGGTGCGGTATCAGCGTGGGTACCGTGAGGGTTCCCAACTGTGGACCGCTGTACCCTCGCCACACTGCGTTCCCTGTTTGGGGGATCAAGCTGTGTGCTGGCGTGGTACCGGCGCGGTACTAGCGTAGGTGCCCGTGAGGGCTCCCGGCTGTGTACCACTGTACCCATGCCTCACTGCGTTCCCCGCAAGGGATCAAGCCGTGTATGGGTACCCTTCTATACCGGCTGTCCCTTGGCTAGAGGGAGCTTGCCTAGTACCACGGGTAGCTGAGCGTGCATACCCCGATCAATCACCTCGCCACCTGAATAGGCAGCGTCAATCAATGGAGCTATGCCCTGTTGATTTGACAGTGATCGATCAAGAGAGGGTAATTGACCCATTGACGGTAATGGATCACCCACGCTCCGCTGGCTCTCGAGGACATAAGTGGGTTGTTGATCAGCTAGGCTGTTCAAGCTACTTACTGTACCCTCTAGAGCTTCGCCCAAGGTCGCTGTGTGTGGCGGACCACTCACGGCAGCTATGGGCGGGTGCATAGCGGCTACCACTGAAGTCAAGCCGTAGCTCGCCTTTTGTAGCTGCCACCGAATGCACCTGGGTCGCTGTCCCGTGAGAGACTGCGAGCCCAACCCCTGAATAATCGCCAGCCAGTCCCTGTGGACAGCCAGCAGCTATTCTAGGGCCCAGGGTATCACTCGGCGGTCCCGCCATGGAACGCTGCCGTGTGACAACCCCAGTTGGTTCTGCTAAGACTACACCCACAGCGTTAGCAGCGTATCGTCTCTGTTGAACCCATGCATGCTAGGGTTCAACCCAGGCAAGCCCGGGTACCCTTGCATGCTGCCCGTCGCTGCTACTACTGTGGCTGTTTGAGCCCGTGACATGCCTGCAACAGACAGGTGTCCTCCTGCTAAAAACCCGTGAGGATTTTCGCTAGAGGGCTGGTATCCTCCTGCTACAAAACCCGCTAGGGTTTTCGCTGGTGGTTACCGCTCTGCTGCCTGCTACTTTGCTCCGACGTATAGTCAGTGCTTTCGCTGGCTGCTGAGCCTTTGGACGCGCTTAGCAGTCCCGAAGGAACCGCCTGCTTGTCCGGGGACCGGAGCCCCTTAAGCAGACCTGCCATGACCCATAGGGGCTGTCACAGCAGAATCTACCGTGTCGACTGGTATCCTCCTGCTGCAAAACCCGCTTAGGGTTTCCGCTGGTGGTTACCGCTCTGCTGCCTGCTACTTTGCTCCGACGTATAGTCAGTGCTTTTCGCTGGCTGCTGAGCCTTTGGACGCTTGCTTAGCAGTCCCGAAGAACCGCCTGCTTGTCCGGGGACCGGAGCCCCTTAAGCAGACCTGCCATGACACATAGGGGCTGTCACAGCAGAATCCACCGTGTCGACCTTACCAGTGCCCTTGGTAGATTTCTTCTTCGCCTTATGGCGATGACGGAGCCTATCCCAATCGTCAAGCTGGAACTCGGAGAGTCCTAAGCAAAAGAAAGACATCTAGAAGATCGTGAGCACTCCCTGTGGGTGAAACAGAGCGGTGTGGGTCCCGCTCCGTCACCAGGGAAGGGCAAGCCCGACAGGGCCGAGGCGAAGCGAGGAGAAAAGGGAGGGGGCTACCCCCCAACACGCGACTCAAGCCCAGTAAGCAAACCTGAGCACGGAGGCTGGTCGCTAACGTTAGGGGTAAAGTAAGGACTGGCTAGCTTTATTACTAAAATGTCAGACGGGTCCCTACCAATCCCCACCGTATGAATATCTGATTAACTTGTCTTTATTGGACGGTAATGAAGACATAACGATAGAGTAATCACCCTAACATAGCAACAATAACCTACCGTACATGAAATACAATGTGTATGTACAAACATCTATTGTAACTTACAGGCTGCAATGGTTGTTTTACGTGGAAACAAAATGAATGGCGTCAACGAAATGCCATTTTGAATTGCTCGTGTGTCCCGTATATAAACGGAGGCACGATATGTAGCTAAGTTTTGGATCGTTTTTTGTCACTTTTTCGCCAGAAAATGCCGTCAAAACTATCCTCAGGCGAACAATACCGGTTTGGTTTTACCTAAGGTGTGAACTACAACCGTATATCTCGCCTTTGGTCGAGAAATTGATACACAGTGCTATGAACAATCGATAGGCACGCGTCTGTGTCAGTCGGAGACCAAGGAGGATAAGGGACGATCATATGGTGTGGCGTCACCTTTTGGGTGAGTCCACCGGGGATCGGGGTTTTTGTTATTTATTCATTTATGTGGGACAAAATGACTATTGGTTTTTCCGCATCTCGGATCGATGCAAGAAGTATCTTAATCAACATCGGAAGCGGTAAGATCGACCGGTGTACTGAGTCTGATGACATCATCCAGGACTGGTCCAGGTAAGTCTCGTGGAGTCTCGTGGATAAATCCAAATCGAGATTTCGTGAATTTCAACTTCAAGCAGACGAAAAAATGGCGTCCCGTTGATCGAGTCACTACAGTGGTAACTCCAGCTCTGAACTTCAACAAGTTCATGACATTAAAAAACACGCTTAATGTTCTTTTTTTGTGGAAAACTTTACATAATCGGAAAATTTCATCTTTAAACTCCGTAAAAATAATTTCCTATTGTATTTGGAGTTTTGAAAGGATGAGAAATGGTGAGTTGTTTTCACTAAGTTTTACACACAAACAGATACAAATGAAATGCGTAAATCATCGTATAGACGTATGCACAGCTGATCTCGCTACAAAAGGGCTTATTATTGGTTTAAATTAACTTTTTCATTTTTTTACCATTTTTGATTAATTGTTTTAAGTGCTTCTACAACTTTTGGATACAATTACAATACCTTTATGATCATATGATAACATTTTATCTATTGCTAGATTTCATTTTCAAAGGAAAGGTGCAGAATTCAACAGCACGACAGGTTTTTTCCCATATTTTACCAAATTTTTCTTTGAAATTTTCACATGTAAAAACACGTCTTGACTTTTTAAAATACCTGATAGGATTGCGCATAATGTCTAGCATTCCACTGGTCTCTTTTGACTTTATCATGGGGTATAGCAGTTCTTGGAATTAAAAATGCAGCAAAACCAAGCCCAAACCAAAATGAAAATGCATGAATCAAAAAACAAAACAAAAAAAACTTACATTTTTATCGTTCCCTTTGGACCCAGATTTGTTCGTAAAACATCTTGAAGTCCTCTCGCAGCGCTTGTGTTAATTGCAAGCGCCTGAGCTGCTCTAGCAACCTCGGCTTTGGGATTTAATGCTTTAATTGCTGCCATTTTATGTAGCTTTCAATGTCCGACGCGATGTACTTCCTAGCAATGGCAAACACTGGAAAACATGTGGATCGAAATTGCTAGATCAACGTTCACAGTGTTGACAAGAGAATCGCTATTCTTTTACGTGGGAAAAAAGTTGAGCAAGACCAGCGAAATAATTAATTGATATTGCACAGGGCGTATGTACTCCATTATGTGCGTAGTCTATAACTTTCAGGCGTATTGCATAAAAAAATACCAGAGCAAAATTGCCACGGCCAAAAAGGTTCACCGGAACTTCAAGTCCTAAGGGCAGAGGCTTTTAGGCCAAAATTTTGGAAAGGTGGCACTCAGTTTGGAAAATTAAAAGGGCATTCCCGGAGGGCATTTCGTGATCCACAGCCTCATGCCCCCCACTTTCTAAAAAAAAATTGAAATTTTTATAGGCCTACCTATGATCTAAAGTGCTTCTGAAGATCATCATCAAGAGGAATGAAGAACAAAATGGAGCAAGAAATATCTGATGAGCAGGCAGGAATCAGGATTTCGTGAAGGAAGGGGAACTAGGGACCAAATTGTCAATATCAGGAATGTGATTGAGAAATGCAGAGAGCATAGACCCCGGTATAGACTTCCTCTTTACATGTGCTTCATCAGTAAAGCTTTTGAGTGTCACCCTCATGTGGGAAACTATGAAAAAGATGGGTTTCCCAAGTCATTTTGTGGATCTGATCAGCTGCTTATATATATGGAGACCAAGAATCGGCAATCAGAACAAGTAGTGGGGACACGTGCACTGATTGGTTCAAGATTGGAAAAGGCTTACGACATATATCGACAGGGCTGTGTGCTATCACCAAACCTATAACATCTGAAGACATAATGAGAACAGCTTTGGAGCCGGGGGTTTGAAGGTGGAGTGAAGTTTGCCAGAATTACTAACATGAGGTACGCCGATGATACCACTCTTATTTGTAGCAGCAGAGCCGTATTATAGAGCTGATTGATCTTTTGAAGGGCATCAATAAGGCCAGCGAAGAAAAACACCTTCTCCTGAACATAAAGAAGACAAAAATAATGGTTGTAGACAGAGAGCGGAAAAGTGATGCGTTTGTGATAGATGGACAGCAGATTGAGGATAGGAGGTACGGGAGGGCGGGACGGGAGGTACCGGTACCTGCGTACGGGCCTGCAACCAACATCTTGGACTAATGACGTGAAGCTGGTTTCTAACCAAGGAATGCAAGGTAGCTCAAGGTGCAACGCACTTGGCATCCAGATAGAGTGAGATGGCGTGCTCTTGTGATGACCACAGCAGCGTTTAATACACAGCGCGGCCACCGGCTGACACAGAGAGAGAGAGAGAGAGAGAGAGAGGAAACTCTGCATGGCTATACATAAATGATGTATTTCTTGCAGATTAATTCGTTAAGCAAAAATATCGTCAAATTTGAATTTCGTTCTGGTATAGAACGAAATTACAACAGTGGGATGGAGCAGTGAAATACACATAATCATGCTATTGAAAAATGTCATAACAAGAATTTGTCTTTCAAAAGACAAAGTTCACGGAACAGGTGTATAGTACTTTGAGCTACTTTGGTCTAACTTTCAATTTTCATATAAAACCTACTCTGCACTTATTTGACAATAAATAAGTGATTTGAGGTATAAATGATAGCCTACTTGCATCTTGACTCTGGGAAAATACTTTTCAGAAAACCTCCTTTTGCATTTAGATTTTTAAGCTATACCTCCAGGAAACAAATATGGCTATTATACAAAGAAAATTACATGAAAATGTCTACTGTATCAGCCCATCATGCATCAGATGCTATTTCCCGTTGGATGCCCCGTTCCTTTTTAAAAGAAGTTTTATTTGGAAGCAAATCGCCTAATGTGTTTCAGGAACACTGCATGTCAAATTATTTTGTTGAATAGTTTTGATGCTACATGCCTTATCACTAAAGTAAACAAATTACAATACATTGTGGTCTTGCTAGATTTTGTCATGGATATTTGTCTCATATCCAGCTTAATGAACACCAATAGTTTGTAAAAGATAATATACATTGGATATGTTTATACGCACATTGCTTGGTTATTACAAGAGTCAATAAACATTCAAATAACTATAGATTAGTGAGCTTAATTTTGTGCAGTGTAGTTATTTAAATCGCCTATAAATGGGTTTCTATACAGATATGCCTAATAACTAAGTAAATAAATTATAGTTAAGTTAATTATACTGACCAATAAGGACAATAGCAAATAGTCATTATAGAAGCCACACTGCTCCCTTATTTGCCAAATACAATATTATAACTCTTGCAGACACCTACAAACTTTAATTGGGGGTATTTATGTACAAGTACAGTAATAATGAATTACCGGGCGTATTTGATGGTTTTTTTACACTACGTTCCAATATTCATAATTACCAAACGAGAAACGCAGATAAATTCAAGAACAACAAAACATTTACTGACCATGCCATTCGTACTGCTGGTCCAATATTATGGAATTCATTGCCAAACTCAATAAAAACGGCAAATTCATTGAAACATTTCCGTAAGATATATAAACGTGACTTGATCTCAAAATATGATTAATTCTTGAGCATTGTGTTTCTCGTTTGTTTGTTATACTTTGTTTTGTTTTTAGGCCTACTTCTTTTGATGGTAACATTTCTTTGTTAAGGGGGGTGACTTCCTCTGGCCTTACTGGCCTTCTGGTCATCCCCTCCATAATTCGTTTGTTTGATATTGCCTTTGTTTTTAAAATTTATACTTGTGTTATTTCATGTGAATTATGGGAAAATAAAATATCTTGTATCTTGTATCAATCAGCTATGTGTATTATCAGCATGTGATGACTGTTAAGCCAATTGCAAACATGTTTAATAAAAAGGCTTAAAAATTCCTACACTGAGCAGCCTCACTCAGGATTAAATGTACTAAATAGTAATTGACATGGGTAGCAGGATTAGATAAAGGCACACAAACGAGTGTATGAGATAGGCCTATTAGGAATTATTTCCTAGCCTCTTAACCACATGGTTGGTGGGTTACAATAACAATAGCTATTCCAGACACATGGTACCGTATGTAAGGAATAAACTGTGCAAATGAGATGTGGGTGCAAGTGGTATTAACGTTCACTGGCGTGAACAAAAAGAGGGGTTGGTACAATTTGTGACCCTACTTCTCATACCCGACTTTTCATACCCCACTTGACCCAACTTTTTATCGTTATGATAAATCATTTTAGATATTTCAATGAATACTAAATAAAGTGTAAATGAAGTCTACCGAATTGAAAAGGCTAAATCAGTGTAATTGGTGAAAAATTATGATTTAGAAATTATTATTTATAAACATCGCCCTTCCTCGTGCGCAGCCATAATCTCCAAACCAGTCGTTCATAAGTTACCTTTTCATGAGGAAGTATACCTGTCCGCATGGTGACATTATAAACGTCAATATTGTCATTGCATGTTATTCAGCCCTTTCACTGCTACCAACATTTGAGATTAATTGAGTATTGATTTCAGTGTACCGCTCAGTTGCTCCAAGCAAGTTCAATCAAGTTAGCATATCAAGGCTTAATTGGTCAATGCATTGTGATATAAGCAAACACTTATTGATTGGCTTGAGCAAACTTTATAACCAGGTTTAGGGAGTGTTCAGAACATGGGGGGCTGGGCACTTGGAAATTGGAGTCAAATGGGAGTTTTGACCCCACCCCCCCTCTTCCTTCCTTCCATATATACGTGCTTACCTCAACAGTTTGAGTATCAACGCACGGGCTTTACGACATACGTACGTGCACAGTTTTCCAGAGAACCTGAAACTTTTTTGACCCCCCATCTTTGGACATACACAACCTTTTAGATCAACCCTTTCCAAGAATTTAAAAAACAACTTATGATTTGTGCAATAACGATCACAATCCCAATTTACATTATAACAAGTATACACTAAGTTTAATGGTTGTACATTTTTTTAATTTATAGGCCTTTAGGCCTATTTCCTACACTGAAACATGCAAGTTTTATAGGGTGACTTGTATGAAGTTTAATTTCATTGTTTGCATTCTAATATTTTCATGTTTCATTCTTAGAACCAATAATTAAATAAAAATAACACAAAAAGGGAAATTGAGAGAAACATCTGGGCACATAGGCCTACTCAAGATTTTAGTGCTTTATCAGACTTGTTTATCAGGGGCGTAATTTTTCTGTGGTCAGTGGAAAAATATAAATTTCGGGGCAAAGACGAAAAAAATGTCGGTTGCATCATTTTGACCCGGTATTATCAGTGGAATATTATACATACCGGTATACTCTTTTCTTATAGAGACTGGATAAATGTAAAGTCTTCGAGCTTCCAAAAAGAAATGTTGTAGGCCTATGTTCTTGTTCTTTGGTATTTTCTTGTTAAAACTTTTTGACCCCCGCCCCTATCAGGAGCAAAAACTTTTTGACTCCCTTTTGAAGACATAAAACTTTTTGACCCCTCCATTTTGCCACCCCATAGTATTTCTGAACAATCCCTTAGTCCAGGCGATTAGAATTGCACAGGGCTCAAAACTCATCAATACCTATCACAATTTTGTATCTAAATATGGCTGAACGAGGCTTTGAAATTTGAGATGAGAAAATGCTTGAAAACGCTGTTCTTTATCAATAATATTAAGGAAATGTGTATGGTATTTGCTTAATATTTGATTACCAACGGAATAAACTGCGAATATCTAACAAAACTTTAAAAATAAGTCGGGTCAGGTGGGGTATGAAAAGTCGGGTATGAAAAGTAGGGTCACAAATTGTACCAACCCCAAAAGGAGGATGTAAAAAGGATAACTATTTACAAAAAGGGGGAAGTATTTTGCAAAAGAGGGTGGGGTAATTAAAAATCGGGGAATAAATAATAAAAGGGGGAATTTGGCGGAGATCAGACACCGTACGAAGTACTCTTAAGGTCCACTTTTTCAAAATCCCTCCCCAATAAAAAATAAATGAACCGCTATACGCCCCTGGGTATAGGCCTACCGTGGAACGCCGAACCGTCTGTCTACCGAGCTCGTCGACTGTTAAATATCAAATAGGGGGAAGTGGGGCAAATTGGTCCACCTAATGTCCCATTTTGCCCCACCAGATTTTACTCGGCTATAATACTAATACCCGACAACTTGCGACAAGTAACCACTACAAAACAAAATGTACATCACCAAGAGTCCAGTAGACTTACGTTTCACACCAAAATGGTGCCCGTCAGCCCCTGTCTTCATTATTCTATTAAGGAGTCTTTAAGGCGTCCCATTTTACCCCACTGCGAAATTGTTGCTGTAAAGAGGCTGGGGTAAAATGGGACAGCTGGGGTAAAATGGGACGCCATTGATTTACTATGGGATTTTTTGTTGGGGCAAATGGGACAGTGCGAGTTAGCACACAGTAAATCAATAGCGTCCCATTTTACCCCAATTTGACACATTTCTAAAAGAAAACTTTTCTTATAATTTTCGAAGAAAAAAGTTACAATTTTTACTTTAATTAATTGAAAAGGTGGCTTAGAAGTTATTTTTTAATTTGAGAAACACTAATCCGGGCCATTGATTTAGTTATTTAACCTCAAGTCGTGACCTCTGCTTAGATATGAAAACAAAATGTAATATTGATTTTGATGTGTTAAGCTTTCGGCCCTCAGAAGTTCCTGTTTTAATGAAGAATGGTACTTTTAATTGGTTGGAAATATAAATAGACATTATATCAAAGTTATTTTGTTGCAAAATGGGCAAAATGTGATTATTTTAAGGTATAAAAGTGTTTTCGAAATCACTGTCCCAAATTACCCCGTGTCCCAATTTACCCCAGTCTACTCTAGGCCTATATCAATATCGCGAATTTGAAAACAAGAAATGTCTTTAAAAAGACAACGCCATGGATGAAGATCATGTTTCATAATTTTGCATTGCAAGTACTTGGGAAGCTAGTAAATTTGAATGTTTGGCACAACTAACCGGGTGCGAAATATTGGCATTTATTGGTAAATACCACCAATGACATACTAGGAAATACTCAAAATTTTCATGTCGAAAGCTGAATTGGAAAATGTGTGCTAAATTGGTCTACATTTAATTCATACTTGTAACAAACGGCTCAATTGAAATCACATCCTCTGAGTTTTACAACAATCCAACAATCTATATTCAGATAACCTTAAGAATGTTTGCTGGTTAATTAAGGGATTTCATATCAACCACATTTCATGACAATCCAATTATCTATTATCAGTAACTTGATATGATATTGAAGCATGGTAATTAATTTTAGATATATTTATTCGCAATGTATAGTTTACTGGTAGTTACAATCACATCATAAGGCCACTAACAGTCAATTTTGAGTTTCCCGTCACATAATTTCTGAAAACAAGTGAGGTAACTTTTTCATTATTCATTATTTTTCTGCCTTTCGTTATATGACTAACACGAATGTAAAATGTGTTGTTATTTGCCACTCACTCACTTGAAGATGGATGTTTAGCCCTAATGAGATTCAAAAGTATATTAAAAATAGTCACAATAATGAATTCAAATGAGGGTCAGAAAATGAAGTGAGGGCGGTGACGGGAAACTCAAAATCGACTTTCATTGGCCTAATCAAAAAGACTGATTACTCAATCCCAGGGATTCCCGGTTGCTCTACACGTACCAAAAATGTATAAACCAAAGCCACTATCTAATTATTTCATTAATAGCAATTTCCTAAGTTTCCATCCATAAATAACCACAGAGCATTATCTGTTTACAAAATAAGTGTTTATTTTCAATTAGCCATCTTATCAGTAAAACTGATAGGAGGCCAAATTATAGTCAAATCAATTAGCCATCTTATCAGTAAAACTGATAGGAGGCCAAATTATAGTCAAAAAACAGATTCTTTGTCTGGTAGTCCCGGCAACCCAGTCTATATGTGGCTCAGTTGTAAACTTACACAACACAAACCGACTGTGAAGGAGCCTATATGCACGTAAACAACTTTCTAGTACATGTATAATAAAATCCGTTTTTGAGTATAATAAAGAAAGTCATGCATTGGCAACATGAAGGAAATACCTATTGCTAACTTGGTAAAATGCATACTCGTAGCCCAATCTTGTACATCATAGCACCCAGTTTGGGTTTGTAGTTTCGAAATGTTGCAATTAAACATTAGTTCTTTCAAATATGAAACGCTAAAACACAAATCTAGAACAAACAATCATTATATTTAGAAAGATATAGCAAACTTTCCATGATAGAGATTGGACCCAAGACAAAGTACACCCAAATTAGGTGACAATTCGGAATTAAGCCATGGCTGGAAAAAATCTAAATTATTGGATGATCAGAAGGACATTCTTCGTATTCAGATGTCGGGGCCACTTACCGGTACATTACGTGCTGGATGCACCATGCTCAGGCGGCCTCGAAACGCACCCTAACGAGTATTAGGGCCAACCATAGATTTTCTATGGGCCAACTCAGCGTGTGCAAAACCATTTAAAATCTATGGCAAAACATACCCTCAACAAGTACGACGTAATTTTGAATGTTCAGGTTCTTTTTGGGGCGCCCTCTACGGAGGCGGCCCACAATATAGGCATGAGTTTGTGAGAAGCTTCTAATTTCACTCTTACTAGATTTACTCCGCAATTGTTTTGCTAAAATTATGCCCTTGCTCAGAAATAAAACCACAATATGCTTGGATTTTATTTTATTATTGTTTTCTGTTATGCACAGGATAAAATGGTGTGCGTATATTCTTTGTTTAAAAGACAAAATTAATGGATTTGTAAAAACACCAAATAATTCGAGACCTTTGACCTTTGTAACCACTTTGACCTTTGTAACCAATTTACCGCCTCTTAGAACCCGATAGACGGTGACCAACACTATGGACTACAATAGCCTAATCTGAATGGCATAGTCCAATAACCTCAAATAAACAATCATAGTGCAAAATTTGACCTAACTTGCAGAGTATGAGTTTTTGTACCCAAAGTTTCAAAGTCAGGCATCTTATCAAGATCAAGATAGTGATAGTGAAATAACAATTAACATGCTTATCTTACCAAGGTCTTATCTATCTGCATGGGGTAATTGGAAATTATGGTGTAGCCTATTTGTTTTAAGGATGAAACAACTGGCTCCTTTTGCATGGGAATTAGAACAAATTACTATACAAGCTGTATCAAAAAGTTTGGTACCCAGCAGTTTTGATAGTAATTGAAAAGCCTGGTTCTTCCAAATGCAATATCTTTTGTGACTGTTTATGACATTAATCAACACATTATGCGGATCCTAGATGTGTCAAGGATGTTATGTTTATGAACAAAACGTTACGTTTGTATTTTCAACATTGTTAATCATTGCTACGTGTATGTTAACAAATGACAGTTCTGTAATTATTTTAATTCTTCAATGCTACGTTAGTAAGTATTCTTTTGGATATCATCAAATTGTAAATCTCTAGTCAGATTTTCAGTGTGTTAACAACTATGTATCAAAGATGTTACGTTCATGTACAAAACATTAACGTTCTTATCTTGTAAACATTGTATACCCATATAGCTACTTTTATGAAGAATGAATGTTCTGTAATTGTCTTTTATCCTTCATCTCTATTAGATTTTCAGTGTATTAGCAAGTAGATGATGTAGGCTATATGTATCACAGACGTTATGATGTATATGTATCACAGACGTTATACATTCATAAAAACTTTTCTTTTGGTCAACATAGGGGTAGATCCTCTTCTATACTAGGCCGTATAAAATTAATGTTTTGGTTCTCGTCCCCTCCCTCCTCAATTTCTGGGATTTGTCAGATTTTTTAATTTTTTTTATAGATTTTTCAATTATTTTAGACTTTGGAATGATTTATGAATTTTCATACATATAAATAAGTTTATTAGAGAACAAGGATCACTTCCAAGTCTTTTTTGTGGTACTCTAGGGGTTTATCCTCAGAATCTCACATTTGAAAAAAAAAAAAAAAGTGCCTCATCGTTTCCTCAAGCACTGTTGGAAAAGACCAAAAACTACCGACAATGCTGATTTTACATTGAAAAAAAAAAGAAAACAAAAAAACACCTCCCTCCCTCATCAATTCATGAAAATCCTCTGGACGAGAACCAAAATATTAATTTTATATGGCCCTATCCATCATATACCCCCCTGCATAACGAAATTCAACAATATTCAATATCCAAAGCAATATCATCACTACAATATGCCCCAAAATTGAACTCCCCCACCCCACATAATCGCAAATTGACACGACAGCTTCATTCCAATTCAATTTATTTCATCCAAAACGGTCCTGTGATACACCTTCCCCAATCAAACACATTTCTCTTGCATTTGATCATCTTCTACTCTTCCCTAGAAAAAATCATTATGATACCAAATCCCCGGGACCAAATCTAAACACCATGCCATGGAATTCACCATATCACGTCCAAGCTCACATAATTTGGGCGCCCCATTCCTTTTTATTTAATAGAGCCTATAAGTAGTTTGATGTTTCTTTTAAGAAACATTAAAATGAGCCTAAATGAGCTCATACCTACTAGGTAAATATTTCAATTGTGTGGCAGTTTCGACTCATTTTGCGTGGTCGCATCGCATTATTCCATGTACAAAAAAATAAATGGGAAACTAGTTGTTGCATTATTTTTAAGCCACCCTTTGTTCAAAGTGGCTGGCCAGAAATAATGAAATACTCAAATGTGTTTAAATGAGTCGTTCATGATCGATTGCTACTGATTGGGGAAAAGTCATATATTTAATTCCTTATTTACACAATTTATAAAATCTCTGGTGTTAGGCATGATAAAAATCAAAAATTAACATAAACATTATTTCAATTTAATTGTAATTACTCTATAATTTTGTGGTTCATATTATGTTTCCTTTTTCAATTCGTCCAAAGAATTTCCCGGGAGAATTTCATCTTGATTTTTTGTATTATGTGTTTGCAACTGCCACCCTATTGCAATTTTTTGTATTTATGTGTTTGCAACTGCCACCCTATTGCACACACGTATCGCGGGGTAATGGGGTGGAGACTGGCAATCGCATAAATATAAGGGCGTATTACACTAAATCACTGCGCGAACCGGGTGCGCGAAAGGTGCAATGGTGATGAGTTCCGGTTAAAAGTATTATGCTATTGGAGACGACGTGATGTCTAGGGACCATGTTCTTCGTAAGGTTGACATGTTCTGATTTAAATCGAAGATGCTAGCCTATTAATGACTAAAATAGATATTAATGATTAAAATAGATATGAAATTAATTATACAAATATTTTATCGCTTTCACAAGAAAAGTAGGCCCTGATCAACGGAACAAGTTTAAATGCTAGTTTTGGCGTTGAAATAGCGGCGTCGCTTTTCAACATTTTTAAATAAAAACTGAGCATGTAAAGTTCCCCAAAATTGAAGCTTAAGTAAAATTTCTGTCCTTAATTAATATGGGGATGACGTAAAATAGTGAAAACATAATTATTGTCACGCCTGGTAGAAAACGCCGTTTAAAAAAGTTGATTTTTACGTGCTTTTCAAAGTTATTTGGTGGTTTACGCCCATAATATAATAGGACCGCCCACCACCAGCGCCCTCTGTCCGTACCACAGTGTTGTCGTAATCCAGAAACATGGGTCGCACACTAAACCGGGACACTAAACCTATGCTTTGCATAGAAAAATAGGCTTAAATGCGGATTTAAAGGTTAGTGTTCACTGATCATATTGTCCCCTTTTAATTTCGAACCAAACAAATGAGGTAAAATGAAGAAAATTGCTATTTCATTCCAGCGCCTATACTATGCGTGCTGAGATCTTGGTTCGGTCCGGTCTCTGGATAATTACCCCCCCCTCCGTCCCCTTCTAAATGCTTAGCGCCAAAACCCAATTCCTCTTTCGGCCGTGTAAAATTAATATTTTGGTTCTCGTCCCCTCCCTCCTCAATTTCTGGGATTTGTCAGATTTTTTGTTTAGATTTTTCAATTTTTTTAGACTTTGGAATGATTTATGAAATCTTCATAGGCCCCTACATATAAATAAGTTTATTAGAGAACAAGCATCACTTCCGAGTCTTCTTGTAGTACTCTAGGGGGTTTATCCCTCAGAATCTCACATTTGACAAAAATGGACCTCGTCGTTTCCTCGAGCACTGTTGGAGAAGACCGAAAACTACTAACAATGCTAATTTTACATTGAAAAAAAAACACCTCCCTTCCTCATCAATTTATGAAAGTCCTCTGGACGAGAACCAAAACATTAATTTTATACGGCCTTATGCATAAATTACACCTATAATATTGAACCACAGAACAGGACGCTAAAATTCTGTACCGTAAGGCGTAACTTTGGGAGTTTTTAAACCATGCCTCCCAACAAAACCAATTATATTTTGAACTATCTCTTTTTTATGACATTAGGGTTCCCTTCTATACCTTGAAGTTGAAAAAAAAAATCTTTTTATCATTTTTTAAGGGTGCCCTAGGGGTTAAAAATAATGATTTCTTCCAAAGATATATTCCTTAACAAATTGACACCAAATACTGACTAAAAACAATATTACTGTTTGGAAATATGGCCATTTGAAAAAGAATATTCAGATCGACCAAAGTTACCCCGCTGACCGAAGTAACCCAATTTTACGGTAACCGCTCCCACACTGAGACTGCTGTTCGGATTTGTTTTAAATATTCCTTCCAAATAATTATTCAACTGAACGCAGGTGGTGGCCGCATTGCATTCTCTAAATTCAGTAAATTTTTATCGTCAACCGTGTAATTGAATGGGATTATTTTGAAATTTTAAAACGCTTGAAATATCACAAACAAATAGGCCTATGTTGATAAATAATATAAATACAAGCTAAAACCGTTGGGGTTCGATAATGAACCCCACAAAACTAACCGACTATATTGGAAAATGCCATACGGCCGGGCGGTTTCCACACCACTCCACGCCATACATAAATTCTGCCAGTCACATTTCCCCAATATGAAATTTTTTTAAAGTAAAATTTTAATTTTAATTTTACTTCATTAAAGTTTGGCGGAGGCGAGGTTCGAACTCACGGCGGCGGACTGCTTTGGACACACTATGAACCCAGCGCCTTAGACCAATCGGCCACTTGTCTTGTTGGAATTCATTTGAAACTTATTTGAAGATATAATCGCAACTTCAACATAGGCCTACCACGTGACAAGCAAAGGCAGAAAACGTACCATATTTTGGAATTTTATTTGCCTAAAAACATTTATGTGTATTATTAGCGCTCAATTATTGTTAACTGCGTGTTTTATACAAAAAAAATCCAACAATAAACATGATAACTGGGCGTCTATATGGACAATACATTATATCGATTTTGACACGTGCTTGTGTCTCAGTACATTTCCATGGTCAGTAAAATACTATAGAGGAAAACCTACCATTTTCTTGTATACACGTTCGATGTTTTGATCAAGTATGTGAATATTCGACATTAGACCCAAAATGTTTTTTCAGGAAATAAAAGATTAGATTACCATAAAAACGAAACAGTAATCTTTGGTTGGGTCTAATGTAATATTCACATAGGATTTTCAACGTTTTTTCTATCCTTATTCTTGCTCAATTAAAAAATATTTTGGCGTAGGCCTATATAAAATTGAAATAAAATTCTCTGCTTCTTAAACGACATCAAATGTGCCACAATTGGGTATCACGAATCGTTATATGTGATGCGATCAAGCAAAATCAGTCGGAACTCGGAAATATTAAATTGTCAGTTTCTTACAAAATAGTAAAAAGCATTTACAAAGCTGCATTTTGCAGAAAACTCCATTGAATTTGAACAACCAGTTCCAAAGATATGAGCAATTATAGAGTTTCCAAAACAATAGGAAAGAAAAGGAAATATTACCTTTGTTTGGCTATATCTCAAAATCAATATTTGCGAGTTCCGACTGATTTTGCTTGATCGCATCACATATATTTGCATATATGATGTGCAGTTAATATTCATATTTTCTTTTATACAGAGGATGCTTCAATTTTGACAGGAAAAATATTTTCTTGAAAACCCTCTCACTCGGTTATTTTAAAAAGGTAACCACGCTTCCCTAGAATGTGCAATAAATTAGCATTAAAATTTTTCTTATTCTAACAGCAAGCGTTTCTAGAATGTATTATGGCGAAATGTGGTGTAGGCGGTTTCACAAGTTGCCGGCTCGATCATGTCATCCGCCGCCTGACTGAACGCGTGATTCTAATGTAAATTATGATAGTACCCAGTTTAAATTCAAATGGTAGCTCTAAGCTGAGCCGCGCACCGACATCACCTGGTAAATAATTACCGCCGGTACATTGCACAGCAGGGAAACTAAAATCAATACCCGGGATCGATATACACGTGTATGTGCTATGCACGATATGATATGACGATAAATCTTTAGATGCCGGGGTAGAAAATCATGAAAATGATGAATATCTCCCGTAATTTTTGCTTTCTAAAGGAGCCGATTTTAAGGCTTGCACTTGAATAGGCCTAGGCCTATGTGTTGAAAGAACATGGTAGTCTAGTCGTTAGCTTGCGTATTGACCAGGCCCGTATGCAGGATTTCATTTTGGGGGGTGCTGATTTTGAAAAAGTGGACTTTTTTTCAAAAGGGGTGGACAATTTTGTGAAAAGTGGACAAAATTTTGACCTTTTTTGTCCAAAAAAGCGTAAAAACCGGATTCTGACATTTTGGGACTTTTTGTATACTTTTCCGAACCCACCCCCTTGCGTACGGGCCTGGTATTGACAAACAGTACAACCGTGCGTTTTGAAATCAAAACCTGACAAAAATTCAGCTGCCCTCATTCGTAAACAATCGGGGTAACGAAACATATCACGTTACAAGCGCAATATGTGGCCCGGAGGGGGGGGGGGGCACATCAACAAAATTTGGTGGGTATGGCCCCCCCCCCCCTCCCCCCGGAATTTTGAGGCTGTGAACAAGTAAAATGGGGACTTTTGGAGCTGCGAACAGTCCAAATCAAGGGTCTTTCTTGGCTTTCTGGTTGAAAATCGCCTGAAAACCCTTTCAGAGCTGAAATCAACAAAAATCAAGGGTCTTTCGGAGTTCTGTTTGGTCATAGGGGTATTTCCGGGGGAGCATACCACAAATTGTCATTTGTGTTGAGTGCCACCTCCCCCACGGGTCTCAATAGCCTTAATCGGATGTCCCTCGGCCCATTATGCGTCTCAAAACTAGTATTAAACAGGTCGGAACAAAATGCGTGGCTATTGAAGAACAAGTGGATTCGAATTACCATCATGCATGGCGAATTCTGCCATGTGGGAGTGTGACGCGCTACCCTGGACGTGTAATACATGTAGGCCTACGTACACTCCTAAAAATGACTTACAATTCCAACATAATCAATAATTATTAATTTGAATTTCTCAAAAAGAAGATGGGAATATTTTGTCAATGTGTTTTGATTTAGTACCACGAGTACGAACATAATCAGCACACTCAAATGCGATAAAGCCTAATTAGCATAATTAGGCAGATATCCATAAAACTAATAATGAGATTTGAATAAAATAATGGTACTATTACTTTTGTATTTTATTAAGAACTATCATACATTTGTGGGAACCATAATTATGCTCAAATGTGATGGGTATTTTAGCATTTTTATTATCATCAAACCATGATAAGTGGTATAGGCTTGATAATATCACAAATAATCACCGTTTGCAAGTTAGAAAACTATGGAGTGCAATATCTGGGAGCAAATGCGTTTTTTTTTTTTTGTGATTTTGTCGAGTTTGACAAAAACTTAAATTTACATGTTATTTTTTTAGAATTATCAGATTATTATTTGAAATAAAAGTAGGCCTATACCAATCTATTGTTATGAATGCGTAAAAAAATGTCCTTAAGGTAACTGAAACCAAAGGGTTTTGAAGTTATACGACTTTTGAAAAGGTTTGCATAAAATACACGATTTTGGCAGTTTTGCAATTCGAGCTGAAAATATGATTCTTTTCAGTGCCCACAAATTGTATCACCACAAAATAAATTGTCGATCTAGTCATTGATGAAGTCATCTAAGGCAGATAACACTTATTGATGAAGTCATCTTAGGTAGATAGCACTCATTGATGAAGTCATCTTAGGTAGATAACACTCATTGATGAAGTCATCTTAGGTAGATAACACTCATTGATGAAGTCATCTTAGGTAGATAACACTCATTGATGAAGTCATCTTAGGCAGATAACACTCATTGATGAAGTCATCTTAGGTAGATAGCACACATTGATGAAGTCATATTAGGTAGATAGCACTCATCAACGAAGTCATCTTAGGTAGATAGCACTCATTGATGAAGTCATCTTAGGTAGATAGCACTCATTGATGAAGTCATCTTAGGTAGATAACACTCATTGATGAAGTCATCTTAGGTAGATAACACTCATTGATGAAGTCATCTTAGGCAGATAACACTCATTGATGAAGTCATCTTAGGTAGATAGCACACATTGATGAAGTCATATTAGGTAGATAGCACTCATCAACGAAGTCATCTTAGGTAGATAGCACTCATTGATGAAGTCATCTTAGGTAGATAGCACTCATTGATGAAGTCATCTTAGGTAGATAACACTCATTGATGAAGTCATCTTAGGTAGATAGCACTCATTGATGAAGTCATCTTAGGTAGATAACACTCATTGATGAAGTCATCTTAGGTAGATAACACTCATTGATGAAGTCATCTTAGGTAGATAACACTCATTGATGAAGTCATCTTAGGCAGATAACACTCATTGATGAAGTCATCTTAGGTAGATAGCACACATTGATGAAGTCATATTAGGTAGATAGCACTCATCAACGAAGTCATCTTAGGTAGATAGCACTCATTGATGAAGTCATCTTAGGTAGATAACACTCATTGATGAAGTCATCTTAGGTAGATAACACTCATTGATGAAGCCATCTTAGGTAGATAGCACTCATTGATGAAGTCATATTAGGTAGATAACACTCATTGATGAAGTCATCTTAGGTAGATAGCACTCATTGATGAAGTCATCTTAGGAAGATGGCACTCATCAATGAAGTCATCTTAGGTAGATGGCACTCATTGGTGAAGTCATCTTAGGTAGATGGCACTCATTGATGAAGTCATCTTAGGTAGATAGCACTCATTGATGAAGTCATCTTAGGAAGATGGCACTCATCAATGAAGTCATCTTAGGTAGATGGCACTCATTGGTGAAGTCATCTTAGGTAGATGGCACTCATTGATGAAGTCATCTTAGGTAGATGGCACTCATCAATGAAGTCATCTTAGGTAGATAACACTCATTGATGAAGTCATCTTAGGTAGATACCACTCACTGATGAAGTCATCTTAGGTAGATAACACTCATTGATGAAATCATCTTAGGTAGATAACACTCATTGATGAAGTCATCTTAGGTAGATACCACTCATTGATGAAGTCATCTTAGGTAGATAACACTCATTGATGAAGTCATCTTAGGTAGATAACACTCATTGATGAAATCATCTTAGGTAGATAGTACTCATTGATAAGTCATCTTAGGTAGATAGCACCCGTTGATGAAGTAATCTTAGGTAGATAGCACTCATAGATGCAGTCATCTTCTAAGGTAGATAGCACTCATTGATGAAGTCATCTTAGGTAGATAGCAGAATCATATAATTCATTGATGAAGTCATCTTATGTAGATAGCACTCATTGATGAAGTTATCTTAGGTAGATAGCACTCATTGATGAAGTCATCTTAGGTTGATGAAGTCATCTTAGGTAGATAGCACTCATCAATGAAGTCATCTTAGGTAGATGGCACTCATTGATGAAGTCATCTTAGGTAGATAGCACTCATTGATGAAGTCATCTTAGGAAGATGGCACTCATCAATGAAGTCATCTTAGGTAGATGGCACTCATCAATGAAGTCATCTTAGGTAGATGGCACTCATTGGTGAAGTCATCTTAGGTAGATGGCACTCATTGATGAAGTCATCTTAGGTAGATAGCACTCATTGATGAAGTCATCTTAGGAAGATGGCACTCATCAATGAAGTCATCTTAGGTAGATGGCACTCATTGATGAAGTCATCTTAGGTAAATGGCACTCATCAATGAAGTCATCTTAGGTAGATAACACTCATTGATGAAGTCATCTTAGGTAGATACCACTCACTGATGAAGTCATCTTAGGTAGATAACACTCATTGATGAAATCATCTTAGGTAGATAACACTCATTGATGAAGTCATCTTAGGTAGATACCACTCATTGATGAAGTCATCTTAGGAAGATGGCACTCATCAATGAAGTCATCTTAGGTAGATGGCACTCATTGGTGAAGTCATCTTAGGTAGATAACACTCATTGATGAAATCATCTTAGGTAGATAGTACTCATTGATAAGTCATCTTAGGTAGATAGCACCCGTTGATGAAGTAATCTTAGGTAGATAGCAGAATCATATAATTCATTGATGAAGTCATCTTATGTAGATAGCACTCATTGATGAAGTTATCTTAGGTAGATAACACTCATTGATGAAGTCATCTTATGTAGATAGCACTCATTGATGAAGTCATCTTAGGTAGATAACACTTATTGATGAAGTCATCTTATGTAGATAGCACTCATTGATGAAGTCATCTTAGGTAGATAACACTTATTGATGAAGTTGAAATGCCCTCTCATCACTGTTCCTTCACATTTGGCTGTGATTTCTTTTGGATCCAGATATACTCCCTTTTTTAACTGGATACCCATCAAATGCAGAACACACCAGAAAAGAAAACCACCTCAGAACTGGGACAATCCTATAATTCTAGCTACCATAGCTATGGACGACACAACAAATACTGACGAGGTGATACCTTCAAACAAAAGGATTGATTGGCATTTACCATTGAGGCAACAGATTGGATTGTTGAACTGAACTATATGGAAAAGAAGTGAGTTTTTCCTTTGTTAAAAAGTCCCTAGATCTTATTGGCCATCAATTACAGGCTCCAGTTTTGATATGAGAAGCAAAAACATGTATAACCAATGCCCAAAAGCATGTAAGTACATACTTCAGGTGGCGGTCCCCACTTTTTCATTATGAATGTGTTCACACCATCTAAACAAAACATATTGGGGGTTAAATTTGACTGGGGTAATGCCAAGCTTTCTTCTGATACAAAGATTTCAGTTTTGATAAGGACAAATGGTGGGATAAGGCTATTATCTGGTCGCACACCTTCAACGTTACTATAGTTTGATCAGTTGGTAATCGGCGGAATTGTTAAGCTTTTACCACTACTCTGAAAAGTAAATCCAGGTTAAGAGTGATATAGTTGGCCTATCTGGTCAATTATGTGCATGTTAAATAGAGTAGACTATAGGCATTTGAATTAATAATTTGTGATACTTCTGGTGAGATGCCCCAAGACAACTCTCGAAATAAAAATATTGATATTAATCTGTGATGTTATAAGGCCCGGCGATTACGAGCTGATCAATTTATAGTACTGCATTCATAAGTTCAGCACATAAAATAACAGTAATTTACCATTTTGTGCAATGAAATGGAGATCTTTAGGAGCAACTTGCCTTAATCAAGAAAAACAATACAATGAAAAACAATGACACAAATTCTCATTCCAATTATTTATTTATCAATTTTAAATACCACATTAATTGATTGATAAAAAAAACCCTTTTTCATAATGAACAAATTACTGTTACCATGGAAACATAAAGAGAATCAAAACAAACCAACAAACCCGAGCTTATACCTTTATAACCATCAACCTGCACATTACGTATAAAACTTAACAATATATCACACAAAATATTACCCAGCATCCAATGCAGGTTAATTGGGCTGTTCCAGTTGAAATCCATACACCACCTATGTTAGACATGATCTTAATTTTCCACACAGGGAGTGTGAATTTCAAATGGGGTTACCTGAATGGGTGACTCGCTTGAAATCTACACCCCTGTGTAAGAGATTAAGGCATGTCTAACATAGGTGTGTATAGATGTAGTGGTGTATAGCATGAATGAGTATACTGTAAAAGTGGTTATTTTCGTGTGCATATATTTTTGTGTTTTGCCGATTTTTAGCCATTTCACCTGTTTTAAAATTTGCGATTTTGAGTTTTCTTACATAGACCTATACGTAAAAAAGACATATTTGCATGTTTTTATTTTCGCGATGTAGCTGCATTGAGCGTGAAAAGCGCAAAAATTTATGTACGGCGAAAATTTTCACTTTTACAGTATCACAACCTCTCAAATAACACCTTACATATGTTGCATTCAAGTTGCAAACTGTTGCAAACTCAGACCTGTGTTGCACTACCATAACTTGATGATGATATCTCACAAATGCTTGATAGCTCTTGATTTGGTTACCTTACTGTAAACATTTGATATTTACTGTTTTAGATCAGGTTTTATCTTTTTTGATAACAAAAATTCTTTGATCACTTGGATATTCCAATTCATTTGATCACAATCGTTGGGCAGGAAAAACCTCCATTGGCCACTGAACATGTTTAAAGCAAAACCTCCTATGTAAACTCTTGGCAGTTTTGTGTTAAACATGTTCAAGGGCCACAAGTACATTTAGGTTTTTCTGCCCAGCAATGAATTATGATCAACCCCATGGGCACTACTGCCTTTCTTTCAGAGGCCCTGATTGGTTAATTACATGACATAATCATCTGAATACCCAATCAAAGCAGAACTTTTAGATCTTTCAGCAATTTAAAATTTAATCCCCTCCAGCCCTGCTGAGAAATTCTTACCATATTACTGATATTGCCGTCTTTGTAACCAATCACAAATAGTTCTTACGAGGTTGATACTGTGGCTAGTAGCGCCCATGTGTGTAGAAATAAATCATTTATTATTGTTTTATTATGTTAAAAAAATAACAGATATACAAATAACTTCACATTACATTCATTTATAACATCAATTCTTAGTAATCAAAGAGCACCAAGCAAATTATTGAGGCTCAGCGGCACAAAGACGTATATCCATTAGCAGCTGTGTTTGATTACTTGTATTATGCACAAGTTCTCTTAATGCATAGTGCCTTCCCAATATGAGGCTATGTGTATGCATGTCCCATACAAGGATTTGTGTGTGCATGCACTTCACAGGCAAATGGGGATACATCTTTCTGTCGTTTAGCCAACAAAATTATTAGAAGCAATAAAAATAAAACAAAAGTATTAGCACTTATCACAATTATGCACAGAGATGTTAACTTTCAATTTTTTTTCAATAGAAGGCCGATTCCGCAATGCCGAATTGGTTATTTATAGTATTCTCTACCGAATATTTGATAGCAAATACTTTTCAACCCCCTGAGCACTACCTGATGATCTAACATTGCCTCCGATTGGTCAGTTACATGATATCTTCCATTTTAATCACCAATCAGAATGGAGCTTTGCAAATAATTCACCTCAATTTTTTTGCATGGTGAAATCATTCTAATAATGTTACTGGTCGGTCCAATTGATGATGTAAACCTCTTTTGACCAATAGGCAGGTAGTTCTCATGGGGTTAAGTCAAAAACATTCTTTAGAAGATGAAATAACTTAAAACGGATAGAATAACAAATATTTGTTGAATGTATACAACACCAAATAATTAAAAAAGTCTACACTGGACCTAAGTCTATGTGACGGAGATGGAAATCTGAAATTCCATTGCTCCAACTAAAAACATTTTTGTTTCATGACTAAATGTTATGAAACCTAACTGCTGCAAATGTGACCAAAACATTACTTTTTATGCACAGTTAAGTTGACATGTAACAATATGGATTCCTAATATACGAAGTATGTCCACTATTGGTGTCCAATAAATATATACCCACATGCATTTGGTCCAAGAAAATGGAGTTTTTATGTTGAAACCACAGAGGAGAAAGAAAACAGAGAGCGTACCACCAGTCAAAGTCTCCGCATTACCCGATAATGAGGGCCGATTGTTCCATGAAATGCGACAGGCGCGACTGCTATGCAATTACCGCATATTTTCATGGTCTATCGCGTAATCGTGAAAGCACCCAATGCTCTATCGCGTATCGGTGAAGGCACGCAGCGCTGACGTGATTGTTAGACACGGCACGATCGAACATTCGGCCCTCATGAATAGGCGAGAACTTACATCATACAATACACGGGGACTTTGACTGGTGGTACGCTCTCTGCTTTCTTTCTCCTCTGTGGTTGAAACATTTTTTTCTGCAAGGCTCTGTGTTTTTAAATTTAACTGCTCAGTGCCAGAAGTGGATAAGTGCAATAGCTGCCCTGAGAACATTTGGCAATTTACACACACAGTATCTTGTACTCATCTACACATGGCAGCTATTGCACTTACCCACTTCTCGCACAGAGCAGTCAATATTTTCTTACCCACTACATAAAATCCACTTTGGTCCATCAGATTTTTCACTAAATTTATATTTTTGTCATGATTAACATTGATATTTGGTCCAAAGTGGTGAGAGCCTGAGAAATCTGAATTACATTACAGTATTTTTTCTGGTCCTATGACTTCAAAATTTCTATCTTGTAAACTTGATCATACATTGTTCCCTACATTACTACTCTACGTAGTAAAATAGTTCAATTCTATGCAACATACTATGATCTGTACTCCAATCATGTTCATAAAGCTTCATAAACATCAGAACTTCAAAATCATGTACCTCATTGAGGACATTACAGTTTTGTTGATTTTTGATGCATATACACAGGGGTGGCACCATGGATAAATTGTTACTCTGTGAGTCTAGGGGGCAGAGCCTGTTGGTGGAGATCCAACCTTGTGGACATTTTATATATATGAAATTACATTTCTTTCTTCGAGCCTTCTAGAAAGCTACTTTTTATCAATGAAAATGAACAGATTTTAAAAGGTAATAGACTAAATAGTAACTATCCACTTGTCCTCTGTAGCACCACCACTGCCTATGCTGTAATATTAACAACCCTGTTTAATTGGTTAAAGAAGAAGCCCCACCAGAGCAGTTCATCTGGGGTGAACCAAACCTGCATGGTTATCAAATTAATCAGTGACAAGGTTATCTCTAAATTTGACAGGAGCTACTTGATGTTTTAATGTTATTGTATCAATTAGCACCTGTCAATTTCAGATATAACCATGTCAATGATTAATTTGATAACCAGGCTGGTTTGGTTCACCCCAGAACTGTTCTGGCAGGGCTTCTTCTTTAACTGAAGAGCAGTTGTGTAAAAATAATGAAACAAATTGCTTAAAATTCTTAAACCTGTTTAAATATTATAAGCAACTGGTTGTTCAGTTCACCTGTCAAACAGAGTAAACTTTTAAACTGCATCTTAACAGTGTACAACCCTCGAAAATGACTGGAGCTCTATCTACATGTACCACTCTATTCAACATAATATAATAGTTATAACTACACCTCTTACATATTTACAAGCTAATGGTGCCAATTCGCATACGAGACAAAAATAGATTCAGCTACCACCGACTGACTAATATTTTCTTTTCTGTTATTTCCTACAGCCTCACTCCCAGCATCAAAGTTTGCCACCCTAATTAAATTGCATGTCAGACCCTTATTGAACATGTAATATTTTCACTGTGGTGCTGCTATTTTCTAAAGTCAGATTCACAAACACAGAGATTCATACAAAAAACACTATACCTGATTGGTAAAGCTAAATTTTTGATTCTGATTGGGAGCAGCGTGGCACACTGGTTAAGGTCTTTGCCTTTGGTGCAAGAGGTCCCGGGTTCGATTCCCCGCAGGACCAAAAAAAAAATCTCCGCTCTCCCGTGGTTCATCTGGTAATGGCGGGGCAGATGATCCATGATAAAAGACCTCATTTACAGGCGGTTCCAATCAGGGTAACGCCCCGATTGTCGGCTACACTTGCCTGTCCTGTAAAAATACCCCGACCAGCTATCTACGGCGACCCACTTCGTTCACCAGGTCACTTGTATCTGGCCAAAGTTTCGTCAGCGTTATCTACTAGATTTCAGCTGTTAATGCCTAGATATGCCCAACATAAAAAAACAAATTGGCACCATTAGCTCATAAATACATAAGAGGTGTAAGGGATGAAATCAGAACTCGACCGGCAGTTGACCAGCAGTTACCGGCAGTTGAACCGCTTTCCATTGTTTAGAACAATAGAATCCGGCTCCAACTGGACGGAACTGCCCAGAACCGGCGGTTGAGTTTTGATTTCATCCCTAACAAAACAAATACTACATAGTTTATTGGGGAAATAGGTCAAGCAAATACTACATAGTTTATTGGGGAAATAGGTCAAGCTACTTTCCCCTCGGTATTGGCTACAGGCCTATCGCCCTTCACCCTCTGAGTTTGGGGTGATAGGCCTGTAGCTAGTAACCATGTAGTATTTGTATATTATTAGTCCATCATTGCATCACAAATATTGTATTTAATTATTATTATTATTATATATCCCATTGTATTTAGTAGAAAAATAATTTAGAATATGTACAGAGCAATATTGTTTGAAATAATTATAATTCATCATAATTCATTCCTAGCTAGCGAAGAAAATAAAAACACTTATCACATCTTTAAAACAAGTAAACAAATCAATTTATACAGTAGATATAAAGAGGAATTATTCAGGTGGGTTTGCATAGGTAAAAATAAAAACTTATAGAACAGTAGTATAAAATAAGGACACAGATAAACAAAATGTGCGATAATCACGTTTGGCACAAATAATTAAAAGATGGCCTTGAGGGCTTGAGCACTGTTGCTGGGCATCATATACACCCAGATTCACAACAAATATATAACATACGAGAATGGTCCGGGGGAAGGCTTGCTAAAGTTTTACTGATTATGTACTGCAGTGCATCAGTAGTATTTCCCTTTATTAAAGAAGCCCCGCTAGAGCAGTTCTTCTGGGGTGAACCAAACCTGCTTGGTTATCAAATTAATCAATGACAAGGTTATCTCTGAATTTGATAGGTGCTTATTGATGCAATAACATTAAAACATCAATTAGCACCTGTCAAATTCTGAGATAACCTTGTCATTGATTAATTTGATAACCGGGCAGGTTTGGTTCACTCCAGAAGAACTGCTCTGCAGGGCTTCCTCTTTAACACCACCCACGCTTTGTTTCACATCCAGTTTGGTAATTACGATAGTGTTTTACATGGCTGCTCTGCAAGTATGTCAACATACAGCTCTTGTATGTAAGTGTATACATTCTGTGGGATCACACACCTACATCACTGCAAAACTACAGGTAAAACAAAGTATACTGTACTTTGTCATAATGTCCTATTGTTCCAACATAAATGATTGTGGTTCCACAGCACCATTCTGTATTATTCAACATGCACACACTACCAAGTATTTACTCAACATACAGGGTATAGGCCTAGTCATTTGGAATGTTTTCAAACATGAACTATTACAGATTGGTTAGCTTTTCATGTCTATACGCTATTAGAAGTAAAGGTTCTTAATTCTGTCCCCTGTTTGGAGCCATCAACACAGTTCTGTAAGAACCAGAAAGGTTCTGCAAGACCAAAAATGGTTCAGCAAAGAGTATAAGAACCTTTTTTTAAGAACCTAGAAGGGTTCTTCTTTTTTTCTTGAAGGTTCCATAAAATGGACAAAAAAGGTTAAGGCCTTTTAGAATCATTATTCTGAAAGTGTATGTGGCATTAGTAGCAGAACCTACAGTACAAAAGGTTCTAGGGTGAATGTGAGAATGTTCAATAAAAGTACAATTAGATACTTGCAAACGCACAAGACACTGTTAGATGTGGATGGGAATGTACTAATTTACATCTTTACTAAGGCAATACAGTTTTTCCTGCATAAACACATTCTCGCTAATAATTCAAAACATACACCATATTCAATAAGATCTAAAAAGTTTAGGACAAATTAGCCATCTTTCATAAAGTAAATAAAGTGAAACTGAGTGCAAATGTTAAAAAACAAAAACAAATTAAAAAAAAAACACTTCATCTCATGAACAATTTGTTGTTCTCTAAACAGCTAAAATAGCTCACCTTGGGTAGCCTTTTGTCTGCAATTCGCAATATTTTCCCTGTATGTCTGTAGACAAAATATTTATTTGAAACTTGACACAATGATCTCAAACCAAAAGTTTTGAATATAGGAATATTATAAGACTTGTATGTTGAGAACATTGTTCAATCTTTGAATTATAAAATAATTTCATTTTGTGAATATAATATTTGTAACAAACCACAGGTCAGGTTACTTACAGAAGTTCCACAAAAGTCTTGATACTTTTCAAAATTATGGACATGTCTTGAATTTCAAAACTACAGTGGAATCTTGTAAAAAAATGCTTTGAGCTTGACAGACTCAACTCCCTCATAAGGGACCGTTCACAAACACTTGTAAGGGGGGCCTGATGCAAAAGGGGGCCCTGAAATTTTGACCCTCCTAAGGGGGCCTGAAAAAATTACCACAAATTTTCCTGGAAATATTGAGTTTATATGCTTTTCTATGGGGTTGACCCATAATCTTCATGTCAAAAAGGGGGGCCCTGACATTTTTGAGGTCTGTAAAGGGGGGAACCGAAAAAGGTTTGCGATGAAATTTTTTTGCATCAGGCCCCCCTACAAGTGTTTGTGAATGGTCCCTAATCCCATGTTAAAGCTGAATTTACACCCTTTAACATCGCGGTAGTGATGTGTTGCTTTTGAAAGTGATGCACTGGGCTATTCCATTTAAAATCCACACTACCCCTGTGGTAGATTTTGGAAATATCTTCCACAGAGGGAGTATGGATTTCAAATGGAATTAACACATTTGCAGCCCAATTTAAATTTCATACACCCTCTGAGAAAGATTCAACTTGAATCTTCCTCAAACAGTTTCAAATAGTTGGTTAATATGCTAATTCTAAGTGAAATTCATACTCCCCCTGGCCCTGTGAAAGATATTTCTAAAATCTTCCACATGGGGAGTGTGTACTTTAAATGGATTGCTTATTCCGAGTAATCAAACATCACCTTTTTAAACTGACAGTCATCAATCAATTAGCTAAATGCTCTGAAAATGGGAGTACATGAAAAGCATGTACTTTTATTTCACAGGATTTAAAATTTGGAATCTTTAAGATTGAAATCTAAATCTTTTAAGATTAAAATTTAAATTCCAAATAGGATTAATCACTAACTACAATCCTTTGGGATTTACTTTAAATCCTGCGAAAATAAAGTGTGTGTGCCCAGCATATCGGCAAAAGCGATGGAGTATAAATTCGGCTTTAATGTGCAAAAAAAATCATAACATTTTTGCCCAAAAGGTTTATTACACATACTTAATAATAATATCATTATAATAGTTATTATGATTTCATTTAAATATCTATGTACAATAACAAAGCACACTTCAGGTCCCTAGTAACCGGTACCATCTTTCTTTAACACACACATATTATAGATCAAGTATTTTCAAACTTAGCTACATTTCCACTACTGACAGAAAACTAAAAGGTCACAATTTTCATCAGATGACCTAAAATTATATTAATGTAAGTGCAGCAAAGTTTGAACAAACCTATGTTTATTTAACACATATATTGACTTCCGAAATTTATAAATGAAGTATACCTAGCAACTTCAATAATGAGTAAATACAATGGCTCAAACAGACCAGGTTGAATTCAGTGTCATGATTAACACATAGTAGTTCTCTTTGACTTCCAGGGAACGTCTTTGTTCAAAAGCCACATTTAAAGTCTGTATTTGAACAAGGCTCGCTAAGCATGTTTTGCTACAATGTAATGAGGTATAGAACGACGCCATGCAGCTATAGGACATGAAGAACCACTATTGGGCCATTCTATTAAAAATTCACACTCCCCATGTGAAAGAATTTTGAAATATCTTCCATTAGGGGGAGTATGAATTTCAAATGGAATGAGCACATTAAGCAGCTCCATTTGAATTTCATACACCCTCTGAGAAAGATTCAACCTGAATCTTCCATTGTGGAAGGGTGAGTTTTAAATGGAGCTGCTGATGTGTTCGTTCCATTTGAAATTCATACTCCCCCTGTAAAAGATATTTCCAAAATCTTCCACATGGGTAGTATGGATTTTAAATGGAATAGGCCATTAAGGCTATTAGCTGTTCAGAAAGTGTTTTAAATAGCTGATATTAAAGCGACTAAAATAAGTGCCTACAAAATACAAAATATTTTTTATTTTGCCACATCCTTTAATTCCAATATTACATTTTGGTTAAGGGCTGGGGTATGAACGTTTGGACAGTATTTATTTTGGGACATTAGAGCACATCAGACATATCGAATTGCATTCTGAATACGAAGAATGTCATTCTGATATCAAATAATTTTGAATTTTGAAATTAGCAATTTAATACACATTTTATGGCAAATCATTAAAATTGATATTTTGATATTTAACAGTACTTGAAGTAAACTTTATAAATCTGATGATTTATACTTAAAGTGTATGTAGGTGGGTTGAAAAGCCGACGATCAATTGAAAATTTTGACCTTTCGTATTGAAGATATGGATTATTTTCCCCAAAACACACAAAAAAATTAGGTCTTTTGGGGAAAAAATCCATATCTTCAATATGAAAGGTCAAAATTTTCAATTGACCGTCGGCTTTTCCTCCCTGCTACATACACTTTAAGAATATATCATTAGATTTATATAATTTACTTTTGAGGACTGTTATATATCAAAATTCAAAAATATCAAATTTTATAATTTGTCATAAAATTTGTATTATATTGTGATTTTCAAAAATGAAAATTATTTGATATCAGAAAGACATGCTTCAGTATTCAGAATACAATTCGATAGGTCTGAGGTGCTCTCATGTGCCACAAAAAATACTATCGAAACGCAATAAACGCTCATTTTAGATCCCTTAATGCAATATCAGGGACTGTCTTTTAGAATTTGCATGAGAGCATTAAATAGCTCTTCTGGAGCCTTCAAAGAGAGCTGTTTAGAGCATTTACATTGGAATTTAAAGAGAGAATGGCCAACTAAGAAGAGCTAAAAATCACTCTCCTATATCAGATTTAAGGAGAGCAGTAGAGAATGATTGCTTTCACTCTCCACAAAAGGCAGTCCCTGCACTATTGTTAAAACATGGTTTTATTGTATGTAGCCTGAATTTTATTACATTTTATGATTTATGCTCTATTCCAAGCAAAGTTATGAATCTTTGGATACCAAAGATTGATCTTTCCAACTCCATAAGAAATATATTTGGAAAGTTTTATTATAGTTGGTAAAAATCTGACAATCAAAAATATGGATCTACCGTATCAAATATTACTGTCTTTGCGTCGGTGTTTTAGATATTAAGACACCGCAAGATTATTACTGTTACAATCAGTGGTGACACCAGGAATTTTTATTTTTTCATGTAATTTGGGGTTTGCCTTAAAACTGGGGGGATGGGGGAAAGAAAATATTTGAATATTTTCCCCCAGTGGTAATTAGAGACCAGTAGAAAGGGTATCAAAATAGCAACTGATTACTCAGAGGTTTGGAAAGGGTTGAAGAAATCCCATATAACAAGGTATCCAAATTGTTTCAAAAACTCTAGAAATTGTGCAAAAATCTAAATTCCTATTCTTTTTCCTGCAAAATTTTTGAAGAAGAAGATGAAACACATTTGTAGTTGCAGATATATTTCTTTGAGTATGTCAGATTTTGTCATGGTTTATATGCAGATTGGATGTGCTTCACATTGTAGTATATGTGTATTACACTAATAGCGTGCAGCAGTCCAATATGACCAAAACACAGATTTGAAAGTATAGAGAGCATATGGCATCCATATGCTATTTGTTACTTTTTCAACATATGTTTTGGGCAATATGCAATTTTTGTTGTTACAATGCTTTGAAATTGCTTTCCTGAAACCATGGCAGAGTTACACATACTTATCATCTTAAACCTGCCTGGTTATCAAATTAATCAGTGACAAGGTTATCTCTGAATTTGACAGGTGCTAATTGATAATAGGGTGAAGGTGGAACATCAAAGTTTTAAGACAAGCAATGCTACAAAATCAAAAGTGAATTCAGCCTCATACATGTTCAATTAAATTATGGTCAGCCTATAGAATGCCAAATAACGCAAGCAGCAGTGTTCCTCTATGGGTATCTAGTTGAAATCCATATACCCTGTATGGAAGACATTACCTTAATCTTCCAACACAGTGCGTGTGAATTTCAAATAGAGTTACCTGAATGGGTGACTCCATTTGAAATCTACACCCACTGTGTGGGATATTAAGGTCATGTCTTCCATAGGGGGTGTAAGGATTGCAACTGGAATAGCCCATCGGAGGGACCGCTGGCAAGGAGCATATAATTGAAAGGATAACTTATAATCCTCTTGTCCTATCACTAGGATCCGCAACATGCTCACCTATCAGGGCACAGTTCTTTAACCCCAATACATTTGCACATTCATTGAATGACCTTTGACAATTTGGTGTCATACTCTGCAACTTGAGATCAAATTGTGTACTATGATTGTTTAATTGAGGTTATTGAACTACGCCATTGGGATGAGGCCATTGTAGATAAAGCATAAAAAACCTTGACAAGAAATACACAAAATATCTTAACATTGTTATATGACAACAGTCAGCTTATCATACATCAAAGTAGATGCACTGCAACTAGTCACAGACAGATAAAACAAGAATTCCACATAAAACGAGACATCTAGAGATCTCCAATAGAGCACCAATGGATGGAATAGATGTAGACTATAACAGCTAGTTGCTACGGTAACTACGTCATTTCTATGGTAACGGGGTCATCTGTGGGGACATTTTCCGAGTGTAGGGTTGAGTAAACAGTGTAACGACTTGAATCTGGGGAAAACAAAGACAAATATGATAAGAAATTCATTAGTAATTGCATCGGTAAGAGTAATATGATATAGTGTTTGAACAGAATGTTACTTCAGTTTGTTCAAATAGACCAGAAGTGGGGAAGTGCAATAGCTGCCCTGAGGACATTTGTCAGTATATTGTACTTATCTCTACATGGTAGCTACACATGGCAGCTATTGCACTTACCCACTTTTGTACGGCAACGATGTGTGCATCGTGATGACATATTCTCGGTTAAATTTGCAAGTCTTTTGGGACATACTGAAAAGGTGAATCTATTGAAAATATTTTTTTTCTGTATTCCTTTCATAAGAAACTTTCATTCTAATTCGTCGGCTGTATTCCATAGTGGCGTATAGTGATTTTTAGTATTTTTTTTGAAAATTGGCACACATGTCTTTAATGATGTTCTCTTTCATTTTTTCTAAGTCTCATCAATCATAATTAGCTAATTAATTAGTAATTAATTAATTAAATGTGGTGTATAGTTACAAAGTGACATTTTTCGTATTCCATAGTGGCGTATCGACCATACGCCACTTTTTATACACATTTTATAATTATGAAATATCGGCAAAATGAAAAACATCGTATGTCATAGTGGCGTCTGGCGTGTCGGACCTATACGCCACTATGGAATACTGAACGACAAAAGTAACGCCATAGGGATTACACGGCGACCGAGGTGGCGTCACGGTTAACGTAAGGTTAGGGTATTGCGTTTTTGTTCGCTTTTCCATAGTGACGTATAGTTTTATTGTCAGTTTGCCAGCAATAGTATGTATTTATTTCTTTTGAAAAATATATAACAATAAAATCTATTTAGTTTACTACAGAAATTTCACATCATTTACAAAATATAATGAATGTCTGATTTACACAACTCGATTTTAAATTGGTATTTCTTCAAACCCGATTTTCTCGAAAAGTTGTTTATTCGCGGCGCCCCACTATACGCCACTATGGAATACGGACGACGAATTCATGTATGATGTTACAAATATAATAAAATACGCAGTAACCAAAGTTCTTGATATCTGATCCAGAAATTGCACTTACTTTGTGTACGTTTCAGCAACACTGTTGCCTTTGTCAACACTTGATGATGAGTGATTCCTACTGGCAACCGATGCTAGATGTATCTCCAGCGTAGGTCTTGGTGTTGCCAGAGACGACGGACAGTATCAACTCTCACACATTTTTGATGAGTTTCTAGAACTGGGTTCAAGAAAATCCCCAGATGGAAAATCAACTGGCAATACCAAGACCTACGCTGGAGATACATCTACCGTCGGGTTGCCAGTAGGAATCACTCATCATCAAGTGTTGACAAAGGTAACAGTGTTGCTGAAACATACACAAAGTAAGTGCAATTTCTGGATCAGATATCAAGAACTTTGGTTACTGAGTTTACTCTACCAATCCTGATGAAATTATTCAACCATAATAAAATACGGTTATCACTTTCAGTCAAGGGGTATAGCCATTCCAGTCAGCAAAAACTCTTCTAGGGAGGCAAATTTATTCAGGCTTTCCTGCCATCTTTCCCAAGTTTGAAATTCATGCCTATAGAATTCATTATTGTTATTTTCCAAAAATTAAAAAGTGTTTGTGCAGCAAAAAACTAAATGTTTGCACTTTTTGGACTTGGAACACAATCTGAATTCACATACTACACCCACTGAAGCATGCTTTCAATTCTTCAATATGTGAACTTGTGCCCGAAGACCGTGTTTAATTCTGCATTTTAAATGATAATGAAACTTGGGGAAAATAATGAGTAATGAAAAAGTTACCGTGTTTATTTTCTGAAAATATGTGACAGGAAAACCAGAATCAAGTGTGACAAGCCTTTAACAAAGTGTAAGTCTACAGCTCTTTAAAAGGGCATTTCGTGATCCACAGCATCATTTCCCCCACTTTTCTCAAAAAAAGTTGAGATTTTTATACCACTGGAAACCTCTCGCTACATGTACAAAAAATTTTACCTGGTAGGGTCTTGAGTTTCACTGTATGCTCCATTTGGTATCTGCACTACATTGATTCTCTTCTCATCTATGCCATAGCTTAGGGTTATCTGAAAATGACAAGGAAAATATACATTACTGCTTAAAAATAACTGCAATCTGGTGAGTTTGCATCAATGTAAAGATGTAGAGAAGGGATACAGCTTTACAGAAGTGCAGTGCCCTGACAGCCAACAGCTAGAATTACCGTCACACCCAGACCATGGCTACAAACCATTATTGCAAATATTCTGCTTGCTTTCAATACCAGTTTTGAATAGTTGGTCAGGTTTGATTGCTCTTACCAACTGTAAATGAAATTAAACTTGTTTATTCTAGTGAAACTGGTGCAGTACCTTAATCAACCTACACCTAGAATTACCATCACAGCCAGGATCAGACCCCTGAATTGAGTGTTGCTTACCTGCTTTGATAGTTGGTCAGGTTTGATAGTTCTTAGCGACTGCAGATGAGAATTAAACTTGTTTATTCTAGTCAATGGTTGTTTTAATAATGTTTCTGCAATAAAATAGAAATGGGAAAAAAATAATTAATTTACATTTTTGAACATGATGTGTGTGCAAATTTATTCAAGGACATGTGAAGTGGTAACCCCATGAACACTATCAGCCTTTCTTACAGCTTGTCCATGCTACTATTTCCATGATTTAAGTACACACCTTTTTGCGACATTACACACACTAAGCACTATATGCGACACCTAGATGTGTAACATCAATCAAATTCTATGGTATATAATTGTCGCTTGTACATTTGTACAAATGCACTGTGATCAGTCTAAAACATAAAACAATGTGTGGATGTTGATGCCTTCGACAATGAAAATCAATCAATCCTGTATATAATCACTTGGAGAATTTTTGTTAGCAACAGATGTTTAATTGTATATTTGATCATCCCACACAGTAAGTGAGGCACATATGTTGTAAATTTTGTTAATTGAGATTTTTGCATTTTCATAAAGAAGTAAGTTTGAATAACAAGGAGTGAAATCAAGATCGTACCAAGAAATCTAAGACCACGGGTGTGTGTGTGGGGGGGGTGCAGTGGCAGGAATAGTCCACAAACAGGCAGATTTTACATGTACCATTCAGAATTTTTTTTTTGTTGTTGAAAAATTAATACAACACATTCTTACATTTAATGTTATGCAGTGTTGACAAAATATTTTACATATTGTCTGCAACAAAAGGTTCATTATAACATTTCGACAACTTGTTTAAAATCACTTCAAATTGAAATGTAATTGAAGGTTGAAATCAGGCTGACAGTGGTGGTGCCACGAATTTTTTTCGGGGCATTGAGGGGCAAAGTGAATTTCATGGGGGGGAATCTACAAATGTTATGTAATCTTGGGTTTTACAGGGGACAACAGTTCCCCCCTAGATGAAAAATGTTGTTCTGCGTATTTTTTTACCTTAAATGTGACTTAATTACTCTAAGCTATATGCCTTTCAATGACAAAAGATAGTTTCCAAAGTAACAAATTTGAATATTTCATCCATAAGGATGGTTCCCGCCACCTTTTGTAACAGGATTATTACAGCGTGACAGACCTAAATGTGCCGCCCTGTGCTCATAATATGTGTCTTTCGAGGGAAATTTTAAGGTAAATTTTATCACTTTTGAAAAGCTCGCTTTTTTCATTCAAATTGGTGTAAATTGGTAAAGCTGCATCATGCTAAATGAGGTATCAAAATACGCAGAACAAAATTCTCCATCTATCAACCACTTTATTTGGTAATTTAAATTGAGTATCTTTGCTTTTGTTTTAAGTGTAAGGATTCTTATTGTACACAGTATAGCAACATTCATGGGCGTCAATCCGGGGGGGGGGGGCCCGGGGCCCCGCTTTGCGTCAAAATTACCCATATTTTGTTTGGTGGGACAGGGGCCCTACTTTTCGGCAAAATGACCCATTTTTTGTTCTTTTCAGCCATTTTTTAACATTTTTGGTCGGGTGCCCCCCCCCCCACATTTCTAGCCGTATTGGTGTTAATGACAACATTGCATAAGACAAAAGATATCTTTCAGATTGTTTCAAAATGTTGGAGCAGGTATGATAAATATTATGACAGATAACCTACGGGCATTACCCTTCCCTTCCATACAAACCCTTCCTTTATCAATATCCCTTATATCCTCAAATGAACTATAATGTCTTGTAAAACATGCTAAAATAACAAACAGCCTATTTCTGAATATCTCAAAATATGTTTTGTTGCGTCTGTCGTCTGCTAACTTGTTTTGTGTTTGACAAATTGACAAGCATTCAAATTAGACCCATGTATGGAAGTGAATGAAATAACAAACAGCCTATTTCTGAATATTTCAAAATGTGTTTTGTTGCACCGTTGTCTGCTTCTGTAAAAGTGGTAATTTTCGCACATGTAATTTTTCGCGCTTGGCCGATTTTGAACTACATTGCTTGTTTTTAATTTCGCAATTTTGAGTTTTCTTACATAAACCTATACATTAAAAGAATATATTCATGTGTTTTTATTTTCGCAGTAGCTGTGTTGTACGTGAAAAGCGTGAAAATTAATGAACCGCAAAAATTTCCACTTTTTTACAGTAGCTTGTTTTGTGTCTGACAAATTGACAAGCATTCAAATTAGATCCATGTATGATAGTGAGTTCCATTTAATGTTTATGTGAAATTTTCTGATGCAAAATGTGATATTTCAAATTGCTGCCTTGTGTATTTTTTTACAATATTGGGCTATTCCATTTGAAATCCATACACCCCCTGTGGAAGACATGACCTTAATTGCCCAGTCCCACCAAAGGAATGAAGATTCATATGGGGTTTATCCATTTAGGTAACCCCATTTGAAATCTACACCCCCTGTGTGGAAGATTAAGGACATGTCTTCCATAGGGGTGTATGGATTTAACTGGAATAGCCCATTGTTATTACTAGTGTTGGTTTATATTTCTTTTTGAATGAACATGGGGTTTTAAAGCAATAATGTGCAATTTGCTCACAGTGACACCCTCAATTTTTCTGGCATTTCTACTTTTTGCATGATTGTAATACCCAATGATGTGCAGATTCTGTGTATTGGTATGAAATTAAAAGAGGACATAGATCTGATAGTGAAGACTAAGAATATTTGGGAAAAATAAAATCACACATTGTTACTTAATACTCAATGCACCTTAAACTTACATACCAAAGCCTAATGAATGATTACAAATGCATCTCATCTTGTAAAATAACAAAAATGTATTCAGAGGTCACACAAGGCAGCCATCAGTTATATCACAGTTTGTGCCCCATTCAACACTTACCTATAATAAATCCTATGGATACGTCGTCAGGGAGACGAATCCTATTGCACATGCTTTTAAATGTTCCACCACTGTAATGACAAAAAAACATAAAACCAGCATAATGAAAGAACTTGTATTTAAGAAAAGAGCTTTGATAGATAAAAAGAAAATCTCATGGATATGTCTTCTGGGAGACAAATCCTATTGCACACGCCAAGGTGTTATGTAAGAACTCATATTCGACAGTAAACCTTAGAGCTTAGATAAAGGAGCTGTCCTATGCACACTTACATAAATGAATGCTGTCGACATATAATATATAACTTAATGGGATAGAATTGGATGGTAATATCATGTGGCTATTCCAATTAAAATCTACACTACCTCTGTGGAAGATTTAGCTAAAGTCTTATACAGAGGGAGAATGAATTTTGAATAGAATAGATAATTGTGTAACTTCCCTGGGTATGAAATACTCACTCCAGTTGTGGAAGATATAGGTAAAGCCATAATACAGGGGGAGTATGGGTATCAAAATGATTAACCCTGACCAATTACATATGAAAAACATACTCCCTCTGTGGAAGACATTTCCAGAATCTTACACAGGGGTAGTGTGGATTTTGAATGGAATAGCCTAATTTGTTGTTATAATAAAAGGCAGAAATGAAGAAACTAGTTTGTATCAGATGATCCTGTCAATCAAGTTTCCCATGGTATGTGCTTCCTCATCAATCACCATCGTCAATGTCATTATCGTCATCATCATTATCATCATTTTTATCATCCTCATCATCAAATACAGTTTTTTTGTGTCCGGGGAGGCGGATTGCCCACCCAGCCGCCCACTGGTTATGCCACTGCTTTCAACTCCCAACCCACTACCCTTGCTGTTTTGAACACAATAACCATGATAACCTATATTTTATTTTATTTTATTTATTTTATTTTTATAACCCAAACATCAATAAACATTTCTGACAATATCATGAAATACTTAAATATCCACCAAACTATACCACAATAGCAATATTTATGTTGACATTGATAGAGTGATAAGCTTAATTTTTACACACTTTACTTCTTTCAAAAATATTTATGTTCCATTTTGTACCATAAAACAACCTAAAATTGCACAAAAGAGAGAAAATGTAGGTCGATTCTAGAACAACAAAAGTCAAAGGTGTCTTGCACTGACACAGTTTTGCTACCCTTTGTCTAAATAAATGCCATACCAAAATACAGAGTGAATCTCAAAGAGATATATACTCAATTTGTCTTTTAAGAAATAAAATGGCGCCTGTACAGGGAAACTTGTGATTAATCAACTTCTAAAAAAGTATTTTTCAAGAGTATACCTGAACGAAAATCACTCATACACAGCACTAAAACTAACATTTGACAAACTTTGTCATAAAATAATATGACATCATTCATGAGCAAGGGAAAAAGGGTTACAGTCAACCAAGTCATCCATAAGCTTAAAATGAGACAAAATCACTCAAAACATGCACTTTTTCCCCCTGCATGCGCAATGTTTGGTGAATAAACACAAATCAGTCAATCCATGCTCTTCAACACACACAAGCTGTGTTGTTGAGATGATGACGTTTGGGCCCAATTACAAATGTCTCCCAATCTTGATTCCATATTCTATAATTTTATCGCAACTGTGTTGTCTTCAACCGAAAATGTATAACAAAATTTGTCTTCCACATCAGAAACTGAACTACTTACGGCAAAACAATATACCTGGGCAAAATTCCCTGCAAAATTAATATGAATATTTAGAAAATCATATTCTCCAACACAACTTGGACTGCATTATTATCTGGCAACACTGACAACATTAGTTGCCATGTTTAAATAACCTTGGCCAATGTTGTTTCAACCTAAAATAAGTTGTTTTTAAAGAAAACAACAAATCCCACTGTCTGATTCCTGATTCTTAACAAAAGTGTGAAAAGTTGCACGGAGAGTTCAGTGTGGTGATAAGATAATTCTATCGTAGTTGGCAACGATATTGTTCCTAGACGCTGTATTTCACAGGGAATGTGTTGTGCAAAAATAATAATATTTTTAAGAGAATTGGTTTCATATTTTCTTTAACAATATCATATTTTATTTATTATGAAAGAGCCGTGTATATTACAAGTCTCATCTAGTCATGCAAATATTGACAAAATAGTAAAAGCTTTACAATGCTAAAATTGCTGATCTGTGTAGGGGAAGAAGGCAGGTGTATACAATAGGTGCATAACCCGCTTCACAGCCATTTTTTCTTAATTTTTCTCAAATTGGGTCCAACTCTGACTGCTCTAGACCATTGGTTACAACTTACAAATGATCATGACTTCCCAGGGCAAGAACCACGGTAATAGACCTGGGTGGCTATGAGCAATGACAAGCACAATCGCCACAAATTTACAGACTGTTGGCATGTTGAAAGCAACCTAAAGACAGCTAGAGGTAGGCTCTGCTGAAGTAGCCCAATTACCAGTCAGAATAAAAAGGCACCCAAAATCCTGATATTTGTGTGCTTTTATCACCCAATTGGGTGGATGATCACTCAATTAAGTACACGTCCTGCGCTTCAAGATCGATTAATAAGGTGGATTTATAAAGCACTTGAGACAAGCAAGTCAGAACTTTTATGATTCAAAAGCTGTAAATCAGCAACAGAAATAGTATTATTTAAAAAATGATGCCTTGAAAGATTTTTAACAAATCACAGCGACTTTTATCCGAGACGTGGCAACTTGGCAAGTCATTTGAAAGCAGCCCAATTGGATGGATTACGATGGCACACATGATAATAGCCTATGTTAGATAACAGGCTTTGCGGTTTGAGGAGCGATTGATCACTCCCCTCAAATAAAGCTGTGGAGAGCTTTTTATTGCTTGTCTACTTTTGGTGTAACAATAATAATCACATACGATATACAATACAGTAAAAATGCTCTCCTAGTGCTCTCCTGTAGCTCCCCTGCAAATATCAAACGGCAAAGCCTGAGATAAGGTTGCTAAACCCACAATTTATTAGTTAGCCCAATTGGGTGCCATTAGGAAATTGTCACCACACAACTTTTCACCATTTCCTGTTCCATAGAAACCAATGGCAACAAGAAAAATTGGGCGATTTTTTGACCATTTGATCCACCATTCTTGTTTTAAAAAAATGGAAACGCTACGATTAGAAAGAGCTAATACTAGACCCGAGCTCAATACTACTAATACTGAAGTGAGTACATGTACACTCTATACCTATTCATACAGTCATTTAGCATTAATCTGGGCAATATATTATCACTTCTACCATGATGGGTTTGAAAAGGAGCTGACTTTGCTGACTACGCTTAACTATTTCCAGGGAATAATTGATTCGCGGAGGTGTCGGTGTCTTTGTGTACAGGTGTAACGCTTTGGTGACTTTTAGCTAGAAGTGTGATTTGGCTTGTTCTGTCTAGATTCGGTGTTACGAATATTAACAATTTGTGCCAAGTGGACGGTTTTTTACTACACCCATTTTTTGGTTGAGATTTTGCTTTTCCATACATTTTCTATCTATTCAAGAGAGTTTGAAACTGCAATTTTGTTTCAGCTTAGGGGAAGGGGGAATGAAGATACTCAATACATGGATCCTGGCTTTCTATCCAAAGTCAGTTTGTGTCCTTAACCCTAACTATACTAAAACTCATTGAATCACACTAGGAAAACCACTGCGCATGTATCAAACGTGATGCCATAATGCAATCATCGTAAATCATTATACCCACAGAATCGTTGCAAAACCCCTGTTGCTACCAGTCGGTGATCTTGTGCTTGGCACATGAGGGGTCCATGGTTCGAATCCTGAGGGTACCAAGTGACTTGTTCATCTTATCTCCTTTGTCGTTTTTTTTTCAGTTTGGCTACGGCTCTGCCCCCAGCTCTGGACCCATGAACTTGCAGTTCATACAGGTGTCTATGGTGACCCCTTTCAATGGGTTGCCCCTTGCTGCAACAACACCCTTATCTTTAACAAATCTAGCTCAAAGTTTACTGGCCATCAATGACCCACTGAAATGGCAAAGTCAAAGCAAATGATAGATTGGACCCATAGCATCATTTGCCTGCTGACAAAGGTGATATTTTGTGTTGCCAAAATGCAAAAAAAGGACAACATCCATTCATCTGATCAAATTACTTCTAAAACTGATCAAATTTTTACTATACAACTTAACAGATCTAATCTCAAAATCAATCTCATCTTACATGGCTGAGTTCACATCAAAGGTATAGAAACTATACAACAAAGAACTTTACCTTGTAGTTTGTAATACATATCATTACCATGGATCAAGTCAAAGTTAGAAAGTAGTATATAATTACAGGGTAATTATGAACTAAGACTATTAAGAATGAGGCTCGCTTGGTAGTAATTGCGCCCGGAAACAAGAAGCAGTAGACCATGAAGTGGAAAGTCATTACTATGTGTATTGTTTGGTTGAACAAACACAATGCGTCTGTCACAATAAAAGAATACCGCACGTGTTATAAACAGCTACCTGTTCCGACTAAGAACCTTCATACACTATGGATTACAATGGCCTCATCCCAATGCAATAGTTCAATAAACTCAATTAAACAATCATGGTGTAAAATTTACCCTCCAATTGCAGAGTATGAGTTTTTGTACCCAAATTGTCAAAGGTCATCCAATGAATGTGCAAATGTATGGGGGTTAAAGAACTGTGCACTGATAGATGAGCATGTTGTGGATCCTTGTGATATCATGATAGCATATGTGGTGTGGATGGAGAGTTGTAGTAACTAAAACTTATTTAATTTGAACAATTAAGTTGTCAAAAACTTAACTATTACTTATTTATGATCATAAATGGAATTGCCATCAACATATGTTCTTATCGGAACAAATATTCCATAGCTTTGTTACAGTTTTTCTATAGATTCAGAATGAATCTGAAATTATTTCTGTGGTGGAAGGTTATCCTTTTATTTGAAGCTTTCTCCATTTTCCCCCGGTGCTTCTTTCCTTTCAATTATTAAGTTTTTCTGATCGTTGTTGTCAGACAGTGATTGAGCAATTTGAACTTGAGCAGAATTCAGGCATGAGAATGATCATCCATGAAAAAACCTGAAAAGTTTGAAAAAGCCTGAAAAAGCCTGTGAAATGAGGCTAAAAAGGCCAAAAACATGCTGAAATTCAAAGAAAGTGCGGAAATTTGGACCAAAAAAGCAGGAAATCCTGCAAAAGCAGGAAAATTCTCATGCCTGGGCAGATTAAGAAGTTTTAAAAGTTTCAAAATCTGCCACAAATATCTTCCACAGGGGTAGTGTGGATTTCAACAGGAATAGCCAATAATTTTTGGCACTAAAAGTCAGCATAAATAGAACACATAAGCTTTATTGTTAAGCTTAGACCTAAAAAAAATTCTAAATTTTCAAAACAAACTTTTGTTGCCATGGTACTTAATCATTGATTCCAGAAATGACAAATCTACTGTCAATTCAGCCACAATTGTTGAAATTCAATAAAAAATAATTTTGACATAAAACAAATTGTGAACCACACAACATGCATTGTTTATGTAACTGGTACGAGAGGATCAGACACGGTGCCGCAAGCCAAATCAATTCTTCATTTTTTACTGAATACCAGAAGAAAGAGACCGATAAAATTGTCTACCATCTTAAATCAATTGTTGGGATTGTACGTGCCTGGAAATATGTGTATTTATATCTACTTCAAAGCCATACATATCCAAACAAGTCATTTTTAACATTTTGGTTTAAAGTTTCAATTTGTTAAAAAATGGATAAATCTTTGAAGATTACTATTTGTCAAATTTGTCAATACTAGTTCACATAATAACAATTATTTTTCAATATAAATATGCACATTCAGCACTATTGAGTTATATCTCAATCTTTACATATTTTATGAGAGAATCAGAGGCCTTTCAAAAAAGTTCTGATCAGTGTATGGCTTAGATTTCAACCTACTAGTGCTGGCTTAGTTCCACGGATTGTGACGCCCTGAAATAGTCTGCATGGAGTGTGTGTGGCTGTAAAACCAGCCACGAAGCAGTTTTAATCAATGCATGGCTTAGGTTTTAACCTATGAGTGGCTCAGTTCCCTGGGCTCAGTTCCTTGGGATCGTGACGCCCTCTATTAGTGCGCATGAAATGTGCGCAGCTGTAAAACCAATAAGATGGTGACTGGGGTTTGAAATACTCACTCCAGTTGTGGAAGATAGAGGCAAATTCATAATACAGGGGGAGTATGGGTTTCAAAATGATTAACCCTGATCAATTACATACTCCCCCTGTTGAAGATATTTCTACAATCTTCCACAGGGCATAGTGTAGATTTCGACTGGAATAGCCCATTATCGCTCAAAATGATCAATTACATTTGAAAAACATATTCCCCCTGTTGAAGATATTTCTAAAATCTTCCATAAGGGGTAGTGTAGATTTCACCCGGAATAGCCCATTATCGCTCAAAATATAATCTTATCTCTTATCCTAACTCGTATTAAAGAACTATGGTCAAAAGGCCACAATGGCACAGGCCCAGGTACTACAAATACCAGCACATTTTCATAATTAAACAGTCATGATCATTTAAGTTGATTTCTTTTCATAATCTACCAGTTGTGAACTAAACTTGAACCTGCAAATAACGGCAAATAAAAGACAAACAAGTCAGGGTCTGATCATGGCGACTTGTTCAGCTTCATTTCATTGTCTGTATCATACACCATTGACTAGCCATGCCAAACCGATATTAATACAACACCTTTCCGAAAACATAAAGTTCAAGATATGGAACCATAACTCGTGTTTACATTTTGGTAACATAAAAGGTTCATTACGTTGTATAATTATATGCATTCACGATGACTAGCCATGCCAAACTGATGTATATGCAGAAATGTTTTAAGGATAAATTCAGGTGCAAAATATGGAACCATAACTTGTGTTTACACTTTGGTAATATAAAAGGATCATTAAGTTGGATAATTGTTCGCATACATAAATGTGTACCTATATTAAACACAGATCGTTGCATACGGGTGCACAAAATAGGCTTACATGGCGCCTCTGTGAATCGGAAAGCAGCATAAAATTTACATTACGTTTTCCTTGCATTGTAGTCAATTGTGTGCTCATATTGTTGTTCAATATTTATTCTTGTCTAAAATACGTACAAAAGAGTAAAATATTTCCCAATCCGCTGCTCATAGCAAGAAGTTTGTCTATCGTTTGTGATCTGTATTTTCTAAGCATAAACAGTGGCGGCGCCAGTAATTTTTTTGGGGAGGGCATGGGGGAGGGCAAAGTTGATTTCAGGGGGCCATAATCAATCAATTTTGCCCATAATTGCTGCAAAAAGTGTACATTTTTGTAATTTTTACTGGGGGCAACTGGGAGGGGCACAAGTTCTGACTGGGTGACATTTGCTGCCATTGAGCATAAATGAATATGCTTCTCTGAACTTGACAGAGTTGAGTCAAGATGTTTCATGTATTTTATACATTAGGTTAAAATCTTGAGTAAATTGGAATTTTCACCATCATATTATCTGCCAAGCGATAATAGTGCTATAAACAAAACCTGGCTCTAGTTGTCTGTATTAAAATCTGTAAATGTATACAGAAAACTCAAAATCATTTTTGTTTAATTCAAAGTTTGAGAAATTTTAATCTCTCTGAGCGGAGTCGAGTCCGAGGCCAAACCGAGTCCGACAAAAAGTGGACTTGAGTCCAGATTTGAGTCAGTGTCCGGAATGTATTACTCATCAATCACACAGTCCAAGTTCCCTTTCAAACATTGAAGCAGTAGAACTTTGCCTTGGGTAATGTAATACTCACCTAGCATATGGTGACATCTTTAGAGCTAGAGACCTGCTGATACAATAACCTGCACCACCAGTAGCAAACCAAAATGTTACTCGTTGCTATGGAAACACACACGAGAAAATTGGAGAAAAAGTAAAGAAATTAGTTAATTCTACAAATAACAATGAAACAATATAACAATGCCTTTTTTTTATACACCAGCACTCATCATTGCATCTCACTACATAAACACACATTATTAACAACTCTCCACATTGCATTAATTTTTCTCAAAACTGGCAGGCATTTGGAATTTTTACCTGCAACAATGATAAATCAATAGCTAATTTGTATATCAAGACATAAACATTAGAAAAGAGACAACATAATGACACAATCCCAAAGTTTACTTCTTGTTTTAGGTTTATCTCAAAATTGATTTGAGCAAAAAAATATGAATCTTTCTTGACTGCATCACATTTAAATCCTTCGTATGTGAAGCACCACCTTATATGGTTTCAAATGACACCTTTTGATCTACGGCTGTCTTTTTAAAGACTATTCTTGTTTTGCTTTTATTGCCATAAAGTTGCCATCCTAACCTCACCCAAATAGGGTCATTTTGCCCCCAAATATATTCTTACCATTGCGTTGTCCCTGTCCATGGCCTCTATTGGATGGCTGAGACTAGCACGACCTAAGTAGACATCTTGCTCATGCTTGTAGTCTTGTAATAAGATTAGTAGCTGTTTAACATTCAAATAATTATCATCATCTACTCCACAAAACCACCTGAATAACGAAAAATATAATACATACAGAATAGAATTAGAACAAAATAATACTGATCCTTTCTAGGTTTCTAGTCCAGGCTGAGAAGTAAGGAGCGGAGAGGGCTTACAAATTTACTATTTTCGCTATCAAATTTTTATCGCAGATTACCCTAGCCTCCTGAAAAAGAAGAAGCCCTTGCCATTCCATATATTTCATAAGCTTATTTTACATGACCAAGAAACCCAAGACACATTTGTTTTTCTGCAAGCTTGTTGGATCATTTTCAAAATTAAGTCCACATTTCTTTTCAACTTCATGTTCATGTTCTCAAGATTTGAACAATTCCCATTCAAGGTATCTTAGTATATAGCCTATATATTAAGTATGTGACATGATGACATAATGATCCAACCGAGCTGAAGGAGGCAATTTTGAAAATTGAGTTATTATCATCCAACACTAACCAGTAACCAAGTGTACTATTGCTGAAATTCTTATATCCTGGCATACTTTGTTTTGGTTACAAAGTTACAAGCTTAATACAATGCCAATTTTCTTATGTATTTTACTGTTCCATCCTACTTATTTTTGTGTGTATCTCGATTTCATTATTCCCATCTTTGGACAGGTTGGACCACAACATGTCACATATGAAGACATTGTGATTGGTTTTCAATATCCACCTCATCAGAAACATGTCACTCAGTCAGCGATCGGTGGAAACTGATTACAAAGTTTCCATCTGATCCGTTCTAATTATTTTATATAGCTTGATATTAATACCAGTACGGTCGGACATTGATGCTTGCGATGGCAATATGTTTTAATTTAGTATCAAGTCGAAGCTTCTATCACTGAGAAATGCCTTTTCCTCAAATTAATATACTCCAGTTTACTGCTGTATCCAGTATAAATTGGCCTGAATTTCTGAGTTGGTGCGTATTTGTTCTGAGTAGTATTTATCTGCGGTTGAAGAAATTCTATTTAACCCCCTGAGTACTACCTGCCGATCTAACATTGCCTCTGATTGGTCAATTACATGATATCTTCACTTTAATCACCAATCAGAAAGGAGCTTTGGAAATAATTCATCCCAATTTTTTGTGTGGTGAAATTATTCTAACAATGTTGCTGATTGGTCCAATTGATAATGAAAACTTCTTTTTGGCCAATTGGCAGGTAGTTCTCATGGGGTTAATGGATCTTTTCAAGGAAAAGCTCATCCTAGATTACATGACATTTGACCAAGAGCTTAGGGACCGATCGTTATTTACGGCAGGGGGGGGGGAATGGGTGTTTTGGCAAAAATATCGACAAAAATTTCGCGTTCCCCCTCGCGTCCGCTCAAAATTTTCGTGTTCCCCTTGTTTTCCCAATTTTCTCCATTTAAAATTTAACAATCCCCCTCCTGGTTCAACTAAAATTTCAGGTTCCCCCCTCAAGACCACAAAAAATTTTGTGTTCCCCCTAAATTTACCCATTCCCCCGCCATAAATAACGATCGCTCCCTTATGGTTGGATTTATTTGATGGATTGCAGAAGTTTGTAAAAGTGGTCCAAAAAAGATGTTATGCACTTGGCAGCAGTTTGTAGAAGGGGATGGAGCCAACATGTCCTTTTTCCACTTCATCTGAGCTTTTTCCACTTGATGTTTGCATAAACTAGCAGCTCATAGGAGTGAGGGATCAAATGGGCATGAGCCTAAATGGAGAGCTTATATCATGTGCCCTCCCCAAACATGCAAACCCTTACACACAAACATACCCCACCCGACCGTCCACAACCACCCCCTCCTCCAGTGTTTACCTAGAGGCTGTATGTTGCACTCAATTTTGGCAGTGAAAATTATATTTGGCACACAAACATTTGCAATGCTGTATTACAATTTATAGTCAATTTGAGGAATTACTGAGCCAAAATTGGACCAATTTTTTTGAGGGGGGAGGGGGAGGGGAATGCTTCATTTGGCAGCCCCAATTTCCAGAGAGAGTAAACACTGCCCCCCCCCCCCACATATACACACACACACTTAAAAATACAGGGTCAAATATGCACCGACTAAAATAAATTGACCCTGTTTCATTGCAAACAACCACTTTTGGGGTTCTTTTTGGCCCTGTATAGGATCAAATTTGACTACATAAGTGGTTGTTTGCAAATAAACTGGGGGCAATTTATTTTTCCACTGCCTTAAAAACTTACCTTTTCCCTGATTTTAAAAATGTGTCATAAATTACAGCTGTTTTACAACATAATGCTTGCCTGGAAAAAGAAAAGAAAGAAAAAGAGAAAAATATAATCACATTAGTTGCAAATCATAATATCATTTCCTGATTTTTTTCAACTGAAGAGAAATATCACAATGTAGGCTCTGTAAATACATCTTTTCAATAACTTACTAATGGCAACAATGCTTAATATTGCCCCAAAAAAGAAGAAAAAAAGAAGACAGAAAATCACATCCAAGGGATTAATATCCATTAATCTGTTATGTGATTTTCCTTTGAATCAGATCATTTAATCCTCATAATATTTTCTTTCCATTATCTAAAGGACAATGTATGTAATTGCTCTTAAAATGAAACGCCAAATGAATTTTCTTGCTCTTTTATTTGCTTTCAATATGAATAATGGATTATTAATTTCAAGAAAGTAGATTATCTAAAATACCCATCTTTGAAGAATCCATTATGCTACAATGTTGGGTTTCTTAATCTATATTACATAGGCCATTAGCTATAGTCTACTTAATAGCAATATCTATTCAATAATTAATTGCTACTTTATAAGGGAGCCATTATTCTTGTTTCAGTTAAGCTTGTAAATTGCGCTCATTTCAGCTTTGTAACATCCTTAGGGATCGGGAAGTATGCTAAACCCCTCAGAGTCTGTAGGCGAAATATTACAACTATTTTGTATTTTAATACAAAATTCTTAACAGAATTTTACAAAACTTGTGCAAATCTGTGCAAATTTTTCTTGTAGGCTCACTATGGTACTGAACATGTGTAGGTCTGCATCCTAGACAGATGCTGAATGGCTCATAGAGTGTCTGTCTTTACCCGCTGTAATAAATCAACAACATTTTACATAGGCTTAGGAAGATTTTCAACATGGGGGGGCTGAAACTTGAAAAAAAAATTTGTGGGGCCAGACTGGGGGTGCACGAGGGGGTTGTCCCCCTCGCAGTCAGAAAATTTTGCAAAATATAAGTCACAAAGACCCCTTTCCCTCTATTTTATCACAATTTTTTAAGTTCATCTAGGATTATTGGGGGCTGAAAGGTATTCCAGCCCCGCACTAAAATTATTGAGGGCTGAGCCCCCTGTTCCTAAGCCTATGTTTTATAAAATGCAATAAATCTCCTGATTGTGGTATAAAAATCACACATATTTATAAGGATTATGCACTTGAATAATACTAGTAATACTAGATATACACTGACTTTCATATCCCTGTTCACATGTGGCTTTCAAATTCTCCCCTAATAGCGGGATTTTGCAATTCAGTTCTTAATCCAGAATACATCAGTTGGTTTATAGTTAAACTTTCATCATGAAATGCATCAATTTGCCAAATCCTATTCTCAACTAAATCCATTTCTCATGAATTCAATTAATTTTTAATGAATCCTGTATGTCTGATCTAGATCTGCATTAACCTTTTATGTAAGTCGGTTACATGCGATTACAAGCTGAAATAAATTTCCTGATAAATTTCACAAATAATGTTACCAAAACTCACAATTTCGAAGTTTTCTGATTAAATTTGATATACATAAAACATACATTAAAATTAGTACAAACATGCCTAGTATTGGTTTAGGTTTCAAACATGCTCATCTGTACGGACACAGTTCCTTAACCCCAATAGGTGTATATGTTCACAGAATGACCTTTGCATGCACTGAATACAAAAACTCATACTCCACAACTGTTGAGATATGACTGTTGAATTGAAGTTACTGAACTATGGCACTGGAAATGAGAGTGAAACTATTGAAGCTACAATGAAAGCACAAAGGCCACTGCTTTGATTTGAAGTGTCACATCCATTTACAGAGTTGTCAAGATGCGGTATTGTTGAGGAGAATTATCAGTCCCAATTACACTGTCCAGGTTTGACTTCAATATAGGTTAATAGAATCTGCCCAGCATTATGGAAGAGCAGTAACAATTTAGACATCAGATACAAATGTATTCTGACAACCAAGTGACCAATATCACAAACCACAGCAGCAGATAGGCGTATCCCATCATGCTCTGCAGTACCACAGTAGAACTGCACATGCCATAGAAAGTCTACACAACATCCCTCACTTCAACTTTCAATTACTGGCTTATATCAGGGGAGTTTTGTTTGAAAAAATATGATCTCCAAAGTATTGTGAAACTATCCATAGCTCTCAATATCTAAGCCGCTCTTACTTATGTTTTGTATGTATTTGCTATGGAGCAAGCAGATGCATGATGGGATACTCCCTTCAGCTGCTGTGATCACAAACCGTGTAATTTGATTGAATTCTGACTTTATTTCAGGGTACATCTATCTATTCAATTCATAATGACAATTGTTCTTCTCAAACAGTTGCAAATAGGATCATATGGTTAATAGATGATTCATTGTCGAAGAGCAGTAACAATTTAGCCATCAGATATAAAATGTATTCTGACAACAAAATGACCAATATCACAAACCGTGTAATTTGATTGAATTCTGACCTTAATTCAGGGTACATCTATCTATCAATTTATATTAACAATTGTTCTTCTCAAACAGTTGGAAATAGGATCAAATTGCGATTCATTGTTGAAGAGCAGAAACAATTTAGCCATCAGATATAAATGTATACTGACAACGAAATGACCAATGTCACAAACTATGTAATTTGATTGAATTTTAACCTTACCAGGGAACATCTATCTGTTCAATTCATAATGACAACTGTTCCTGATATAGATTGCAGTTGAATTTGAGCTTGACAAATCATCATTTTTATAGGAATATGAGATGCTTAAATTAATTTGTTGGGTGTGCAATAGGAAAGCAGAATGTTTAAATCTTTTGCTACATGTACATTGTAATAAACTAATGTGAATGAGCTCCCTTAAGGCTGGGGGTTTCTTGTGATTTCAATATAACCCCCCCCCCCACCATAGCAGGGAAGTGAATGGACAACTTATCCATTTCCTGAAACTCCATCTGGTCATTGGACAGGTGGCTGAGGGCTTGCATGCTGTTTTTTATGAACATTTTAGCGCTATAATTTTTGAGAAAAATGCAAAAATAGGCACAAAATTGGCCAGGGATGTAGTATCCCCTTAAGGTTTTTTTTCCAAGGAATAAGCTGCAGAATATTATCCCCTCTAAAAAGTTTTTTGGCTCTTTGTATGATGAATTATCATCATCAAATTCAGGAAATGAATTTCCTGATTTTTTTTTGGGGGGGGAGGGGGGCAAAATTCTGGAATTCTGGTAATTTCTGGAAGATTTACATCCCTGTTATAGTCGCCAGTGCTTTTGAACCTGTCCAGCCTTTATGACAATTCCAGCATAGACCCCCTTCCAGGGTCTATGATTCCAGGAAGGATAGGATCTCAAAATTGACTGATTTCACATAAAATGTTCATTCTTTTCATCAAAAAGATTTGAGAAGGCAGTCTGTCCCTCGATCACCACTCCTTAGTTACGCCCTGTGCCCGACTTGTCTTCATTTGATTTTAGCTATCAACCCTAACAGGCCTGAGTGCTACAAAATATGTGCTTGCATCCCACGGGATGTGATGATGCAATTCCCTTTAAAAGTGTTAGGCCCTATATCTAGGCACCATTTCATTGGTCCAGCCAGTGAAAGACCTGTGAATAAGTGTCGCCCACCTAGTGCTTGCTGCTTAGCATGTGAGGGGTCTCGGGTTCAAATCCTACTCAGAGCAAACAACTTCCTTGTTTGTTTTCACTCTTTATTCCTTCCTTCTTTCCCTTCCAGTCACCAAGAAGCCTTTCAAGCTTTAGAGTAAAATTAACTCCTTTACCATTGATAATTGTCACTTTATAACAAAATCTCAGAAATTGGTTGAAGATATAGTGATGAAACAAATAAAGAAAAACTACACATTATTCATATTTAATAATCCAATATTTCTTCTGTAGCATACACAAAGCTCCCAGACAATTAATATGAGGCTAATTTTCCCATCTTTGTAGATTAACCCTTATTTGCATGCCAAGTTGCCAAGTTATATAGTTTTTATTTTTTTTTAATCATAAATTTAACACCAAAAAAATAAATTCACCATTTTAATATATTTATACCCAAAATTTGCAATAAGCATGTGAAACGTAGTCAAATGAGTAATGAAAGTACTGGGAGGTATGTAAATTTTGTAACTATACTACAATGAGCCAAAAATGACATCATATCCAATGACAAAGTCCTATAACCTGTACTCAAAATGATAGCACACAGATTTGACCTCATATTGCATTGTTTGACCCAAAATAGTCAAAGTTCTCTCTATGAGCATACAAGCATATTCAGATTATCAAACTGTGTACTGAGAGATGAGCATGTTGTAGATGGTAGCGCGGAATTAGTTGAGGCGCAAATAATTAACAGCAATTGTTGCCTACGGTTACGAGTCGCTACAGTAGCAATTAAGTGGTGACGAGTGACAATTTCTTAAATAGGTCTGACACTACATGTTTAAATCTCGCTATTATCGTACTTCTCCATGTGCATGAAGTGAAAGTGTCATGCCTGTCAATGTAGATTATAATTTTGTAAGCTTATAATTTTATAAGCTTATTATTTTGTAAGCTTATAATTTAATTAACAAACAAGTATAGCATTTAAACATCTTCCAAATATGTATCCAGGGCATGTATCATTCGAAAGACAGAAAATCAATCAAATTACACTCGAGGCCTACATACATGTAGTACTCTGAATTCCATTTCCTAACCCAAATGCAGGCCTAAGTTAGAGCATATTCCCATTTTTTTTATTCATTATATTATAAAACAGACTTAAGGGCTGGGGTATGAGCGTTTGGACAGTATTTATTGTGGGACATTAGAGCACATCAGACATATCGAATTGCATTCTGAATACGAAGAATGTCATTCTGATATCAAATAATTTTGATTTTTTGAAATTAGCAATTTAATACACATTTTATGGCAAATCATTAAAATTGATATTTTTGATATTTAACAGTACTTGAAGTAAACTTTATAAATCTGATGATTTATACTTAAAGTGTATGTAGGTGGGATGAAAAGCCGACGATCAATTGAAAATTTTGACCTTTAGTATTGAAGATATGGATTTTTTCCCCAAAACACCAAAAAAAAATTAGGTCTTTTGGGAAAAAAATCCATATCTTCAATATGAAAGGTCAAAATTTTCAATTGACCGTCGGCTTTTCCTCCCTGCTACATACACTTTAAGAATATGTCATTAGATTTATCGAGGACTGTATTATATCAAAAATTTGCAAAATATCAAATTTTATAATTTGTCATAAAATTTGTATTATATTGTGATTTTCAAAAATGAAAATTATTTGATATCAGAAAGACATGCTTCAGATTCAGAATGCAATCGATAGGTCTGAGGTGCTCTCATGTCCCAAAAAAAAATACTGTCGAAACGCAATAAACGCCATTTTAGATCCCTTAAGGGCCTGGAATGATGAAGGAATATAACTATCGTGTGTGCACAGTACTATTTCTACAGAATAGCGATTTGGTTTTCATCAAGCAAAATTACTTTTTTCCTGCATGACACAAATAATTTGAAAGAAACAAAAATGAATTACATACAGTTGTTCTTTGCATTATGATTCAACTGAAAGATTTTAAGGTGATACAGTCTTAAGCTGAATTTATACTTGATCGCCGAGCGATTGCGATGTAACGCTTTTGGAAAGCGATTGGCAATCGCAGAATTTTGCTATTTATCGCCTGTCACTTTTGCATTTATACTTATCACTTCGATAGCGATTGCAGACGACAATTGAAATATTTGAAATGCCACAAAATACATCAATAATTATTGCTTTGAATTAATTCAGTACCGAAAGTTAATAATCGAGAAAGGTAAATTAATTAGCAAAATTATTATAGATTCAGTTGATAGGAAATGATTGGTTGATGCATTTACGTGTCAAGCGATATCGCTAGGAAGTTGAGATTTCTTCAACTTGCAAAAGCAACATCGTTTTTGCCTCAGCGATTTGTATCGATTGATCAGCTTGATGCTTTTGAGCGTGCGTGAGAATCACTTTTCTGCAAAAGCGATTGATCGAGTATAAATTCAGCTTTAGTTATCCGTGTTGTTTGGACAATAACGTTCACACAGAGGGCATTTTGCTTGCCATCCTTGTCCGCAATTTATCCCCAAAACATTTGGAAATTTTGTAGCTATTTTTTAGTATGTAAAACAATTAATGACAATTTTATTGAATTATCCTTCACTTTTTAAATCTTTCCAAAAAATACATGTTTACACACATTTGCGGAGATCATCTTTAATAAATTGGCAAGAAAAGCTTAGGTGGTCAGTATCATCTTACAGTGCAGACAATATTTAAGTTCCTTTTTCTTACGTGCACCACTTGCGATAGTCTATCATCAAGTTTATGGTAATTATGAAAAGGAAAAACTTTGGCACTTTTAGAATTGAACCAGCTTCCTCTGAACCTAAATATATTACTTTTTCACTGAGAAGATATCGTAGACTTCCCACAAATCATTTCTTTCCTGTACTGATTTGCTATTCAGTGCAAATGGGTTGTGAGTGACAAGAAATACTTCAACTGTAAGCAAGCCTTGAAATAAGCAAACTGGAACCAGGAGCAATTTGTTTTGAATGTTGCTCCTGGTTCACTGGGATTTTACAAGAACCAGGAGCAATTTCTAAAGAAACAGGAGCAATTTTGAAATAGTAAATCCTTTTCTGCATATACAATACAGCATACAGCACTACTGCATCAAGTGCAAAATTAGAACCAGGAGCAATTTGTTTCAGAAAATTGCTCCTGGTTCATGTTAATTTAACAAGGACCAGGAGCAATTGGTGGCTTTACGAGAGCAAATTTGCTCCCCGCGCCCACTTATTTCAAGGCTTGACTGCAAGACTGTGATGAGCTCTGTTTAACTGAGGTATTTTTCAGCATTCCAAGTACTTGCACTGCAAAATTACGAAACATAATCTTCATCCATGGTGTTGTCTTTTTGAAAGACATTTCTTGTTATCACTAGTATCGACTCACGATTTTAATCTATGGTTGCACTGAATAGCAAATCAGTACAGGGAAGAAATGCATTATGGGAAGTGTAAGGTATCTTCTCTGCATTTTTCATTCCCTCTCAAAGCAATTGAGAAAATCTGTAACTCTTTTCCACAAAGTTGACTACACCCTTTTCGTTTGACTTTTACGATTCCAAATAAAATAATAAATGTCAACCAAAACTTTGTCACGATTCTGCGATATAAATGGTGCACTTACACCTGTAATTCTACAGAAGTGTTACTAATTTCATTAGGATCTCAAATATCGACTGCTAAGTGCCAGAAGTGGGTAAGTGCAAATAGTTGCTCTGTGCACATTTGGCAATCTACACACAATATATTGTACTCAGGTAACACATGGCAGTTACACATGGCAGCTATTGCACTTACCAACTTCTGGTACTTAGCATCTATCAGGACACAGTTCTTTAAAGAGGAAGCCCCGCCAGAGCAGTTCTTCTGGGGTGAACCAAACCCGCCTGGTTATAAAATTAACAAGGTTATCTCTGAATTTGACAGATGCTAATTGATTTTTTAATGCTATTTCATCAATTAGCAGGTTTGGTTCACCCCAGAAGAACTGCTCTTGCGGGGCTTCCTCTTTAACCTCAATATGCTTGTACATTGATAGAATGATCTGTAAATATGTTGGGTACAAAAACTTGTACTCTACACCTTGAGATGAAATTTTGAGCCGTGATTGTTGCATGGAGGCCGGCAAGTCTGTAGGGAACTTGGCACTAGGATCCACAACATGCTCACCCATCAGGGCACAGTTCTTTAACCCCAATACATTTGTACATTCATTGAACGACATTTGAAAATTTGGGCACAAAAACTCATACTCTGTAACTTGAGGTCAAATTTTGCACTATGGTTGTTTAACTGAGGTTTTTGAACTATGCCACTGGGATGAGGCCATTGTGGTCCATAGTGTGGGGTAGGATGTGCCACTGAGAAATTTAGTTTTTGAAATTTGGGCAAAATTCTGTTATTTATTTTCGAAAAAATTAGAAAAAATTACCAACATTTATTTCAAAATTGACCTAGAGAAGGGGGCCATAATTGTTACACAAGATGCATAAAAATTAGACCCTATTTGTGGCACATCCCAAGGTATGGAGGTTGTTGAGCTCTGCAGCTACATCATTGGAAATAATACAATTTTGGTTCTTGAGTTTTGGGATGGTCAAGGAAATTGGTGAGGACATCTGTGAAGGGGGTAGCAGGTGGTGGCCGCATTGCATTCTCTAAATTCAGTAAATTTTCATCGTCAACCGTGTTATTGAATGGGATTATTTTGACATTTTAAAACGCTTGAAATATCACAAACAAATAGGCCTATGTTAATAAATAATATAAATACAAGCTAAAACCGTTGGGGTTCGATAATGAACCCCACAAAACTAACCAAGTATATTGAAAATGCCATACGGCCGGGCGCTTTCACAAGTTGCCGGCTCGATCATGTCAGCCACCACCTGGGGGGGTAGGATGCAGGTAGAGGTATTGCATGAGTCATCCAATTAGAGGGAGGGGACACAGGCACACCTACCCAATGACCCTATTTATGTTTGGCTGATGTGGGGAAGAGTACGGGGTGCAACACACCCCATAAATGTGCAAAAGGTCTGTAAAAATAGCAAAATTGGGCTGAAAAATGTCAAAATTTTCAACCAAATCATGAACTTTCTGAGAAAGTTGTCTAGGATCAAAAATTGTTCAGGGGTAAAGGTCTTATTTTGGCTAGAATAGTCTATAGTAATACTACTGGCCAGAGTGAAGATTTCTCTTGAAATGGTCTGCATTTGGAAAATCTGCACACTCACAAAAATCACTACAGGCCTGGGAGGGGTCTATATGTAATGCAAGCTTTAATATTATTTTTCTACTTGACAATGACAAGACATCAGAAACTAATACCCCATCCCATAACTTTCACTTTTGACTTTTATCTATACATTCATAGTGTAATAACATGACATGTTTGGGACGAAGTATGTCATCAGTCATGGATGAAATGATATTTCATATTTCCCATGTGTGCATCGTGAGACTGACTCATCATGATTGTCATGCGGAGATAATTCATCTTCACTTGGAGTGTGTTTGTCTGTATGAGAAGTCAAGAGATAGGGTCAACTTATTGGAGTGTGAGATTTCAGACTGGGGCGGAAAGAAGCACTCCCACATTGAGCTGCCACAGCCACAGCAAGGGAATAACATTTTTTGTTTGTTTGAAAGTTCTTTGATCATTGGGTGAACATCATAAATAGTTCAAATGATTCAGAGGGGCTGCTACAAATATGCAATTACATTATCTGAGGCGCAAATCACATATTTTGGCTCAAAATGCGTTTTTGACATTTTGTGGTGTGATCAAGCAAAATCAGTCTTAAGTCTGGCATATTCAATATTGAATTTTTACATGATTGTATAAAGCATTTGCAAAGCTACATTTTGCAGAAAAACCAATTGAAATTGAACATTTACTTCCAAAAATATAAAACAGTTGGAATAGACCAAAATGCATGGTATTTATATATGTCCAGAAAATGAATTCTGTGGTCCACTTGCTGGGTGTACTTGGAAACCACATTAATCAATGGACAAAATGAGTACAATTAGCAGTGTAAAAATCCTAAAGAAAAAAAACGGCCAATTCGAGCGATATCGGGCTTTTTAATAATATGATGGAAATTCCTTTTTTCAAGGAGCACCGGTATTAAAAATATTACTAAATATTACTGCTTCTACAAAAAACATAGAAAAATAAATTATTGTTCTTTATAATATATTTTATCAATAATTACAGTATTTTTGTTACCTTAATAGAGTATTTTGGTGGTGGTGGTATGTGTGGAAGGAGGGGGGGGCTGTGGTAGGATTACAGGCAGTTAAATACAACATACCACTCGCGCTCACCATTTTTCCAAGCAATTGGTATATGGTGTTTCCAAAACAATATGCAAGAAGAAGAAATTGTTGTCTTTGTTTAGCTATATCTGAACATCAATATATCCGACATGTGATATCATATAACAATATTAAGATGTAAAAACTGATTTATTTTAAATTTGATTTCTTTTGCTTTTTGCATTTTTTATCACATTTTGCCTATGAAAAATGCCTTTTACTAGCAGGCTACTAGTAACCATAATCTACAATCTACCAATTTCAGGAGTGCAGATGGGAAAAAGGCCCTATCTAGCCTTCCTCTGGCAACCTTTAGTAGTATTATATACAATTCTACATAATAATAATCATTGAACAAGGGGGAAAGGTCCTATCCAGAAGGGCTAGGGCATGGCAGGCATAACACATTTGATTTGGATGACAATTTTGTTATCTAGCACAAAGACCAAAGACCCACCGATATCATACCAAGTCAAGTGGGGGTAAGATTTGATTTTGGCCTAGAGGGGTATCACAGAGGTCAAAACCAAGATGTAAACAACCAGATCTTATGACCAAACAATTTCTATTTATTTGGGCCAAAATATCTTCCAATCCTGAGTGGGCACTGGGCAGCATGGTCAAGTGATCATCCCATTGTAATCCAGCTTGACAGATCTCTGTATTGGGTATCAAAAACAATATTCAAAGCAGATTTTGATTTCTTGCAAATGTGGTGCCGCTAAAATTTCAAATGCATATTGTCTTTGTTATTTATCGGACTAAAAAATAAAGGTAAGATTTTATTTTGGCCTAGAGAGGTACCACAGAGGTCAGTATCATGATGTAAACAAAAAGATCTTATGACCAAACAATTTCTATTTATTTTGGCCAAAAAATCAAAAAATCTTCCAATCCTGAGTGCAGAGGCGGATTTTATAGGGGGCCCTAATTTTTGCAGTGGCGTCTGACTTTGTGTATTTTTGCAGAGCGGTGCCTGACTTTGTGTGGATGCAGAGCCGCGGTGGCAGTGACTTGGTGCCCCTATTGAAAATTCCTGGATCCGCCCCTGGAGTGGGCAGCATGGTCAAGTCTGTGGTCAAGTGGTCATCCGATTGTAATCCAGCCTGACAGATCTGAGGCTTGAATATCAAAAACAATATTCAAAGCATATTTTGTGCCACTAAAATTCAAGCGCAAAATGGCTCAGCCTAGATGTGTAATGATGTATTTTGAATACTTCAGGGAAATCAAAATTGTCTTTGTTGATTACGGAGGTTGATAAGCACTTTAGAATTTCATATAAAACCCATCATCATAATTATAAAACCCATTAAAGCATAAACTCTTATATTATAAACAGTGCAATACTATCATGCAAGTATGATGTAGAGGTCCCATTATTGCAATATTGCAATAAAAAATCTCAAAATTCACAGAACTTTCAGCCACATGCAACGTTTGCAAGCCATGAAAGCAGCAGCATCAGCCTGCAGCTTTGTCACTACCTCACTCCGCAGGGAACATAAGCTGTGCTAGATTTCGGGCGGGGTTTTTCGGCGATATTAGATCTTTTGTGATTGATTTCATCATCATGGTGTTCACTCAATGCAATGCATCCTTGCCAGGTTCCATTACCATAATGCTTTGCATGTGAGCATGTGTCTCATAGAAGTCAATCATGCCTTCCCATAATGCAGTATTCTATACCAGGGCATATAACATGCTGACAAATTAAGACAATTTCTTTAATTGAGAATTGCGATAATGGTTACATAATTGACTCTGTTGATATTACAATCCTATAAAAAAAACCATAGTTTTCCTCTCCCAAAAAGTTCCTATAAGGTCAGGAATCCTACAATTATATTCAGTTACTTTACCAAATGTAATTGTAGAATATCTTTTCATGCCCCATACACTACTCAGCATGTGAAGATATAGGTAGTGTATGTGTGACGTCTTGTGGTTCGGAAATCACATAAAGCTGTCAGTCCCGTGTAGTCGTCATCCCTGTGCACATAAGTCTCAGAACTATTCGAAAAGAAAAGGGGGGACCACCCTACAAATGTAGGTTCCAGGATAAGTTGGTGAGTGCAGTTAATAAGCCCAATCGGCATCAGGGGCGTAAATCCATTTTTGAAAGTGGGGGACACACTGACAGTGGGGAAATCAATAAATACAGTAAAAAATTGGGCGCCAAGCGGCTAGCCCATCGCGTTAAGCTTATGCGGCGCGGGGGGTGTCTGAGGGGATGTGCCCCCTGAGAAGCAATAAGAAACTTTTGCAAAATGAATACCTAATTGAAGCGATTTGGTGGCCCATTTTGGCACTATTAGTGTGTAAAATTTTAGTTTAAAAAAGCCAAAAATTTGTGAAATGACGGTCCATGAAGCCTTTTGTGGAAAAGTTTTCCCTATTATTACATAAATTGGCAAATGTGGAAAGTAGAACCGAAAATGGCTACTTGTTTACCCACTATGCAGGGGTGTCTGAGGGGGGATGTTCCACCCTGAGAAGTTGAAGCCATTTGGTGCATCATGTTTTTCAGGATTTTTATTTTTTGGGGGGGGGGGGTCCTGATTTTGAAAAAGTGGACTTTTTCCGGGGGGGGCAATTTTGTAAAAAGTGGACTTTCTTCCCCAAATTTGGACCTTTTTTGACCAAAAAAGTGTAAAAAAGACTTCTTGTACACTTTTGCAAATTTGGGGAGGTGCGGTCGCCACTGATATAATAGGCCTACAAGACCTGCCCCCCCCCCTGAATCCGCGCCTGCAGGTGTAGAAGTGAAAGCGACCACTTGTTTATAGGCCTATACACACAAGGGGTAGGGGGTGTCTGAGGATGTTCCCCTTGAGGCGTTGGAAAATTTTACAAAATGAAGGTCCAATTGAAGTCATTTTGTCAAAATTTTACTTGAGATTTGAGATTTAAAATTACTAAAGCATGCATGGATTGATTGGTGATAAAATGTGACAGGCCCTGCATATAGGCGGGCCCGCAGGAATTTTCACACGCTTATGGGCCGTGGACCCACCTTCACGCAACGCCTAAAATAACCACAGACCTATATATAACCGACTGTGCGTTTTTTGTAGGCATGGGCAGTGATGGGCATACTCAATTACATGCAATTTAACCTTTCTCTTCTTTTTTCTCCTTTTCTCTTCTCTTTTCTTCCTTTCTCTTCTCTCTTTTCCTTTTTTTTTTTTTAGGGGTGGGGACCAAAAGTGGGGGACATTTGATATTGTGTCCCCCACTTTAAAAAAGCTGAGGGGACGTGTCCCCTGTCCCCACCGATTCACGCCTATGATCGGCATTGGAAGTTTGCAATGCATTGTAGGACAGTTTTTGCAGTTTTAGGACACTTTGTCCTTTGACCTTTCAGAAAATTCAGAAATATTGGGTTTTTATGCGTACAAAATATAATCTAAAAATGTTTTACAATATTTAAAACAAATATAAAAAATATTAGTGTTTTATAAATTAATTATTTGGTATTTTTAATGATCAAAATTGTGACAATAATAAGAAAATTAATAATAATTACGTAAATTTTCCCGATATGTCAGAGGTCAAAGTGTCCTAAAACTGCTCTCAAAAACCGGAAGTTAGAATGGCGATTGGGCTTATTAACCCTAACTGAACCCATGCTTTTGCTATCAGAAGGAAAAGAAGAAATGAAAAAGAAGAAAAGATGAACAAAGAAGTCACTTGGTAACCCCCATGATTTGAACCTTGGACCCCTTGCATGCCAAGCAGAAGATCACAGACCGGTAGTCACTTGGGTTTCACTGGCCCGGCCAGCTAAAGCTTAGGCATGCATGTGCTTGCAGTGGTTTTTCATAGTGAGAAGAAGAAGAATTTCACAAATGCATCATGGGAAGGGATGGTATTATTGCATGAGTCCATGCAGGTATGATGCCTGACAGAACTAGATATCATATTTGATATCAGAACTGACATACAAGATGAAACTGAATACTAACTGAACCACAACTAGGCATGTTTGTACCACATTTCAATCTAGTCACAAGAACAAAAAGTATAATTTTAATAAATTATGGATCTGTCACTTGCCAGATATTTCTGTGTTATAAAGGTTAACCAATATTGAATGGAAGAAGCAATCAAATTTAACCCCGAAGTGACATCCCTATTATGACTATAAAATGTTATTATTAATCTTTTCAATACTATGTTTTATTAATTTTGATTGCCCATATCCCTTTTCTTTCGTTTATAGAAATGATTTGATGGCTTAACATGAATGAAGCATAATGCAATGTGACCACTATCAGACTTTTAATATTACACACATGTATTGTATATGGTATATCAAAATGATTGATACTCATCAGTTTTGTTGTCGCCTGCTTCTTCCAAATTCAACATCAGATCCTCTTGAAATGAGTACAATTTATTGTTTTATTACCTTTTACATAATATGATATATCTACAAATAAGGTAGATTTTTTACTGCATTTTGATATGGCAGTCTTGGCTGTACTCACTGGATATTGATGGATACCAATCATTTTGATACACCCTGTACTAGACAGTAGTGTACCACATTAAGATAATCCAATATCTGTGGGTATTTAGTGCACCTCCCTCCCTCCCCATCTATCATTGATTGAAAAAAAAATCAATCAGAATAACATGGTACAGAGGCCCTGCATGAAATTATCGATTGGCTCCAAACAAAGGATTTGAGCCGGTGTCCTTCCGTAGTTATGGCGGAATGCAGTCCATTCAATCAAATGTTGTCATCAACCTATTTGATCGTAGTGCAGGATTATGTGTGTTAGACGAACTGTCACGGTAGATTGCAATCATGCTTTTGTGGAATGTATTTTAGTAGTCCGCCATATTTATGGGATGATACTCACATGCAAGGCCTCTATATCAAGGTATGTTTATGATACTGAGAATGATCACAATATTGTGGCTTTGTATCTTCCGAGCAGGCCTCAAAATAAATGGAGGTCAAAGTCAATTTTGCTCACCCCCCCCCCCTTCCTCAACCTTAAAAAAAAAACCTGGTTCACACTTAATCTTGCTAATAAGTTCCAGGAGAACTTTATCCTTTTAAATTCTTGCTGCCTGTATTATTTTGAGACCTGCATGCTTATTAAGCCCTATGTATACTCCATTAATATCACAGTATCGTTGATGAAATTGAAATATACCCTCCATATTCCTCTCCAAGGAAGGTGTTCCTCTAGGCACTACATCATGATAGCTCATGCGTATGGCTGGGGGTCACCGATAACCCGACCTTGATTTTACAGCAGCTAATCAAAATCATGTAGCACTGCAATATCCCTGCAACTCTTGGTGATGACCAGAAATCCATCGTATGATAAGAATTTTCATCCCAGAGTTCGTAAAAGTCTGGCTCAAAAACAGCTGTGACGTTGAGTATACATCGGCCATAACCCAATCACTTTTGCCACTCCCATGACAATGTGACACCTCTGGAGAGTGCCAATTTCTTATATGAAACATGTTCAGAAACGTGATATCAAGCGTTTACAGCCTACTGTAGAGATTATGGCGTGGTCAAATGCATCAAGACTTTAATCCCCTTTCTTGTTTTGTTTCCAACATGAGAGTAATTAAATTTTCATAAAAAGCTTCTCGGAACTGGGTCAGAGATCAGAGGTAGATTATCACCAGATATGTTGTCACAGTAATTGGACACAGTGGTCGCCTTCTCTTCGTTTTAACTTACACATGTTGTCATGGCTGGTAACGCTTTTGAAATATTTCATATGTGATATCATCAACAAAAACGAAGCTGTAAAACAAATTTTGAGATCTGGCTAACAGAGAATTTAAAATTTATGTAATTACCTAGTAGGGGGGTTACACCCCAGCTAGGTATTGTTATTCTGTTGGTTTCTTCTTCTTTGCTTCTGTCAACATTGCTCTAGTTCAATTTTTTTCATCTATGTATAAAGTAGTACTCTAGTAGAAGTTTTGGTAGCAAACATGTCCTAAGTATCAACAAGTCTTCAAACACTCACATTTTTTTACATATATATTTTGAAGAAACCCATCTACCGTAAAAACTTGATAGTTAGCATATGTGCTTACTAATACTATAGAGAGCTTTTGAAACATGCAAATATGAAGAGCCCCATCCACAAAAGTGTAAAGGGTTTAGAGCAAATCATCGATGCACATAGTTATATATGAACAAGTAAACCTTCAAATTTGTGGCTCAACCCCACTAGCTCAGTTGGTAAAGGACCGGCCTTTCATCAAGCATGAGTAGCGACCACTGGAAAAGCAGTAATTCACTGTAAAATTTTTATGTAACATCGCCCTCTGTAGACAGAATGATACTAAGGGACAGTTTGTAGTTCAATGCTATTCGGCAGTATGTATATGAGTACTTACCTGGAATGTTGACCAGAACAATTTGTATTTATAAGGTGATAATCTGTACAAGATAAAAGAAAAGAAAATGGAATGAAAAGATTTTAACTACAATTTTATAAAATTTTCTTGAGGATTAAACACCTGCAATACACAAGTATCAACGAACAAAAAGGGCGCACCATTGTGATTTCCAGAGGCATGGAAGGCAAAAAACTTTGCTCACAAGTGAAATGGAAAAAAAAATGCCCCTGATATCATGATGAGTAAAAACAATTTCCCCACCTAAATTGTATAAAGGTATACTTAAAATTGAATGGCCCTTTCATGCTAATACATTTGTAATAATTAATAAATTTTTTTCATACAATATATAATGACTCATAAAGAGCAAGTACTCAGGGCCGTTCCTAGGGATTTTGCCGCCCTAGGCAAAGCCTCTCCCTGCCGCCCCACCAAAGCATACCAAAAAGGTATTAAGGGGGGTTACCCCCTTGAAAACTCATCAGTTTTGACCTATTTGTATACTACCCATTATTTCTTTTTATCCGCCCTCATATTTTCTTCCTTTTCTTTCTCCATGAACGTTTTTTTTTTCCTTTCTCGCCTTTTTTTTTCGCCCCTTTGCGTTTGCTGCCCTAGGCGACCGCCTTACCTGGCCTAAGGCCAAAAAAAAAAAAATTGTTGTGTTGCCCTCAACCGCCCGACCCTAAATCCTGGAAAATCAGGGGAGCAATTTTTTTTTTTTTTTTTTTTTTTTGAATGATGATTTTTACAGATTTGTTCAAAAAAATCAAAGTTTTTCACTTTAAATTAATATTTTATTGAGAGACTAGTCTTTAATTGATGTCTAACAAGTATCCAGAAGTCAAAATTAACAAATGTCCCCATTAAGAAGCATTATTGAAGAAGAAATTTTTAAAAACTGAAGGTTTAAAAAAAAAAAAAAAAAAAAAAAAAAAAAAAAATCCGACCCTCCCACCCAAATTTCCCATTTTCCCACTTTAGGGCAACACAACAATATTTTTTTTTTTTGGCCTAATGGTCGGAACGGCCCTGCAAGTACTTTGAATATTGCTGTCAAATTTTCAATTCTAAATCATCTTTCCTAAGAATATACTAAAAATAGGAAATACAAAATTCTGGATGGCCCTTTCATGCTAATAAAACTTTATTAATTTTTTTCATAATGATTATAATGACCCATAAGAGCAAGTACTTCAAATATCACTGTCAAATTTTCAATTCTATATCATCTCTCCTGGTGATTTCATCACTGCATTAACTGTCATTTAGATGCATCTAAATTGTACTAATAATCCCTCCTTCAAATTGAAACCTCTCTCCACGGACAGTTTTCATTAAAAAGTAATTATTACAAGCCTGTATCACATCTGGGGGTTGATGACCACTTGCTATTGGAAATTGTCTCATGCGAAACCAATATAAGAATCCCGGGATAAGAATGCTCATTTTTGTCAAATGACCTCACTATGGGTCACAGGCTTCAATTTCTGCAGGGTATTACTTCTAGACGAAAAAGATCTTGCCTGATTTTCGGTTTATTTAAAATGTATAGATATATATCTCACTTTATCTGTATGCTAGGCTGTCTTATCTTCCTATGCTGTATCAAGTCTATTTGGTTTGGGGTAATATATTCCTTACATTGTTTTACTAGTATCACAGCGATTTGATAAAACAATTGTACCTGTAATTTAAGTGGGGTTTATATATATACCGATTTGATCAAATAAGCTATACATGATCAGAGATGTATCACAGATCTTGTTGATAGGCCTGGAGCTCATTCGCATCATTCCAGCGAAATTTTGGAATTTGGCGGGAAATTTTGCTTCCCCTTGTAAGAAATATGTAACAAGGAGAGTCCTTAAAAAGGACAAGCTCACATGTAGGAAGTGAGGTATTATTGTGAATATGAAGTAGGAGAAGAATGTTAGGAATAACTATTTAATTTATGTTTGAATTAAGAATGAAGATAATGCAGTTCAAATTAAAACACATATAATAAGAAGTTTTTAACGTATTATATATGTGACACAATCTGGTCCATGGGGGCCAAAGGAGGCATTTTTGAAAAAAAAATATAATAAATATATATAAAATAGGCTATCATTTACTGAAAACACCAATGGTCTAGCATATTTGGTTCTAAAGTTACGAAATTTTTTGATGTCTATTTTCTTATGTATTTATTGTTTTTTACTCCATATATGTGACACAATCTGGTCCATGGGGGCCAAAGGAGGCATTTTTGAAAAAAAAAAAATATAATAAATATATATAAAATATACTATCATTTACTGAAAACACCAATGGTCTAGCATATTTGGTTCTAAAGTTACGAAATATTTTGATGTCTTTTTTCTTATGTATTTATTGTTTTTTACTCCATATTTTTACCTTTCTCAGTTTCATATTTGCCGCCTTTGGCCATCATGGACCAGATCGTGTCACATATTGTTTTATTTTTGTGGGAAGTTTTGTATCTTGGGAGTTAAATTTGGCTCACCTTCCTGAAATATAATACATTTTCCAGCCCTGCTTGTTGAAATAATAATTATTCATTCCAACACAGAACAAAGGGCTGCCTAACAGCGTTCGAAATTTTGGTTGTCCGTTCGTCCGGGACAACTAAAAAAGTCGCCGGACAACCAAGAATACTGATTCGGTTGTCCACCGGACAACCATAAATCTGTAGCCTTTGTCACCGTTGTAGGCCTACAGACAACCAAAAACTTGAGACGGACAACCAGAAATTGTAATCTGGTTGTCCGTGGGACAAACATTTATTTTTCCTTAATTCGAACACTGCTGCCTAAGTTCACATTTACCAGCAAATCTCTCAAAAACGCAGAAACTAATACTCATTCCAGTACAAACCACAACCTGCTTAATTTCATTTTAAAATCACTTTTGCAGCAATGTAATCAAATTGTTTAGTTTTAGCAGATGTGCATTATAAGCATCTGTGGGTCAGTTTCATATCCAGGAATTAAGAAACAACTAAAATAAGCAATTATAGGTAAGCTTATTACAGCTGTATAAAACCCCACTAAAATCTTATACAACAGATTTCACTATAGTCTTAGACTTAGTTTTTAATAAAATTTTGAAAGTCAATCAAGTAGAATTTAAGTAGGCCTAGTACTGTTATCATGTTTCTTCCCCCCGTGGTAATGTAGGATACTGGCCTCCCTGATATTAAAGATTTGCATGCTTTTTGTACTCTTTAGTCATTTGCTTACCATTTCCATCAAACTTTTCCCCCTTTAAAATTGCCTTGTCACCCCCTTTGCCCCCCGTTGAATAAGTTCTTCCTAGGCCACTGCACCACACTGATCAAAACTCTCTTTAAAATCATTTATCCCAGTTCAAAGTTCCAAGCAAATTTAATTTCATGGCCAATCACCAAGTTCCACAAATGATAAACATGTAATTGAATACTGTCATTAAGATGCAATTTGACACAATTAAACAGAAATTGGATGCCCACAAACGAGAAACCAGATACATGTATCCTTGCCTGGTTGGTGCATTCAATACTTCCCTGATAAACATTCAATTTCAAAGATGATTACATCTTCACAAGCATGAAGCACTCACTTAGTAAATACTTGAAATTATATCCATCCTTCTTCTTTATAACTTTAAATATCAAAATGATCAGGCCTCAGGCTCAGGGATCAGGCCCATAGCCAGGATTTCTTTGTGGGCGTGTGGATTTTCCAAAAATGCAGAACTTTTGAAGAGAAAACTTTATACCATTGATTTTAGAGCCTATATTTTAGATAAACTTCCCATAAAGTTCATAATTTGGGGTATATTAATCTACAATTTTGACATTTTTGGCACAATTTTGCTATTTTTGTAGACAAAGCAGACCTTTTTGATGATTTACCCCCTGCACCCCCTGGCTACGGGCCTGAATAGGATCTATATGCAAGAAGCTTTACTATTTAAGATTGGCAATGATCTCAATGCTGATGACACAGTTCATTTAATAATAGCTCAAGATTATAGCTCAAGATTTAGGTTTAAAGAAGTGGATGAGCATGTTTGCAGCAAACTATTTTCTTGGTGTAAGATAATAAATGCCTAAATTAATGTGTTTAGAATGACCTTAATTGTTGATGATTTTTCTCCAATGTCATTGTAATTACAATTCCATGAATACTTTGTTTTCATCTCTCTAGTTCAAGTAGTTGTTGAAAGATGCATCAAATATCATAAATGTGTCACTGATTGGGAATGGATTCCCAATAATTTTGATTACTAAAAGATGGTTATACAAATGTTTTCTTACAGTGAGCCTTTTATTAATTTCACAAATGCTTTTAACATATTAAGGATGGATCTACACAATTAGTTATTTAAATAATTATTGTTTGCCCATTTAAAACTGACTGATATCTATTACTGCAAAACGCAATATTTTTGTGGCATTAAATGTTTGTAATTTGAACAGAAAGCTCATTTTTGCCGTACAGACAAATCACACAACTGCGCATATTATGTAGGCCTATACACCTCGCAGGATTAGGTTAGCGTGTGCGATTCGAATCTGCTACTGCAAAATCCAAGATGCTGTTACTCACAACTTCAGATGAGACAGACTATAGTGACTGCAGATGAGAATTAAACTTGTTCATTCTAGTGAAACAGGTGCAGTACCTTAATCAGCCTACACCTAAAATTACCATCACAGCCAGGATCAACTGATCCTGAGATAAGACACACTATAAAGGTTTCAATACTCACTTGTTCTTATTCTATACTCCTCATCAAATATATCTGTAAAGAAGTATGTCTGTGAATGAAACAAAGAAAATACAAAACAATGGTTAAACATCATTCATTCTTACTTATCGCAGTTAGGGACCGTTCACAAACACTTCTTATGGGGGGCCTGATGCAAAAAAAATTCATCGCGAAAAATTTTTAGGGTCCCCCTTTAGAGACCTCCAAAATTTCAGGGCCCCCCTTTTTGACATGAAAATTATGGGTCAACCCCATAGAAAAGCATATAAACTCAATTTTCCCAGGAAAATTTGTGGTCATTTTTTTCAGGGCCCCCCTTATGAGGGTCAAAAATTTTCAGGGCCCCCCTTTTTGCATCAGGCCCCCCTAACAAGTGTTTGTGAATGGTCCCTTAACATAGAAAACATGTTGATAACAAATGTAAGGACATAATATCGGCCTACATGTAGGTTTGAGTACAAAAACTCATACTCTGCAGCTTGAGGTCAAATTTTGCACTATGATTGTTTAATTGAGGTTATTGAACTATGCCATTGGGATGATGCTAATGTGGTCCATAGTGTGTCCTGCTGTACCGCTGACTTCTGTGGAGTAATGGTTGTTGGGATATTTTCCCTAAATAAGTATGTTTCTCAAAAGTCTTAAAAAACAAAGGAGATTTATTGATCAGTAATCTAATTTTGGTTTCAATATTTTTCTTCAATATTTCAGAATGAAAAAATCTGAAGTTTTCAAAATTAGGGAGTCCACTTTCTTGTCTACAGTAAAAGACTTCTTTGCCAGTTTTCACAATTTTAGGTTGCCTTAGCATTATTTCTATTAATAATTCTCAAAGTAATTATTTTTCTTTAATTCTGCAGAATGAATCACAGTAAAAAAAATTCTAAAATTTTCAAAATTAGGAGTCCATTCTTGTCTGCAACATTTCTTTACCAGTTTTCAAAATTTAAGTTTGCCGTAGGATATTGCTATTAATAAATTTTGCCTCAAAGATGGCTTCCAAGCATAGTTTTATGTTCATTCTATCACTATGTTTAAATTACAATCCAAACATGTCAATGTCACGACAGCGACACAACCTTTTTAGGAGCGCTATTTATGTCTGAAGCTAATAAATAAACCCTCCGTGAGATCACAAATTTCACCTAGAAATTAAGAAGAATATGATCTCCGAATCGGACCATGCTGACTGTCAAAGCCCATCAAAATATTGCCGTTTTGAATAATAAAATGCTACAGCTGTGCCTATGTTCGTGTAGCATAGCTGCAACTGCCAGCAAATTTGGTTTTTATGAAATTGGGTGAACCATAGGGGTTGGGGTATGGTTGGTATAAGGAAAGTTGATCTTAAGCAATTATGAATATTAGAATCCCATCAGTAACTCAACAGGCATAGATTTCAACAGAGATTTATATCTGGACTTTTAAAGAGAAATATCAAATTGGAAAGATGTGTTACTCTTGTTACAAGAATCGCAGGATCCGTGCAAGAAAGGTTTTTGGTCATCTGGGCACAACCAAGGCATATGGTACACACAGAATTTGGTAGTACAAAATTGGTTTTAAACATTGGACCTATTTTAAGAATATCCTTACAATATACCATTTTCTGAAAAATTCGTGATCCACAGCCTAATCCCCATACTATTTCACAAAAAAACAAATTCTGTCAGATGAATTCATTTAGCAAAAATATCATGAAATTTGTATTTTGTCCAGGTGCACCAGAAATACAGTGGCCTATGGAGCAGTGTTTTGTTTTGCGTTTGTGAGTTATGCATGATTAAAATCATGCATAACTCAAATGCAAAATCGCCGGAATCAACTGAAATTTTGGGAAATCTTTTTTCATGGATATCTACTGAAAAATGCCATAAAAAGAGGATGATGCTAGAATCGCTAAATACTCGTTTAAGGGTCCCATCCCTCTTTGCCCGTCCAATAAGATCTTTTTTTAATACCTAGGTTATTGAAATTAGCACACAAGCTTCCCTCACAAAGGAAAACAGCACCCAGATGGAAAAGTGAGTTTTAATAACTTCCACAACACACACTTTCATTTAGAAATCAATACAAGAAGTACAAGATATGGGCATACATGCACAGAACTGCTAAATGTCAAGAAATTAAATTTATTGCCAAGCAAGGTGTGAAATAATTTCAAAATCATTTGACATATGACAAAATCTATTAGAACTATACTCAATTATTTATTTTTTTCCTACCATTATTTTGTAAAAAGTCCATATATCATCAACAGTTTTGACCTATGATTGAACTCACACTTGTGGGTTCATTCACAAAGGTGCTGCACCTTTTCACTATGGACCACAAGAGCCTCATCCCAATGGCATAGTCCAATAGCCTCAATTACATAATCATGGTGCAAAATTTGACCTCAAGTTGCAGAGAATGAGTTTTTGTACCAAAATCTTCAAAGGTCATTCAATAAATGTACAAATGTATTGGGGTTTACGAACTGTTCCCCTGATAGATGAGCATGTTGTGGATCCTAATGTTTCTCTCCTTTAAACACAAGTCCAACTCACAGATATGTTCCAATATCTGTGGTTGGGACCTGACATAATTACAAGAAAAGGGGGATGTGTAAATGCTAAAAAAACAAAAGAATGCATTAAAAGAAATGCGCTTATTATGTTATTGCTGTTGCGCTACCAAAAAACATTGTGCCCTTTTTTTGTTTGTGAGGGAACCTTTTCCCCATCAGATTTTCAGAAGGTATCCCAACAAAATTGGGGTCAACAATTTCTCATTTTCTGTCAGCAAACCCCAATGTTCATGATTGCTCTCAGCGTAGCCAGCATTTTTTCAGAGGGTGGGCAATGGGGGGTGGGGAAAGGCAAGTTTCGAGGGGGGTGCAAACTTTGACAAAAATGGGCTAAAAGTACAAAAAAGCCTAAAAATCTTAAATATCAGGTAGTCAGCATCCCACAGGGGGGCAAGACTTCTCACATGGGGTCAGATTCCCCCCTTTGCCCCCTGGCTACACCACTGGCGGCCCTGTAACTAATACGCCTATACACTCTTTTTGAAGGGGTAGGGTGTAAACGGCATACCACCATGCTATTTGTGCATGTGAATGTATTAACACAACTCCATACACATGACTTGTTACGTGCCTAAAAATAGTTATCCCATTACTGTAATTGGCTTTTAATATTGAATGAGTTTCCTATGCATGCATATTTAGGGGAAAATAATGTGCAAACCAGAAAACCAATATGTAATATACCTGTGTATTTTATGCTTACACACACAATTATTATGAATTCATGATGTGATCAAAATTGCCCTTAGGCTACCAAATATGGTACAATAATTTCTATACAAGGAAAAAATATATAGTTGACATTGACAAAGAGACATATTGACATGTTTTTTTACAGTGGATAGTAATTTAATATTAAATTGGCTCATACCCCTTGAATAGTGTGAGTGAAGCATGAGACAGCACAGATCTTGAGCAATTTGTTAGCTCCATTTTGTGGGCTTATTTTAATGTTTGAGTCAATAATGCTAAATAAAACATGGGTTGGAGATCCCATAATGAATATCATATAGAATGTACTCACAATATACATTGCTATAATGAAAGCGATATTCTGGAATCAGTCATGTTCTACATTATCGGTCAATTTTTGTTTTTGCTGATTTATGCCTTTGGAGGTACACTATTTCGGTCTCCATTCATGACAATTCAGTATGGAGGATATACCATTTACCTTATGCACAGCAGGGCTATTCCCAGTCTTTAAAGTCATATATTGTAAGATTTGGCACGCTTTCGTTGGCTAGGCCAGCAGTAGACCCGTGGCTAAGTATCGCTGACCTAGTGCTTGGCATACCAGGGTCTCGGGTTCTAATCCCAACAAGAGCAAACAACTTCTTTCTTTCTTTGTTTTCTCTCTTTATTCCTTCCTTCTTTCCCTTCAAGTTGCCAAAAAGCCATTGGGGCGTTAGGGTTAATAAACTAAAACATACCCTGCAAAAATTAAGGCTTTTTTTGTTTTACCTATTTTTTTCTGCTCTGAAAATAAAAGTGGTAGGCCTATATCTGTGTTCAAATCTATTTCTTATGGAAATGTTGCAATACTAAAGTACAAAACACATTCAATACACCTGTTGGATGTGAGTAATGATCTAGACCAATTTAATAATAGGTCTAGAACCACAATAGTCTACAACTAAATGACTACACTGCATTTGAACTTGATCCATATAAATGATCTAGTTAACAATAATTCATGATATTGGAAGTTGAGGGTACTTTTTATTTAACTTTTCCCTATATATGCACAATTCTTTGGAACCAAACTTAAGAATCACCAATTCTATTTTCTCAGAAATAGAGTTCTAAAATCTTCTCAATGGAACCCTCAACAGTTCTGTAAACCAAAAATGTTCTTTAAAGATCATCAACAATGGTTCTGCAAAGTGTTAAGAACATTAAAAGGTTCTTTCAGTTTAAAGCACTCTTTTTCTTGAGGGTTCTTTAAGGCCTTTATATTATAACCTTTATAAGTGGATGGATACTATAAGACCATGTTTTTCCAAGGAAAAGAACACAATTTGATTTTCATAATGTAAGGCGGTGAAAAAAACAACTGTTCTTCGGGCCCAACAACCCAGAATTTGCGTTTTGGAGATTTTGAAAAATTTTCAGACGTTTTGAGGCCACATTTTTTTAATTTTGGCTGAAAATATGTTTGCAAAAAATGTTCAGATTTAGATCAGCACAAGCTTGAGGCAGTAACAAAGGCACCACTGACAGCCGAAACATTGGCCTACATCTCAATATAGCAATTATTATATTCAGTTCACCCATGGCAACGATCCAGTTTTTCCAACATATAAGACTATTCATCATCCTGATGAGTGAATGCTACATAAAAGAACATGCTCATCTATCAGGGGCAGTTCTTAAACCCCAATACATTTGTACATTCATTGAATGACCTTTGAAGATTTGGGTACAACAACTCATACTCTGCAACTTGAGGTCAAATTTTGCACTATGATTATGTAATTGAGGTTATTGGACTATGCCATTTGGATGAGGCTATTGTGGTCCATAGTGTCTAGGATTATGAAAGGAAAATGTCTTTCTTGTCTAAATTTGATACAAAAATCCCACATCAATCATCATGTATGTGATCGCATATAGTTCAAACATGGCGTATACACCTACTAGTGACTTAATAGCTTGGGTATGTAGGTCTACTTTGGATATGTAAGCCTAAATTTATTCATTTCAAAAGGAAGTAGTATTAAAGGAGATATCCGCCGGATACCCACAATATTTTGTCATGTTTTTGTACCATTATGTTCAGTTTCTAGTTTTCGGAGTCCCAAACCACAAAACTAGAACTATCTGAAATGAGGAGGACAGAGGCATATTTGCCTATATTTGCCATCCTAGTGTGAAGTCAAAGTCAATCATCGCCAGGTCATCTGGTTCACGCTACCTGTGTTCAGAACCACTAGCAAAATGATCACAACACACATCAATAGTTGCTAACAAGTGTGCGAACCAAGTGTGTGAGCCACTAAAAATTACGGTATGACGTATTCATGCACGATGGTGAATAATATAGGCCTAGGCCTATACATTATCAAAATCACTGCCATTCATTGGGAGCTGATACATAAAACATATTTGCCCCCCCCCCCCCAAAAAAAAAAAGGCAATATTACTTCTTGACACTGCACTTTTAGGATCAGAAAAGATCGTACACTTCCCGCAATACATTCTTTTCATTTCAATTCTCTGTACTGGTTTAATATCCATTGCAATATGGGTCAAATGAACAGCACATCCAGATCTTGCACAATATATTTATTTCTCGACCCATGTTTATAGCCAGTCGATTCTCAACATGAAAACAAAGGTGCACAAAGTAATAGGAGTGTTATCTGCTAGATGTATCGTCATTTATGGCGTTGTCTTTTTTAAAGACAGTTCTTGTTTCAGATATAGCATTTTTAACTGCAAGACAAGATCTCATTAACTCTCTGCACGCGGATGTCGACTGCAGACGACAAGTGCCGATTTTTCTTTAAAAATACAAAAATTTCATAATTGTGAATTCTCATGACCATATTTTGAATTAGCATGCAAAATACATCAAAATGAGTACAAACAAGCCTAGTATTGTATAGTTCATCAGTATTAAAAATATTAAAATATTTTCAAAAAATATCTCAAAACTTGGACATTTTATTTCGAAGCCTACATGTATGGCTAGCACAAAGAACATACCGTACTGACGCGAGTATAGTCCCACCTTCGAGTAAAGTCCCACTCCAAAATTTCAGAAATTAAAAAAAAAAAAAAAATTGTTTTTTGTTTTTTTGTTTTTTTAAGTTGTTTATTTTTTCGGCTTTGGAGTGTCCCTGGACCTAGACCTAAATGCTAGGATCATTCATGGTTGAATAAAAAAAAAATTGGAATTTTTCACTGTGTTTTGTGTTTTTAATATGAAAATTGATACTTTGTATTCATGTCATACTCTATTAATGATATCAAAATGCATTCAAATTCAATGCATTTTGATATCATTAATAGAGTATAGTCCCCCCCCCAATTTTGAAAAATGGGGTGGGACTATACTCGGGTCAGTACGGTACTAGTAAAATAAACTGGAGGACTGGCAACACCATGAGCCACAAAACCAGTAAAACCTGCAAAATATACTCAGGAATGATTTCCAAGATGGTTCCCATACACAACATCATGTCCTGGTCAGGACACCTCCCTGGGGAGGACTAGTGAGTGGGTTGCCAAGTGTTTTATGACCATCAATGCAAACCTGTAATATCCTCACTGTCATAACTTGGCATTTTCACTATATATTTTGTAAATGTCATCCCTGTTTCATGATGGGAATTCTACATGGATCCATCAATTGCAATACAATTTTATGGTTTTTATGAGCATGATAAGGCCATGTTGTTTTGATTTGTTGGTTGTATTCCATGATTTGACCCAAGTCTGTGCTGTTATTGAACATCATTAATGGCCTACATAATTCATAAACATGTTCTACCAGTTTCATAAACATGTTTACAAAAATGTAAAACAGGAGATGTTACAAAAATATATAGCTGGATAATGTTACACATCTTGCCACAATGGCAGTATATCTCTACAATCTTTTTAATATAAAGAAAATATTGACCATACATTTACTGTTTTGATATTACATACAATTATCTCATCTCTGATATGACAAAGTTAGGGAGGTCCAACAAGCATTGCTCAAAAGTTGCCCTCAGTTGTGGGGTGTGAGTTTTTGTACCCAACACACTCAAAGGTCATTCTATGCATGTAGAAGCCTATTGGGGTTAAAGAACTGTGTACTGACAGATGAGCATATAATTATTTGAGATCTATAGTGATAAATGTAGGGATATTTGCCATACACAATCATAATATCAAGTTCAAAGTCCAGGAATCTCTGCACTCTAAAGATCTGTTAAACACTATGACCCCGTTTACACAGAGAGAAGTCGACTTCAATTGCGACATCGAATTCAGATTGCGACTAAGGATTAGCATAAATTATTTCTTGACGGGGTGTTTACACGGTAGTCGACTTCAAAACAAATTGTGAATTAAAATTGATTGCCATCACTTGCTCATGTTTCAAATTACCATTATGAAGCCGACTTCTAATTACGTGTTCGTTTACACTGCAAAAGTCGACTTTGAAGTCGACTTTGAATTCGACAAATGTTGCTCCGGGTCATCATTTGAAGTCGACTTCTGATGTCGAATTCAAAATGCGACGACCCTGTTTACACACAAATGAAGTCGAGTTCAAAGTCGACTTCAGGCTCTGTGTAAACGGGGTCTATGTTTTATTTCATGCTACGATATAAATGACAAAAGAACATTATTTTGAGCCCAACAAGTTTTAAATGAGTAAGTAAATCATCAAAATGAATCAGGAGAGCTTTGTCAGTGGACGATGAACGATTTTTTGTTACAAATTTGTCAACAATTATCAGTCATGATGGTTATTTTAGGCATTTTTTTAATGTTGTTTCTAACCATTTATGTATTATGCCTACATATGCAAGGCAAATGTAAACCAATACTCAAAAGAACTTCACAAATTTGCAAGATAATCATTTGTAAATGATGAGAAAAGAATATTTTTGTTAATTTGGCTTTTTCATATAGACCAGTATTTTAATAATACCTAATTTAATATGCAACTGAACAAAATTTTATTACCTTTATTCTGGGTGGTAGACCAGTGATTTTTATGAACTGGAATGTGAAATTAGGCAAAATTTATTATTCCATTCCTGAAATGTAAATTGGGTCCATAAACATTTATTGCTGGTCTTTTCAAATTGTGGGTTTTGGGTCAAAGTTGAGAAAGGTTGGATACAGTGATATGTGGCAAAAAGGTTGTATTTCCTGGCTATTCAAAAATAAGTACCCTGTAGAGCTGGGTCCCGGGGATTACTCCCATTGTGGCCTGTACACCATCCACGATAATCAACTTTTCAAAAGCACCCTAAACAAGGATTTAACCCTTGGCTAAAACGATACCCTAAACAGGTAACATGCGCCTGTTTTCCCACCCTAAACAGGGATTTTTTTTCAATTTCATACCCTAAATTTAATTTCCACGTATTAGCCATTGCAATTTTGCTACCCTTTTTTCCAATGTTTCATGTTTTATCGCGGATGGTGTACAGGCCACAATGGGAGTGACCCCCGAGACTGGTTTTTTCATTCCCTCAAAGATGAATCAAAATTGGCAGAAAATTTTTTGGCCCAAAAGATCTTGATGGCAGTTTCCCAGTTTTGTATATTTCAGCCGCATCAGAAAAAGATGGGAGTAGAATAAAATAGTTAGAAATAAATAAATCACTTTGTTTGCAGAAGAAGAAACAAATCTATAAAGTTAAGCCCACCCATGCCAAATAGTACATCTTCCATAATAGCCCTCCACTAATCAAACACTTCTCACAATGATGTTGACATCCATGGGAGGAAATTGATGAAGTGAGTACTTCAATGATGGATGTTGATGTAGCCAGTGATTTGTTGGTATACAACCGTGGGAAAATTGCCCTGACAAGCTCCTCTGGAGGATACAGGGATGCTTCAACATCATTGGAGGATGGAAATTGGAGGTATCATCTCTACCACCATAGGTATGTCCACATGGAGGACTTTTAGTTTTCCCTAAACTATTTTATCCTCCAAGAAATTTAGGGGATTTCATGATTTCCTTGATTGATCCTGGAGTGGTTCACAGTAGTCTTCCGGTTGACATCATCAGCCATTGCGAAACTTTAACGTTTTAAAAAGGATTCTGGGTTTCAATTGAGTCGTGTGAACACACACTCGGGAACTGACTTAGGAATCACAATTCTTAAGTATACGCCAATCCTCAAGAATTCAATGATCATCTGAACAAACTACTATATAATAGCATTAACTTCTTGCAAAACTGAAAAAGCAATATTGTTATTTTGGCTCAATTGAAAGAAAATTATTGATATTTTGCTTTCCCAAAAGGATGGATTAAAATTGCTTTTTTTTTCAACAACTCAATTTTATTTTATTTATTGTACATGTTATAAGGCTAGCTCTTTTTTAGTATCTAAATATAGACATATTGATAGAATAAAGAGCTTTTAGTTTGATGCAAGCCAGAAAACAAAATTGAAAACTATCTGTAGAAAATTGCAATAATGACAAATACCAAAAAAAATTGACATTTATTGGACAGGTAAATAAGTGTCTGTTGAAGATTATTTGTGAAATGATCTGACCAAAGTTGGCAATAATGAAAAATATTGGTTAAATGCAGAATAATATGAAAATGGCAATGCTTAAACATTACATGGGCTTACGTATGTACAGGGTGTCCCAAAATTAGTATGCATCAAAGTTGTGAAGTTCTAGTTAACATGATTGATCTTTCCATAACATATCATGAATTCATGTACCTTGGGGCTTGAATAGAAAAGTGCAATCATGGACCCTGGTTCCAGGGTCCATGGTGCAATTATGTCATGCACTGAAAGGCAGTAGCTTGGAGGGCTTGCAGAAAGTTTAACAAAATCTGACGTTGACTCTCCTCGCTTTGGCTGTTTGCTTGAGTCAGTACTTCTCTACAGACTACAGTTGTGAAACATAGATTGTCACACTAAAAATTGAAAAAGATTGATGGTTGCTACACCTGTAATAAGTCGAGGACAAAGGGATCTTCCAAAAATCTGCCTTAAAATCAGGCAGAGGAGAACCAGATTTGCAGGACATTGTTCCAGGGTTAGAATTTTGTTTAGCAGTGTGAGAATTAATCTTGATTCTTGCAGAATAAATTTGCGGGAATCATCCAAATCAACTTCCAAACCAAAAGTCTGCCAGACAACAAAAGTTTGCGAGAATCAATTCACGCAAATCTGTTTACGAGAATCTCTGGGAGAATCGATTCTCGGATTCTTGCCGAAATTCTGATCGTGTTATCGGAGTGAGGAGCAGGAGCCAGTGGCCGAATTGGTCCACTGGATACCAAAGCATGGGAAAAGGAATCCTGGAAGACCAGCCCTTACATGTACTATACCTACATTGACAATAATATTGCCCCCATCAAGAAGGACACCCAGACAGGGTCTAATTCTGCATAAAACCGGACAGCGTTATTTCTATAGATCTGCTGCGCATTCAAATTGCATTGTATTGCATCGTAATTTCATTTGTGTCTATGCTAATTATGTTTACACAATATGAACTCACGTGTTTTCAAGCAAATTCGCCGATAATAGGTGATCAAAAGCGATCGGAATGTTACAAAAGTACAGATCGCATTCAGCTTACTTCATATGAGATGATCTTTGGAAAAATACGGCATAATTTGTCTTGGTGTTTGCGGAATGCCATGCAGTAAAATATAAATACGTTGCGGCAATTCATGATTGACAACTAACAATCGGTGTGTCCTTCGTATCCTCCACTGTCAATTTCTTATCCACTCACTAATCCTCACAAAAGCTTTGTGTTGATTACGTAATGTGTGGAGGCAAATTGCAATAAGTACAATGAAATAATGAGTAGGGCGGGCTCGAGGCGGGTTTCTTCTTCATCTTACGTAACAGTATTGTTCTCCAAAAAACCCGGAAGCTTGTCGTTTGGAGCTCTAGCTGAAATACAGCAAGATAATGTAAGATAGTAAATGTAAACCTGTATTTTAGCTAGAGTATCTCGAGCTAAGGACACCAGACCTTTGGAAAGCAAATTGTGGTTCAGGGAAAATAACCAACAAAGGTGTAGGCAAAAATACACAACAATGAAAAGAATACCTAGATATTGTTGAATACATAATAGGGTGAGTGGCATTTTACTGGTATAAATCATTTCATGAATCTGTATAATGGATGTCCGCATTGTGAATTGATAACCAGACTGTGAACATAGCTACAAAGAAATGATCTATATTTCAGAAATCAAAACACACATAATAAATCTAGATCTGGATAATGTATAATTAGGATTATGCCATTCAGATATCGAGACAAGATAGCAGATTCATAATAGAGTCATTGGAGCCAAGTTGGTCAACAACCATGACAAGACATTGACTTCAATTCTTCCTAACCTAAAACTAACTGACTACACCAAGCCATGCGTGTCTTCATTCAACCCTTGTTCATTTCAATCTGAGGACAAGGTTGCAAAAAAAAATTCAGCCCAAATCATGGGTCAAATAATTGAAAAGTCGCCCAATTTTTCTCTTAATCATTGGTTTCTATGGGACAGGAAAGGAATCTACCCAAAATCGTAAGAGCAATTGTCAAGAAGTCACCCAATTTTTGTCTTTTCCATTGGTTTCTATAGGACAAGAACATGTCAAAAGTTGTGGGCAAAATCTTCAAAAGTCACCCAATCAGGTTACCAAATAACAACCCTATCTGCTATATTCCCAGTGACTGACTGCAGTGCATGTCGTCCATTCAATCTGAAGAGTCAATGACTTTACTGAAATAATTCTTAAATTGAAAGGAAGGATATGCAAAACAAATCACCTAGACAATGCACCAACAAACACACAAAAAGAATGCTTCACCAAAAACACGATTGGTAGCCCAATTGGGCGAGTTTTGATGATTTTTCCCCTGGACTTTTGACCATCCAGCCCCCTAAAACCTAGCATGAACAATGGTTAAGAAAATAATTGGGTTATTTAAATTCATGATTAGCTCCCGCAATTCTTTTCGCAGTTTCCTATCCCATTGAAACCAACAGTTAAAGAGAAAAATTGTGTGACTTTTCGATAACTTGACCTGCCATTTGGGCTGAAAATATCTGGCAACCCTACATCAAGGTGGGTGAATTTACCTTTTGATTGTCAGACAAATTGTGTTACTTTTGGATAATTTTTTTTTTTTAAGAAGAAAAGGGGCATGTTTTGTCATTGTTTTCTTTATTCTATTGTCACACACTTTAACCCTAGTGACACCACAAAAGTACACATGGGTCATTATCATTAACAAAACCTTTATATATTTTGTCAGAAAGCGGCTTGTTTTGACTTTACCCTTTTCTTTTGTGATCTCGTCATTCCTTTATCATATATAATCAATTTTGTCATCATTCCATGATTAAAGTGATAATTTTTACAGAGTCCAAAAGTTGAAAAGTTTAATTATTTCAGTAAACTATGAGTATGAGTATTGGATATATTTATATGATAAATGCATGCATGTATGACCTTTTGTATAAATCACTGCAAAAATCAATCAAACTTGAAGACAGTAGACTGACCTCCAACTACAATCCTGCAATTATTTTGTAAAATTTTGTAACAAGTTTTAGTGGTTAGCTAAATTGCTGATAACTGTGAAAAATCAATGCTCAACACCAATTTAAGGTCATTTCAAGACAACTTATGCCTTTAAAATATATATTTTAGGGTTCATGTCTATCTCTCTTTCCAAGTGACTTGGGGACAGACTCCTTCATGAAGAGTAATGTTGCGGGGAGGGGGGAAGGTCCACCATTCCTACCACATGAGTCTGTTTACTTTCCCAGCATATGCCTTACTCACTTTTACTTACGTAAGCCGATACCCTGATCAATGATCATACCCATTTATACACCTGTGGAGAGGGACAATAAAGGTTAAGAGCCTTGTGTAAGGGCACAACATGACTGCACCACCACCAGGCTTCGAACCCGCAACCATCTGATTATGTGTCAGAGCCTATACTGCTAGACTAACATGCCCAATTATGATAGGGCAGTAACAACAACAACAACAGCAGTGGCAGTTGAATGCTGCATGCTGATTGAACAGCACCTCTGATCTCAAATTATTGGCAACCATTATCTCCCCAATTTAATGTCAGGATCACTAATTTCACAATCAGATTTTTACCATTAACACTGCATGCAACATTAACCATGCAATGTATGCATTTGTAGTAGACAACCATTTCAAATCAAACCACTTTTGACTACCATTTTCACTTATACCTAATCTTGACATATCACCGCATAATTCCATTAAAAGTTCATTCATTATGCACATAATATGGATGTCATTGTTGAAGACAAGTAACTTTAAACTGACAGGATTTGTAAGGCGCCTAATTACCAAAGGACATTAGGTGTGCAATGAAAGAGAAAGGATAGAAAAGCAAAAGTGAGAAAGACTAAGTGCTGGGAAATACAATACAATACAAAGTACTATTGCCATTCATTATTGAACAAGACAAGCTATTCCAGAGATGAGGGGCAAGGATGCAAAATGCCTTGTCATCAGCCTGCTTAAATGGGATCTCCAAATTGTATAGGATGACAAGACAATCACTTTTGTCATGTAATGACCACTACACAATTATTAAGACATCACAAAGCTTCCAAATATCTAACATGTGGGTCATGTGATACAGTAGCTAGAGCATTGGACTCATGATCGCAAGGTTGTGGGTTCGAACCCCATCTCGGCCATTGTCTCCACTCAATAGACCCAAGAGTAATCATTGTACCGTCCAAATATGGACCATCAGCCTATGTTTCCAAACAGACCTAACAGTTTGTAGTAATTGAGCTGCCGAGTTCCTCCAAGAGTTTCAAAAATACATACATACATGTATACATACATGTGGCATGATCTGAGCCACTCAGACCAGAACCTGTGGATCAGACCAAAGTCAGAAATTTTGAAAATTTAGTTTTCACCATTTTAAAATTACTCAGTTCCTAAGCTTACTTATATTGAAATCCATATGTTTCTAGCTTGCTTAGCTGCAAAGTTATCTAGTGTTGTATGTTTTTAGCTTCTTATTTTTGCCTAAATCTCAATTTCATTATTTCTAACTTTGGTCTGATTGGATGAAATTATGTTGCTTAATAGTAAATTATGGCAGGTAGAACGCAGGTTATGTGCTACAACTTTAATGAGTATGGTACTCAAGGAATGTATACAAAACTAATGTATAGGCCTAATGACTTACTATATATTACTGCTGACAAAATGATTAATGGTGGTCATGGCAACTGATCATTTACATTAGAGCAATTATCATGCAGACTGATTATATACTAATTAAAATGTTCACAGTTTGATGCATCAACTAATGAACACTATAAAGTAATTAATGTCTGATTATGTGAGACCATGGGACTTAGTGCATTCACATGTTGAGTGCAGGCCTTTGATCACTCTTTCAATGTCATAATAGACCTGTACTATTACCAGCTGATTACAGGCTGTATCAAAATGATCAGTACCCATTATTGGTTTTGATGTTTATCGTAAAGTCTCAATAATGTGTTTTTTTAAACTGCAACATTGGATCCTCTGACTGGAATCGATAGCTTTATGGACTTTTATAACATTTAGCTACAAATGATACAGCTACAAAATTGATGGGTATCGATCATGTTGATATACTCTGTATATTTGTAGAGAAACATGTTTGCAATCATGTAAATTGATTGACTTGTTTAGTTATTTTGAATGAAAAGGTAAATGCTGCACTGGCACTTGGTGTATGTTAGCCGACAGGGTCAGAATTTTGTTTCACAGTGCGAGAATCAATATCTTGATTCTTGCAGCATAAATTTGCAGGAATCATTTGATTTTTGCAAATCAACTTCTGCATAAACTACAAAAGTTTGCGAGAATCAACTTTGATTCATGCAAATTTGTTTACGAGAATCTTTGCAAGAACAGATTCTCAGATTCTCGCCAAAATTCTGACCCTGATTTAGAGTGGCAAATGCCCCTAATAATAAAGTTTGCCCCTAACCAATATAGAACTACTGCACTTGCTATTGCATAGCAGTTTATTGTGGTTTATTTTTACACAAATTTTGAGACACGACATAGAAATGTTTCAGATGACTTAATTTCTGTTGGAAAAATAATGTTTCTAATTTACGACTTGCCTTAAAAAACTTGCAGCATATGCATCATTTTTTCTATTCTATTAAGAAAATGACCTAGTTTGCATGAATAATATTTCTGATTTTATGGTTTTCCAAAACTTGCACAGGCAAATAAGCATTCAAATAGCAGCAAAAGTAACATTAACATTTCCTGACAACAAAACACACAATCACTTAGGGATGTCCGAAGATTAAGTTGTAAAGCACACTTAATGCTATTTCCTCACATAATATATGTTACTGTTACACTTTATTACATTAAACCCAAAGAGCGTAGCCTATTTTAAATCTCTTTAATCCTAGTCTGAACCCGACATACTTTTTACAACAATAGCATTTTACAAAAATATTGCTGTAAAATTTTCAACAGAAGTCATAAAGTTCTTTCATAAAATGCCTTCTGGCTTGAAGTACGAACACAAAAGACTTTTTATATTTTTATTGAAAATAATATTTTGCACAACTGTAACAATTTCTAGTTGAAAAATATTTCTATCAAAATTCATCTTTATAGCCTTTTGTTGGAAATACCAATGCTACAATATTTGACTGCGACATTGTTAACCCTATGAGAATTACCTGCCTATTGGTCACAAAGAAGTTTTCATTATCAAATGGACCAATCAGCAACATTGTTAGAATAATTTCACCATGCAAAAATATTGGGGTGAATTATTTGCAAAGTTCCATTCTGATTGGTGATTAAAGTGAAGATATCACAGCAATTGACCAATCAGAGGCAATGTTAGATCGGCAGGTAGTGCTCAGGGGTTAAAAGTTATAGGAGTGTTTCATGGCACAACATGCGTAAAAATGTGTGTATAAAGCTGCATTTTGAAAATTGAAAAATAAAAATGTTAGTCAGAAAGGTTCATTTGCCTCCACTTTTATATACAGTTCAATGTACAGTGAGCAGCGACTATAATTCTCAGTTTTTCTGCGTGCCAAAATGAACTTTTCTTAGGTTAAATTCTATCCGCAGGTACTGTAGAGGTACTGTAAAAAGGTGCACATGAATTATAGGAGATGGGATATGAAATGATAGCTACACAGCCTATAGGCAGCCTATAAGCCTATATATTGCAATCAAGTTAATAAACCAACCATTAAGTCAAAACCATGCATCAGTTCATTGCTTTTGATTTTTAATTAAGCATTTCATTAGATTTCAAAATGTTACTGTTTCATGAATTAAAAACCAATTGCTATTTATGAAAATCTTAATTAGAATCGCCAGTATATAACAAATTATGCACAGACGGAATAGGGTAGACTACCATATGACATCTAGGTTGAGGACTGGTTTTTTGCAAGGTAAAAAAATCTGATCATTTGACTCACATATTTATTAAGGTTCGTTTTACCATAGGTCTTCTGGCCTTATACCACCGCAGAGAAAAAGGGCCTACACATTTTGCACAATTTCACCCGTAAAATTTCCTTTCTTGGGCAGCATTGTTCTCAGTTGATACTGGTTTTTGGAAGATATACTAAAAGGGACCTACATGTACCTATATCACTGACATCAGACCCAGGGCTAGAGTTGACTCTGAAATCAGAATGAATTTTAATTTTTCCTCATGATGTAAATTTGAAGAAAATAAAAGTCACAGGAGGGTTATCTTTCAGTATGAAAGTTTTACTTGTTGAAATATACATGTATGATTGAAGGAGGAATGTATTTGTGAAAGGCTATACGTCCATGAATTCATTTCATTCATTGTAATATTTTCATGATGAGTGACTGACTGTAGGAATATGTTACTGGCTGATAACTCAATTGTTTCTACACTTGTCCCTTTACTGAAAGGTTTAGAACCCAGTACTATGGACCACAATAGCCTCATCCCAATGGCATAGTCCAATAACCTCAATTACATAATCATATTACAAAATTTGACCTCAAGTTGCAGAGTATGAGTTTTTGTACCCAAATTTTCAAAGGTCATTCAATGAATGTACAAATGTATTGGGGTTTAAGAACTGTGCCCCTGATAGATTAGCATGTTGTGGATCCTAGTGCAGGGTTCTGAACCTGAAGTGCAAATTCCCATATGGATGCATGTGTGGGCAAATAAGCCCAAATTTGCCAAAAATGGGGGGGGGGGGGGAAGTTGTAAAAACTGTCAACTTGTGGGTGTTAAATTTGGATGAAATTATTGACTTTTGGTATATTGATATGATGGGTGGGTCTAAATTTCTTGGACATTTGCAACAGTGACGGAATAGTGATGGGATTCTAGAAGCTTCAAAGGGTTCTGAATTGATTGATACAAAAAACGAAGGATAAAAAAGGGTACTGCAGCCCAGGTTTCCTCATTCTTCCCATTGATTCTTTGTGGACATTGTTCTAACCGGTAAGGTCTGCTGGGAACAAACAAGGTGCAAGATCAAACAAAAGATCTATCAAGACCTATCCATGTTTTGTCCATTCAAAGCTGGTGTGAGACTGGGGGAAAGTAAATAATTTGGTAACTTTAGTTGGTAGTGTAAACAGGTGGCTCTAACCCCAGCTCTTGTTACATAAGGAAGGGGGCAACAGGTTGTAGGTTTAACAAATTGCCATTTGAAAGAAAGTCACACACCTTGCATTGTTGATACAAGACGATTTGGTATCCGTCTCTCTCTGTCCTCTTTTGTATCCTAAGAATGGGGGATTGTGGTAGTTTACATAAGATATTGTTACTATAGCAATACACTCCTGGGGGATATCATTATAAAGCCATTGCTGAGAAGGGGACATGGGTGCAGGTCAAAGTTTACATCTGGAGTTGTCAGCTGGGGATTGACGCCCAAGGGATGTTGCCTTAGGTGTATGTCTAGTGCTCAGGTGTTATGAAGTGGCTGCATCCTTTTCATGATGATTGAGGGAGACCTTTGGAGAGCAAGGGGAAACTTTTTCGGAACAAGAGGGTGTGATTCATTTTTTACATTTTTCTGGGATTGTAAATGGCAAAAGTGGATTAGTGAACTTGAAAACATGTGTGAATTTTGATTATATTAATCAACACTTGCTGTTAATTCAAATTTGCACATTGTATTTCAATTTGCTGTTTAGCATGTGGGCACAGTGATATACTTCAACAACAACATCCATTGTTTTACAAAAGCGAAGTCATTGTTCTGTGTTACAATGGCATTGATACAATTAACCAATTAGAATTACCCCTTGTTGTTTTCAAATTTTCAATCAACACCACTTGCACTACTTTCATTGAAATTAGATTGTCTTTAATGTATTTCATAAGATAGAAGAGGCAAATGGTACAGCTGATCATGTGATCATGAAGGTAGTAGAGATTTAGCCAAGTCTTTTTCAGAGAAGAGGGAAGGGGGGGGTAAGGCAACTTTCAAAGGGGCAAAATTTGTCATAAATGGACTATGAAGTACAAAAAAGACCTGAATTATCAGGGTGGCAAGTATCCCACATGGGGGATTTTCATGGAGGTGTGGTGTGGAAAGCGGCCCCCTCCAGTTGCATATATTTAATCGCTATTTGCTCCCTATTTTTGCCTGCATCTCAATTTTTCTGATTTCATATTTTGCAGCATTTGGCCTCTTGCATCAGATCATGTCACAAATGTTTACAAAGTTTCAAAAAACTGTACCTATGCCCTTTATAAAGTTCAATGAATTGAAGGTGAAATTTGTTGATGGACTTGCCACATGCTCCCAAGTGGCCTAAAAAAGTCATGCTTACTCAAAGTTATACTGAATATATTAAGCTTTTTGCACTCAAGTTCAATCTCAAATAGGGCATTAATTTTATCCAGGAAGATTTAACATACAAAGCTCATAGGGTCATAGGAAGGTTGCCGGAGGAAAAAGGCTTTTTGCAGAATACTTAGTAATAATCTTTACAAGGCGAAACTGTATCAAAATAACCATCTGAGTGATTTGAATCTATTTAGAGTACTAAAGTATATTATAATTATAAATTTGGTGCCATTTGAACTTCACAAAATTGATCAGAATAGAAAGTGGCCATAATGTATAGATTGTGTGATTATATCAGTGTATATTTCCAGATGCGTAGCATGAGTCAGTTGACATTTGATTGGGGGACCAAGCCTGATTGAGGGGGCACAGGTTGTTTTGGGCAATTTTAAGTGGGGGGTTAATTGATCAACCTGTGAAGCAGAAAGGTAAAAATTGTAAAAGATTTTACCAAAAATTTAAAAAATCGCATATCATTAATTTGTAGTACTAGTACGGTAACAAGTAGTACTTGCCTACACTTGCTGTTTTTACCTAGTAAAAAGGATGTTTTTACGCTCCCAAAACATTGGTTGTTGTGTCTTTTATAGCCTAAATGTTGGCTTTTGTTGTAGGCCTACATATAAATGAACAGTTTTTAACAAAAAAATCATGGTGACTTTCTTTGATGAATAACGATGATAACACAATTTTGGTGTAAAATGATACCTGGCAGCCATGACAGTTGAAAGTTTTGACATCAATCCACCCATCTGATAAACTTCCAGTCCTGTTTCCTTTTCAATGTATCGGAAGTCTGGATCTGAAAAACCTGGCTACAGATCAACCATTTGATGAAAGGTAACAGAAAAGTTACAAAGTAGGACCTAATACTTTCTTTTTCTTTACCCTATAATATATTCGTAAAAGTCCCTGAAAAGTTCTAAGTTGTCCCTAGGAATTACTACCAAGTACACAGAATCAAGAAAGGTGCTTCATATAAATTGAGAAAGGTTCTTTCTATGTTGTCTTATGCATTTGCAGCACTTTTTGGTTATTTGCTGTTACGCCTGATTAAGAACCTAGGAAGAGCTTTTCCTCTCAATGTTTCAAATCTAACAAAATAAATTTACTTTTTTAAAATCTTCAAATTTCCTTTGTAAACTAAATTTCCATATTTGTTGACAATTATTTTCATTGATTTTACGATAACAATAGAAGATCTTCACTGAAGCAGTGATCTAGTAAGTGAAATGAACTTGCCTGACCATGAATTTAATCATCACTGGCCTTGCCCTTCATACAAGCCAATTTTTTGGTAATTTCAGGTCATTGTATGAAAAAGTTTCCTTGACATAATTTTCCTTTGTTTATTTATTTAAGGGTGATAAATATTGATCAGTTTTCAGGTGATCTGGCCAATTTTGTACCATTGTCATTTGCAGATTTTCACCCAGAAACAGAAGCTCTATACTATCAGTGGAGGAAAAAGTAGCACAGGCTTCTGGGCTGTATACTGATACTTGTATGATGATCTAAACGTTTGCTGCTCACTTTGCTTGTTGTTCGAGAGGCATCACGGTTTGTGAATGGCTACGCTCGCTGCTCGCTTCGTTCGCTGTTCGAGAGGCATCACAGTTTGTGAATGGAGCTAGTTCTACGAAAAAGTCACAATATTTACAGTGCTTACACTGGACAAAAGTTGTTATCGATTTAAGTTGTGTGTATGAAATACATCTGAAGATTTAGCATTTAAAAAAAAATTAATTTGTGTAGTATGATGTTTATACTGAATTTGAATCTGAAATGGAATTTAAGAAAGTTAAATTCATTTGACTGGTAATATATCAGGATGCGCAACAGCCATGGATCACTAGATAACCACAAATTCAACAATGTGTTTATTGACATGAGCAAAAAGTTATAATTAATGATGTCTTATTTGAATTCACTTGAAATGAATGATGAACTAATTCATCATTTTTGTATTATGATTGATTACGATGGTACCTGTTAACATTTATAGAACAAATGAAGTTGATAATGACTTTGATGAAATCAATTACAACTTTTCCCCAGTGTAATCAGTCAAAATAATTATATGCATCATATTAATGGCCTTAGTTCCAGAGAATAACCTTGTCCGTGTTTATATTCAAAATAACAATATCTCCTATCATTGGTTGACTTTTACGCAGAAACAGACACCCTGTTCTGTCATTGGTTAAAATATTTGTAATATTATAACAGCCTTTCAAGTCATAGAATCACCTTGTCCAAGTTTTTACAGTAAATAACAATATCTCCTTCAACATATTCCTGTTCTATCATTGGCACACTTTTACCCAGAAACAAGACGGCAACCTGCTCATTGGGCAGATAATTCCACTAATTAAACATGTATTAACGATGACAAATGCAAGTTAGCAACCTTGTTACACAATAGTATTAATGAAGGCTATATGCACAATAGATTGGTAAATATAGAATTAGGAAGTTTTGTTATTTAAAGAGATATAGGAGACTATTAAAATAACATGCTGTATCCTTGGAATATCCCTTTGAACTAGATCTGTAAATACAAGAACAAGGCGCTGAGACCATTTTTTTCCGGAAAAAAACCACTATTTCCTTTCCAAGATAATAAAAATTGGAAGCAAAACTTTAATTCTTGCTATCCTTGGAATATCCCTTTGAACAAAATCACTAATAATAAGAATAATTAAGACACCATGACCAGAGTGTCACCTTTGATTGAACACTTTTTGTGGCGCCCTCTACGGAGGGGCCACATATAGGCATGTACTTTGTGAATAGCTTCTAATTTCACTCTTGCTAGATTTACTCCTGAATTGTTTTGCTAAAATTATGCCCAGCTCAGAAATAAAACCACAATATGCTAGGATTTTATTTTATTATTGTTTTCTGATATGCACGGGATAAAATACAAAATTAATGGACTTAAACACCAAATAACCCGTGACCTTTGTATGGTTTAAACCAGTTTACCGCCTCTTAGAACCCGATAGACGGTGACATTTGACCATTCTAATTATGTATGTTTTGAACATGTTTGCACATGAACTAGTTGTTTATACAGTGTGAAGAATCTACAACATGCTCATCTATCAGGGCACAGTTCTTTAACCCCAATACATGTGTGCATTCATTGAATGACCTTTGAAAATGTGAGTACAAAAACTCATACTTTGCAACTTAAGGTCAAATTTTGCACTATGATTGTTTAATTGAGGTTATTGATAATATGCCACTGGATGAGGCCATTGTGGCCCATAGTGATTGCACGCGGTGCACCTAATCCTTAAACCAACACCAATTAATTATAGTTGACCAACACAACCACTGACCAATCATGAAATCACTAATTGGTTTATGACTTTATGTGCTTGAATCGACTGCTAACTGATTGTGACCAAAGATATTAGAAGCTCAGTATCTTTGTGGTGACTATCTCTGATAAAAACATTAATTAACGAAAATCAGTTCTGGTCAGCAGAGAAAGGAATAAATTCGGAAGACATGACTGTGTTGAAGGTCAGAAGTGTATTTGCAAAAATAATATTCATTGTAATGCCTAACTGCTGGGAAGGGTTCCTAGCAAGGTTAAGTGAAAGAAACCCCACTGGCTATTTTGTCTGTTTAAAATAGAGTTCTATGGCGTAATTTTGTTATTTATTAATTAATTTTTAGCAGAATTAATAACATAAAAATGGGCTGTGCCCGTTTCATGAAGAATAACGATCGATCTTACCCTTGATTTAACAGGCCTGTCAATTTCTTGGTATTGTTTGATATGAAAGTAGGGTATGATTGTTTTGTATTAGTTTAAGTATTTCCTAGCCTCTCTTAGCCACATGGTTGGCTACAAAAGACACAGAGTATACCTTAGGATAAACTGGCATGAGTGCGCCGACCCCAAGATTTCAACATTTCAGGATTGTTTCTGGACGGAGGTCGGGTGAAAAAGCAAATTACGTTTACATGACTTTGTCGAAATTAGTCGTGTGACAAGAATGAGTGTATAGATGACTAGGGGAAGCTTACTTATTTGTGTCTTCTAGTTATCCATCATATACCCTAGGCCCTGCATAACGAAATTCAACAATATTCAATATCCAAAGCAATATCCTCACTACAATAGGCTCCCAAAACAGAACTCCGACCCCACATAATCAAATTGACACAAAGCTTCATTCCATGAAGCATTTCTCTCATTTGATCATCTTCTACTCTTCCCTAAAAAAATCATTATAATACCAAATCTAATCACCATGGAATTCACCATATCCCGTCCAGCTCACATTGGGCGCCACATTCCTTTTTTAAAGGAATTTTTATTTTAGACTAAAGAAAGACCTGTACTAAATATTTCTTTTTCAATAAAATAAAGAGGGATCATATAAAGTAAGAACAATGAAAATCTAATCATTACTATCCTTTGAACTACAAGAAAAAGATATTGTGACCATTGAGCGGAAACGCTGATTGAATTTTTTTTTTTTTTTTTGAAAAACAAAAGACACTATTTCTTTTCAAGAAAATAAAACACGAAAAAACGAATTCAGTTACTTTCTATCTGTTGTGATATTTTGCACCCTATCTAGAATTTCATTTAAAGCCTTTACTATAGTTTGGTTCACATCCAATTTGAATACATAAAAATATCTTATCCAAGATTGCAACAGAGGTTATGGGAAATTGGCAACAGGCTCTGATTGGCTACTTATAGACTCCTTCGTAATCTACACCTTTAAAGCCCTCATCAGCATGAAAATCATGGCCAGTCCATTGTGTCATAACAAATATGTTGAACCTGTTTTTGTGTAACACCAGAAAGTCCCAATGTTTGTTAGTTTTCCTCTTTCATCTACCCATTTCCATAACAATAGTGAACATAATGTGAAGGACTGGAGGACAAAATGCAACCCTGGGTAAGACTGGCACTTCAGATGTAAAAGCCCTTGTTTTCTACTCACTCAAATACGCACTACCCAAGCACCCCCTTAGCAACCCTTTTGATTTCAATCCCATATGTGACTCCTCGCCACAACTGAGCCCGGATGTCGCCAATCATCATTTTTGAGATATTTAACCAAAATATTCTGCTTGAAATTAGCTTTAAAATGATGTATATCATGTCTATAGTACTTGACATTTAAGTAGTGATTATCAGATTATTGTCACAACATATTTGCCACATACTTCATCTACATCTTTATCCCTTTTTTCTAGGGTCTATGATCCCGAGCAGATTAAAGATAAAACCATTATTCAACCTCCTTCTAAAAGTGTACTACTTCTGAAGTTTACAACAGCTAAAAAACGTTTTATTTGCAACTTTTGTTATTGTTGATGATTTCAATTGCAGATATCTGAATAAGGTAAAACTTGTGCTATTTTTATATGGTCCTGTAACTTCAGATTTCTACAACTTCTAGGCTAGTAAAACTTAAAATAGCTTCACACATTTTATTTGAAAGTTTTTATGTTGGTGGTGATTTCAATTTGAGATCTCTGAAAAAGGGAAAAGTACTAATAAATATTTTATATGGTCCAATAAAGATGTCTTGCATCTTCTTTGAACCAAATCACTTTTAAATTTAACAGCCAATTTTGGCACACTTAATTTTAGATGGTCGCAAATAAAATCCACACACATTTAAAATTTCACAGCTGCACTGGTGGACAAATAGAGGAATTTCTTGCCTATGTGTGAGAAAAATCTTAGCATAATGAGTAAAATTGATTTGTTCATTAGGTACAAACTGGAGAATAATAATTCCTCGTAAATGTTTATTATAAAACTGTATGAACATGCTTCCTGGCCAGGCCTTGATGCTGAAGCCCTTTTAAAAAAAGGGTGTGGGAAAGAACACAAGAACAGAAATTATGTAAAATATATATATTGTAGTCTCTGAATTTGTGAAATTTTTACAAAAAAGGATCAAACAACAAACATCAAAGTACTGCTATCTCTCAGAGTGACACAGACACATCTTCATTATTTCCGTTAAGTAGTAATAAATTGCACACAAACATGGCATGCACCACTCCACTGTGCAACATTAGGGTAGCCGGAAACATGGTCCAAATGGGAAATCTCAAGCTGGTCAGGGTAATGACTCTTGTTTCCTTCAACATGTAATTCTATTTCCTGTATACTTCACCCTTCTATCTATAGGCCTTAGCAGAGTTGCCAAACCTGTGATTTTATAGCCCAATTGGGCCACTTTTTGAGTTTTCCCTTAATATTTTTGACCATTTTGCATCCCATAGAAACCAATTGTTTAGTACAAAATTGGGTGACTTTTCAACTTTGGTTCCCATGATTTGCCATAATTTCATGTTCCATCTACAATATTGGTTAAGACAAAAAATTGGGTGGCTTTTCAGTGATTACACTGATTAGACCATCAATTTGGGCTGAAAATCTTTGGCAACCCTGGGTCTACTCATCCTACATGAAAGTACAAATGTGTCTGCAACGCATCCAAGCAAATCCTACAGGACACACTGAAATAGAACAGGGTTCTTGTCAGGATTAATTATCAGTTTTGTTGCCCATCCTGCATACAGTAGCAGCTAATGTTAATTCAATGCATTGAAATCGAATTGAATTGAAATGAATTTTGGGCAATTTTCATTTCAATGCATTGGAATTGAATTGGAATCGAAATGAGTGGGCTTGGGCATGAATTGAATTGGATTGGAATTGAAATCATCGTGAGCAATCAAGAATTGAATTGGATTGGAATTGAAATCATGTTGAGTGATGAAGAATGAAGTGGAATTGAAATGAAATTCAGCTTTGATTTCAATTCAGCATTTCAATTCACAAGCAGATGTCTGTGATTCCAGATCATTCCACCTGTAAAAAGTGCCCTTCCCCGTTCTGAATTCTGATACATTTGGCACTAATCACAAAGCCCCTATTTTTCTCAAACTCCTAATTTTTATGCTCAAAAGTCATTGTACATTTGAACAAATTATGAGAAAATGCTTATATTTGGCAGCAGTAGGGCCCCTACAAGGATTTTGGGTGAAAATCTTAGGAGGAGCAGGAGACAAGTAGGGGCTATCTAGTATCATAACCTTGATTTTGGACATCTTTGAGACAGTGTGGGGACAGGATCCCATTATAGATTGTAAGGGCATTTTGTGTTCACCAGCCTCATCGCCCCACTTTTTTCAAAAACAAGTTGAGATTTTTATACCACTGGAAACCTCTGGCTACATAATGTTTATGTACCAAAAATTTCTTGCAGATTAATTCGTTTGGCAAAAATATCGTCAAATTTGAATTTCGTTCTGGTATACCAGAACGAAATTACAACAGTGGCCTATGGAGCAGTGTAATACACATAAACAAGCACAACTCGCAAACGCAAAATCAGAATCAACTCAAATTTTGTGAATAAGCTTTTTACGTGGATCATATCCACTGAAAAATGTCATAAAAAGAGGATGCTAGGATAACGAAATCCTCCTTTAAGTTTAGAAAATAATGTGCATGGTGGACAAGAAGTTAAGACCATTATTAGGAAGTCAGTCACCTAAGAACTAAGAAGTTCCAAGGTTTCATAAAATAGGACCCAGAGGTCAAGGATCACTCGCATTGTTTGAATGTGAAAAGTGAGTTAACGTAACAATAAAGTATCTTCTGTTGAAATGCTTTTGTGACAAGTAGTGTACTAGTATTTGATTTTGACTTTATGTTGTGACAAGTGTTATAAAATTGGTAGTAAAATTTAAAACATGCATGCCTTTGGTCAATTAACACAAACTGCCACTGTATTGGAATTGGAATTGAATTGGAATTGAAATGAATGCTCAGAATTGAATTGAAATTGATTAGCTGTTAATTTCACTGCATTGAATTGGAATTGAAATGAAATGATTTTGAAATTGAAAAATTGAATTAGAATCGAATTGAATTAATTCTAAAGCAAGGTGGATTGAATTGGAATCGAATAGCAAGACTCCAGGTGTAGAAAGAATTGAATTTGAATAGAATTGAAATCAATTTTCTGGAGTGAAATAACAATAGTAGCAGCTGCCTATCTTGATCATGATCTGCCTTGCATACAGAATTAGATTTTTCATACCATGACAACTAATTTTGAGCCTCCCTGCATTTCTGAGGCAGGTAAAGGACCATCATCCCTTTAGCCATAGGGTCCTCATTGATATCTTCATCATCTGAGTTGCATGCAGAATTGGATTTTTCATGCCACAAAGTTGACTGTAACTAATTTTGAGTCACCCTGCATTTCTGGGGCAGCTAAATAGCCATCATCCCTTTGACCCTAGGTCCTCATTGTACCTGTGTATCTTACCATCTGTGTTGCATAAAGAATTGGATTTTCCATGCCCATAGAGTAAACTTTAACTAATTTTGAGCCATCCTTAGGTGAGGGCCATCAACCATTTGGCCCCAGGTATCTCATTGTACCTGTGTATCTTCATCATCTGCGTTGAATGCAGAATTGGATATTTCATGCCCATAAAGTCAATTGTAACTAATTTTGAGCCACCCTATATTTCTGGGGCAGGTAAGGGCCGTCATCCATTTGGCCATAGGGTGCTCATTGTACCTGTGTATCTTACCATCTGTGTTGCATAAAGAATTGGATTTTTCATGCCCATAGAGTAAACTTTAACTAATTTTGAGCCACCCTAGGTGAGTTGGCCCCAGGTATCTCATTGTACCTGTGTATCTTCATCATCTGCGTTGAATGCAGAATTGGATATTTCATGCCCATAGAGTAAACTTTAACTAGGGTCCTCATTGTCAGTCTATCTTCATCATCTGTGTTGCATTCAAAATTGGATTTTTTACAGGGGTTATCACATTGATATCCTATACTTTTATAATTTAAGCAAAGCATGAAAACTGTGCCTTGATCAGCTGAAGCAAAGTGTCCAGAGTTGCCAAAAATAAATCAGCCGGAATCATAGAGTTAAATCACAGAATAGTCACCCAATTTTTCTCTTGAATTATTGTTTTCTTTCCGACAAGAAAACACCAAAAATCATGTTAAAAAGTCACCCAATATTAATCGCACCATTGGTTTTTATAGTCAGGAATGGCCAAAAATAGCAGTAACAATCTTCAAAAAGTGCCCAATTGGGCTGTCCGCAAATCGAATGTTCAGCTCTGAAACTACCCAGGCCAGCCAGGTAAACTCCTGCATTTGATCAAAGATCCTCAATCTCACCACTTATGCATACACACCTAAGTCCCTGAGCTACATGTAGACACAAAACCAACTATCCCCAGGCACTGTGTGTAAAATGGGCTATTCTATTTGAAATACCTACACCCCCTATGGAAGACATGACCTTAATCTCCCACACAGGGGGTAGATTTCAAATTCAGGTAATTCCATTTGAAATTCTCAACCCCCTGTGTGGAAGATTAAGGTCATGTCTTCCACAGGGTGTATGGATTTCAACTGGAAGAGCCTGATGTTGAAAAGCCTTCCCCCTGAGCAAATCTGACATTTCCATTCTCCTCCATTCATCTCAATACAAGTCCTTCACAATCTCAAGTTTCCATGGCTTTTTATGCATCTTTTATATTCCTGCTCTGAATTGAATCAAGATTGAATCAAAGAGAAACATTGCAAGTGACTTTAAGGGTTTTAAATGACCATTGATAGGTGTGTAAATAGTAAGCGTCCACACTGAGGGCGTTTTGCTTAAGCCATGCAGTTCTCAAGCAAAAACTTTGGGAAATCTGCGATGTGAACTCTCTTGAGAATTTTGATCCCTGTAAAGTTTGTTCTCAAATTTATCACAAAATCTATCCCTAAGAAATCTAGGGAAAGTGAATCCTCAAGTACTAATGCTGTGCGCAAAGACCTTCCCTTCAATTGAAGATCTTTGCTGTGTGGGGGTGTGTGTGTGAACAAATTTGGTGTGAGCAAGCCATTTTGTGATTATTGAGTGCTGAGCTTAACCTATGACCTTAGTTTAATTATATTTAACTAGGCGGTTACCCGTATCTCGCGGTTTTCGGCTATCATAATTATTGGCTTTCGCAGATCTCAGAATTAGGGTGTGTCCTTTGGCTAGGTCTGACAAAAAGGTCACCGTGAAAACTTTTGTTTGTTAGTTTGACCTATGACCTCTTAACCGTAGGTCTGACGAAAAGGTCACCGTGGAAACTTTTGTTTGTTAGTCCAAGGTCAACACACCCACCAAGTTTGAGCTCCATAGAGACAATTTGAAATTTCTACCTTTTTTGACCTATGACCTCTTAACCGTAGGGTTTGACAAAAAGGTCACCGTGGAAACTTTTGTTTGTTAGTCCAAGATCCACCCACCCACCAAGTTTGAGCTCCATAGGGGCAATTTGAAATTTCTACCTTTTTTGACCTATGACCTCTTAACCGTGGGTCTGACGAAAAAGGTCACCATGGAAACTTTTGTTTGTTAGTCCAAGGTCAACACACCCACCAAGTTTGAGCTCCAAAGGGGCAATTTGAAATTAGACTTCAATTGGACTTGACCCCGGCCTTGACCTTTGACCTTAAAAAATATTAACTGGTTCTTCCTCATACCAAGCTGCACCCACCCACCAAGTTTGAGGAACGCGCGACCCCCAGTCTCCGAGAAAAGAGGCGGACAGACAGACACACAAACACACAAACACACAAACAGACAGATTCTGGTGAATTATAGTAGGAAGTAGGATATGGTTTAATTTTAGTGCAACTAGAGAGATTATAATCAACTTCCAGTTGTAATTCCAAATCTGAGTCATTAGGCATTGCAAACCTCAAGGATTACAACCTTCCATGATGTGGACACACAGTTGACACACAATTAGAGAATAAGCGATAGGAATTTTTATTTTGCCTATCCTCTACCGTGTGATAGGCGACAGGCAGGTCCAATATTTTGAGTAGTGGATGCCGGCGCAGCCGTATCCACTACGATAAAAATATTGGACCTGCCTGTCGCTCATCATAGGTAGAGGATAGGCAAAATAAAAATTCCTATCGCTTATTCTCATTCTTAGTCAGTTAAATATTATTTTAATAACTGTAAAAAATTGTTTTTAACAAAAACTAAGTTACCGTCATAAAAACTCCCCTCATTATAAAATGAACGAAACTTGTTTACAACTTCAAGTATTCTGTTGCGTGTACTGCTAGCGCGTTCGAGTATTCCGCAATAGTCGACGCATCCAGCGCGATACATACGCGCACCTCTACACGCGTGTTACGCATTATCAAGACGCATGATGACGTGGGGTCGTCTACGGCCTGATAGATGGCACCCGAAATCATGCGATTGTCCAATCAGAAATGTGTCTACGAACTAGACCACTCCCACTGACTAAGAATCGGTATTTGACTTCTCAAGTATGCCGATTCTTGAGGATTCTATGACCGTCTGAACACGCCTAGTGCCATTTCCAGGCCAGAGTGCCACACCCTCCTTTTGGAGGATGCTCAATATGTATGCATAGTGTTAACATTATTGATGCCACCGTTATTGTAACTCTTTTATACCAGTTTCAATTCCTTTTCTCAAGTACCGTATCTTTAAGAATTGTATGATCGTCTGAACACACCTTGTGCCTGTTTCCAGTACCAGAGTGCCACGCCCTCCTTTTGGAGGATGCTCAATATGTGTGCATAGTATTTACAGGTGGGTGGTGGGTGCATGGAGTATGTTATTGATGCTACAATTATTGTAGCTCAATTATACTAAACTAGGCGGTTACCCGTATTTGGCGGTTCTCGGCTGTCGCGATTACCTGGCTGATGGTGACTGTACCCACCACATTTCATGCCCATACAACAGTTTTTAGTAAGTTGACCTTGGATGACCCCAAAATGACCGTCCAAAAATTTGACTCTAAAAAAGTTGACTGTACCCACCAAGTTTCATGCGCATACGACAGTTTTTATTAATTTGACCTCAGATGACCCCTGGGTGACCCCGGATGACCCCAAAATGACCGTCCAAAAATTTGACTCTAAAAGTTGACTGTACCCACCAAGTTTCATGCCCATATGATAGTTTTTACTAATTTGACCTCAGATGACCCCTGGATGACCTCGGGTGATCTTGGCCCACTAACTGAAACAAACTTGTTCTGTCTGAGGTCCAGATGCACCAATCCACCAAGTTTGAGGAACGTGCGACCCCTAGTCTCCGAGAAAATAGGCGGAAAACAGTTTTTACTAATTTGACCCCTAGATGACCTCTGGTGACCTTGACCCACTAACCAATACAAACTTGTTCTGTCCCGGGTCAAGACGCACCCACCCGTCAAGTTTGAGCAACGTGCGACCCCCAGTCTCCGAGAAAAACAGTTTTTACTAATTTGACCCCTGGATGACCTTGGGTGACCTTGACCCACTAACCAATATAAACTCGTTCTTCCTCATACCAAGCTGCACCCACCCACCAAGTTTGAGGAACGCGCACCCCAGTCTCCGAGAAAAGAGGCGGACAGACAAACAGATACACAAACACACAAACAAACAGATTCTGGTGAATTATAGTAGGACTAGGCGGATACCCGTATTTGGCGGTTCTCGGCTGTCGCGATTACCTGGCTGATGGTGACTGTACTCACCAAGTTTTATGCCCATAGGACATTTTTACTAATTTGACCTCAGATGACCCCTTGTGACCTCAAAATGACCTTCCAAAATTTGGCTCTAAATGTTGACTGTACCCACCACGTTTCATGCCCATATGACAGTTTTTAGTAATTTGACCTTGGATGACTCCAAAATGACCTTCCAAAAATTGACTCTAAAAGGTGACTGTACCCACCAAGTTTCATGCGCATACGACATTTGTTACTAATTTGACCTCAGATGACCCCTGGGTGACCCTGGATGACCCCAAAATGACCTTCCAAAAATTTGACTATAAAAGTTGACTGTACCCACCAAGTTTCATGCCCATACGATAGTTTTTACTAATTTGACCTCAGGTGACCCCTGGATGACCTTGAGTGATCTTGGCCCACTAACTGAAACAAACTTGTTCTGTCTGAGGTCCAGATGCAGCCATCCACCAAGTTTGAGGAACGTGTGACCCCTTGTCTCCGAGAAAATAGGCGGAAAACAGTTTTTACTAATTTGACCTCAGATGACCCCTGGGTGACCTTGACCCACTAATCAATACAAACTTGTTCTGTCCTAGGTCAAGATGCACCTACCCACCAAGTTTCATGCCCATATGACAGTTTTTACTAATTTGACCCCTAGATGACCTCTGGTGACCTTGACCCACTAACCAATACAAACTTGTTCTGTCCCGGGTCAAGACGCACCCACTCGTCAAGTTTGAGGAACGTGCGACCCCCAGTCTTCGAGAAAAACAGTTTTTACTAATTTGACCCCTGGATGACCTTGGGTGACCTTGACCCACTAACCAATATAAACTCGTTCTTCCTCATACCAAGCTGCACCCACCCACCAAGTTTGAGGAACGCGCGACCCCCAGTTCGCGAGAAAAGAGGCGGACAGACAAACAGATGATTTCCCCTGGATGACCTTGGGTGACCTTGACCCACTAACCAATATAAACTCGTTCTTCCTCATACCAAGCTGCACCCACCCACCAAGTTTGAGGAACGTGCGACCCCCGGTCTCCGAGAAAAGAGGCGGACAGACAAACAGACAGACAAACACACAAACACACAAACAGATTCTGGTGAATTATAGTATGATGTTTGCATTTTGCACACTATTTGCTTACAGATGTCTTCTAGATGGCCCTACTGATCATCTTGAACTATTTGCTGTTTTCCTGAAATGGCTTGAAGTGCTTTTTACATCCATATAGACTAAGTGTTTGCTTGCCATTCAACATTTGGTGCTTTAATGGAGTTTGGTTTTATAAATATATTGCACTTCGTTAAAAGTATTGTTGTAAAGTATATCAGGGCTGTATAGGCCTACAAGAGCCTACTTCATTGCTATTACAAAACTCCATATACTGAAGAAACATTAGTGCATCATTTTAGTAGGTTTTTGCATGTGGCAGAGACATGGACAACAACTAACAATTGGAAAAATCCATACAAAAAAGCGTTTTAGAAACATTAAATAATTTCAAAATCCTCCAGGTTTCATCAGAACTAGAGCGATAACCGCACCATAGCTGAACCATGTGGCTTCGGCAGTATTGCATTTAAATTTCAGCTCAATTGAAGCATTTTGAAAACTTGACATTTGACCCCTTTATTGCCCCTTAGTGACCTTAAATGTATTTTAAAATATTTTAAACATGTTTAGAATGTCATAAGGATCATTGCTTTAAAATTTCAGCTCAATCGGAGCATTTTGGAAAACTTGACCTTTGACCCCTTTATGACCCCTTAATGACCTTAAATGAATCTTAAAATGTTTTTAAAATGTTAAAAATGTCATAAGGATCATTGCATATAAATTTCAGCTCAATTGGAACATTTTGAAAAACTTGACCTTTGACCCCTTTATGACCCCCTTCATGACCTTAAATGAATTTTAAAATATTTTTAAAATGTTTACAATGTCATATTAAAGGATCATTGCATTTAAATTTCAGCTCAATTGGAGCATTTTGAGAACCTTGACCTTTGACCCCTTTGTGACCCCTTAATGACCTTAAATTAATTTTAAAGGTTTTAAACATGTTCAGAATGTCATAAGGATCATTGTATTTAAATTTAAGCTCAATCGGAGCATTTTCGGTTAAAATGACCTTTTTTGACCCCTGTGACCCCTGGATGACCTCCGACGTTTGGAAATATTTTTATTATATTCTTTATATTTTCCTCTTTCATATGACACCACTCATGGGGTCATACCTTCGTGGCATTTAGAGATATGTCCATTTCAGACCAAATGGTTAGTCAGTTAGTAAGTAAGCTAGTAAGTAAGCTAGTAAGTAACATTCACTCATATAGGCTGATACCATTTCATGGTTCAGCAAAAATAATTTACAAATCAATTTCTGCAAAAATGTGTATTGCGATAAATCATTCCAACCAAAATTTATCCAAAAATCAATCAAAGCAACACCAACAGAAGATGGGAAATTCAGAGAATTGTGGGTAATTTAATATTTTTATCTAAAAAGAAAGGAAATGACATTAACATAACAGAGGTGTGATTCAAAGCTTGTAAAATATCCTGAAAGTAGTAGAAAATCTTAAAAAAACAGTGTGGAATTAAACTAGAATACCCCAAAAATGAGCTGAAAATCGATAAGATTGCGTAAAATTTGGCTACAAAAAATCCTGAAATCTGGAAAAAATCCTGAAGAATAACACCCCTGACATAAATAACATCATACTTTAAATGGCATAACAATATGGCAATCTCCTAAGCCCTCTGTAGCTTTCCACCAGGGTTCGAACCCAGGTCATATATGGTGAGACATAAGTTCAATCTCATGTCAAATCAACCACATGTTATTATGATGTCATTTTGTTTTGTGTACTTTATTTTGAAAGTTAATTTTGGTTTTTGGAGACACAAATATTATTTTGTGTATGATTCATTTCTGAAATGCCTTTCAATAGCCAGAGTTAAAGGCCCATTGAGCGATTTGCTCATTTAGAGAATCGTCAAATCATTACAATTCAGATTTTGCACCTTGTTAGTATCATAGATGTGCTAACATAACCTGCTAGTGGTTAAGCCAAAAGCCACATATTAAAGGACAAGTAATACATCTTACTTGAAGCTGTAATATTTCTACTTCAGTATAATTATCATTTCCGCTTTCTTCTTATCGCACGACAAGGTTGCCAAATTCGGCATGGTCTAGAAGTAGAAACCAAGGATAGCAATTTACATTTTTAATACATCTTACTTTAAACTGTAATATTTCTACCTAAGTATAATTATCATTTCCACTTTCTTCTTATCGTACAACAAGGTTGCCAAATTTGACATGGTACAGCGCTAGAAGTAGACACTCAAGCATGCAATTGACACTTTCAGGGTTTATATTGACATGTTTTATGCAATTTAAATATAATTATTGTGATCAATTCAACCTATAATATTAATATTGTTGGGTGCAGTTAGACAAATTATTTTGTGCAGAAAATCTTCGAAAGGGCCTTTAAGTCACTCAAATACAAGTAAGTTTTCATGTAATTGACACCTGTTATACTTATAATATCAAGTAATATTATTTCAACCACGTCATATTACGACAAAATTGAACAAACACAAACCACTAAAACTATATCCCACCCAATCCATGGACTAACCCACCGCAACAATTGAATGGATAAACATTGTCATTTATTGTAGGATTTGACGCATTGTTCTGGCTTCAAAAACGTGACAATGCGTGAATGAAAAGGGTCGTACTCAGATCAGCAGAGGTCCTTTTCAATGATTATTGACAAAGTACACAGAAACACTAGGGTTAGTTCAAAATTGAAAAGCTATGCATAATTCTTACTGACCTAGACCAACATCGAATGGACAAATTGTTGATTTGTTTTTGCGTGAGGATTTGGTTGTAGTAGGCTTGGAATCCAAAAATACACAGAACTCCAACAATGACCAACAAAAACTGCTCCCAAAAATCTTAACTGTTCAGTCATTTGACAATATCGGCAAGGGACATCAAGGCAGAAAAACATGTATTGAGTGAAATCATCAAGAATGTTATCATCATTTACATGTATTATGTTGTGTCATCAGAAAACTTGCACCCCTGGATATGCCCCTGCAAATGACCTATCCTGCAATTAAAATGTAATAATATAATGGAGAGAGTAATATATAATTTTCGTCCACTGGGTTTCGAACCAGGGACCTCTTGTACCAGTGTCAAAGACTTAATTACCCACTGTGAAATACAGCTCTCACTCAGTATGTACCAATGCAGTTGCAGCAGAGTAATTTCCATGTGACATGTGTGGTATAAATGTTATTGCTCATTAATTTAGAAGGCAAGAGATTAATTCCTTGCAAAATGACTTGATCATGGGTTCTATCGTCGACAATATGCGTATTGGGTGACTGGGTCTTGGGGTCCATTTTTATAACATTTGCTATCTACTGAAGATGATTCACTCTAGCTACATGTATATCTTGGTGACTCTTGGGGTCCATTTTAAAATGCTATCTACTGAAGATGAACATCTTTTGAATGGATTCACTCTATCTACATGTATATCTGGGTGACTGAGTCTTGGGGTCCATTTTATAATGCTATCTACTGAAGATGAATCTCTATTGTATGGATTCACTCTATCGACATGTATATCTGGGTGACTTGGTTCGTGGGGTCCATTTTATAATGCTATCTACTGAAGATGAACATCTTTTGTATGGATTCACTCTATCTACATGTATATATCTGGGTGACTGAGTCTTAGGGTCCATTTTACAATGCTATCTACTGAAGATGAACATCTTTTGTATGGATTCACTCTATCTACATGTATATCTGGGTGACTGGGTCTTGAGGTCCATTTTATAATGCTATCTACTGAAGATGAACATCTTTTGTACGGATTCACTCTATCTACATGTATATCTGGGTGACTGAGTCTGGGGTTCATTTTATAATGCTGTATACTGAAGATGAACATCTTTTGTATGGATTCACTCTATCTACTGTATATCTGGGTGACTGGGTATTGGGGTCCATTTTATAATGCTGTCTACTGAAGATGTACATCTTTTGCATGGATTCAGTCTATCGACATGGATATCTCTGGCTCCATTTTCAGTTCAAATGCTATCTATTGAAGACAAACATTTTGTATGTTTGAGGAAAGTTATTATGTTACATGTGGAAATTCATGAGAGCTACATTAAAACTGAAATAGGATACTAAGCAATCCTAACACTTATAACATCCTTGCCCTTATAGGGTTATTGGCATGAGGAATTTGAAGTTCACTGCAAAATTGTTACTACTTGAATTAATTGGGTTTTTTATAATGATATCTCCAGATTTCTGCAAGAAAATACATTTTGAACTAAACATTTTGTTTTTTGTTGACCACATGCTACTGCCCAAGTCATTGACCAACCATGTTTTAAATCCTATGAACAGTGAATAATGCATTTATAAGACCAGTGTTGTAACACTTTTTTCAAGTGTGTGTGTTTTCTCAAAAAAACCATTGAAAATGAGTTGGGCAATTATCCTAGGCGGCTGCTAACGATATTACTCCAAAACACAACAAGAATGTCTTTATCAAAATTCAATTTACAGGTCCACTGTGTACTGAGCTAAAAATCAAGAAAACAAAGCAGAGAAAATGATCAAGCATGATTGAATTTTCACGGTTAGATGCAGTGAGGCTGGTCCGCATGTGACCTACGCCACGGACCCCTCACTGTCGCCAAAATATTGCAACAATAATTCCTTAGTAGGAGTGCTAAAATTGCACAGTAGTACAACTTAATAGGTGCTATAAACTCATGCTGAACCAGGCTTTGGTATAACGGTATTAAATGATGGTTCACTACCCATTTCTGTAATTCAAATTGGCTTGCCAGTCTGTAGTTATGTTCAGACTTGGTTTATCTGTCATGCTAAATTTAATTTGAGCAGTGATAAAAAACCAATATTTATACTACATGTACTTTTAGTATTTCAAATAATCGTCCACACATGAATAAAATCACATCCAAACTTAGCACAACCGTCTTGCAGCTGTATACTCCACTTCGTGACTGCAATTTTGCAAGCCGTGAAGAAATTTGAGCTAAAATTTACGACTTCCACGGAGCAGGTTTCTTGAATTTTTTCGCTTTGCGGAGAGTTGGATTTGATTCAACTTTGGGGGTAGGCCAGCGAAGTTTCTACAAGAAAGCACAGGGCGGGCAACAATTCTTCACAATACTCAGCGATATTTTGATGAAGTATACATGAATGCCTTTGCGCGAAGCTGCAAATTAATTTTTTCATCACAGCTTCTCCCGAAGTGGAGTATACATCTAACTTTAAGATTTAACTCCCTAAAGTTGTAAAGCCCAGTTGACCCTAAAGGTCACATTTAAACCGGAGTCCACAAAGGCAGCTAACTTGACTTACATTAGATCAATTGAGTAAGAACATTACCTCCGAGAGGCAAATCAGCTGTGTTTAAGTCATGACGTCCACATGACTTAATATGTCCACATGAGCACCCATCACTCTTAACTCAACCTTAACACTGGCGAAATGGACGTCTGAACGCACCTTGTAAGCATCAGGATTTTACTTGGTGTGACCTTGATGAAAAGTGGAAATCCTGTATGTGTCTGGCTGGCCATGAAATTTGTTTCACCTATGAACTTCCAATTTACTGCTAAATCCAGCTCTCTAATAATATTATTACATGATTAGATCAATGCTATACACTGCTGTTCGTGACATGTTCAATTTATCCTGCTAGTTTTCCTCTGCACCTATACAGTGAACTATGAATGTTTGCCTCCCCAGTCCAACCCCCCCCAATTCTAATGCAGTGGCATGCACACATTGGAGGGGCCATGACAGGTGTTTATGGTTCTATCTCAAGTTCTTCATTCCTCATTGAGCATGTTGAGGAGACCAGTGGCGGCACCTCTTTTTGCGGCAATTTTGAACAAAATTGGTTGATTTTACCTCCCCTGAAATTCACTTACCACATCTTGGAAGACCGTCACCATCAATAACACTAGACAACAAGACTTCTTAAGTCCTTAAGTTCTTAAGCAAAAACAACTGCTGTAATACATTTAGCCTTAAACACCAAAACCAGAACTTTGCTAGGTATTAAGCTGCAATGAAATGGCAAGTATACCAAGTGGCCAATTGTGGTATATATTACCTCTCAATGTGCAGCAAAACAGGTTATTTTGGTTATTAATTTAAAGAAATTGATGGTAATTGCGTCAATTTCTGAGAGCACCCTTTAATAGTTCCAAGTATTTCAAGTAAAGATAAGTTGTTTGTGTTAAGGAGCGGTCACAGGTGGAACATCAGGAGAGCTCCTCTCTCAAATTTCAGGCATCACATCACTGAATGGATGGAAAATGTCTATTTTATACCTGCAAACAGTACATCACCTTACATTACTGTTGAGCCTGTTGTCAAGGGTTACCAATGCTTATTATAGCCATGTTTCATGGGATTGTCTAAAGTGGTGAGTTGTTCATGGTTGAGTTGCGATCTGGTTAGTTGTTGGGAGAGTTGTGAAGCATGTTTTAGGGTGAGTTGTGGGCAAATTTATTCCATAAACACAACTTTTATACAGTGTTTCTATACATCAACAACAAATATAGTAACCACATCTCGCTCCACAACTCACCTACAACTCGCCTAAATAACTCACCTCACAACTCGATCTATAACTCGGCAAGCACAACTCACCATACATAACTCGCCATTTAGCCATCCCCATGTTTGATCATGGTTTGATGAATATTGTATGTTAAGGACAACCATAATGGGAATATGATCATGATGATATGATTATGATATGCCAGCTGAATTCACACACTGTTGTCACACAGACCTTTGAAATTTGGCAGTAGGTCTGTAATTATTTGGACTCAATTGACTGGTCTTCGGTTTTCATTACTCACTAGGATCCACAACATGCTCATCTATCAGGGGCACAGTTCTTTAACCCCAATACATGTGTACATTCATTGAATGACCTTCAAAATTTTGAGTACAAAAACTCATATCTGCAACTTGAGGTCAAATTTTGCACTATGATTATGTAATTGAGGCTATTGGCCTACGCCATTGGGATGAGGCTATTGTGGTCCCTCATAATTTATAGTGATACTGTGTTTTCTGCATTGGTGGTACCTATATCTTCAAAATCTTCCTGTGGGTTTGTTTTTGCAGACAACTGATTGTCCAAACATCAGGAAACTTTTATAGGGCACTTCGCAATGGTTCACAAAAAAAGTTGACTTTTGTTGAATTTTGTGGCCTACATAATCGTTTTGATCAATTACAATACTATGATAATAATAAATTTGTGTTAGCTATTATATCTGCATACACCGTAAAATGTATCCACGCAATAACAATTTGTCAATTTAGCATGTATATCAGATGAATAAATACATATTAAGGCTACGAGTAGTGGCATAGCCAGGGGCACATGCCCCATTTGCCTCCCCCTGTAAGAAGTCTTGCCTCCAGTGGGATGCTGGCTGCTATGATATTCAAGATTTTTATGCCTTTTAGCCCATTTTTGACCATTTTGTTAAATCCCCTCCCCCTTGAAAGTTGCCCTTCCCCCATCACCCCTCCCCCCCCCAGTCCTGGCTATACCACTGGTTATGAGGGAATAATAAGGCAAGATTGGATACAAGGCAATTTTAAACTTTAAACTTGGAAAGATATGACTTAAGGGACGCACCATTAGACATCAAGGGGGATTAGGAAGTTGGGGTCAGGGAAAAAAAGGGTTTTTTTTTTTTGCCGCCAATTTTTTTTTTTTAATTTCATGCATTTATACACAGTTAGGTGGGGAAAAGTTTTTTTTTAGTGTTGGTGGGGAAAGTTTTTTTTGCTTATGTAGTGAAAGTTTTTTTTCAAAACTTCCTAGCCCCCTTGAAGTCTAATGGTGCGTCCTAATTCTCACCTTTTTGATAAACCTTACACTTTGAGTTGTACTGTAAAAGTGGAAATTTTCGCGCTTCATTTATTTTCGCTCTTTTGGTGTTCCAAGCTGCTACCACGAAAATAACAATCTGCGAATATATTCCTTTTGGGTATTGGCCAATGATAGGAAACTTAAATGCGCAAATTTAAAAACAAGGGAAACAGTTCAAAATTGCGAAAACGCAAAAAATTAGTCGCACAGAAATTTGCACTTTTACAGTATGTACAGAGAAGTGTTAAAACCATATATAGAGCAGAAAATTGTTAATTTCCTCCCATTTCTGCTTCAGCACAGGTATACACAATCAGGTTTGTTCAAGGATTATTTGGATCATTGATGAAGCTTATCAAATATCATGTATGATATGGTTGCTTTAACACAGGCCTAAACATGTTAGGCAGACTACGTAATCAGTAGCAGTCATTGAACTTCAGTTTAGCTAATTATATCTAGAATGCATCATCGTGATCATAGAACTCAATAGGGAGAACTTGGATTCCACCATGTTTTCGTCCCCAAAGGAGGGGAAATCTCCAGGTTTTTACCAGCTGACTTCAATATTTATGCATGTAGTTGTTTACAACCTACACATGAATTGCATTGTGCTGCTATGGCCTACAACTACAAGCTCAACATGTGTAGCACAGCTTTACATTGTAAGATGCCAATTTCTGTTCGATTTAAGGCTTTTGCTGACATAATGCTCCAAATACATGTTCGAAGTACTGCAATACAGTATTTTTTGCATGATTATTTTTTCACTACTACAACAATTTCCAACAATTTTGCTGTTTTTGCAAAAGTCTAGTTGTAGATTTTTGATCTATGTAGCCCAACATGCACAAATTTGAACACTTTGAGGGTTGAGAAGTCAAATGGTAGAGAACTCAAGCCTCAACATTTTTGCATGTATTTAAAATTTTGCACAAGTTAAATAGAAATAGCCAAGATTAAAAACATGAAAATTAATCCCAATGTGAAAATTTCTTCATTTAAATGCACTCCTTGAAATCCTGAGATTTGGGAAAAAAAGTATCAACTCTCAGAAGAAACCAGCGAAAACATTACAGTCTTTTGAGAGGTGGAGGGTTACATTGTGCACACCCTCATCTGGGCATTACGATTGCGGAGTTTGGTAACCATGGTAACACAACAGAGAACTGAGAGTTCAGGTGCGAGTCAAACCTTAATCTCTCCATTGTTGTACTCATGAATACAATGTTTTCTCCTTATTTATGTTCGGAAATACTGACAATGTAAAGCTTTTTACTATAGGGATTTCACTGAAATAATGTGATCTTTTATAAGTTCTACAGTTTCTTGAATTTACTTTGCAGATTAGAAAAGGTAGGAAGGAAGAGAGAAAAGAAAGAACCCTTTATTTGAATGTTTTTTCGTAGTGTCAACAAATGTGTCAATTCCATCTCTGATTTTCCGAGTTGTCACATTATCCACTGAGTGACATTTTCTTTTCTTTGTGCACAAATGTTCTCTACCAAATCCCATAATATAAATGAAGGAACTTTCTTTAAAAAGTTCTCTCCGACCATTCTGGGTAAGGTAGAGCTGTAGATTTAACTCTCTCCATGCTGGTGTCGACTGCAGACGATAAGTTACAAAAATTTTTTGAAAAATTCAAATTTATGACCATATTTAGAATCAGCATGAAAAATGCATTAAAATGAGTACAAACAAGCCTAGTATTGGTTCAGTGGTTCTTGAGATTACTCTTGATATTTTGAGAAAATATCTCAAAACCTGGACGTTTTATGTTGAAGCCTATGGCTAGCAGGCAGAGCATTAGCACTGACTGGCACACCTGTGACAGGTAACTTAGCGGTCAGGTGAGTAAGATGTCAAAAGTACACACCCTATCCATCTGAATAATCTGACAGATAACATTTTAGACAAGTTTATATAATCCAAGTACAGGACCACTAATTTTGTAGGATTCCATTTCTGGCTTTTGGATTTAAAGAGGGTTGCAAATTGTGCAAAACTGGTGAGAGAATTGGTACTTATTTTAAAAATCAGCCAAATTGACTAATTTTTCATCAATTTGTAGCAAAATTTGTGAACACTTTCCAAAACTTTGGCAAAGGAGCATATTTTTTGTTAAATTTTAATATAATTTTGGATACTCCCTTGCAATAACTAAATCAAGAACTCCCTTGGGTTTTGCTTCATAGCTCATCTCACCCATGAAATTCAGATTTACTATATCGGCAGTACTGGGGGCGCTTTGTCCATAACTCCACTCTAGCTGTGAAACTGCCGCTTGTTTTCTATGGTTGCAGGGGTTTTCAGAATGTCTGTCTTTTCAAGTCTTGAGTAATGGATGCACTCATCACTTGCAACTACCTGGGCAACATTGGCTAACTATCATGACTATTTCCTGTATATTTGCCTGACATATGGGACACAGGTTTCCGGCTACAGAGTGTTCAATTTCCCTGCAATAACGTGAGAAAGTTACTATTTTAAACATCTCAACTACAGCTACCTTTTCTACATGTGTGGACAATGTCTGTACCACTGCTGGTTTACTTGAAAATATTAATATGAATCATTTCATGGTGATTTTCAAGTGCATTTATGCAAAAACCTTTTCTTTGTCTATGATCACTGATGACATTATAATGGCTTAATATTTTGCTGTAAAGAGGAGATAAATGAAGACTTAAAAAATCCCATGACCTATCTGCCCTGTTTGACTCTACAAACTATTGATAGTATTGGATACATGCTTGAGGAAAGGATTGAAAAAAAAACCCTTGTTTTGTTTTTGTGTGCAAAAACACCCATTTTTACTGAAAAATCCTGCATTTCATGGGGACTTAAAATACCCCTTTTTTGAGATATGCAAATAGAAAGAATATTTTGTATAATAGTGTACCCCCCCCTTTGTTAAACAAAACATTAAGTTCATTTCATGTACTATACTCTGAAAAGAAAAATGACTAGGAATGCTTACCCTCACCGAAAACCAAGATCGTATAATTATGATGAAGATGATTTCTGACCAAAATTACCAGACCACAATTTTGAAAATTTTACAATGAAAAAAGTACACTTTTTTTGGATTTGTGAAAAAATAAATTCACTTCACGTAGCATTACGAGGGGGTCATACATAATGACCTAGTTGTATAACAAACTATAATACAAATTGTGACGACTCAATGTGCAATTTTACCCTGTGCCAACATAGCTTTTAAATTACCGTATTGGTCCGAGTATAAACGTCCCACCCGTTTTTTAGGTGAAAATTTGAAACATTGAATTTGAATGCATTTTGAAATCATTAAAAGAGTATGACATGAATACAAATTATCAATTTTCATATTAAAAATACAAAACATCTTTGATTTTTTTTTTTTTTTAGGTCAACCATGAATGATCCCAGCATCTAGGTCTAGGTCCAAGGACACTGCAAAAGGAAAAAAAAAACTTTAAAAAAAAAACCTTAAAAAAAAAAATGGGGGGGTGGGACTATACTCGAACGTGGGACTATACTCGGACGAATACGGTACATGTATTAATAAAGCCTGTAATGTTATCAAGTGAATGTCTATCATGGTCAATGTAAGAACATCCTATAGCTTGAGATTAAATTTAATATTACACATCAATGCGGAGTGATGATGATGGATTATCGGAAAGTGCCTTGCCTATCCATCTTGTTTATCATGTTTCTATTGGTAGCTATTGGTGAAGGATTGCAATTTGGTTTGGAGTACTTTACATGCATGCCTTGTAGAAACATAATTGGTACAATGTATACATCACACACTTGGAGAGTGATACAGAGTGGAATATATGCCAAATGTTCTGCTAATGCAGTGGCATGGGGGGGGGGGGTTTTAGGCCTTCAGCCCCCAGGTAGAACTAGCCCAGTTCGCAAACCATGACCCTGTTCACATTAGAAAATTTTCCTAACGTGTGCGCACTTTTCTTCCTTTGACAAAGATTAAAATTGCAATGTTCGAAGAAGCTAAAAAGGTTGTTTCGACGAAGGAATACTTCGTTGGACGAAGCTAACTTCGTAATGTGTACGCTCATTTTGTTCGACGAAGGAAAGTGATCATGTGACAAGTGACCCTCGTCCCTCGCCGGCTTTAATATAGCCAGGCGTTAATACTAGCTTCATTAATTTTCATGAAATGTGTAGGCCTAGTGCAATGTCTTTGTTCGATCTTCATTCAGCGTTTGTGTATGCATGCTTAATTAGTTAATCAAGATAAACTTATATTTGTCGAATGAAGAAATTTTCTAATGTGAACAGTGTCCATGACACACCTAGCATGAGCAAAGCAAGCTATCTTAGATCATCATACAGATAACAGAGTCCCAGCAAAGAGCCTGTGCTACCCAAGCTCAGGTTTTCTACAAATCATGCAGAATCACCCCCCTTTTTGGCACATTTTACCACTTTCAGAGATTCGGTTTGATGCCAGTGCTGGATGCTTTATACGGTACCAAAGTTTAGCAAACCATTTAACTCTGTTATTTATCTGAATTATCCCCAGAAAATATCTCTATAAACGTATTGCATATAGGTCCTACATCAATGTACTACTAAATTCATGCTGCCATGTTAATTTGCAAAATTTGTGAAATTATGTCCACTTTCACTTGTCTACCCACAGACCCTCCAGGCCAGGCCAACTCTGTGATCTTCTAGACTATGCAAAATCTTATTCCTTTGGTTGCTCGGTAATAAGTACACTATTCTTTGCTGCACAATCAGCACTACATTTTACCTTGAAATTAGACTTGTTCAAAGTCTATTCACTGACCTCATATGAGGTCATCAAAAGTTCCAGACTTTCACATTTTTACATGTTGTAGAATGTTATTTTCATATTTCAGTATTGCATTCACTACATTGTATTGTATGATAATTATGGCACTCCTGCAGTGCTAGTTAAAATTGTTCAGTTTCAGTTCCTCCAAAGTTCCAATACAATTTCATTGTTTGGGCATAAAATGGGCAGAAACTTAAATCAACCTTGATTAATATGCACAGACATGAGCCAAAACAGTGCTATTCTGTAAGTTTCTAGCACAAAATTAAGCTAGTCAACATTAAAGGGGCATTAAAGGGACACTCAGTGAATTGTTAGAACACCCTATTGATTTTGCAGTTTTGGAACAAGCATTGATGTACTAATATACTGTGCATTAAATGCCAAAAGTGGAAGCAATTCAGGGAAGCAATAACATTATCTGACATTCAACATGAAGATTATCATCAGAAGTTGAGTACTTTTATTTGTGCGCTAACAAGGTTGTTGAATTCGGAGTCAATATCTTTTTGTGCACCAGCAAGGCTGTTGAATTCGAAACTGATATTTAATTTGTGCACTAGCAAGGCTGTTGAATTCGGAGTCAATAGTTAACATACATATGCGAGCAGTCCACACTGGGGATATCCATAAAACACTTGTTATGTGCAAGATATTTTATGAAATGAGCTATTAATGATCAAATTGATGGCTGTTGTCCGTTGATCATTTGGGCATTGTTGATCCTTGGGTGTAACTTTATGGACAGAACTATTTTGGTACACAAAATTTTAAAAATACCTTGTAATAGTTTTCCTGTTGATGCAGTCTTACACATAACTACAAATTTCAAACATAATTAAGTGCATATTAAAATACAAGCAAAAAGTGAAATCTTTCCCAAATCATTAAAATTTGTTTTTTAAACATCAACATTGCCCTTTTCTAACCTAAACAAAGTAATTGTTATAATTTCATGGCCCATCGAGTTCACACCAAAGCTTGCCAAAAACATCCCCTAAATCCAACCTTTACTAATCAACTTTGCTCTGATCGCTATGGGCTAATCAACTAGTTATTAGCCCTCGCTGTACTCACTGTACTAATTTTCAAACTAGTTAAAATTTGATCGCAAATTGTAGCGAATTTTAGCAGATTTCATTGCTATTTTTGGCATCTATATAGTTGTAAAGTGCTGTTAAATGTAGCAGAAAATATTTCATAATGGTACAGTGGTTCTTGAAAAGGCCTTACAATAATTCTTCTCTAAATCAGTCAAATCAAGGTACTTGTTGCATTTAAACCACCCTAGTACGCAAAGCATTATATGACTCAAGAGAGGACAAAACGTGTTTAGCATCGGAAACAAAATGGTTAGCCAAGGGGAATGTTTAGCTAATAGCTGAGTGCTACATATGGTCATTGCATGTGGGAAAAGTTTGCTGAGAAGAAATTGTCATGAACTTCAGGTTTTGGACCCTTTTCTGTGACTGAAGCTGCAAAGTGGTCACCCAATTGGGTGGTTGTTTTTTTTAATTTTCCTGTGATTTATGGTCATATTATGCCAAATAAAAACAACTTTTTAGCAAAGAAATTGATAAATTCTAAACATCTGTAAATGTAAACTTGAATCATCTCTTGTCCGATCAAAACTAATGGTTGAGAAAATAATTGGGTGACTTTTTGGGTGATTTACCCCACAATTTGGGCTGAAAGTTGTGGCAATCCTATAAACTCGTTAGCACTATCTGACAGGTAGTGCATGCAGCACATTCTCATGGTACTTGTTTGTTTACCTTTGCGGTTTCGGGCAGTTTTCATTTGAGACTTGGTCTGAGAAAAAAAGTTTATAGTGGTCAGAAGATTTTGATATGATATGGACACTTGATGGAGGAATACATTAACATTGTGCTTCATTGGTCGAATAAGAAACAAATTCATCAAAATCGGTCAGAAAGAAGTACAGCAACAAGACAACAAGGTGGGGTGAGGAACAAAGACCCACACAAACCAGAATCAGTTGAACACAATTTTACCGAGAGCCAAAAAATCACTACGGATATATGCAGTGTTTGTCGCTACAGCAACAGAAAAATGCATGCAAAATATATAATTATGACTTTCAGGCGACCAACCCAGATTTTGCCTTTTGGGAACTTTTGTTAGCTGTATATATGCAAGTAAAAAAAAAAACAATTTGATTGGCCAAATGGATTGCATTAAAAAGTGTTTTGAAAAAAAATTCCAAAATATGTTTGCAATATTTTTTCATATTTTTCAAGCTTTCTGTGATTTTTTGGGTTATTAAGCCTCTTTTAGAAATATAAAATGAACAACAAATTCACCCCCCCTCCCCCCCCCCACCCGGACAGGGTTTATATTACTGTCACCATACTTCTTGTTACTGAATGAGTTGCAGTGGTTCACTTACCTGTTGTATGTGAAGCAAATGTCAATCAGCAATACACATGTGGAAAGAAAAAAAAGAGAAAAATTATGATTAGATTCTATTTATTGTTTCCTTATCGTTAACAATAGTAACATATTACAACATTCAGCAAAAAACAACTGCCTGTCTGTTAGAAACAACATTTATTCCTCATTCTTCACTTCTGCAAGATCATCTTCATCAGACATTGGCCCATCATGTACACTCTGGCCAGTGGGGTAGGGGCCGGGGGACAAACTTTGACGAAAATGGCCAAAAATGGGCTAAAAAATACAGGCCACCAGCATCCCACATCAGGTGGGTAAGAGGGGGCAAGACTTTTCACTGGCCCCTTTACCTCTCCGGCTATGCCACTGAGTCTGGCTATAATAGTTCAAAACACTGAAAAGAAAGATCACAAATGATTAAACTTGTACCTTTGGCAATGCCCCGCTTCATCCAATCCAATTTTATCAAATTGCCCATTGAACTTGGTCATTTTAACATTTTTAACATTTGCCTTTTGCTCCCAGAAAACAGGTTTCAATTAACATAGACTTCAACTCATCACTATTCTATATGAACATGATGAATATCATAGATATACCAGATGTCATTCAGAACAGGATTATAATAAAAACGATGATGTATCTTTGTTTATTGACATTCTTAGGAGCTCATACTAGCAATAGTCATCATCTAGATCATCCATCTTAATACCAGCTAATATTAAAATAATAACACGGTATTACATGACTGAGAAAATGGGGTCAACTATTATAGGAAACAAAGTGTGTGTGATTTACTTCTATATGATGCACCGGGATGATGCATCACTCTCCCATGACAGGATGGGATTTAGAATATGGTTCCTTATAATCAGAGAAGATACATTACCCTTCCCAGAATCATTTGCACATGATATGGCCCGATGATGCGTCACCTCAAATGATACTTCTATTATTATGTACAGGTTCCCCTTTTTTTTTCTTGTTGATAATTAATATACTGGCTAAACAAAAGTCGATAGTACAAAATTTGCAAGCTCTGAAGGTGATATGTTCATTGAGGGACCTTTTGTCACTATCGATCCATGTTGCACTGGATTAGTCCGACATGTAGGACCTTTTTTATTTACCAGAATGTGTTCAGCTCAGTCTATGATCACTATCTCATACGCTGCAAGACAGACGAATCGTGAAAGTCCAGTGACCGCACTGCCCCGAAAAATTTTCAGACGGGGCAGTTAGTGGACTTTCGCTATCAATCTTTCTTGAGCGATCAACATGATTTGAGTCTGCATGAGTATAGTTGGTAACTAAGAAAAAAATAGGTCCTGTTCGTCGGACGACACTGGATAGCAAATCAGTGCAGGAAATTGAAATGGAAGCAATGCATTATGGGAAGTGTAATATATCTTCTCTGCCTTAGAATCATCACTAAGACTACGAGCCAGCCTCATTCTATATGGCACAGTTCATTAGCATCAGTTCAACAACAGTAATTCAAAACTTGACCTGAAGTTGTGGTATGAGATTTCATACCCAACATATTAAAAGGTCATTCTGTGAATGTACAGATATAGTGGGGGTTAAGGACTGTGTCCTTAAGATGAGCATGGTTGAGATCTTAGCTGAGTTTGGAATATGGTTTCTAATTCATCAAGAACAATGGACATGAATGATGGATGAAGGGATGAAAGGATTTGCCAGGTAGGAGCAACAATTATACATTGTACAAACAACATGTAGCATAATACCACACTTTCTGGCTATTTGCCAGAGGAGGCTTAAAGGCATTCCTACAATGCACTATGATTGGGAAATTTGATCAATGTAACCTAATTTTAAAGGCAAAGTCCCCATTGCCACACACACAAAATGGTAATTTTAAAACTGCAGCCAACGAGTTAATAGTTGAGACTTATGACTGATATTTGATTTTCTTACAGAAAACATTCATATTGTCCCACTGCATTAATTTTATTCCTAAGTCTCGATGTTTTGAATGTTAAATAATAGGATGAAAACACCAGATATTTGCACACAAGCCCAATGCAAGGTATGATCAACTGTACCGCATGTGTACAAAAGCCAGACATACAAGGTCAGAAACCCCATTGGGTTGTGGGAATGTCTTTAAACATCCTCTGGCTATTTGCTATCCACACATAAATATAACATTCCCGCAGGCAGAGAGGGAGCAGGGAGCGCAGTCCAGTTCGTGAGGGCCACAGCATAGACCTTATTACGGTCTATGGCCTAGGACCTGGGGCTACATGTGGGAGTGATATCTAAATACTGGCAATCTGTACTGTGCAACAACACAAGAGTCAGTTGTTTAATATTTCGTATAAATATAAATTTAAAACTAAATGTATAAAAAGTGAGGAGGTTGTTGTTTTCTGCATCTGACAAATTTCATTTTGGGAATGGGACTTTGGGTGATTATTCTTTTTTTTCACCATTTTATTTTGACAATGTTGTGCCAAGACAATATTCTGAATCTTGTCATTTAATTTTGACAAAGTTTATTCATAAGTTTAAATTTTGTTTGCAAACACATCATAGGAATTGAAACAGTAAGAATTTTCCATTCATAAAAACTGGAACTGTAGTGAACTGTGCTGGCCAATGTGCAAAGAACTGACAGATATCCTCAAGGTACATTCACTTTGATTACTCTCAACACACTCAGGCAAAGTTCCTACTACACATATGTATTCTCTATAATATATCAACTTCCACCTGTGACCTCTGGGTATTATTCTAATCCCCATCAACTAACAGGTTGATTGGTATCAAATTAATACCGCATGCCGATCAATCTAGGTCAACTAACACACATCCAATGACGAGACCATCAGAAATATGCGTCAGAATTTGGCCGCAGTACAAAATTGCTTCCAGGGGAGATTTGCGCAAAAGTCAAAAGCCAGGTTTGGATATTTATCCTAGTGTATCAGAATTCAAGTGAATTGGTTCTGACATGCCAATGCTAAAAACCTTGTCAAAAAGTCAGAGATGTCAATGCAATGTGATATACATGCTAATTTTAAAAGCAGATCTTCTGACTTTGCTTTGTCCAGGTATTGCAGTACATTTTTGTCCAGGAATTACAGTACCACTGAGTTGAGTACAGTTACATGTATTTAGTATGTTGCTTTGCTGGCATAAAAGACATGTACATATAGGGCACTGTATTTATTTTGTGATATTTGAAGTTGAAGAAACATTTATGCAGTCAAACAGTTGCTTACATTGCAAAAGTAAAGGAACAGAGGGAGGAAATTTGTAATTTATCAGTTTATCTATGTAATTCATTTTAATATACCAAATTCTTACAACATGTATTGAAAACGTATCAGAGACCTTTTGATCACATTGGAAACTGCCCAAGCTGTATTTCAAGCTATTTCAACATGTGTGTTACTTATCCTCGAGGTTTGAGTTTCACTCGAAAATCCTCACTTGAACCTTGGAAATCTTCACTCAAAAGTTAAAACGTAAAAATCATGACTCATAACTTGAAAGTGAAATAAAAGTAAAATACATTTAACATTTACATGTAGTTTCAATATTGGAAATTGCCTATATAAGCAGTATTTCAACATGTGTGTTACTTATCTAAACTCTGGAAAATCCTCATTTGAAACTTGGAAATCCTCACTCAAAAGTCAAAACTCAAAAACCATGACTCATAAACTTGAAAGTCAAAAGATAAGTACACACTTTTCAATATTTAGTTTCAATAAATGTCATTAAATGTGCATTGTGCAAGCATTTCCATTCAAATATCAGAAAAGCAAACCACATGAATTTGTAAAGTATACAATAGATTTAGTTTCAAGATGAAACCAGGTTAACCATACAACCCATATTATTATACCAAATTCTTTACATATTGAAAACATCAGAGGCTTTTTGGTCAGATTTGATTCTGTTCAGTATTTCAACACAAGTTTGAGCAAAATGTGCAAGCATTTCCATACAAACTGCAGAAAAGCTATACAACTAATTTTAACCACTGCCATGACAAATTAAGCCTTCAATCAGTTATGATTTGCGTAGCCATTGTATTGCTTATGCACCGCCAGTTCCGATCAGTTAATAGTTAAAACCCCGACTGTTGTTTAGATACCAAACTTGAGTTCCTTCAGCATTTACGGTATGTTTTTCAACTCACCGATACAACTAAAATGAGCATGGTATATCACTTTATTTCATGTTCGGAGGATAAGACTAACTACCATGAAGCTTCCTAAGAAAACAATCAATTGTTAGCCATATTTGCTTTAAGGTGTTGATCTTCAAATGAGTACCGACGCAGTGGGATACGGATTGTTCTACGATTGACTCAAGTATACAATTGAAAGACGATTTAAAAAGAAAAAAATCTTTTTAAAATTTACAAAGATATACAAACAACTTCACAAGCAAGATTTATCACGTTGAAAAAAAATCTTATTAAAATCTACAAAGCTATACAAACAACTTTACAAGCAAGATTTATCACGTTGAAAAAAAAATCTTTTTAAAATCTACAAAGATGTACAAACAACTTCACAAGCAAGATTTATCACGTTTAATAGCTTCATGAATACATTCTTTACATAATTTATTCCAATACACAAATAAAACAAAATATTTTTTCATCGTTTTATTAAAAAAATTTAGCAAATTTCGATTTATAGAAAATACTAAGAGTTAATGAAAATATTTTGCTTTTTTCCCCAAAGGAGAACAAGTTTACGATGATGAAGAGATACCTACATCAACATGAACAAATCATAGTTTGGACGCAGAGGATGATTTAAGCACTTCCCACCATGCCACTGTGTTGACTTTGGACTGATATATTTACAATAAAAACACATTCAAATTGCTAGTCGATTTCACATTTTATGTTACCTACAGAAGGTGTTAATTATCCTTCATGCATACATCACTTTAGATCTGAAATCGACCAAGTAATAATGATACACGGGCAATTCTAAAACAGCATCTTTTGCACAGAGTTCAATGGGATTTGAAAAGTAAAGTGGCAGTTGAAACTCTAGTGATAACACTTTTACAGTGCATGATGGGGCTTCCTTAAATCATCCTCTGGTTTGGACGCAGGGCAAAAAATGACTGCGATAGATTCTTTGATGAGTTGAACATGGTTTGAGGTGCTTCCCTAAAACAATACACACACTTTTAAACTTGCATTATGTTCCCAGGACATTTTGATTACTGGATACATCAACAAATAACATTTTGGATGCAGGGCAAGAAATACTTTAACGGAATTGATTTTTTGATGAATTGAATATGGTTTGAGGGACTTGGCATGAAATAATTCACACAATTTTAAATTTTCAGCATTTTTTACGTTCCCAGGACATTTAGATCATTAGTTTGGGTCAAACATAAAAGGGAACATTTATCTAATATCTCATTTTATAACTTCATGAAAACAATTCCAACTTTGTGAACAATTTTGCAATGTTGCTTTAATTGCAATCGAAACACCGCATATTGATTTGAACTCCTTAAATACCAATAATTTATATCATCACATTTAGACGAATCAAACATACAAAGTAAATACAGTGAATGACTACAGGTGAGTGCACTATACTGCATGTATATATACCATGGTCGTGATTCCAACACTTGCACTACTGTATACTTGTACACCTAATTAATGCTTCATTACACTAATTAAACCACTAAGATACAAGCCGATTACGTTCCAATTGAGCAACTCACTAAAACAGGCTTATCAACCTGTCTACAATTGACTAGTTTTGCTAGTTTATGCACCCAATTGGAAAGTTTATAAATGGCTGCCAATATATGGGGAGGAGGTAGGATGAGCTCCAAGAATCTGAGAGTGAACCCATATTTATATCAATTTTCTAAGAATATTTAACCAATTTTGATACCTGAGGCCAAGATTTTTGGCTAAACTTCATGACAATTTTTAAACAAAATTTAATTTTTTGAATTGAGGTGAGGAGGAGGAGGTGAGGTAAGTAAAATTGGGGTATCTTTTAGAAGTATTTTAAAAATATTACATTTTTATACCAAATTTACCTGGAGAAGAGGCCATTGTTATACCAGAGGCCCAAAAATGAGTTTGTGGCACATCCCCGTATGGTCATTTGTACCTGAGCCCGCCAATCCTCTCAAAAATTTAATGCACCTTGTTCTTACTCAAAATTTGGGCTGCTTTTGCTACATCGAAAAAGCAAAGAGCACCTTTTTTTAGTGTACAGGTAATTTCCTTTCATTTGCCTATACTTGTGGATTTTGAAGTCTTCAATGCACTAAAATGCCCTTTCAACTTTATTGGTCTGTCGCAGTAAGGGACATTGTAGGAGGTGATTTTCCACCCAATTGGGTGATTTTTTTTACAGTACTCATTAAATACACCCAATATTCAGATTTTGGGTGCCTTTTCATTGACTAGAAATTGGGTTTTTGTGTGGTGCTTGCCACACAAATTAATTAGAAGAATTGTGGCAACCCTGCAATTCTCATGTGTGGGATGTTGATTATAACCCCAAGTTTGACCAGAAAAATACACTTGTTTTATGATATCAAAACAAAAGATTTAATTGTTAGAGAGGAAACGAAAACACTATCATTTAAGAGAATATAGTAATAAGGTTGCTGAGAACTTGTACTAACATTTGTAAGCTGTTGGATACAGGACAGAAAACCATTAGCCTTTACAAAAGTTGTCATTTCACAAACAACCTTGAGTACTGTTCGCTGAAAAGGTTTTCGAAAGAAAACATGAAAGTTCTGTTCATTTATTCTCTATAATATTGTTAAGCCTGCAGGTCAGTGCAGGATAACACTACTATGGGATTGAGCTGAATATGAATGTTTTTACTTCAGTTTCAACTATTTTCTATATATTTTCTTTATGCGGTCACATACATTGTGACCCTATAAGACCAATATATCAAGAAGCCATTACGGTCATAATAATTTGAACTCATTTAAAATGTGAGCAAGACCCAGGGCTGCAAAGAATCCTAAGAAATGTTGGCATTAGGGAGACATTTTCTTTACTCAATCACATTTTGCATTTCCAAAGAAATCTACCAGAAATTAGGAGGAATGCTGCTATCTTTGTGTGAAATTTGTATAAATATCTTCACAGGTATTAAAGCCAAATATTCTTCAAGAAAACCTCAGGATTTCACCATTTTTGAAGCACTTTCTATCCAATGATCACTCACCATCTAATTTGGCCTATATTCTAAAATTACAAACAGGTATTAAACACAAATATCTAGGTCCAACCATTAATCTTATTCAAGTGAACCGAAATAATACCAAAATATATTGTTCTTATATCCTTGATTCCATAGAACACGCTTTGATTTAATTGTTTAATTCTGATTACTGACCCGCATGAAACTGTTCAAATACGATATAAATTACCAGGTCACCATTCATTTTCAATCTAACTAACCATCTCAATTAAGTAGCCTGTGCCTTTGATCAACCCCTCCCTTTTCTAAAGCGTCAAATTAATCACACACCTGATAGCGGCAGACGCTTTAAATTAGAAAGTACCGTGATTGGTTTGAATGCTCTGGTCTAAATTTGATCTACTAGTTAAATGTTACCGAATAACGGAGTAATTTGAAAACATGTTTGACCAGGACAAACATGTAAAATAATAGAGAGTTTGAAAATGAATATTGACTTCCATATAAGTTACATCTAGGGTCCAAATTTCTTTATTAATGCTCTGCATGCTAGCCATATAAGTGTCAACATAAAAAGTCAAAATTTTGAGATATTTTCTCAAAATATCAAGAGCTACATCAAGAGCCTCTGAACCAATACTAGACTTGTTTGTACTCATTTGCATGTATTTTTCATGCTGGTCATGAAAATGTACAATTCTGAAATTTTTTTTAAATAAAAAAAAATTGAAACTTGTCGTCTGGTGTTGAAAGCCGCGCTGAGAGAGTTAAACAATAGAGTAACTAGAAGTCATGTTCATTTTTTCTATATTGTTCTTGAAATTTACCCCAAAATGGCACATAAAGTAGAATTCCAATACACATATTGACTTAGGGGCAGGTTACTGAGCTACTATGGACTCATTTTCTTAACGAACCAATTGACTTGTCTGGTTGTCCAGAATCTTTGGTTACTTAACCAAGTCACGTTGCTATAATAAAGTGAACCTAATTCTAAATGGCACTCTTCAATGAAGATTGGTTAACCTTTTAAAGTTAACCGAAATCAAATGGATTGACAACTCAATTTTGCCCCGCGAAATTTAATTAAAGGCAAATATATTTAGTGGTACAGTAAGAATTGGGTTTGGGCAGAAATACTTAATTTAGAAGCAGGTTTAGTGCACTGCTGTTTTCTTTTCATGATTTTAACACGCAGCATTATCACTTATTTATTTTTTTGGAGCGAACCCATGTTTCAACGTCATGAAATTTTTCATGAATTTGTAGGTTTCAAATATCGCAAAACATATTTTTATTCAGGGGCATTAAGCCAGGAGAAGCTGGGGGAAAAACGGCTTCCCCCCACACCCCAGAAAACTTTCTGGGATAAAATGGGGAGTGCAAAGAGAGAATATTAAAATGACTAAAAATTGACAAATGGGGGACAAAAATTTGGCTCTGCCCCTTACACATGTTACACAAAAACTTAGGGCTGGCAACGTTACTGCCTTTATTTTATCTTCATTTTGATTCTATACCTCCAGATTTATCAGCTCGCTTTCACATTTTCTGCTTCAGAAGCAAAAATGCGCAAATCTAAATTTTGAATCAATTTTATGTTGTTCTGGTTCAGCAAATCATGTTAATCCCTTTCATTGCAGGCAATAACTGTCTTGTAAATGCTGAAAAGAGGATTGCTAAGCTTACTGATGAAGTCTGATAATCCAAACAAAAAAAACTTAAGCTGCCAAATATGTATGACTTTAGCTCTCAGCCTATATTTTCATAATTATGCAATGAATATGGAAATATTTACAGAACTAACCTGCTGAGAAGTTTAACCCCCTGAGCACTACATGCCAATCTAACATTGCCTCTGATTGGTCAATTACATGATATTTTTACTTTAATCACCAATCAGAATGGAGCTTTGCAAATAAATTCACCCCAATTATTTTTGCTTGGTGAAATTATTCTAACAATGTTGCTGATTGGGCCAATTGATAATGAAAACTTCTTTTTGGCCAATCGGCAGGTAGTTCTCATGGGGTTAAACATGTTAATATGCACTTCGCTGAGTTTTCATAAAATAACATAATCTGAGCGCATAGAATGAAGTGCAACAATAATTAGCGACAGAGCCCAATGTTAGCGCTATTTCTGCTACATGTAAGAATTTCAAATTTTACATAACTTTTAAATCTGTGATTTTGAAGGCTATTTCCTTATCATGTTTTCATGATGTGAGTTCACATTCCATTCAGACCCTATGTATATTTGCACTCTGCATTGTGCTGTGTACTTTGGGACGTTGTTAGCAAATGAATAAATTCTCTTGAATAATTACAATCACAGTGGATTTAATCATGTAAGCATTACACCCAGCATTTACATACCTGCATGTTTTTGAACATGCATTTATCATAATTCCCATGGCTTAAAGCAATAATATGTGATTTGTATAAAGAATAGATTCTTATTTAAATGTTCGTTTCACTGATCACATTGTCTCTTTTGAATTTCGAGACAAGCAAATGAGGTCAAACAAAGAAATTTGTTATTTCATTCCAGTGCCTACAAATTGTGTGAATTAGCTAGCCGATCATACATTATTATTGAGCGGAGCTTCATGCAGCTGGGATGTATAAATAAGAAGCAAGGTGAATAGTGATATGCACACAGTTTATATGTCACTCATTCAGCAGTGGATTCAATGACAACACATGCACAAGACGTGTTAGCCATCACTCGATCTGTGAACTCGAATAAAACAGGATATCTCCGGATTTAGTATAAAAACTTAAATTGTACTGTAATTTAAGCACTTTAGACCAAGTCTTTCACATGGTATTCTAGTAAATCATTGGGCATTACAATTATGCAAAAAGTAGTAATTCTAGACAAATTGAGGGCGTCGCTGTGGAGCAAATCACATATCATGGCTTTAAACATAACTCAAACAAGACAAGAAAATCAAAGAAAACAAATCACTTGATTTAATTTTAATTTTTTTGTATTTTAATTTTAATTTTAATTTCAATGTTAACTTCAATTTTAGTTTTAATTTGAATTATTTTTATATAATTTTCATTTTTTTACAATCGCAAATTTCCAATTTGCGAGTGTTCTGTTTTTGGTCAGTTCTTCTTCTTTCTTTCTTCTGTCAAACTTACAACGAGCAATCGTAGCCATACTGTGTGTCCCAAGTGGCCAATTTGCTAAAATGATCATAAATAATAATGAGGAACTACATTTTAATACAAGCTGTTATTACTCCCCATTATTGCTTCCATTGTCAATTATAATTTGAATCCAATTCACATGAAATAACTAATTCATATGCATTATATAATTTAAGTAGATAATGCTTCAAATTATAAAATTTGCCCCACATTTATTTGAACAATGTCATATATTACTTTTGATTATATATTAATAAGGCAATGGAAAATGAACACCATTTTACGGGCGCACAGACTTTTCAGGAAAGTTTGGTCGTTCAGGAATTTTTTTAAGACTAAAATGACCCTAAATATCACCAAGAGCTTGAAAAATCTGGGAAAAAATTAATTTTTCAAAAACATTTTCGAAATATGTTTGTAAAAAATTTGTAAACATATTTTGAAAAAGTTCTGAATACTTTATAGTCAAAATCAATCAATTTTGGCCCCCAAAAAGCAGATTTTACATGATTGTAGTGAAATTAAACAAAAAAATTCTCCCAAAATGCAAAATCTGGGTCGGTCAGGCTCGTAAAAAAGGGTTTTTGTTACTAAAGACACTGGTATTATTTCTGTGATACATGTAATGTACATGTATATTTCAATTCCAATCAGTAAAGCGATCTGTATGAATGTGAGGATGAATGTGAAGTATGTGAATCTGTAAGTTACACGCACACACATCTTCTCTCAGGCTATGATCAATTGCGGTAAAATTAAAATGCTAGCACAGGACTATGTGTTTGTTTTCCTTTTCTCTGGCGATTTTACTCTGGATTTGTACAGAAAATGGAGCCACAAGATTATGCCCGACATTATAGGGCTCTATGCTAGAGAATGTGATACAGGGGAAGTGCTACATTTCCCTTTAGATGTTACGCTTTTCCGTCTTTCCTGATCTACTTTTATTTGCTTGGTATCTGTTTCTATTCCACATGAAAAAAATCTATATGCCAATCCCCAGAAGGTTAAGTCCATTATTTCATAATGCTTTAGGGATTGTAAAGTGTGTCTGTTCCAGTTCATCATACCCAGAAGCTATAATGGAACTAGTATTTGTTAACATGGTTGAATGTGAGTCTAGTGAACTGTGCAAAGTAATGAGGCGATGTAATAATAATTCTACTGCTTCTTGACAATCGGTGTGGAAATTGAAACCAAGAGCAGACAGGCACGTATGAAGCAAAAAGCCTCAATAATGTGGGAAAGTAACTCAGCATTTTATCTCTATGGCAGGCACTCCCAAAGTCCCAAGATACATCATTACATTTAATAATGTACATGACAAACTTTAATATTTTATGAAATACATACTAGCCAACTTTTATGAACAGATAGATGAATAGTCCAAAACAGAAATGTTTTGTAGACTCCTAACCGGAGCGATCTTACCTTTCCGATGTTGATTAAGATACTTCTTCAGTTCTTCTAGAAAGAAGTATCTTAATCAACATCGGAAACGGTAAGATCGTCCGGTGTACGGAGTCTCGGAGCGATCTTAACTTTCAGATGTTGATTAAGATACATCTGTCTAGAAGCAGTATCTTAATCTCAGATTCTCGCCGAAATTCTGACCCTGGTTTTGCAAATCATTTGTTTGTAGCATTTGAATTTTGAAATCTGTTCACAAGAATATTTGGGAGTATCGATTAATCTCGGATTCTCGCCGAAATTCTGACCCTGGTTTTGCAAATCATTTGTTTGTAGCCATTTGAATTTTGAAATTACCCTAAAATCAAAGTTTCTTCTTACTTCAGTCTCCCTCCTAAAAATTGGAAAGATTTGTCACATTGGATTATTTTGGATATCTGTGGAATTTGGAAGTTATAACTCAATAACTGATAATAAAGGTTATGAAGACAAATTTAGCCACAGCAAAAGTTACAAAGGGTTCATTTATGTTGCGACCCTAAGCATTGCTATTCGCTATTGACGACACCTATGACAACATAATTACCAGGGGTCCATTTCACTAAGCTCCTAACCCTTCGTAACTCACTTCGTAAGTCCCGAAATCGTTCGTAACTTGCAAAATCCGACGTAAAGTTACGACGCTTCTTAACTTCCATTTCACTAAACTTTTACGAAGGGTGACTCTTCTTAAATACCCTTCGTAAGTTAAGAAAAGTTACGAAGACCCTATACTAGACGTAAGTCCTCACGAAGCTTCAGAAACTCAGCATGGTAAGTACGGTAAGTATAATTTCGCGCCAAATAGGCATATAAAACATACAATTTCGCCGCAAATATACCGGTACATCACTGAAAATGTGCCAGAAACGCGAGTGCATTGAAAAGGAAAGAGTTTTGTTTTCCGTGATCGTGACAAATCCGCTTGATTTTATTAAGACAACAAAATGCTATACCGCTTTACACGGGCCGGCATGATGTAACGGGCCTACGTGTTGAACATATTAAGATGTCATACGCCTTCAAGTGTTTATCGCCTTGAGATTTTATGGTACGGGATTGCTTCATTTAATAGGCCTACATCTAGTAAAAAAGCCGATAAAGCATATAAAACATACAATTTCGGCCGCACTTGAATTATAACGTACCGGTACATCAAAATGTGTCACAAACGAGTGCATTTAATTGAAAAGGAAAGAGTTTTCCGTGATCGTGACAAATCCGCTTGATTTTATATTTAAAGACAACAAAATGTATAAACGCTACCGCTTTACACGGGCCGATGTAACGGGCTTACGTGTTTTAATAAACATAATAAGCACATGATAAGAGGTCATGATGTAGATCCACGCGCCTTCAAGTGTTTATTGCCTTGAAATGTTATGGTTCGGGATCGGTTTATACCAGTGGTTCACACCATCATAATGGTCTATTGGCAGAAGGCCTATCTGATCAACGGTTTGCCGTGCATTAAAAAGGATACACAACGGGTAAAAGTTTTTATTCTTAAAATATCTGTCGGGGAAGATGGAGTATTTTGTAGCTTTGATATATAGGCTAGGCCTATAACATGTATAATAATGACTCTAGAAATCAAATTTTCCAATTGGATGGCCATAGGCCTATACAATTACTGATCCCAGCCAGATAGGCCTACAATGATTGCAAAATTTACCTGGCACACTCGGTTTTTCATCTTAAAGGAGGATTTCGTGATCCAAGCATCCTCTTTTTATGACATTTTTCAGTACATATCCACGAAAAAAGCCTATTCCCAAAATTTCAGTTGATTCCGATTTTGAGTTTGCGAATATGCATGATTATGTGTATTACACTGCTCCATAGACAATGCGTTGTAATTTCGTTCTGGTGCACCAGAACGAAATTCAAATTTCACGATATCTTTGCAAAACGAATTAATCTGGAAGAAATATTTTTTACATAAACATTATGTAGCCAGAGGTTTCCAGTGATATAAAAATCTCAACTTTTTTTGAGAAAAGTGGGGTGATGAGGCTGTAGATCACGAAATGCCCCGTGTAGCGTGGTTTAATCCGGGGTCGACCATGAGAGCTCACGCGAATATGAAAGTGACGTAGCCTACCTGTGCCTACCGGAGTACAAAACTAGATGTGTATCGGTGGCGATTTTTGTCGGAAAAGGGGGTCATTCAGTGGGGGGTAATTCAGATGTGAAACGCTAAAAATTAGGTGTCATGGACCGTGAAAAAGTAAATTTTCAAAGCAATTTTGCAGCTAAATGGCTACAAAATGTTTAAAAAATTGCAGATTTGGTGTACTGGTGTAAAGCAGATGAAAAAAGGGGGTCATTGGGTACTGGTGGCAGATTTGGGGAAAAAAAGCGGTCATTGGGTGTAAACTCAAAAACAGGCACACTGACGCGTGTCCAATACCGCTTGAGAAAAGAAGACATTCAAAGCACCCTCTCTTGACTATTCGCAAACATCTAAACTTTCGTCCAATCATTAAAAAGTTTCCTTCTCTCAATTCCAACGTATGATGTACTACAGTCAGGCCCCGGGGTCAGGCCCTATAAACTATTCCTCTTATTCCTGATGTCACGAAGAGTATCAACATTCATTCTCTTGTTGCTTTAGGGGCTATCATTTTCTTCAGAAGGAGGGGTCCCAAATATACGCTGGTCATAAATTTTGGAAAGAAAAATAGGGAGTCATAAAATTTTGGTTGACCAAAATGTAGGGAGTCTCACGATGACCACAGATAGTGTGTTTAATTTAAAAAAAAAGACTAATTTCAATACAATTTTAGCCTGTTTAGGGTGTAAGGTATAATCGGTGGTGGGGGGATAACATTTTGTTGCCGAAATAGGGGTCACAATTTTAATGGCACTGATTTCTGGAAATTTAAGACCCCCCTTCCGAAAATGATAGCCCCCTTATCATATCATAATTTTATCCCTTAACACGTTTTATCCCAAAATAGTACATGCTTTTGACATTCAAGACAACACAAAAAATAAACAAAATATCATATGCTAAAACTTGTCTTTATTGAGAAACTCATTATTTTTTTCAGTACAACCATATTTGGTATTAAATATTGCTTTTATTTTACATTCAATAGGCTATATATCACCTTTGACTTCTGTTAACTATGTGCACCAGCAAAATCCAAAAAACTTTTTGCTGGAAAATGGAACTTACAATGGAGGTCTTTAATTTCAAACTTGTTCGGACTTGGGATCTCAATGGTGCAGCCGTTATGATGCTTTGAAGTTTGCACGAGGGTGCTTTTCATCAAAACATTGGATTTGCTTTTTTTGTGCCATCAAGGTCCCAATTTGTATTCTGTGTTTTATTGATGTAACCATTTTGGTACTTAAAAAAAGCAAAATGCAGGTTGGGATATGATAGCACACAATTTATGCACCTCCAAAGTTTATCATTTGTAAATAAGGCTCCAGAGAGGCTGAAATTTCAAGAATTTTTTAAAGCTGAATGAGAGCCGTGTGCATGCTCATATTGTACATGTGAGTTGTGAATAATATATACCAACATAATTTTTTGAAGAAATTCTATTTGCTTTTGTATCAAAGATCCGTACATAATAAGGGAGACTAGCTCTTAAGGCCCCCAGTGCACCATAATATACATCCCCTTTTTTCATTCCGAAACAATAAGCTCCATGATCCAGCTATGGTGCAAGAAGTCGAGAACCGCTCTAACTTGTTTTGCAAAATCCTTTTAACAAATTAAGCTTAGTACTAACCATCAAGCACGATTAATGCAATATGCACACGACCTAAAAATGATAGATCACACAAAATAACATACATTGGTTTCTGTTGTGTGTTGTTAACAAATTCCAACATAATTAACTGGATGCATAGATGCAGTGAAAGTTATATGGTCCAATAACCTCATTGTTTTTGACAACCCAACAAATTTGGAGTTACATGTAAAATTATGTGATCAACCAATGTGTGAGTTTTGAAGTTCAGACCAGAGTGCACAGTGGTCAGTAGGTGAAATAGTTGACATCGACATATAGCTCCTACTAACAGACGGTCAGTGCCATTGTTTTATATAAGTTCATAATTGTTGTTAAATATTTGCAAGATACATGTACCAGCACTACCAGGAGTCCAGGATGATACTGGTGACTTCAAAGATGATCATTTAAATGTTAAAGTAGACAAGGTGAACCTGAAATGAACAATAAAAAAGAAAACAATGTTTTAAGAATAGAATTGATTGTGTAAAACAGGAGGTGTTTGAAACATTAAATCCAAAAACAAAACAAAAAGTGACTCAACATTGAGATATGGTGGCTTGATCCCCAAGTTGCTTTCTTGATTAGATATAAATAGCTCAACAACAAGCCAATAACCCACTTAACTCACTTCATCCCGGTTCATTTCTGTTCATCCCTGTTAATTACAGTTCATTATGAACTGACGGGATGAACCAAAATGAACTGGGATGAATCAAATGAACTAGATGCAGTGGCATTCCGTGACCGCTCCTACCCGGGGCTGGAGGTAGGTGAAATCCCCTTCAACATCCTGAAAAGATTGACCCCATTTCTAAACTAAGACGAACCAAGAAGAATATCCCGGTTTATCACAGTTCATTTCGGATCATCCGTTCATTTTCGGTTCATCCTGGATCATTTAAGGTTCATCTCAGTTCATCATGGTTCATCCAGGTTCTTCCCACTCTCATTTATTTTTACGCCATCCATTTATTTTCGATTCATCAATGCAGTTCATTTTAGTTTATCGCTGTTTATTTTCAGTTCATAATGGTTCGACTCAATTCATCTCAGTTCACTTCAGTTCATTTTTGGTTCATCTGTCACCATCGATTCATCATGAAATGTGAATGAGCCTGAGCATGAATGAACTGGATCAACCGTTACCGCTTGGGTTCTGATGGGACCAGGCGCAAACAAAAAACAATAATATATCACCTGTCTGCTTGTTGGTGTTATATAAATTACTGTGGTTCCTCAATTCACTTCTACTTTCAGACCATCTTCATCACTCCATTTCTCCATTGGAGTGCCATTGTAGACCAGAGTAAGTCTGAATAAAGAGATTGAGAGAGATTTGTCTGGATTATCATCATCATCATCATTCATCATCATCATCAAATATTACGTGTAAATATTTCACATGTCCAAAACCAAAGCATCTTGTTTTTGCTTCAATCATCTCTTTATTTTGAGTACGGTACCATAACATTTTTCAATGCAAGGCCAAAAAGAAAAACAAGTTTGTTTCCCTTAGCGCTGCAGGGTTCGATTTAACGTGTGTGGAGCAAAATGCTCCCCATTTTGGACAACCTGCTACACACATTTCAGCTTGTATAGAAATTTTTACAATGTAAACATATGCTAATATTATAAGAACATCACCTAAATAAGGTTTTCACTCAAAATTGCTACGCAAATTTTTCAAAGTAAGTCGAACCCTGGCGCTGCATGCGTATTTCTCTTAGGATGGCTTATTTTGCGCATTAGAAAAAAAAAACCTGCAAAAATTTAATTAAAAACACTTCTGGAGTAAACATTTACACATTACACAAACGAGCGGAGTGAAAACCTACTGGAGAAATAATCACACATTTACACGACAAACAGGCAGAGTGAAAAATAAAATGGTGTTGCTGTATGCAAAACCAAGCCCAATTTAATTTTTGCAGCAAAAAAGTTTTGTTTTGTTTTTCATTTCTAGACATGGATTGGAAAAAATACCACATTTGGCATTAGACTATTTAGACCTGCTACAGGAAACAAACATTTTTTTTTTCCTGATTCACTTACTTGTTACTGAAGAAGAATATCTTGTAGAACAATTGGTATGGCCAATGTCAGCAATTGACCACTAGCAATAACAAAAGAGTTGACTGCACTGCAGGGATGCACCTGTTTGATAAAAGAGATGATAGATCAAAATAATTATGATGCTGGTAATAACCAGGCCTCAAAATAAGCCAGAATTTCTGAGGGCCATTTGGGCCCTTGATCTTAAATTTTTTACGAATATTTTGCATATATTTCAGTTCCTCATAGGCCACAGTGTTAACAAGGAAACGACACTCTTATTCACGTGTTCATTTACAACACAAACCTATATTGAATCCCGGATTAATTAAGTAAAAAGCACAGGCACGCACTCTACGTATTATGCGTAGTGCATTCAGAAAGTAGGTGACTTTTTAAAAAGATGTCATTTGAGAAAAAGGTTACTTTTTATTTTAAAAGATGCCATTTCAGAAAAAGGCGACTTTTAAAAAGACATTTCAGAAAAAGGCAGCTGTTTTAAAAAGACATCATTTCAGAAAAAGGCAACTTTCTTAAAAAGACATTTTAGGGAAAAGGCAACTTTTAAAAAAGATGTCATTTCAGAAAAGAAAAAAAACTTTTTAAAAGACGTCATTTCAGAAAAAGCGACTTTTTAAAAAAAAGGCGCATTTCAGAAAAAAATGCGACTTTTTAAAAAAGAAGTTATTTCAGAAAGATTTTTTTTTGAAAAGATATTTCAGAACTAGGCGACTTTATATTAAAAAAAGACGCCCATTTAAAACAATGCGACTTTTTAAAGCAAAAAAAAAGGTGACTTTTTTGAAGACATCATTTCAGAAAAAAGCGACTTTTTGACATCATATCAGAAAAAAGCAACCTTTTTTAAAAGATGTCATTTCAGAAAAAATGTGACTCTTTTAAAGACGTCATTTCAGGAAAAAAAAGCAACTTTTTTTAAAGACATTTTAGAAAGGTGACTTTTTATAAAGATGCCATTTCAGAAAAATGTGACTTTTTAAAGACGTTATTTTAGGGAAAAGGCGACTTTAAAAACATGTCAGAAAAAAGAAACTTGTTAAAAAAGACGTTAAAAAAGAGGTCATTTCAGGGAAAAAGGTGACTTATTTTTTTTTAAAAAGACAACATTTCAGAAAAAGGTGATTTTAAAAAAAAATAGACGTCATTTTAGAAAAATGTGACTTTTTAAAGACTTCATTTCAGGGAAAAGGCGACTTTTCATTAAAAAAATGATGCCGCACCCCATCAGTCTAAAACCCCACATCGTTTTTGAAAAACTTTTTTTATGAAGACTTTTAAGTTTTAGAAAAGGGCTACTTTTCATTAAAAAAGACATCATTTTCAATTAAAACACAACTTTTTTACTAAAAGTGTTGGGAACCTAATTAACTCATGGGGCTAATTTGATAATTTGGTCTAGATTGCAAGTGCAGCAAGCAAGAATTTTGCATATTTTAACATATGGCCTAGCCTAATATGGATTTTTTACTTACAAATAGGCCTATGGCCTAGATCTAAAATTGCCTTGCACCAGGCATAGGCCTTCAAACACATGAAGGTCTATGACTGCACTTGACTGAGCTTTTTCACTGAAAAAGAACACTGATCGAAACAGTTAAAATAATAGGCCAAGCTGATCCAAATAAATTGCATTTCGGCTACACACAAGGCATGTGTCAAAACATAAATTGATTGGGAACTGTTTCGCTAGTATGAGCACGTCACCCACAAGTACTTGAGTACTTGGGCTTGGCCAGATTTGGTGAAATAATTACTGGGCTAGTCAAATTGTGCTATAGCTAAAATAATATTTTCTCGACCATGAGAGCTCAATAGGCACGCAATGACAATTGCGTGACGTACAATGCCTACCACACACGTTTGGGTAGCGCTGCATTTCCTGTGTGTGCACAATCAATCGCGCTATTGTGTCATTCCACTAAACTTGCCACATTACGCAGTGCATTCATACTCTCATGATCGAGAAACTAGTATTTTATTTAGGCTAAGCTATAGTATAGGCTAGCATTTGGCACGCGAGCCCGATGCGTGGCACGCAAGTAGTTGCCTAGCCTAGTACTAGCCGACGTTGTCTTGCCCAGTGCAAGCGCAGACTTCTTCTAGCCCAGTACTACTGGTACAATACAAGTACTGGGCGAGCGGTAGAAGTTAGCTGTGTATACATCATAATGATACCATCATTGATCACCATGCATGATGCCTGTACCCGATACCGTCATGATGTTTTTTAACGTCTTTGACTTTATTTTGCTCAAATTCTGACGATTAAATCCCCTGTAATGGGACCTAGATCCCTTCAGTAGCATTCTTACCTTCTTCCTTCTCAGTCCGGGTGTTGTATTCGGCCGGAATTGTATGTTTTTGGCCCGAGAAACTGCTCTACGCTGCCATTTTCACTGTCTTCACCTTCACTCGCGTGTCAAAGGTCGTGTCAATCGTGTGCCAAAAATAGTCTCATTTGTAGATTGAAACGCTAAACACTCTTCGTAACTTGACTCGCAACTCTTCGTGGGTAAGAAGGGTTTAGTGAAATGGATTTTACAACGATTCAGTAGCTACGTTTGATTTTAATTTACTGAACAGTTCGTAACTTTTACTTACGAAGCTTCGTAACTTTAGTTTAGTGAAATAGACCCCAGGTACCATTTCACTGCACATACTGCTCTCAGCATAGGGTCTAATGCTTCCAGTAAGCAATAATATTGCAGGTTTAGGACCTGTATCTGCAATAGCTAGCTGCCTTATAAACATTTGGGTAATTTCTGCATTCTATACTGTACCGATCTAAACATATGGCACCTGGCAGCTATTGCAGATACGGTTTTCTTGCTTGCCCCAAACCTCTTCATTTAGCTTCAAACACTTAACTGTACTGTAGTACTCCAGCTATACTTCTAAATTTCAACAAACAGCAATTGATAATTTGACCATAATTGACCCAAATAGTGCTCCTCCCTGAGCGTATGAGGAATAAATGGGTCAAATAGGCTATGAAGTTTGGTACAGGCTGGGGTGCATGTTATTCTGGTGGCATGATATTGAGTTTTCTACCCTGGAAAAACTTACAAATACACAATTTATGCACAAAACATCCAGGCTATCAAATACAGCAATTTTTTCCTACATTGTAGTACAATACTGGGGTAGTTGCTAATTTGCAGGCTTATTTATAATATATATGGTAAATGAAAAAGGAGAAATTCCAGGTTCATTATTTCGGCGAGAATCCGAGAATCTATGCTCCCAAAGATTCTCGTAAACAGATTTGCATGAATCCTAGTTGATTCTCACAAACTTTTGTAGTTTACACAGAAGTTGATTTGCAAAAATCATCGATTCCTGCAAATTCTGCAAGAATTAAGATTGATATTCGCACTGCGAAACAAAATTCTGACCTGGGAATTCCAAATATGAATATTAACACACTTTTCCACCTTTCCAGCACTCTTGATTACCTTAACTCAGGAATTAAAATCCCAGACTCAGGCCCATAGCCAATAGAGGGGCATGCCCCCAAATCCTCTAGGTCAAAAAATCCCTAAAATTATACAAATTCACTGAAAATTAGCCCAATATCACCCAGATTTTCCCCATTTTCACACAACCCCTCTCAGAAACCAATTTTGCACAGCTACCCCAAAAGGTCCATTTCATCAAAAATTCACCCAAAGAAATCTCCTTTTTTAAATCCTCCCCTCCCCAAAATAATTTCTGGGTATGGCCTGCAACCAAACCTCACTACAATCAAGGGATGCAAGTTCTCTCACACACCCCCACCACAATGGCGTGAACGAAACAATTACACTTGTTTTAAATTAAAATACCAACAGACTCTTTCACACGCCAGTGGATGCACTTATTAACCCCGGGCAAGCTGTGGTCCATGCAACAAGCCACGCAACAAGTCAGGCATTGAGTTCATATTGTTACTCCCCAAGCTTCCCAATAACAACACAAGGGACCTACATCTATAGCAGCCTTTAGAACAATACCAACACATGGTTAGATGGACGCGGTAGCGGATATCGTGGGAAACTCCCGGGCTGATGGACTGATGTTGCTTCTCTGGAGCTCTAGGCTGATGCTGTATTATACGGTTTTATACCACCATAAACAGCCTCATATATACAAGATCAAGGCAAAATTAAATGTATGTGATGATGTGGAACTTTTCATCATGTTTTAGGCTTGGTGCAAAATTTTAAAAATTGTATTGTAAAATGACCCTAAAATTTTACCAAATTAAAATCTTGAAAATTGGCAAAAAAATGGATTTTTCAAAATGTTTTCAAAACATGTTTGCGAACAATTTGCAAACGTATTTTTTCTAAAATTTTATACATGTCAAAATCACCCATTTTGTCAAAAACACGGCTGATTTTACATGATTTTAGCACACACAAAAATTCTCCCAAAACGCAAAATCTGGAAATGCCGGGTCCATAAAATAGGTTTGTTTTTTACCGTCGCTTAACAGATGTTGAAGTATAAATGAGATATCAAATACAAGATCATTTGGGCTCTGTGTTAGACAGTATAATTTATATCCGGCATTGCTGTATAAAAATTAACAGGCAGGGAGTGGGAGTTGTTGAATTGGATAAAGGTATTGTGAACACAATAGGTGAAAACAATAGCGCTTGATTAATAATTAAAGCTTACTGAGCTATGTCTAAAGCTTATGACCTTGATAGCTGTAATTAGTGATCGATTAGTTTTACCACATACTATTTGATTAATTAAAGATCAACCGGTGCGTTAATGATCATAATGATCAACCAATGTACAACATCATGAGGAAATGATAAATGGTTCATTGCATTGGGTGAAGCACATTGTGAATTCTAAGTAAGTAAGTGTAGGGTCTTGGGTACCAGTACCTAAGATAACCAAAAATTTGATTCAATTTCAAAACTAAAATTGTGGTAAATATTAACTTTTTAATCTTGGACCATGGTGACTTTTATTCATTAATATGCTCAGCTGGGAACCCCGGCTGGGAACTAAACAGATGATGTACATTTCCATATTTTTATTAATATTTTTTGTATGCATACTGCGTCTGCTGGATAATTATAGTTATCAATGCATGAATATGAAGGTAGCTAGGGTACATGTACATTGCAAATGCTTGCAAATGTTCATAAGTTTATATACATTTATATTTAAACAATATTTGCAATTCTAATTAGCCTACACAATTAACAATGTACACAAACTAATTATATATTGGTAATTATATTGATTGGAAATCATTAAAATGCACAGCAAAATGTTTTGAGCATATATGCACAACTCACAAGATTTACATAATAAAAAAGTACACATGATGTATGATACCGGGTATGATATTCTGTTAAAAATCAATGTTGAATGCATGCATCTTGAGGTGGGCATGGTGGCATGCATATGCATGAACTTGAAGTTCTCTGGAAGGCAGTTCAAATTTATGCTTTGATGGAACTCAGTCTTCAATCACTGAACTACCAAAAGACATTATTGTCCATCATGGTGCCAAAAAAGATGACATTTGTCCACTAATCAAAATACCTATGTCTCTGCAAAAACATTATTGATGTTTAATAATTGTGATTGATAGCATCATTACTAAGCAAAGCAACAGTTATTGCTCCATTCACATTCCATCTTATCATCCTATAACAATCTCCCCTGGTGAATGAATGTCAATGTCTTAATAAAGATTGTTTCCAACATGTACATTGTACAATCATAGACTCTGAATATTCAGAGTCTATGGTACAATGTAGTCTACCAGGGACTGTCTTTTGGAATTTGCAGGAAAGCATTAGATAGCTCTTCTGGAGCTTTCAAGGAGAGCAGTTTAGAGCATGTTATTGACAGTGGACTGCATGCATCAAGGGTCCCCTTTTCAGTTCAAAAAGACCCACATTTACAAGGTCAGAATTTTGGCGAGAATCTGAGAACGAGAACTGATTCTCGCAAAGATTCTCGTAAACGGATTCGAATCAAAGTTGATTCTCGCAAACGTTTGCAGTTTACACAGAAATAGATTTGCAGAAATCGAATGATTCCCGCACATTATTTTGCAAGAATCGAGATTCTCGCACAAAATTCTAACCCTGATTTAGGGATAAGTTTAAAAGCCTCACCTTGGTTAAAATTCTGAATCTGATACATGTAACTGTAGCTTTTTAGCTCAAATTTGGAAACATTTAGAATTTCTTCTCTATAGACATCCTCGTTTGGCCCAATTTTAGTTCTCTAGACCACAAAAACAAATGTTGACATTTCAGTTCAAAAGCCCCTATTTTGCCTGTAATCAGCTCTCAGTTCCCAATGTTTGGCGCTCTGCACCGTACAGATGGCATACACCCCTACCAGAATGTAAGTTGAGTGCCCCCCTCCTGATCAAAACATCATTAATGTATTCCAGACCCACTAAAATGCATTTCTTCATGCAAATACATGTAGCATTAGCAAGACCAGACCAACATAAACTGTAAACCATACTGTTACTATGGTAACACAGCCTGATAACATCCTAGCTTGACCTGACATGGGAGTCTTCTTACCAAATTGGATCATGGCTTTAGTTTCATGCCAATTACCATGTGGGGGTGTAAAAAACCTCTTTGTGAAGGTGTCAGTTGCCATTAACGGCTTGTAAGCCGCTTTATTGGATAGTTTCATGGATTGCGAATCAAGACTGAATTACTTGCGCTGAATTCTGTTGCATCAAAATGAACGTGGATTATGCAACTCGCATTGTGTGCAACAAAAATATTCAGTGTAATGTTATTGTGAAGGATTGTCCATTGAAACTAGAAATGGTCCCTCGCTAGGATTCACAACCTGCTCATCTATCAGGGCACAGTTCTTTAATCCCATTACATTTGTACATTCATTGAATGACCTTTGAAAATTGGGTACAAAAACTCATACTCTGCAACTTGAGGTCAAATTTTGCACTATGATTGTTTAATTGAGGTTACTGAACTATGTCATTGGGATGAGGCCATTGTCGTCCATAGTGCCTGGAAATGGTATAACATTGTCTGCAAGGAAATGCATTGCATATTCTCTTATACATTTGGCCAATTAATAATAAATTAATGTTTGTAAGCTGCTTTATATGACAGTTTCACGCATTGTGAATCAACACCGAATTACTTGAGGTGAAATCTGTTGCATCAAAATAATTATGGATTGTGCACAACAAATATGTAGGCCCTATAGGCCTAGGCATATGAAGGATTGCCCATCCAAGCAGGAAACAGTAAAATTGACTTCAGAGAAGTGCATTGCCTATATTAAATACATTAGCATATTTTTAATAATAATAATAATAATATATTCAAATTCCAGTAATTAATTGACTGACAAATGTACTTTTCTACAATATTTCCTTGTCAAAAAGTTTTTAAAACCCATATTTTAATCCTCCCACAGTAAGAAGCCATAAGACCTAAATTGTGCTCTCTAACCCTGTATTTTAGGTAAAACTTTGTCGCTCTCGTATTACCTAATATCAAAATCATAAATGTTTTGATTTTAAGGCAGACAATAGCTTCTTTCAAACAAATAAACCATGCATCCTTATGATCAAATTATTATAAACCTATTTTATCCAGATCTAGCTTTTGTTGCAAAAGCACATTTTTTAATAATTCCTTGGAACCTCCAGACAGCCTTGGGGCATATTGAGGAAAAGTTTCTTTTGTTGTATTATCAGGAAGCTAAGTTTCAGTAAAAGTGTTACTTTTTGCTTCAAGAGAAGCTGTTTTATCCCCGGGTTTTATCCACCTCATGTTTTCCTGTTTGATAGTTTAGATAGTTCTGTCCTCCGAACTCCGATCCCCAAATGCTTGCATGTAATGTATTGAACTCAGCAAGTCACTTGATAATACCATCACACATACATGTATACAGTACCGGTAAGTGTATTAGTCATTCAAACTTTCAAATCCATCAAATTCTAAAAATACATTGTGACATTAGGTGTTTCTATCATTAGTATCAGGCTTTTAACTTGCAACAAGGTTTGTAATCAACTTCCTGACAAAACTAAAGGAAATGTTTCAATACAACATCAAATGAGCATTTCAACATCAAAAACAGCACTACCCAAACCTACATGTACAGTATAGCCTACATGATAAAATAAAATAATTAAAATTAAAATATCCTTCATATCTGAGACCATAGGTATTATGGTCTCAGCTTCATATATATACTTTTCAACCTGTATATTTCTATTTTTTATAAATTTCATTAAAACCAAGGTCATATTATATTTAATTGAGGATAAATGAATTGAAACCACAATAATTGATATAAACTTTGATAAGCTTTTTCACTTGACTGTATCAAAGTTCATGGTACACGCAGACAATACAAAAACTTGCACACAAATAAATACTCTTCTGGCAATTTGCGACCTTTTATCTGAAATCATCACCGACGAAAAATGATCAAAGGTTGATATTGCCATGATTTAGATCAGGCCCATAACCAGGATTTATTTGGGGGGGGGGGGGCTGATTTTGAAAAAGTGCATTTTCCCCAAAATTTTGGCCTTTTTCAACCAATTCCAAAAAGGCATAAAAAAACCAAATTGTTTCACTTGCTACGCTCACAAGGGACTTTTTAGGCATTTGGGATGCGGGGGGTCCACCCCAGGCACCCCTGATTACAGGCCTGATTTAGATTTATTAAATAAGGCTTGTTTGTTCCTCAAACTTACCTCTCAAATACAAATTTTGCCATGTACTTATATGTTTAAGAATTTTTGCATGCAAGACTAAAAATAGTAAACATTTGCCACTCATTTCAGTCTATTTTCAAATTTCCATTTTCAAATTTCAATTTCAATTTCCAAGTTCTACAACTTTGGGATTTCATTAGGTTTATTTGCGATGTACATGTATGCATATCCTCAGATCACAAAACTGCAAATTATCACTCTTTGTATCACAACAGATTCACTGTCAATCAAAGCAAGACTCTTTATCCTATAATATTTCACATCTAGACAAGGTTACATTTCACGGCTTCGGATAAAACCAAATGTGGAAATCGAAAGAACATCTCTAATGCAAGCACTGGGCTAATAGGGTACATTCCTTGTGTATGTGATGGCATGTTAGTGTCTCGATTGCTACTTCGGGTAAAAACTATACCGGACTAGTAGATCAAATTTATTTGGAGGGCTCTTGTGATTTAAGTCCAGTATTAAATTGTGTATGTATGATATAATTTTCAAGGATTTGTGTTTGTCGGCTTCAAGATGTTACCGACACTCCAGCAGACAGTGAATGAATAAAAGATTTCAAATTTCTTCAATTTTACCAAAATTGGAATCTGAAATTCATGACTCTGTATATTATTGCATGCAGTGCTAGAATCACAAGAAACAAAAATATCAAAAGCTTTTAAATGTTGTTGTACTGACAAAATATGTAAATTACAATGTATACTTGCGATGTTTTTCAAACTGTTAAATTGAATTTGAATTTCAAATTACCCTTGGAACTAGAAAGCAACAGATGCAAAAAGTCTGAACTTGGATGCAGGGTTGCCAAAAGATTTCAGCCCGAATCGCGGGTCAAATAATTGAAAAGTCGCCCAATTTTTCTCTTTACCATTGGTTTCTATGGGGCAGGAAACTATCGGAAGTCGCGGGAGACAATTTTGAAAAGTCGCCCAATTTTTTTTTAACCATTGGTTTCTATGGGACAGGAAATTGTCAAAAGTCCCGGGAAAAATCTTCAAAAGTCGCCCAATTGGGCTACTAAATCGCGTGTTTGGCAACCCTGCTTGGATGCATTTGAAATGTCATACAGATCTCCATCCGGAAAATGTAAATTTATGTGGATAGTTTTCAGAACATTTTACACAAAAATTCAAGTAGTACAGGGTGTATCACAAAAAATGTTACAATTTTAAATAACTTTTTTCAACTGCAAGAAAAGTGATATCAAAAACATTTTTGGTAGTGTGTGTTACAGGATACCGGCTGTGTCAGGAGTTTTTTTCTGTATAATTCAGAGCTTTTGTTTTGAAATGACATAACAGTCAATTTACAGTATATGGGCATCATATCATGAATATATATTAAAGTGGACCAAGGATTGAAAGTCTACCAAGTTTTCTCAATATCAAATATTGCATACATGATATCAACATTTTCTATCAAAATGTTATTATTTTGGGGCGTGCTCCAGACTGACGTGCACTGCAGTTTCTGCATTACCACTTCAAAGTGCAATCTATTAAAAAATACTCACATTTTAAGCATATTTCATGACATTATGTGGTCTCGCCAAAATGTTGAATTTTACAAGGAACAGACTATAGCATTATTTCATGTCTTCTTTAGTAATTGAAAAAGTCAACTATTGATCTTTTTTAAAGTCCATTGGGGCATTTTATTAATACACACTAAAAACTACGGGGTTATATTTTCCGTGGTCATTTTGAATTGACCACGTTTGGGGTTGTTTTGACCCTTCAAGGGGATTGTACTGTTTTAATTTGACCACATTCACGAGGTCATTTTAGCCACGCACGAACGTGGTCAAAAACTTAGTGGTCATTTTGCCGATACCGTCGGCAAGCATTGATATCAGTTTCAATCTTCCGCTTTGAAAATCTCAATTCATAAATGAGTTTAAACATGAGCTGCAATTAATGTTTGTTGATTAATAAATAAAACTAATTTTTTGACCGGTTACCCAATTTGTCAACTTTATAATGACTTGCATTTCGAACTATTTGCACACACGGTGTGCATCGGCTCACGTGGTCACATCAGCGCCATATTTGTTCTGATTGTGCAGCTCAGCGGATTGTCGTGTGTGCTTGTCTGCATGATGGAATATGAAAAGTTAGTTGAACAGTGAGACTGCAAGGATGCATAGACCCTTGTCTATGCACGCAGATTCATTCCAATTTCATGCTGTCGTGGCTGGTGTCTTGGCTGCAGTTGTTATAAGCTTATATCATGTAAGCTTATAATCGTGAACTGTCATAGGCGATGACTGACTGTGTGTGAGTGTGATACACAGATGCATTTTGCAGTTTGCTGTTTATGTAATGCTTTCTCTGTGCAGAAACACACTTATGTCCTGGTGGGACCAGCATGACCATAGGCCTACTAAAAAAAATCCAAACAACCCCTAAATGTGGTTATTGAGTAAGAGTAACCCTATAAAACAACCCTTTCAAATGGGTCATTTCATTTGACCCCGAAATGAGGTCATTAAGTAACCCAATAAGGCAACCCTTTTGAAGGGTCATTTCATTTGACCCCGAAATGTGGTAATATTTTGACCCCAATGGGGTTACTATTTGACCCAAATACGTAGTCATTGCAATGACCCGACCAATGGGGTCAAAATGACCCGTTAGTGGTATGGTGTTTAGTTGATAACTATGCTGGGGTCAAAAATGACCCCGTTTGGGTCATTTTTGACCCCGTAGTTTTAAGTGTGTACTTAAAGGCACTTTATTGAAACCTTACAATAATCTCACATTCTATCAGCTATTATATCACCATAATTCTGTATTCATTCTTGTCCATTGGATTGTGAAATTAACTTCTTGCTAAAAATACAATATGAAATGAGCTGAAAAATATGTTTGGTATTCTTTTTTTGATGCCTATGTAAACAACATGGAAAGAGATAAACTTCATCTAAGACATAATATGCCCTGGGCGATGGAACTATCACTTGCTATCTCCACAAGAGTGAAGAAGATGCACCACTAGGATTCACAACATGCCCATCTATCAGGGCACAGTTCTTTAACCCCAATACATGTGTACATTCATTGAATGACCTTGCAAAATTTGGGTACAAAAACTCATACTCTGCAACTTCAGGTCAAATTTTGCACTATGAGTGTTTAATTGAGGTTATTGGACTATGCCATTGGGATGAGGCCATTGTGGTTCATATCATAGTGAGAAGATGCACCACAGATGAGAGTACCTGGTACTTCAACAATACAGCTATAGTACAAATGTGTTATTACAGGCATATGGCATGCCAACTGAGTTTGTTTGAATTCTAGAGTATGGTGTATTTTGATATTCAGGAATGGCTTAGAGCATGGAAACAGAGCATACTTTGTATTTTGTTAAAGCTATCTTGCTATGTCTTATTCACAATATGAAGTTCCATTTTGTGAAAAACTATATACAGGCGGCTATACGGGTGGCTTTGATAATTTTTATACAATTGGCAAAACACAAATGATGGATAAAATTTAAAATTAATTTAAATATATGAATTTAATGTTGAATGAGCACAGGCCATATCCAGGAAATTGTTTTGGAAGAGGGGTAAATATTTGAAATTGAAAAAGTGGACCTTCTTTGCACAGATTTTTGAAAAAAGGACTTTTGGGCCGCCGGTCAAAATTTTGGAAGGATTTGGGGAAAACTTGATCTTGAGCCAATTTGGGGCAGAATTTAAAGGTCTTTTAAATAGGTAGATTTGAGGGGAGGTTTTGGTTTAGTAGGTCTGGGCCTTGGTATATGGATTGGATGGAAGCCTGTGCATTTACCCCCTGGCCTGAATATGTTGGATTCTTGCTTATTGCAACAAAAATTCTCAATACCTGTGCAAAAATAAAATCACATCATGGTCATACAAAAAGATCCTATTTTTATCTCTGGCTAATATAAACAGGAAACAGTGTTTATATACTCAGTAAGAAGTTGAACAAACACACTGTCAACAAACAAACCCTGCAGAAAATATGCCTGGACTTACCTGTTCTTTTGCTTGAGTCACCCAAGTATCTAATAAAATATCCAATCTTGATTTGTGATATTTTCCTGTTGTTTTAACAGCAATAAATACATCATTCAATTCAGTTTTTCTAAAATTAGTTTCTGGAATAGACTGAGGGGGGACTGGTTGTTGTAACTTAGCTGCAGTATCCGCTGCAACTGGAATGTATTTTGGTGCTTCTTTTACAACAATAGTTAAATTTGGTGGTGACGATTTTTGCAATACTGGTTTCAGTTGTTGCTGTCTACCACCATATCTTTGAGACTGTTCTCGTAACAAATTCTCTTGTGTCTGCTGAAGTTGTAAAGCAAATTGATTCAGTTCTTTTTCGATAAGCTTGAGTTGAAATTCAGTTTCAGATGTGTTTAGTTGTTGCTGGGGTAGTGGTGGTGGCAATTGCGAATCATCATCTGAAAGGCTGGGGACATCATTTGCCCATGCCATTTCACGTATACCACCTCCCCTAGACTGTTCTTTCTTGGATTGATGCAGTAAACTTCCAAAACTGCCATTTCGTTGATCTCCAACATCATGAACATTCACCCTACTACTACCATCGCGAACGCTGACCACGGCGACCCCGGCAGCTCTCCGGTGTAGTTGCTGGAAATCCCCGCTATCAAACTTTTCAGACTTTTCGCTAACATTGAAGTGTAGTACAAAAGTGGTGATTGCTCCAAACACCAGGATGAGGATAGATGTCAGGGTACGTCTTACCCTCCAACGCATGGTGAAGGTAGCATTCAGAAATCGTATTCCAGGATATCATCTAGTTTATTGCATCTCCTAAATCGGTAACATTTCCCCCATTTCACAGTCAACCACCATACCAGACACAGTCAAAACAGACACGTTGATACACTGCACGGCAGACTGATCAACAACATCAATCAGCCGTGTAATTATCTCTTATACACACTCCAAAGATTACGCTGTTGCTGCGTGTACGTGTGGGTATCACCGGTAGTATTGCATGTGTAGAGGAGATTTCACCTGTTACCCCAGAGTTTTGGCCGTCAATAGGTGGCAGCCTGCTCATCAGACAGATCGAAAATATCAATATTTTTGCAAAAAGGAAGTTTTTACACTTCCAGATGAAATAATTATTATTTGTTTAATGAGAGACACAAATCGATTATGTTGCGCAAATATTATGCAAACATGTCACCTTATAATAGAGATATTTCTTTTGTTAACCGAAAGCCGATCTATAACTTGTGAATGTATCTAATAAACGAAAAATACCGGGGAAAAATACAAGCGTAGAAAAAATAGTGTAGGCTACACGTAGAATGTTTTTTATGTACAAAAAAAATGAAGCAGCCGGAATTAGCCTACACTAAAAAAAACAAAGGTTGACCTAAACCGCTTTTTTTGTCCTCTATGCAGAACAAACAAACAAATAAGAACAAACAAACAAACAAATATAGGTTCTTTAAGCTCCTAAATTAACTTTTGGTTCTTAGAACCATTTTCAGCTTAAATATTTTTACCATCTTGCAGGCAACTGATCTTTTAGATGGGCCAACTATGGTTCTTGCCTGGAGTTAATTATGTGGTTCTTGGGTCAAAAACAAAGGTTCTAAACTATTATGAGGTTTGCAAACTCGCGTTTTTTATGAACCAAAATGGGGTTCTTTTCGAGGGACTTTTCCTTTGAACAAGTATTAGCATGGTTAGAGTGCCATCATGTGATTAAATAGTCTAACTCTAATCTTATACTCTCTAAGAGTGAACCAAGAGAGTGAGTAGGCCTATTTACGCACTCCAAATTAGAGTAAAAATCACTCCAAAATAATGTAATTTCGCTCCAAAAGAGCAGGAGTAAAATCATGTTCAACATAAAGGAGTGGTCCTAACTCATTTGGAGCGATAATTTCATTCTTCAGGAATGATTTTCACTCGATTTTGAGTGCATACCCAGTAAATATTCACTCTTTTGGTTCACTGAGAGTAGGCCTATACAGGCCGTCAATCAACATAGACACCCGTTTTGAACATTCTCGCTGTCACCACCGTCGCCATTGAACCCCGGGCATCGAACCAGCGCTCGAGTTTATTTGCTCATCTGGAGTAAATCATCAAAAGTCCGATTCTGGCACCTTAGCGTCATAGTCGTGCTATTACATAGGCTGAGACATATCTCTGAAGAGAAAGCTACATGTATTTGAATGCAGCTCCAACTTCGTCAATACTGCTGTTTTCTTTGTTTTTTGCCAAATTTTTCATTCTAATGACAATATAGACAACATCCTTCACTTTCTTTTAAACAATTTCAATTTATTTACACTTTCCTTGTGATCACTGAATAGGTCTTTAACAAAATAGCCAAAACATAAAATGGGGAAGCCTAAAAAGTTCTATGGTGGATTTAAAGTCATAATTATGGTTTTAGCTCAAACTTGCTCCAATGAAGTTAGGACTTAGGTGTAATTTGGGACGATGTGTAGGCCTAAACATTACAAGTAGGACTAATGGCAAAAATTGAAGTTTGAAAAAAACAAAAAAACAAATAAATCGTAGGCCTACATTATGGTTTCAGGCAAAATGTTGCTGTGCCAAAAGTAATTGTCAGAATACCAGAACTAGAAAACAGGCGAAGCATCGATTTCAACCTGATTTCTAGGGCCTTGTCCTTACCTGATTTCAATGCACTGTAATTTCAATAGGGACCCTGGAAATGGTAGCAGAAGAGCGCCATCTCAAATCCAACTTCGGTTAATGACCACTAAGTAAAATGAGGGCGTTATTAGATTATAGAGCCTGCCACATGCCAGCCCTCTGATCCTGAACAAATCCAACGGTAGTTTTGGACCACCGTTTAGCTTTAGGGGGGAGGGGGTCACATTTTTTACATAGAGCTGAGACTAATAAGAGCCACAAAAAGGTGTGGTTCTTGATCAATGCTAAACGAAGCATATTTTCCCTTTGAAAAGGCGCCAAAATAAAAATGAGAGTAAAATCCTTGGTTATTGATCTCTAAGAGTTTTGAAACATATCTCATTCTATAAATTATCTCTCTCTGTGTCAGGTGGCGCTGTGTAGCGCTGCTGTGGTCTTCACCAGGGTCTTCACAAGAGTACGCCATCTCACTCGATCCGATGCCAAGTGTGTTGCACCTTGCATTCCCTGGTTAGAAACCAGCTTCACGTCATTAGTCCAAGATGTTGGTGGACGTCCTCTTCCTCGTTTGCCTTCCATGGCCCCTTGCAAAATCTGTTTTTCTACACCTCCATGTTTCCTGACAATATGGCCAAAGTACTTCAGCTTTCTCTCCATTATGCCGTTGTAAATTATGCCGTATATAAATTATACCATTGTCGAATTTTTATATTTAAGTAAATGTTAGTAGGGCGTAGGCCTAATCATTCAAATTAAACTCGAATTAGGCCTACAAATATTTAATATTATCAGAAGTACACACTTTTGGGAGGGCACATGAGCTTATTTTAAGGAAGTTGCCCAAAGTTCTCCCAGCTAGAACGCCTGAAAATTTGCAACATTTTATGATATATATTACGCAAAGTTCCCCGAAGCTGCGCAACATTGTCTTGGTCGCATTGAGCTGCATTGGAAAATTTCGTGAAATTCGCTGCCACCCACTTTACGCAGCTTGCTGCGCGCAGTGTGAAGCAATTTTGAGAAATCTGGACAAATTTTGAGCGTCTTTTCAGCAACTTTACGCAATTTTGAAAAAAAATGTTAAGCAATTTTGTGAAACTTCTAATAACGTTATACGATTTTGAGAGACTTTAAAGCAAGTTTGTGAAACTTACCGCGATTTCGAGGAAGTTTTAAGCAAGTTTGTGACTAAACTTTGAGTAGCTTTATACTATTACTATTTTGACAATTTTTGACGACTTTGGGCAATTTCCCGGTAGGGTATTCCAAAAGAAATCCCTAAAAATCAGGTTTTAAAAATATATCCAATTTCATATTATATGAAGATCGTACATCATGGCTTTAATCCACATCCTGAACACGTCTAATGGCCATGTCACCTAACAACATTTCCGGCCTGGACTTCCGACTCTGTCCAACTGAAGTTTCAGTCGCTGTATTGCAATGATTGTATTGATTTCCAAGTTCAGAGAAAAGTGAACACTGTTGAAGATGTAATGTGCTGATTGATTGTGAACATATAATTTGTCAACAAAATGATGTGATAATAATAATCAGCTATCAGGTGACATATGGTAAGTTCCGAAAACGAAACAAGTATGCCTTTTTTAGTTCAAGAGTATTTTTTACTGAGTTAATAACAAGTTGTAGAGATCCCAAGATTATTCGTTATGCTGAAAAGCTTTAACTCGCATTATATTAATTTGATAGTCCCAGTCACCCACTTTGAGATAGCATGAACTTCCACTATGGGCAAGGAACCAGTGCGTCGCCAGCATTTTTTCAGAGGGTGTGCAAGCCAACTTTTAAGGGGACTTGACGAAAATGGTCAAAAGGGGGCTAAGGAGTACAAAAAAGTGCTAAAAAGTTTACATATCAGGGCGGCCAGCCAGGGCCGGATTTACCATTGGGCCAGATGGGCCCGGGCTTCTTGTAATGCTTCTGCTGCCACTGTCAATCTTATTGTAGGCGCCCCTATTTGTGAACCACAACGTGGCCACTTGACTTGAGTGCACATGCCTTCACGGCGTGTTTGGGGGCCTCCAAATGTTGGCCTGGCCCAGGCCCCCCCCCCCCAAGGTAAATCCGGTCCTTCCTGCAACTTGCAAGTTAGGTGACATGTCTAATGAGAAGACACAAACTCAAGGACGTGTCTGAAACCCGGCTTCAATTGGCAAGTGCGGTCTTAAATATTAGACGTGTCATACATGGAAACATGACTCTGTGTCTTACATTTTAATGACGTAACTGAGCTTCAGTGTTTCATGATGCAGTCATGTCTACAGTAGAATTCATCTCGACCTTTGCAGGACTTAAACCCCATTAAAAGCTATTAAACCAAGATAACACTCATTGAAACAGCTCAACTGATTAAATCGGATCTTCTCTGGTTGTGCACATGTGTCTGTTTTATATGTGCGGTATCGCTATGAGGTGCTATAATACAGCTTCAGTTGGGTAACTGATTATAAAGGAAACGCAAGGAAACAATGGTATGTAGACCTTTGTTCACGAAATGAGACAATGGCCTGCTTTTTGTTAACCAGCATTCTTGAAAATGAGCAACATAATGATTGTTGACTTAACACGGTTTGGAAATAATTTCTTCATATTTTTGGTGTTATCTGTCGTTTACATATCCTTCCTAAAACACAAAAGTGCGACTATTTCCAAACACCTAAATTAGCTAAAAATTTAGGACATGTTACAAAACTATATTTTCTAGAATTTCCATAGAATAGTTTAAATGTAGCTTGTACCGTTTTTTTGTGGCATCCTTCAGAACGGAGCGGTCCGTTACCAATATAGCTCAATATTTTCGGTCAAATCTCCATTCAATTAACACGGGGAGATGGCTAGCTATGAGCTAGCTATGCTTTGCCCTCACTCATATTCTACGAAAGTGCGACTATTTACTCACATCTAACGTAGCTGTAATTTTTGTTTATGTTAGAGTAATATATTTGCTAGAAGTTTGGAGAATAGTTTAAATATTGGCCGGTTATTTTTCACACAGTGATGTTAACTAGGCAAATGCAATATACTTCTAACATACACTATTTGTAAAGGTCGCGCGTCAATGGTGAGAGCACTGTGTATTGTGTATAGGAAAACGGACAGTAACTGTGCGTATGTCATACCAGCTTAGTGTCCGCTTCATAGGACGTGTCTTAAATTTTGTCCGGTTATGTTTTATATTGTTGAAGACATGTCTATAATCGCAATCGAACATTTGTAAGACACTGTTTTTACAGTGATACGGGGGGTATATCACCATGGATGATGAGGCTACCCAGGTGGTGTATGACGTGCAGTCCCTAAATTCAGTAAATTTTCATCGTCAACCGTGTAATTGAATGGGATTATTTTGAAATTTTAAAACGCTTGAAATATCACAAACAAATAGGCCTATGTTGATAAATAATATAAATACAAGCTAAAACCGTTGGGGTTCGATAATGAACCCCACAAAACTAACCGAGTATATGGAAAATGCCATACGGCCGGGCGGTTTCACGAGTTGCCGGCTCGATCATGTCATCCGCCGCCTGAGGCTACCACGTTTTTGTTCACTGATGCCATCCAACATTTCCAAAGTAAAAAACACCTCATGCCTTAAATTTACTGAAGTATATAAACTAAATACATACCAAAATCTCAGTTTTGAAGGCCGGTAAACTTATGATGAAGCTGTCAATCGGGGTCATCTTCATTATTGGCATTTAAAAAATATCACAATTTTATCTTTATCAATTCATTCTAGCAGAATAACCAAGCTAAATGGATGACCAGATAGATTACAGCAATCTTGAGTTCCACGAACAAGTCGGTGAAGGCGGCTTCGGATCAGTAAACCGGGTGACATTCAAAACTCCGTACAAAAGTTACATAGAAGCTGCAGCAAAGAGCGTCGTTGACTTCAGAAAAGAAGAAGTTGAAATACTGGCCAAACTTTCCCATCCTCACGTTGTTTGTTTGATTGGGTTTTATCAAAATGGACCGGTCAAGATTATCCTTCTTGAGTTCGCATCACGTGGTTCTCTTCATAACTATCTATCCCACGATTCGAACCCGTTACCAGATGACTTGAAGCGGAAATGGATTCGAGAATCAGCGCTTGGGATTCAGTATCTGCATACAAACAATTGCTTACATAGGGATATCAAAGCAAATAACTGTTTGCTATTTGAAGATAATGTCTTAAAATTGTGTGATTTTGGACTTGCTAGAGAAACCAATCATACAGTTACTATGTCAAGCCAAAAGGGTACATATCAATATATGGCGCCAGAATTAATCAACACCAGCGATAGAAACAGGACACCGTACTCAAGATTTGCAGATATTTACGCATACGGGATGTTAGTTTTGGAGATCTGTACTCGTAAGCCACCTTTTCACGGCATGGATTACGCGTATATCATCTATAATGTGGGAAGCGGGACGTTGCAGCCATCCGTTCCAGTAGATTGTCCGAAAGACTTGGGTGATATGATGAAGCAATGCTGGAGTGAGAACCCAAGAAGACGACCAACCATTAACGACATCGTGGAAATAATTGAAGGAACAAGAAATGTGGAAGGAACATCGGAAGACGCAGCGCTAGGTACGTTTCTGTAATGCCTATACCCAAATCTCATTAATAAAAGTTCATCCGAGAAAATATCTTTTCACATCTGGTGTTTTAGGGTTAGGGTTAATGATTTAGGGTTACAATCATTATTCAGGAGATCATTATGGTATATTGATTGAAAGACACGTTACCGTACCTCTTCCATGTATCTTTCCAGATATCGTAGGGAAAGGACCAGGACCGGGACGAATACAATAACACTACTTCTTTTAGTCTTTATCTCCTTTTCCTAACAAGTTTGCAAGCATTCGTGAAAGCGGAATTTGTCAATCGCTAGCGGAGAGAGTGAGCGATATATTGGACCACAGATGTAGCACACTTTTCCCAACATGACAAACTAAAAGTGCTTTACCAAAAACCCATCGCTCTTCGCTCAGTGATAGAGTATAAATTCATCTTAAATACGTTTTCCATAATCCACCACAGGACAACGGTTTAATTCAATATGATATCAAATGCCGAATATGACAAATGTTTGCTTCTCCGTAATCTCTCAAGGCCATACACAGAATGAAGATGTTCAGCGACAGAAGGATGTTTGTAAACGCCCTTTTCAGTCTGAAAGGCACAGTCCCTACGCTAGTTTTAGCACTATGTTTTTAATCATTTCAAACTTATGTAGTTACTTGTTCTTCCTTTACAGCAAGACCTCAAGCAGTATCTGCAATAGACCATCAACCTTGGCAAGCAGAGAAAGAGATCCATCCAAGTCACGAAGGCAAGCCAATTAGAGCAGACATAGTAGCCTGCTGTCCAAATGGTGACCTGGTCGTAGCAGATGTTTTCAAGTTATACCTTCTTGGAGCTAATGGTCAAAGCAAACAGTTGATGACCCCAGCAGCAGCAACAACATATCACGAGGAGCAGATCGGATATATATCTGGTATTGCGGTGTCATCGAAAGGTTATATTTTTGCAGTAGACAACACCAAGTTTGTGAAAGTCTTCAATTCAAATGGCAGATTCCGCCAGTATTTCTCCACTGAATCGATCAACGACGCTCCAAATAGAAGTGGGATCGAATTGAGTTGCGTAGCAATTGATAAAGATGGTCATATTTTAGTTGGAGATCGTTGGAGAGGTATCGTGACTCTTCACAAATGCCCGGATGGTTATCTAATCAAGACAATTGGTTGTAGTCTTGTACGTGATTGCTATAACAGTATCGTTGCCAATAGCAAGCGTCAGATCATATGCCATTACCAATCCAACGAAGTTTGCCATAGACTTGTAGCAATCGACTACACCGGTAAATCAAAAGCCGTTACGCTTAAGGTCCCGGAAGGTATGTCGGTTATCGGGTTGTGGCAGCGTGGTATAGCGTGCGATGGCGAGGACAACTTATACATGGCGATGAAGGTGGCCGTTGGTTCTAAGATAGTCAGTATGATACACAAGTACAGCCCAACGGGTGAATTCTTGGGATGCATTACTGACAGGATATACTTCCCATATAATCTGTCTGTGACATCTGATGGTTCTTCGCTGGTCGTTGCCAACGACACATCAGTACTTATATACAGTTTGAACACATAATTTTGATATATATAAATTCTACGATTTTAAAGCAAAGTAAGAATCCTCTTCACCAATAAGCGCTCATGTACCTGCGATGAGGACTGCCGGGGGTATCTACCTAAGAATATCTACCTAAGATGACTGCATCAATGAGTGATATCTACTGAAGATGACTTCATCAATGAAAACTTATACATGGCGATGAAGGTGGCCGTTGGTTCTAAGATAGTCAGTATGATACGCAAGTACAGCCCGTCGGGTGATTTCTTAGAATGCATTACTGACAGGATATACTTCCCATTATAACCTGTCTCTAACATCTGATGGTTCTTCGCTGGTCGTAGCCAACTACTCATCGGTACTTATATTCAGTTTGAACGTATAATGTTGATATAAAGGATCCGTAGTTATCTAACAGAGAAAGACTTCATCAGTGATGCTATCTATCTAAGATGATGTCATCAATGAGTGTTTTCTACATAAGATGAGTTCATCAATGAGTGTTATCTACCTAAGAAGTCTAAGATGACTTCATCAATGAGTGCTATCTACATAAGTTCACTTCATCAATGAGTGCTATCTACTTAAGATAACTTCATCAATGATCAATGAGTGCTATCTACCTTAAAGATGACTTCGTCAAAGAGTGATATCTACCTGAGATGACTTCATCAATGAAGGTTATCTACCTAAGAATAAGAATGATGACTTCATCAATGGATGCTATATACCCAAGATGCCCTTATCATCGAATACTATTAGATTCCATCAATGGGCGCTACACAAAAGATGGCTTAATGAATTAGCGCTAAGATGACTTCATCAATGAGTGCAATCTATATACGCCGTATATCTAAGACGGCTTCAATCATGAGTGCTGTCTACCAAAGATGACTTCAACAATGGTCACTTCAAGAGAATAATGCTATAGGGAATTGGAAATACTCTTTCTGGCCTTTTTAGAACACTTTGTAGTTGTTCGTAAAACCATTTAAAGCTCTACATACCGGACAACTTAAGAACCTTTCAAGTTTCTACTAATGTTTTTCTTGGAACCTATTTCTAAGAGTGTACGGTGACTTTAAGGTGACTTCATCAATGGGTACTATGTACCTAAGATGACTTCATCAATGAGTGCTATCTACATAAGATGACTTCATCAATGGGTACTATATATCTAAGATGACTTCATCAATGAGTGCTATGATAAGATGACTTCATCAATGTGTACTATATATCTAAGATGATTTCATCAATGAGTGCTTTCAACCTAAGATAACTTCATCAGTGAGTGCTATCTACCTAAGATAACTTCATCAGTGAGTGCTATCTACCTAAGATGACTTCATCAACGAGTGTTATCTAAGATGATTTCATCAGTGAGTGATATCTACATAAGATGAGTAATATCTACCTAAGATGACGTCATCAATGAGTGCTATCTACCTAAGATGATTTCATTAGTGAGTGCTATCTACATAAGATGAGTGCCATCTATAAGATGACACCAACAAGGAGTGCTATCTACATAAGATGACTTCATCAATGAGTGATATCTACTTAAGATGACTTCATCAATGGGTACTATAATATCTAAGATGACTTCACATATGTGCTATCTACATAAGATGACTTCATCAATGGGTACTATGTACCTAAGATGACTTCATCAATGAGTGCTATCTACATAAGATGAATTCATCAATGAGTGCTATCTACATCATGACTTCATCATATCAATGAGTGTTATCTACATAAGATGACTTCATCAATGAGTGCTATTTACATAAGATGAATTCATCAATGAGTGCTATCTACATAAGATGAATTCATCAATGAGTGCTATCTACATCATGACTTCATCAATGAGTGTTATCTACATAAGATGAATTCACCAATGAGTGCTACATAAGATGACTTCATCAATGAGGACTATCTATACCTAAGATGACTTCATCAGTGAGTGATATCAACATGAAATGAATGCCTATATCTACATAAGAGAAATTCATCAATTAGTAAGACAACGTGCTATCTACCCAAGATGATTTCATCAGTGAGTGCTATCTACATAGTGACTTCATGCATGAGTGCTATAATTATACCTAAGATGACTTTATCAATGAGTGCTATATAACTAAGATGATTTCATCAATGGGTGCTACATAAGATGACTTTATCAATGAGTGCTATCTACATAAGATGAATTCATCAATGAGTGCTATCTACATCATGACTTCATCAATGAGTGTTATCTACATAAGATGAATTCATCAGTGAGTGCTATATACATAAGATGAGTGCTATCTACATAAGATGAATTCATCAATGAGTAATATCTACCTAAGATGACGTCATCAATGAGTGCTATCTATCTAAGATGATTTCAGCGGTGAGTGCTATCTACATAAGATGAGTGATATAAGATGATTTCAACAACGAGTGGTATCTAAGAAGATGACTTCATCAATGAGTGCTATCTATATACCTATACCTTTGTTTTTGAATTTTTTTGTCAGGTACTCTTTGCTGGCATACCCATAACAATATTATAGGTCAAATATGGCAAGATTAGGAAGCAGTACAATTTTTGTTTTGGCAAGAAGTGCAGTGCTTAACTTTATTTCTCACATCTACTGGAACACACCTTGCTCATTGTTGCTGATATCATTTATCTCAGATTTCCCCATCAAATTATCATCCATTTTTGTTATACCTAGAAATGTTGCAGTGGAAACACATTAGTTAATTTACAACCATTTTAAGTGAATATCAACAATCAGTTGAGCATGTTTTGTTCTATACTGTTCATGTATGCATTCAGGTTTGTTTTTGATGCATTGACTGATAATTGATTGGATTTTAATCAATACTTCTTTTAATTCACATTTCATTTGTCATAAAGCTCATCGCTCATTTACATCAACATCAGAATGAAATACAGTAGCGGCATCAGCAAATATTAAAGATAAATGATAATAATTAATTTAGGATGTAAAACAGATATTGTTCAAATAGATTATGAAAAGTAACGGTCCAATTGTTGAACACTGGGGCACAAATTACGTTCTCAGTTGCTGATATAACTTTATTATACGATTTGTTTCCTGTCAGAAAGATAATTTGAAAACCAGTTGTATGATACACCAGGCACAGATCACGTCATGGTATAACACAATATTATTTAACAATCATTAAAAAAATGACAAAGCTCAAATAAAAGTTAATAAAACTTACTATGTGTTATAGTAAAGACATTATGTCCGCAGTATAGTAAATACAAATTGAAAGATTTGTGACAGGTATATCAACTTGATGTGGGGAACAAGACAAAGACAAGATAAAAACTAACGCAGTATATAAACCATGGTGTACACTGACACTGCACTAGTACAAATGCAAAACCGGGATGGGGCGGAGAGGCTAGAATTTCCCGAAATTGGGCTGATTTGGCATGATCATCGATTTTAGTTTCATTTCGTATGTTTTGGGCAGGTCTGGATTTAGGTTTTGATGGCCCCTGGGCACGGCAACATGACTGGCCCGGCCCTGGCTCTTCGGATCAAAGTTACACAGTCCCTGCTTCAAGATGTTTGAGTATCCTCAAATGACTTTACTGGGACAAAATGCGCGAAACGTGCAAATAATTATTTGCCATTTTAATGCTGAAATGGGGCAAAATTAGGACAATTGTGGCCTAAACCACGCCAAAGGAAGTTGCACATTTCAACTTATTCCAACTTCCTTTTCCTTGTTAATTTTTTTTTGAAGAGCAATTTTACTTGTCGGTGGGATTTGCAACACTACAACAGTATTTTTGTAATATTAAGCTACTTCCACTAAACTCTGACGGAATCTGAGGACTCCATGCATAGTTTGTGAACTGAGCTATAATGGGCAAAATAGCATTAAAAATAAAATTATATTCAAACTACGCAAAAGACAGTTTATGCGAACTTTTGCAAACTTATGCAGGCAGGTCAGAATTTTCCTTGAGGCACACTGTAAAAATATAAGTGGTACCACATTTTACTGAAAATTGCAGAATCTTGCTGTGCTAATAAAAAGTACCGTTCATATGGAGTAGTAGTGTTTTACAATTATTTCTCCATAAAACAGGAGCAGGAAAATCAGAGAAAACCAATCAGAAGAAGCGGAGAGTGTTTATTTAAGATAAATTATACCAAAAATCATCATACTTTCTAAATCTCGTGGAATATCAGGAAGGCAAATCCCGGTGCAAATCATTTTAGCATCAACACTCTGTTAAAAATCACTCACACGATAATCGATATCCAATTTTTAGCCTTTTGCACATACTTCTACGTATCAACACAAGTATCGCGTACAGATATAAAGACTGTGTAAAAGGGTATGTAATTGGCTATCGATATTGCGTCAACCTGTCAGTCAATGGGAGGTCATGGAGGTGTGGATACACATTGAATCCAATGCAATGAATTAGATGTTGGCATGGGCGCACACCACTAAATAAACTCCCATTGAAATACGTGTAAATATACATGAAAGTAAGTTTGTTTTTCTACCCCATGTAAAACCATTTTTCATATTTTGGTAGCACCAATGTCTTAAATAATGATTAAAATTTAATTTAAAATGGGTTTTTTGACACAAGTTGAGACTAACTTTTAAGCTACGGGGACCTCAACAGCGCCACCCTTATTTTCAGCTTGCACGAATGCCTCCTTACCATGTCCGTACGCGGATTAGTTTTGGGAGCCAAACTTTTTGACCAGATCAAGATGCACCATTTTGTGATATTCTGAACATTTACCAATTGTATATCTTTTAATTTAATTATAATAAACAATCATGGCTACTCATCTTGCTCCCAAGGGACACCCACTTGTTTGCACTACCGACCTATGTTTACCGGGACTATCAAAGGTTACACCAAATGCGGAAGGATTTAGTGGTGTGCTGCCGCATGTTGACGTGGTAGCAGTGTTTACACAAAGATCTGCACTTTATTAGCCATAAATGGAGGGAGTTTACGTGTTCACTATGTGATTTACATGTACTGCGTTCTTTTGCCGCCAATTTGACGGACGTAAGTACACAAAATTCTTATCAAAATCAGATAAGCTTAAAATAAAAATTAAACTCATGCATGTCGATTAGATAGAAGATGATCAAACAGATGATCAGATATGCAGATTCAGATATCACCATGACCATGTACACCCATCGATGTGTGTCATCGGCCCTCAGTGTAGGAACCCATTGATTCGATCCATGTAATCACCATGTCACACTGATCATCATTTTTACGAACCTGCCAGTTTATCTATGGCTATCCTATGCTTGGTCAAACTCAAACTCAAAGTACCCTCACAGACCCGAACTTAGTACGTGCTGTACTATTACGCTGACTTTCGTATTCGCCGAGGAGGACAATTTCGACCTCCTCGTTTGTTTACAAACAGAGAGGTAGACAAAAGGCCTGTCAAAACTGTTCTGCTTGTCCAAATACTCAAGTAAAAAGGATGGTCCACAATAGAGTGATTCACGCAACATGAATAGGGGATTAAAAAACTGTGAAGTAGGACCATGTGCTTCTTTTGTCCAATTTGGCATCAAGATTTCGAATGGAAACAGTTCAGACCCAGAACACGATCATGTCAGAAATTAATATTTTGTTCTGGGTCTGATTATTCGGACTACGTCTACGAACGTAGCTAGTGAGGGTGCTGGGAATATCCGCCATCTTAATATTATAGCGGATGGCTAACTAACATCCTGGCCCATCAATTTCAGCTTTATGAGAAGCATATTTTAGTTGCAAAATGAGAACACAGAGTGGCTTATCTTTTAGTTTAACCCACATTTTCAATCTCTCATGGCAGAGGTTAAAATAAAACGATCCCTAACAGTGGTGTAGCTGCCAGGGGGGGCAGGGGGACAATTGCCCCCTGGAAAAAATTGCCTATTTGGGCCCCCGCCCCCTATTGCAAGGAAAAAAGAGGAAAAATAAGGGAGATAGAGGAAAAAAGAGAGGAGAGAGAGCACGTCTATTTTGTCCCGTAATAAACTTTTTAGGCTGCGTCTTAAATGCAGCGCCTCAAGCGGTGACCTGTTGTTAATTTAAAATCGTAGCGGCTCTGTCATTGGTTATTATCAAACAAAGCTATCGCCTCAATTCTATACAAACCACGATTATGCAGCTGTCACTTGCAAGACGCACCTATTGACCCCCGGGAATGGTGCGTCATTGTCCCCATGTGCGTCGTACATTTGTGTACCATGACGCACCCTCAGTCATTAAAAGTGACTCACCATTTAACAGCATTGACGCACATATGAATTGAAATTGTGACGCACCATTTCATGAAATGACGCACATAAATTTTGTTCTTGTACACAGGAACGAATTGCTTTTCGAGCAACAATTTATATTTCTATCGCCCCATTCTACAATAGAATAGGCCATCTTTCATTCATAAGCGATCTCAGAAATGATGTATGCAAAAGACCGTACCATTTACACAAAGGATGCATGGATACATTCACTTCCGCATACGGGCACCATTTTCTTCTCCGATCAATTCATCGAAAATGTTTCCGTAACTCAAAATGAGAGTATACTTAATTCATCTTACTATAATTTGCCTAATGTTGTGTGTATGTATGTGTGTAAAAGGCTCCGTCAGTTTTGATCCCAGCCTCGCCAAATTCGCACGGGGATGCAGAAAAATACGGGAGTGTCGTAAGCTACCTTCGGTCGAAATCGGAGGTCGAAGGTCAAAGGTCAAATTTTAAACTTGGTCCGATTGGGCTGTAATTCATACGGAGATCAAGGAAAATACGGGAGTGTCCTAAGCTACCTTCGGTCGAAATCGGAGGTCGAAGGTCAAAGGTCAAATTTTAAACTTGGTCAGATTGGGCTGTAATTCATACGGGAGATCAAGGAAAATACGGGGAGTGTCCTAAGCTACCTTCGGTCGAAATCGGAGGTCGAAGGTCAAAGGTCAAATTTTAAACTTGGTCCGATTGGGCTGTAATTCATACGGGAGATCAAGGAAAATACGGGAGTGTCCTAAGCTACCTTCGGTCGAAATCGGAGGTCGAAGGTCAAAGGTCAAATTTTAAACTTGGTCCGATTGGGCTGTAATTCATACGGAGATCAAGGAAAATACGGAAGTGTCCTAAGCTACCTTCGGTCGAAATCGGAGGTCGAAGGTCAAAGGTCAAATTTTAAACTTGGTCCGATTGGGCTGTAATTCATACGGAGATCAAGGAAAATACGGGAGTGTCCTAAGCTACCTTCGGTCGAAATCGGAGGTCGAAGGTCAAAGGTCAAATTTTAAACTTTGTCCGATTGGGCTGTAATTCATACGGGAGATCAAGGAAAATACGGGGAGTGTCCTAAGCTACCTTCGGTCGAAATCGGAGGTCGAAGGTCAAAGGTCAAATTTTAAACTTGGTCCGATTGGGCTGTAATTCATACGGAGATCAAGGAAAATACGGGAGTGTCCTAAGCTACCTTCGGTCGAAATCGGAGGTCGAAGGTCAAAGGTCAAATTTTAAACTTGGTCCGATTGGGCTGTAATTCATACGGGAGATCAAGGAAAATACGGGAGTGTCCTAAGCTACCTTCGGTCGAAATCGGAGGTCGAAGGTCAAAGGTCAAATTTTAAACTTGGTCCGATTGGGCTGTAATTCATACGGGAGATCAAGGAAAATACGGGGGTGTCCTAAGCTACCTTCGGTCGAAATCGGAGGTCGAAGGTCAAAGGTCAAATTTTAAACTTGGTCCGATTGGGCTGTAATTCATACGGAGATCAAGGAAAATATGGGGAGTGTCCTAAGCTACCTTCGGTCGAAATCGGAGGTCGAAGGTCAAATTTTAAACTTGGTCTGATTGGGCTGTAATTTATACGGGAGATCAAGCAAAATATGGGGAGTGTCTTTAGCTACCTACGGTCGAAATCAGAGGTCGAATCTTTGTTAAAAATCCAAAATCCATTTTGCCACCCTGTGTGCACTGTCTGTTCATCTATAAATAGCTCTGATGCATTCTGTACATATATGCACTTGCTCTGGTGTTTATATTATCCCTTTAAGTAAGAAAGGGAGTAGTCAGTAAAATAAATACATGCATACATTAATTAATTAATAGATTAATTAATGTCATCCAAGGTCAAAGGATAACTGTCGTACACACAGAATTATTTTTCCAACAAAGTTATAATACTTAAATATAATGTGACTTTATGTGTGCTGTTACGCATACGGGTATTAACTCTAGTCAATATAAATTACAAAAAAATAGTAAAGGTATCGCAGAATATAAAAACCAATGTTCATAACTATTTACACAAATATTTAAGTAAGATTTGGGTCTCAAAAATCATAACTTTGCGACCCAAAGACGGAATTGCTTTGAACGAGGATAGAAATCATCTATCGATCTATCAGGGTCTGCGATCTATCAGCTTCTCAGCCCTATCCAATATGCAGCAGCTATAGAAAAAGCCATTTGAAATATATGCATGTTAGTGAAAAGCTGCCTGCGATAGCTTTTAACGTGGGGCAACATGGACGCTCCGTGTAACAAAACCATCGAGACACAGAAAATGTGTGTAGTAGATCGGCCGTAGAATTATTATTTCAGCACATTATGAACGTATAAATCAGAATATAGCTTCTCAATAGGTAGTTTCAACGTGTCATGACAAATCTTTGCCGTATTAAGAGAAAAGATTTTTGAGAAATCATAATGGAACTTGGGCAAGTTTGGAGATATGTGTACCGTGTAGACCGTGTAGCCATTTTTTTTTCTGACGCACCTTCCGACGCACTCATGGCACATTGACTGACCATGACGCACATATTGCTCAAATTGTGACGGACCTTTTGCTTCCATGACGGTACTATGCGTCATCAATATGGCGGTACATGACGCACCCATGACGCACCTTTCCCGGGGGTCAATAGGTGCGTCTTACAAATGACAGCTGCATTAGGGGCACACTTAGAAACTTGCTTGACAAAACTTCGAAATTCTTTTGATATGGTAATCTACAGAAGATCTTCTGATAACACATAGGCCTATATGATTCTACTATACTATGTTAAATTTTATAAGACGGATTCAATTATTATTTCTTCTTCACGAAAGAAAAAGAAAATTATCTGAATTAAAATTCTGACGGGGTTCGAACCCACAACCGCCGGTTTCACAGTCGGCGCTTACACTACTGTGCTAGCAGTTCTGTCAGAAATGATTTTGTTCATTAGCTCTTATTGATTACTGAAATTAAGCGCATACACTTGAAATGCTATATACCGCACTTGTCTCTTTATAGCCTACTGAATCTCCAATCAATAATGAACCGTTGCCTCTGACTATGCGGTTCATATGCAAATACATCAGTAAAAAATTTCGAAGTGGCAAATGCATTATACTCACGGGGAAGGGCACTAATAACACAAATGACCATACGGGTATGCTCCCCGGAAAGACCCCCTTTTGGATTTCGTAGCTCCAAAAGACCCCTATATTTGACCAAATGAAAGACCCTTGATTTTGATAAATTTAGCTATAAAATACCCCAAAATTGTTCATTCCTCATATTTCTGGGATTTTCAAGCAAAAAGCCAAGAAAGACCCTTGATTTTGACTGTTCGCAGCTCCAAAAGTCCCCATATTTTACTTGTTCACAGCTCCAAAAGATCCCTTTTACTGGTACGCCCGATCTCCCAAAGAACCACCACCTAAAAATTCGGGGAACTTACCCACCAAATATTGTTGATGTGCCTAGGCTACTGCTGACATTTTATCAATATAGGCCTACTATTGACTTGGTGATAGTAATACTAGTAAATTCAGTACTTATAATATATCAACAACAAAATAATAGTCAATCTTTCTAATATTAATAATACAGATGATATTAATATATAAAGAGTTTTGTTGCAAAAGCCCTTTATACATCTACTTTTTGACTTTTTGAAAAAACAGCTTTTTCAAAAATTGTTCAATTATTACTAGTTCGATTTGATTCATTTTGGTTTTGAATAAAGTGTTGATAAATAGAAACTAAAAGAATAGGTTTGGTACAATTTTCAAGCCTTCCTATTTATTTTATTATTTCATTTATATCGTGCCTTTTGTGGATGTAAGGGCTTTTGCAACAAAATAAATTTACCCCTTTTCTAGAAACCATCTTTGCAATCAAATTCGAACCCATATTTTGCACTACTTTATGTAACTTGACTAATGTTTTCAAGAGAAAAATTGAAATATCTCATTTACTTTGATTAAATTCGACAAAATGTCATTTTTTTAGTATTTCCGAAGCTACAACTTTTGTTAATCAAAACGATTTTTTTCAAACATAGTGACCCAAAGACAGTTTCCTTTTGGTTTTAATAGGTAAAGATTATCATGGCTAGGCCTATACATCAAAATATTTTGACATGCCAAAAATATCCCCCTTTATAGGCCTACCATTTGAATTTAGGCCTATCCTGACATGTTTCTACATCACATTCGCAATATCGAAACGGTGCAAATACCTATACCTGTGCCAATATTGGCTCCCCCCTTGTCCCGCCAAAAAAGCTTCCCCCTATAATTCAACACCCTGGGATAAGTATTGCATCACATCACCCCTCCCTGCACCTCATCCTGGTGCGTCACTCTTTTGGTGACAGATCGAATGGAACAATAGGGTGTCTTCGGGTGACAGAGCATGTGCTCGTAAAAATATAGGGTCTGTGGGTGACAGCGACGCTGAAAAGGGGGTCATAACAGCCCTACATACTAGTACGCGTCACCTCCAAAGTGGGAGTGTCCCCCCCCCCCGAATCAGTCTTACTAAACTTCTTTGATTGATGCAACGACCGGCCGTGACCCAAGTTATGTAATCACTCGATGTCGAATAAACAAAATACAACACTACATGTATTGTATGTATAAACCTATATAAGGGACGCACCATTAGATATCAAGGTGGGGGGGGGGGGGCTTGGTAGTTATTTTGAAAAGAAATTGTCACGCCATCTGATAAAAAAAATTGCTTCACCTCAGAGCACCCCCCCCCCCCATATGCGCATTGTCTCAATAAAAACATTTTGTCCCGGTTTTTGGAGGCTCGAAAACTTAACAGTTTATATGTAGGCCCTACAGTCTCGCTTAAAAAACCAGTGTATGTACATATCGCATTAATAATACCGGTTCAAATTGATGATTATTTTTGTATTTTCCCCAAAAACCTTTATTTTTCCCCTCTGATCACGAAAGCTGACTACGCTCCCAGGGGTGGAATTTCGCGGGAGTCTGAGAGTCGACTCTCGCAGAGACTTCCGTAAAATCCTATTGCGAGAGTCCATGTGGACTCTCGCTGGAAATGATCGGATCAGCGAACTTACGTTTAAGTTCAACACGCCTTAAAACTCAAAGCCTGCAAAATATAAAGGAAAAGTCGCCAAAGATGCAATGACATATATGGAAGTGAGAGTATGATGACACATATATTAAAAACTTAACTTTGTTAGTTTATTTGTTAGTTTGTTTGTTTGAATGCATTTTACGTAGGCCTACATATAATACCTTTTGGACTCCCGCAACGAGAATCCATTTACGGGAATCCATGGACTCTCGCAAAACTCTCTTGCGAGAATCCACTTGGACTCCTGTGGCACTTTACGAAATTCCACCCCTGCGCTCCTGATCTGATCCTGAACTCATTTTAACATAAGAAGAACGTTTTTTAGGTACTACTGCGAAATTTAGGTGCTACAAAATGTAAACTGTTTGCCCGGGGGCACTCAACACAAATGACCATACGGGTATGCTCCCCGGAAAGACCCCCCCCTTTTTGGGTTTCGCAGCTCCAACAGACCCCCTATAGCTGACCAAAATAAAGCTCCGAAAGACCCTTGATTTTGATAATTTCAGCTCTAAAAAACCCAAAAATTGCTCATTCCTCATATTTCTTGTTTTTTCAGGCGATTTTCAACCAAAAAGCCAAGAGAGACCCTTGATTTTGACTTTTGCAGCTCCAAAAGACCCCATTTTACTTGTTCACAGCCCGGTTCGCAGCTCCGAAGACCCCTTTTACCGTGCGCCGTCAGCTCCCAAAGACCCACCACCTCAAAATTCGGGAGCATACCCACCAAAAATTTTTTTTTTTTTTTTCCTGGCTGTTTGCTTCATCGAGGCGCTAAAATTGCTTCACCGAGGTAGGCCTACTAAAAATTGTCACGACTCAGCCCCCCACCTTGATATCAAATGGTGCGTCCCTAATATTGTACCATGCCTGCCATGTATGCATGCATGCAGGGACCGTCTTTAAAATAAATTATATCAAGTTGGCAAGTTACTATTTTTGGTGAATATTTTGTATTGAACCATGATCTTTCTGACATGAACATTCAGAGAACACATCAAAGAAATATGAAATGTCCCATATATATCTTTACTTTAAAGTCGAAGCTGCAAGATAGCCTGAATAAAATTTAAATTTGCAGGCCAAAATGTGATATTTTTGAACTTTTTCTTGACCACTGTCATGGAAACAAAAACTTACAAGAAACCTCGGTAAAACTGACGATTTACAAGGAATTTCAAGTCTCAAAAGAAAATCTATCCGTGTTATTTTGCACACAAAATAGTTCTTGTCTCAAAAATCCAAAAGAAGAATGCGTTTTATCTGTACTTTTTAGAATAAAGCTTGGGACTTTAGGTCTCGAATTTCGTACTACGACAAAAGAAGTACAGTACATACATCTGACACAAAGCATACATCCTTTTGGCCTGATATGGAAACGTAATTAGAAGGTAGCTATTGTATTCTAACAATAAGATCGGGGTCAAATAGCTTACAAAAGGCTCCTCCGATTTATAGTGATCTACAATCAATCGGCAAGCTGCGAGTTATTGATTTTTAATCAATCACGTATTGAACTCCCCAACGGTAACAGAAGGGTTTAGCCCAGGTTGAAATCTCATCTCCTCCCAGTCGTCATAAGCGAATTATAAGTATGAATTGAAACCCTCTAGAAGTTACCAAAGTATACCGCACATGGCGCTATTTATAAACCTGAAAGATTTCTAGCACAGGTCGAATGCGAAAAAGACGGATGTGAGAGGGAGAGGAGGGGAAGAGAGATGGGGAATCCATACGATTTGCAATACCATACGATTATTATCAATAAAGCCTGGCAAAATTGTCTACTTGGGCCCTGTCCCCCCTAGTGCAGGGAAAAAGAGAAAGGAGGAGAGAGAGAGAGAGAGAGAGAGAGAGAGAAAAGGAAAAGGGGGGGGAAGGGAAGAGAAAGAGAGAATCCATTATATATGTATTTCCATACGATTATTATCAATATACTCGACAGTATACTTGACTTATTGATGAAGACTAAGAAATAGAAAGCTTTTGAAATGCTAATTGCACAAAAGCACCTATAGGAGCAGTATATTGACTAATAAAAAATAAAGCAATAAAAAGGCCAACCCCCCCAAAAAAAGTCGAAAGGTGGTCAAGAAGGCTGTGTACGACATGTTTCTTGTATTGCATGCCACAACCGAAAATTGTCAGTATCGACACAAAATTGGCCGATTTAGTCATTTACCATTGAGCTATTTCAAACTTAGGGCCGGATTTACTATTAGACCAGATGGGTCCGGGCGCAGGCCCCTAAAATTGCCTAATGAATGTTACCCAAAACACCATGTTTTGAACCGAAATATGGTTACATTGCAAAATTTTGTGTGCTTCGTGCGCACTGGCCTTTGCGTAAAATTTACCATAATTTTGGGCTAAAATTGTCTGAAATTGGACATTTTTAACACGCTTCGTGCGCACTTTAGCCAGGAAATTAGTAACAATTATGGCCAAATTTCATTTCTATTAAGACCAAATTAGTGCGGTAATAAAAAAGTAAAATTTTCTAGTGGAGCGTGCAATTTCTTTGAAAAGTAATAACCCAGTTTACCATTTTCCCTCTTGGGCCACTGTATTACAAAATTTAAACTTATTTCCTTTGTTTTTTATTTTTCGTTGATATTTTTACTCTAAAAGTACACTTTCTTTTCGATGAGGATGCGTCGCACCACCCGCACCTACCCCCAATTTTGTGTGGTGGATTTGGGCCCCCGCCCCATACAGGCTTGCCCCCCCTGGAAAAAATCCCAGCTACGCCACTGATCCCTAACTAATTATCAAAAGATCATGAATTAAACCTTGAAACGTGCCGGGGAAATGATTTGTTAACAAGTAACAATCCTTGTTCAGACACCGATTCCATTCATTCGGCACACCACGTGGTCACTCAGGTGAACTGGGGTTACCGAGCCGTGCCTAATGGTGATCTCGCATCTTGGAAATATATTTCAGCCACTTTTCAAAATGATCGGAAATACACCCTCAAGGCGACTCAAGTATTTCTTCTTTGGATAAAGTTGTAGTTTACAGTTTTGATCAGTTTGATAAGAGTAGATGTTGTAATAAACAGTTTGACATTTTCGCCTAATGTGGCGATCAATTTCATGATTTATATCTTTCTTTTGGGCCGATTTTCGTTTCTTGCTAACATTTAAAGCCTAAGAGCATCACTACTAAAGATAGGAATTGACATTAATTATTTTTATCTCTATTATAATTGATAAGTAATTATCAACATTAAATATATAAAGCTAATTGCTTATAAATATGCAGTGTGACAGGCGCGTAGCAAGGTGATAAAAAATGGGGTGGCCAAAGAGTGAAACACACGATAATTGTCAAGTTTTCAGCTAAAAACTAAAAAAATGGGCTAATTTGCAAAAAAAACCAAAGTGGTCATGGTCTCCCCGATTGCAACGCGTTCAGACTTGGACTCATAATTGGCTCTGTTCAAAACCAATGCAACCATGTTAGATGGAATTTGATAGGGAAATTCCTGCCATTTTTGAACTGGAGGGGATACCGGTACTTTAATTTTGGTGCATGTGGATATGACCACCAAGTCCACCATACATGCCTACTATATTATGATGTCAAAATAATGACTCCAACTCTCCACAAGTATCGGAGTTAAAATCTAGACAAAAAGATGCAACCACCCTACGTTTTGTAAGGCATATACCATATTTCCTCTATTAAACACTGATGGGGGGGGGGGGGCATTGCATTTTTAAAAGGGGGCCTTTAGGAGAAACAGCAACATTCTAGTTTCATTCCTTCTTTCCTTTCCGATAGCCAAAAATCATTATTAGCGTTAGGGCCAGACCGGGTTAAATGTAAACATTTACAAAACGTTTTTTCACAAAGAATTTTGCAAAAATATTATAAAGTAACATTTTGTAAGCATTCTAAAAGTGCATAATCCTGAAAGCAGGCAACACTTGTGGTTCAAGAATAATTCAATTCAATTCAATTCAAGAAACATTTATTTCACAACTTCAAAAATACATAGTATAAATGACAAATGCCATAATTTTCAAACCAATTACATACAAAGCAAAGTAATGAATCCGATCACAGGCCCACAGACTGATGACAGTCAAATGCGATCACGTAAGAACAAGCAACCTATTAAAAGGCAAGAGACAGGTCAAGAGTGGGCCTGAGACAAGATTATGAGGGGCATCAATAAAAACCTAAAATAAAGTTGTGGGGCAACACGCGGGGAGCAAGCTCGTGGGTGCGGGTTGCCCGCAAACAGTACAAACGAAAATACAAATACAAACAGGACAAGACAAGACCTTACAAAAAAAATAAGATGTGAACAGGAGTCAAAGAATAATTACTGGTAAACCGGTTTAGAAAGCAAATTGCTCTTAAAATGATGTTTGAAGGAGCTTGTGGATGTGGCATTTTGGATGGAAATGGGAGTGGAGTTCCAAATGTTAACTCCATGCAGTTTAATCGAGTTAGCAGCAAGATTAGAACGAACACGAGGCGGATAGAAATTATTCACACGCCTTGTATTATGACTATGAATTGTAGCACTATATTGAAAATAGTTGTCAAAAAGTGCAGGAAGCAAGCAATTGTGAGCTTTGAACATAAAGATAGCTGTATAAAGTTCATTTATATCATCCAGACGGAGAGTTTTTAGATTGGCAAACAAAGGCCCAGTATGTGCTCGAAAATCAGCATTGGTGATATATCTGATTGCACGCTTTCTGAAGTCTAAAGAGAGGGTTTAGGCGTGAAGACGCAGCTCTACCCCAAGCAATATTACAATAACTCAGGTGGGGGAGCACAAGGGTGTCATAGAGTGACTTCAGGATGACAGATGGAAGGACATAACAAAGCTTAGATAAAATACCCGCGCTTCGGGCAACTTTGCTTGAAATGTATGAAAGATGATCAGCCCATGATAGTTTATCATCGATGATGATACCCAAGAATTTTGTGTGAGAGACTTGATCAATAACTTTGTTGTCAATGCGAATATCGAGAACAGCAGGGAGTTTATTTTTCATAGCTCTGGTGGTGAAAAGCATGAACGAAGTTTTATCTACGTTCAACGAAAGCTTGTTGACATGAAACCATGAAGCAACTTTATCTAATTCAGTGTTCATGGTAGCAACCAGGGTATTTATATCACAATGTGAGAAGAAGATGTTTGTATCATCAGCAAAAAGTAGGAAAGAAAGCTTGGAGGATACATGGGAGAGATCATTAATATAAAGAAGAAAGAGCAAAGGACCCAGGATTGAGCCCTGTGGCACGCCACAAGTGATCGGGAGATGTGATGAAAGTCGGGAGTTGAAGTTCACAACCTGTTGACGGTTATTCAAATAATTTTCAAACCAAGCCAAGGTAAGACCTCTTATCCCGTAAGTACTAAGCTTCCTGAGAAGGATATCATGGTTGATCGTGTCAAAAGCCTTTGACAGATCAATGAAAACACCGACAGTTGGAATTTTTTATCAAAGAATCATAAACAGTTTGGGTAAGATGGGCAATGGCCATATCAGTAGAATGATTAGCGCGAAAGCCAAACTGGTTATTGTGAAGGAGACTGTGCGAGACAAGTAATTATAGAGGCGATTGTAAACAAGCCGTTCCAGTATCTTGGAAAAATATGGTAAGACGGAGATGGGCCGGTAATTTGAGAATGTATGCGGGTCATCCTTCTTGTGGATAGGAATGACTTTGGCGATTTTCAGTTTACGGGCACTATACCAGACTGAAGGGACATGTTGAAGATGTGAGATAATGGCAGAGCAAGGATGTGGATAACTTGCTTGAAGACCATAGGGTTTAGGTCATCAAGTCCAGCACTTCCAAGTTTGAGTTTAGCAACAACTTTCCGTATTTCCTCTGGATCTGTTGGGATAAAAAAGAAAGAATTTGATAGGTTAGATTTACAAGAATGCAGATTATGATTGTTTACATGAGGAATAGAATTTGCAAGCTTTGGCCCAATGGTGGTAAAATACTCATTAAATGAATCGGCAATGTCAGATGGATCACTAATAATAATACCATTGTTGTTGAAATGGTCAGGTAATGACCGATTCTTGGATTTTCCAAGAATCTCGTTGATTGTACGCCATGTTTTCGCTAGGTTAGTACGGTGACTCTGGAAAACATTTGTGTAGTAGTTGCGTTTACATCTCCTCATTATATTAGTAAGGACATTGCAATAGGTCTTATAATGCTTTTCATTAACAGCGTTAGGCTTGTGAAGAAAACGCTTATAGAGACGCTGCTTCTTATTTATAGAACGTAAGAGGCCTGCAGTGATCCATGGCTTATGAGGAACATCATTTTTTTCATCATTTTGAATTTGACAATGGAAAATGTTTGTTGTAAAGGTTGCTTATGGCATCATGGAAGGTGTTATATGCCAGATCAGCATTCTCAGTATCATAAACGGAGACCAATCTATCTGGTTCAAATCATATGCAAAATTAGCAATCGATGGACCGTTGATTTTACGGGTCCTGATAGTTTTCAGTGAAACGACTATCGTGCATGTTGCAATTGCTGAGATGGAACACCGGTAGATGATCAGAAATATCATAATAGAGAATACCTGAAGGAAAAACATTATCAACATGGTTTGTGAAAATATTGTCAAGTAATGTGGCAGAATGCGGTGTAATTCGAGTTGGCTTATCAATCAGTGGAAGCAAGTTGTGAGAGAACATGATGTTAAGAAAATCAGCAGTAGATTTGTGTGTAGCATGATTTAAAAGATCGAAGTTAAAATCACCCATCAGGTAAACTTGCTTGTTTTCGACACTAATCTTGTCAAGGCACTTATCTAACATATGTAAGAATTCCTTACAACCGGTATCTGGCGATTTATAAATCGTACCAACAATGATGTTCTTATCATTTTCGCATGATATTTCAACAAAAATGGATTCATAACTATCACCAGCAAACTGCAAATCTTTTCTAACCTTGTAATGAAGGTCATCCGAAACAAACATGGCTACTCCTCCACCACCTCTGTGAGTTCGAGGTGTGTGAACAAGACTATAATCTTTTATATGAACAAGTGGTAGAGGAGTTTCCTTAAAGCGAGTTTCAGAAAAACCATAAATACTAAACTTGTGATTAAGAGTACTAATGTAATCAGAAATAGTAGAAAAATGTTTACTTACACTGCATCCATTCAGGTGGAAGACTGAAAAGCTGGAATTTGACTTCTTAGAAAGTTGATTGAAAGAATCATTCAGATAATAAGAACAGTTGAATTGGTTCAAATCATCGTCATAGTCACTGATATCAAGAGGATTGAAAGACAGACTACGAAGCCTATCATAATCAATGTTACAATGGTGCTTAGTGATAGCATTAATAAATTCATAGTCGCTTACTAACTGGTTAAAGGGAAGATCAAGTAAGGAGCATGGAGAACAAATCCAATTTTTACTAGGATTCTGAGAGTCCACACAAGCATGATGGAAATTAGAGCCACACATGGAGCATATCAAACCGGTACCATTATTCAGTTTAAGACACGCTTTTACAGACAGACATAAGATCAAGAAAACAAATAAGAACAAATAAGATACATTAAATAACAAAGATCTGAGAGACCGGATGGAAGGGCCTATAATGGAGGCCCGGATGGGAGGGCCTATAATACAGCTTATCGCGCACAGCAATAAGTTCAGGGACCAATTGGTAAAAGGGTCAACAATAGGACACAAGAACAAGCAAATGCGCAACTGTAAGAAAAAAATGATCAAAAACAAATAATGAGAACAGCCAAAATCAAACACTTTGGAAAAAAATGAAAGGAAATATTGCAGCATAATGAGAACACTATACAAACTGGCTCACCTGAAGCTTGGAAGCAACAAAGGTTCGCATGTTACAGGACGCATTAACGAACCATACGCGGAAAAGATAGACGCTCATAGCGCATGCGCCAATCATCAGGTGAACCAAAGCATAAACGCAGAGCTACGGTTTCAAAAGTGTGTGAAATGAATATAAATGGGAAATAATTCATCATTATCGTACCATGAATGCTTTTTTTTTTTTAAGCCACAAACAAGTAATATAAATAAATATCATCATCATCAACTCAAGGGATACAAAATACAAAATAAGTTATAATATTCATCAAGCAATCATAATGTTTCATGAGCACAAAATCAAATATGAACTAGAGCGGTTCTCGGCTTTCGCGGTTCTCGGCATTCGCGGTTCTCGGTAGTGTGGGTTGGTCCGTATGTGACGTTTCTGTTCAGAACCTTGTGTGACCCTTCCCCCAGAAAAAAAATCATCCGCCACCACTGGTTATAACAAGGGCCTTGTAAATGCAACTGGTGAGACAGAGCCTCGAATGACGTTTGTGTTTTCAGTCTGATTTCAGTTCCCTAACAGGTACAAAGTTTACGCATTATCATTAGGCCTACCAAGTATTGTATGTCCTATAATCTCTTATGTATGACATGGATCTTTACCATGATTGTGCAAGCCAAAAAAATATCATTTCAATACCCCAAACATGCGTTTAAAAAAGACCATGTTTTACACATGCAACCTCAAGTTTAGACATATAATTTAATTTTCCCTAAACCCTCATGCACGGGAAAAATAATGCCGCCACCATTGGTTATGACAAGGGCCTTTTAGGGTGCACACCAGTAAATAACCCCCACTGACTTTCTGTACAGACAGGGGCCGGGAAAACAACTCAGTTCTTCAAAACTTCCCTTTCTGCAAGCAGAAGGTCAGATGACGACATCCATTGTAAAAATTAATATATGGATTTCAGGATTTTTTTCCAGAAATATTGTAAAAAGTTCAACCTATAACCCATACAGCTAACGCCACCTCACAAACAGCTTGGTGTTTCTGAAATGTAACACATTTTGAAAGTCGTCATAAAAAGTCGGATCCTGCTAAATTTACACAGACAATCTAATTTACAGGCCTAAATGATGATTTAATATGAATCAGGGCCTAATAGTTGCCTTTTAAGCCTTTTCTAATGTATGACATTATAAGTCATATTGCACATTTCCTCGTTTCAAATACTGTTTTTTTCCTTCCAGGGTGTAGCTAGACTTCTCCGTACTCCACTTGCCAATTGTGCTTCTGGCTATTGCATTTAAGCTTAAAACTCTGATTATTATTTGTGCACAATTGATAGATTTTCACATCTAATCTTTTCAGTCACCGTCGCCTCTGTTTGTTAGCTTCCCAAGTGGACTACTGACTTTGGATTGGGATAACTTTTTAACACGGGATTCTATGGAGAGTTAGGCCAATTTCTGGCCTAACTAAAATTGGTCATGATGTAATGCATCTTTAAATGAATCTGGCTTGTGATTGGTCCCCCAGATATCGTTATTGATTGAACAAATTCATCAGGATCGGTAGAGTAAACTAGTAAACCAGAGTTCGTAGTATCTGATGCAAGAAAATGCACTTACTGTGTATGCGTTTCAACAACCACTGTTGTCTTTGTCAACACTTGATGAGGAGTGACTGCAATCTACTGACAACCAACGCTAGAGGATATGTAAAATCAGGCGGTTTTTGGCGATTTTTTTTTTCCACGGCATAAATCTGAAAGTTCCTCTGAGCCCCCTTCCTGGAGACGCTATTGCAAAATCAATGTAGAGAAACTATACTACCTTGTTTCTTAATAAAATGTAACGGGTACATCAGGCAACTATGAGAGCCAAAAAGGCCTCAAATTGAGCAAAGAAAGACATTAATTTTCACGTGCATTTCAACCAAGACGCTTCATTAGTGGTGTTAAGCCCTTAATGTCATATTATCATGACCGTTTTATTTTGTTTTATGTTAAGGGCTGGGGTATGAACGTTTGGACAGTATTTATTGTGGGACATTAGAGCACATCAGACATATCGAATTGCATTCTGAATACTAAGAATGTCCTGATATCAAATAATTTTGATTTTTTGAAATTTTTTTTGTAATACACAGTTTATGACAAATCATTAAAAATTGATATTTTTGATATATAACAGTCCTCGAGTAAATTTTATAAATTTAATGATACATTCTTTAAGTATATGTAGCTGGGAGGAAAGGCCGACGATCAATTGAAAATTTTGACCCTTCGTATTGAAGATATGGATTTCCCCCCCCCCCCCAAAAAATAGGTCTTTTTGGGAAATAAAATCCATATCTTCAATATGAAAGGTCAAAATTTTCAATTGATCGTCGGCTTTTTCCTCCCAGCTACATACACTTTAAGAATATGTCATTAGATTTATAAAATTTACTTCGAGGACTGTTATATATCAAAATTTGAAAAATATCAAATTTTAATAATTTGTCATAAAATTTACATTATATCGTGAATTTCAAAAATGAAAATCACATCTAATCTTTTCAGTCACCGTCGCCTCTGTTTGTTAGCTTCCCAAGTGGACTACTGACTTTGGATTGCGGATAACATTTTTAACACAGGATTCTATGGAGAGTTAGGCCAATTTCTGGCCTAACTAAAATTGGTCATGATGTAATGCATCTTTAAATGAATCTGGCTTGTGATTGGTCCCCCAGATATCGTTATTGATTGAACAAATTCATCAGGATCGGTAGAGTAAACTAGTAAACCAGAGTTCGTAGTATCTGATGCAAGAAAATGCACTTACAGTGTACGTTTCAACAACCACTGTTGTCTTTGTCAACACTTGATGAGGAGTGACTGCAATCTACTGACAACCAACGCTAGAGGGATATGTAAAATCAGGCGTATTTTGGCGATTTTAGCCATTAAGCCCCCCCCCCCCACCGCATAAATCTGAAAGCCCCTCTGAGCCCCCCTCCTGGAGACGCTATTGCAAAATCAATGGAGAGAAACTATACTACCTTGTTTCTTAATAAAATGTAACGGGTACATCAGGCAACTATGAGAGCCAAAAAGGCCTCAAATTGAGCAAAGAAAGACATTAATTTTCACGTGCATTTCAACCAAGACGCTTCATTAGTGGTGTTAGCCCTTAATGTCATATTATCATGACCGTTTTATTTTGTTTTATGTTAAGGGGGTACTACACCCCTGGCCAATTTTGTGCCTATTTTTGCATTTTTCTCACAAATTATAAAGCATTGGTGACACGTAAGATATGTACATTATAGGGGCAAGGACTACAACTACTGCACTGAAAATTCAGTAACTCAAGGCAAGTAGTTATTGATTTATTGATCAAATATTGGTTTTCCCTCATTTTTGACTGTAACTCCACAACTGTTGTCTGTGCTGAAATCAAATTTCCAGTGCAGTAGTTGTAGTTCTTGCCCCTATAATATAAATATCTTACTTGTCACCAATGCTTTATAATTTTTTAGAAAAATGCAAAAATAGGCACAAAATTGGCCAAGGGTGTAGTACCCCCTTAAGGGCTGGGGTATGAACGTTTGTACAGTAGTTATTGTGGGACATTAGAGCACATCAGACATATCGAATTGCATTCTGAATACTAAGAATGTCCTGATATCAAATAATTTTGATTGTTTGAAATTCGCAATGTAATACACATTTTATGACAAATCATTAAAAATTGATATTTTTGCTGAACCATGAAATGGTATCAGCCTATATGAGTGAATGTTACTAGCTTACTTACTTACTAGCTTACTTACTTACTAGCTTACTAACTGACTAACCATTTGGTCTGAAATGGACATATCTCTAAATGTTGACGAAGGTATGACCCCACAGTGGTGTCATATGAAAGAGGAAAACATAAAGAATATAATAAAAATATTTCCAAACGTCAGAGGTCATCCTGGGGTCACAGGGGTCAAAAAGGTCATTTTAACCGAAAATGCTCGATTGAGCTCAAATTTAAATGCAATGATCCTTATGACATTCTAAGCATGTTTAAAACATTTAAACATTTATTTCAGGTCATTAAGGGGTCATAAAGGGGTCAAAGGTCAAGGTTTTCAAAATGCTCCAATTGAGCTGAAATTTAAATGCAATGATTCTTATGACATTGTAAACATTTAAAAAATATTTTATAATTCATTGAAGGTCATTAAGGGGTCATAAAGGGGTCAAAGGTCAAGTTTTTCAAAATGCTCCAATCAAGCTGAAATTTATATGCAATGATCCTTATGACATTCTAAACATTTTAAAAACATTTTAAGATTCATTTAAGGTCATTAAGGGGTCATAAAGGGGTCAAAGGTCAAGTTTTCCAAAATGTCTGATTGAGCTGAAATTTAAAACATAATGATCCTTATGACATTCTAAACATGTTTAAAATATTTTAAAATTCATTTAAGGTCATTAAGGGCCAATAAAGGGGTCAAATGTCAAGTTTTCAAAATGCTTCAATTGAGCTGAAATTTAAATGCAATGATGACAGTGGTATAGGCCTACCACAATATACTGCCAAAGCCACATGGTTCAGCTATGGTGCGGTTATCGCTCTTGTTGATATATAACAGTCCTCGAAGTAAATTTTATAAATTTAATGATACATTCTTTAAGTATATGTAGCTGGGAGGAAAGGCCGACGATCAATTGAAAATTTTGACCTTTTCGTATTGAAGATATGGATTTCCCCAAAAATAGGTCTTTTGGGAAATAAAATCCATATCTTCAATATGAAAGGTCAAAATTTTCAATTGATCGTCGGCTTTTCCTCCCAGCTACATACACTTTAAGAATATGTCATTAGATTTATAAAATTTACTTCGAGGACTGTTATATATCAAAAATGTGAAAAATATCAAATTTTAATAATTTGTCATAAAATTTGCATTATATCGTGAATTTCAAAAAATGAAAATTATTTGATATGAGAAAGACATTCTTCGTATTCAGAATGCAATTCGATATGTCTGATGTGCTCTCATTTCCCACAAAAAATACTGTCGAAACGCTCAAAACGCTCATTCCAGATCCCTTAAGTATATGTCATATTACATGTTTCACATTTGTATGATTTTAAATAATTCTTTATCATGTTTATAGGACATGCTCTGTTATATTTTTATATCCTCTTTTCATTCTTGAAAAGATATATCATGCTTTTTATTTCACCCATTGGGTATTTCTTTATTAATTTGTGTTTATATGGCGATTTCAAGTGGGATAATAACTCCTGGATGACGTAAGCATAATGTTGATAGATTTAAATATCATTATAAATAGGCACTTAATAATAATGATATTGAAATAAATTGATAAATAGATCAATTAATAGATAAATAAATAACAGATATATAAGCCTAGATAAATAATAAATAAATGATAAACTAGGAGTAAATTGCAAACATTAAATATCTTAGAGCAAATGAGCATTTAATAAGTTTTTATTACACAAATATTTTGCCCCTTCTTGTACGTTTTATCATTATTTTATCTTTTACTAATTTTTTTTGGGACATGCTCGCTTATTTATTTTTTATGTGTTCCTCTTATCATTTGTGAAGTATTTCTTTATTTTTGTTTTAGTACAAGTGATCACTGAGTATGTTTAACTGTGGAAATATCGGTAGATAAGGTGTTTTTATTTCACCCTTGAGTATTATTTATAAGTGTATCAACATACATTTCACATGTCATGATTTTTCATTGTTTTATTTTAAAGCAATTCTTTATTGGGGTGCATGCTCTCATATATTAGGTGGTTTTTTTTTCATGTTCCTCTTGTCATTCTTGATAGATGGCTGTTTATTTATGTCGCGTGTTAAGTATTTTTTTAATTTTTGGTCGAAGTGTATAATTATCATCACATGCTGTACGCTGTTTATTTATTTCGCCTCATTTTCTTTACTTTTGTTTTTAGATCTTTAGTTCTTTATTTTTGTTTCTGTGAATATCATCCGAAAAGTAGGCCTTCTGCACATTATGATTTTTCCTTGCTTTATTTAACTCTTTACTGGGGTGCATGCTCTCTGCTGGTTTTTTCATGTTCCTCTTATCATTATTGACAAGATAGCACCTGCTGTACGCTGTTTATTTATTTCACCCTAAATTATTTCTTTACTTTTGTTTTTAGATTTTGAAGTTGATATCATGATATCACACGCTATGTTTTATACCAACCGCATTGTCTGGTTAAAGACAGTTCTTGTTTTAAATCCTGAATACAATGTCAACATTCAGTTCGTTCACCTCACAATGCGGTGCGATGTTATATAACTGTATATATTGCAGGGTTGCCAAACCCGCGATGTAATAGGCCTAGGTCAATAGGATGAGTTTTGAAGATTTTCCTCGCGACAATTTCCTGTCCTATAGACACCAATTGATGGTTAAGAAAAATATTGCATGACTTCTCAACATTGGCTTACGCGACTTCTGGTAGTTTTTTATCTCATAGAAACCAACGGTTGATAAAAAAAAAATATTAGGCGACTTTTCAATGATTTGACCCGCGGTTTGCCCTCATTTGTTTGGCAACCGTGGTCTGTGTTAAGTGAATATATTTCGGTAAGAAAATAATTATCATAGACCATGTAGACAGAACGGACAATAGTCATAGGCGCTCTCCTCCATTTTGAGAAATATACTTTTACACACACACTACATTTATAATTAAAATGATCAGCCTTAAAGTTTTACCTTTTAGTGGGTTAAGCCAAACCTATAAAGTGGATGAAATATAAATCAACACTTCTGGCACTGATTGGTTTCCGTAGTTGTTATATGGAATACTGAGCTGTCTGTAGCTACAAAATTGTCTGCAAATCGGCTTTTGCCGGGCCTCTATTTTTCGGAGTTTTTCTCATTAAATTAGGGTCCCGTTCAAATAAAAAATAAACTGGTGTCTAGATGTAATCACAGTTAACACACCAGGAAAATTATAGAATATACAACAACCTAGTTACACCTGTAGACTGCGAACAAACATGCACCTGGCCAGACCTGGCCGTAAAACAAAGTGTTCTCCCTACGGATACCCTTAAGGGTCACACAATTAAAGATCCATACAAAATAACAAAAACATTAGTGAAAAGTGGTGACATGATAATACCTGACACGCGAGCAATAATAACAAAACATGCTGATGATGAATGCAAATAACGAGCAATAATTGAGAAATCAATTGAGCAACATACAACTCAAAAGACCATAAATATGCATTTATCGTACCATGAATGTTAAAAAAAAAGCAACAAACAAGTAATATAAATAATTGTCATCATCAACTCAAGGGATACAAAAAACAAAATAAGTTAAAATATTCATCAAGCAATCATAATATGTTTCATGAGCACAAAATCAAATATGAATTAAAGATCCACACAAAATAACAAAAACATTAGTGAAAAGTGGTGACACGATAATACCTGACACGCGAGCAATAATAACAAAACATGCTGATGATGAATGCAAATAACGAGCAATAATTGAGAAATCAATTGAGCAACATACAACTCAATACAAATTGCTATACTATTGACAAAATCAACTAGCCATGATAACACCTAAAACATGCGAGCAAACAAGATGGGAAGTATCAAACATCAATAGCAATTGGTACAACTCATGTACAAACCAATAGGTGTAATGAAGCGACATGTTCATTCTGAAAGAAAAAATACGTACATTAAATAATACATTATAATGAAAAATGCAAAATATTACATTCACATTTAATTAAATAAGCTGAAAGGGAAAAAACATACGCATATTGGATAGTCTTTTCACAAAATAAAGTAAATTATTACATGTAACATGGTATGACAAGTCCACGAAAATATTTCTACAACTAAACTTTTGGAGGGTTACAAAAGTCATTGAATAACAAAAACCCTTCAATCACAACAAGTCCAGTTAAGGTGATTGATATGTTTATACATTCTGTAAGTCAGTATAGGATCCAATGGAAATTTTGTTTCCAGTACTTGTGCGAATATGGATGCGGCCATCTTGAGTCCAGGTTCTGTTGCCAGGATACGGATACTTTTCTTTAACTTTCTTCAGCCATGTCTGCCGTGTCTTTGTTAAGTTCTCATGGATGTAGATGGCGGGTGAGGATTTTTTGAGTTTCGCGCGACCAGAGTAGAGGGCAGCTCTGGGGCCATATCGGGCAAATTTGACGATAATTGGCCTTGGTCGTGATGACCCATCATGGTGGATTTTGTTGCCAAGGCGATGAGATCGGTCAATGTCAGATGGAGTAATATGAACACCTATCTTGTTACTGGCAAGGTCAGTTATCATGGTATCTGTATCCTCATCGTCGGATTCTGGCATACCCTGGATAATGAGACAATTTCGCCTGGAATATTGTTCGATGTCGTCTTGGGCTGCTTTCAGGTGGTTTATTTCATCCGTGAGATGTTTGATTGTGTCATCCCGTGTCTTTAGTTCTAGTTGAAGTGAGTTTTTGATAGACTTGGAAACTGCGTCATATACTGCATTTTTAATAACGGTTGTCAGTTGCTGGATTAGATCATTGGATTTAAAGGCTTCAATGATCGATTTGGTTAGTTCAGACTGAGATGGATTTTCACCAGTCGAGCGATTTCTTGTTCTTCCCATGGTAAGTACGTTGAATTTTGCACCCGACATGTGAGATGGCGCAAACAAAAGATGTAAGCTGATGTAATGGAAAGTTAACTCACATATATCGCTTTAAATGTCCATAATCCGAGCAAATATCGTTCTCTGATGTATTCCAAGCGATTGGCTGGTAGAAATTAGTGACAAGTGTAATGTGACTTGATCATTTCAGAATAGTTATGAGAGGTCAGTCAGACTCACGTCTGATCATGACGGTAGCCATATTGCAATTCCCTTACAAGAATAGCCTTGTTATAGGCACATAGTCCTAATCAGGTTCTTGTTTGCTGATTGCTATTATATGTATTTATTTAATGTAATTTGTAAATCACTTCATAAGTAAAAATAGACGACCATAAGTAAAAATAGACGACCTTTGATAAATAAAGACTGAATTTGTGTATATTAGTAATATACACAAATTCAAGTTGGAAGCTTTTTCAATGCTAATAATCATGTTCAGACGTATAGTAATAGAATTCTTGAGGATTGGCATGCTCAAGAATTGTGATTCCTAAGTCAATCCCCAAGGGAGTGTCCACACGACTCAACTGAAGCCTGGAATCCTCAAGTTTTGCAATGCCTGATAATGTCAGTTGACAGTTCTGCTAATAGTCATGTTCAGACAGTCATTGAATTCTTGAGGATTGGTGTTCTCAAGAATTGCTATTCCTGAGTCAATCCCTGAGGGAGTGTCCACACGACTCGATTAAAGCTTGGAATCCTCAAGTTTTGCAATGCCTGATGATGTCAGTTGACAGTTCTGCTAATAGTCATGTTCAGATGGTCATAGAATTCTTAAGGATTGGCGTGCTCAAGAATTGCGATTCCTAAGTCAATCCCTGACTGAGGGAGTGTCCACACGACTCAACTGAAGCCTTGAGTCCTTGAGTTTTCAATGCCTGATGACATCAGGTCTGCTAGTAGTCATGTTCAGATGGTCATTGAATTCTTGAGGATTGGCATACTCAAGAATTGAGAAGTCAATTCCCAAGGGATTGTCCACACAACTCAATTGAAGCCTGGAATCCTCAAGTTTTGCAATGCCTGATGACATCAGTTCTGCTAATAGTCAGGTTCAGATGGCAATAGAATTCTTGAGGATTGGCATGCTCAAGAATTGTGATTCCTAAGTCAATCCCCAAGGGAGTGTCTACACGACTCAATTGAAGCCTAGAATCCTCAAGTTTTGCAATGCCTGATGTCAGCTCTGGAATTACAACCAGACTACTGTGACCCATCATTGACAGTACTAGTTCTCTCTACTGTCTATGGACCCATAGTAATGGCGGCATGCCAAATTGAGCTGTATTATATAATTAAAACAAGGTCATAGGTTCGTTGAATAAGTTCATCAGGTTTGTTGGTTAAATAAAATAACTGACATTGTGCTTGACAAAACCAAGTGAAATTTTAACTCACTACAATATTTCGTCCTACGCATCGGAGGACTTCATCAGGTATGACTGGAAAAGAGGTTAAACAACACCGGAAACCAGTCTCTAGTGGATCAGATGACCAGATCAGTCATACCTGATGAAGTCCTCCGATGCGTAGGACGATATATTGTAGTGAGTTAAAATTTCACTTGGTTTTGTCAAGCACAATGTCAGTTATTTTAAGGTCATAGGTTATGCTCAGTCATTCACACAGGCACTCAAGGACCACTCGAGCATCACCCAGGGAAACCCAAAAATTTCTTGGGAATAAATTTGGGGGGATTGCAAACCTTGAGACTGTTCACCCGGTGGATTTCCCCAAGTTCTGCTTGAGAACTGCATTGCTAAAGCAGAAAGGCCTCCGTGTGAATGTACCGAGTAAAAAACAGAAGAAAAGATGAAAATTTGAGATGTTTTCTTTTAAACATTATGTAAATCTAGACAAGATTTAATGATTTTGACAAATTTAATGGATTAATAAAATGTAATTTAATGGATTAATAAAATTAAAATATTTATTAGTGATAAATTTTTTATTAATAGCTTATGTGATTTTATTTGCATTACAAAGGTTGACTTATTTTAAGAAGACAAACAGTTTGTGCTAATATTTAAATTAGTTGAATTAGTAGTGGTAATACTAACAGTCGCTGGTATAGTATGTGTACCTGTATGTATGTCTGATAGATGTTTCATCCTGGAAACTTTGCAGGGCCAAGTTTTTTCATACCATAGTTAAAAAGGTACAGTATGTGTTTTAAATGTTTTGATTATTTGTAACAAGTGTTAACAGAGCTGTTTATATAAATAAGGGAAAAATGATCTTTACACATTTTTGTGAAATGATGCTGTGTGTATAAATGTATATGTGTACTACTAGATGTTCAAGGAACAAAGTTACTGGAGTTATTAGTACCGTATTCGTCCGAGTATAGTCCCACGCTCGAGTATAGTCCCACCCCCCCCCCCCAAAATTTCAGAAATTTAAAAAAAAAAAAAAAAAAAGTTTTTTTAAATTTTTAAATTTTTTTTTTTTTTCCGGTTTAGCAGTGTCCTGGACCTAGACCTAGATGCTAGGATCATTCATGGTTGACCTAATTTTCAAGATATTTTGTATTTTTAATATGAAAATTGATAATTTGTATTCATGTCATACTCTATTAATGATTTCAAAATGCATTGAATTTGAATGCATTTTGAAATCATTAATAGAGTATGACATGAAAACAAAGTATCAATTTTCATATTAAAAATACAAAATATCTTGAATTTTTTTTTTTTTTTTTTTTTTTAGGTCAACCATGAATGATCCTAGCATCTAGGTCTAGAATCCAGGACACTTTTTTTTTTTGAAATTGAGTATAATCCCACCCCCAATTGTGAAAAATTTTCACATAAAAAGGGGTGGGACTATACTCGGACCAATACGGTATATTATTTCCCCGGGGGGGTCACTCCCATTGTGGCCTGTACACCATCCGCGATAATGAAAACGCGTAAAAAGGGTAGTTTTTCGTGGGTAGGCACGATAAATAAATGTTGGTATTTATACAGCGCCTTTCACATGTGAACATGTACCAAAGCGCTTTACATTTATTCCGCCGTCATTAGAATATGTCAGCTGCCATACAATGCCCAAGGCATGCTCATACCTTTAGGCGGCGCTCAATGGACAGTATTCATAACAGCTCCCCATTTCACACCTGGGTGGAGAGGAGTAATCGAGATAAAGTGCCTTACTCAAGGGCACAACACGATGGCGTCGCCGGGGTTCGAACCCGCAACCTTCCGATTATGAGTCGTAGCCCGTTCCGCTCGGCCACCGTGCTCTATACGATACGCACGTAACGTGGTTAGGGTGTCAAAAACATGAAATATTGGAAAAAAGGGTAGCAAAATTGCAATTGCTAATACGCGGAAATGAAAATTAGGGTATGAAATTTGATGCGTGGAAGAAAATCCGTGTTTAGGGTATCGTTTTAGCCAAGGGTTAAATCCTTGTTTAGGGTGCTTTTCAAAAGTTGATTATCGCGGATGGTGTACAAGCCACAATGGGAGTGACCCCCCCGGGATTATTTCACTTAGGGCTCATATTGAAATTCCCTTACACACAAAGGTGTGCGCCATCCTGCAGCTTTCCTGTACTAGCCTTCTTTTGTTAAAATCCTGGGCAGGGTGTATCACTGATGCATATAATCCATCCGTTTTATGACTGAGCTTTCCTGAGGCGCGCGCTTAGCGAGGGGAATCCTGCCTTCTTTCTGTGTGAAAACGTGGTAGGGTATTTCAATATGAGCCCTTATATTTATTAAACTACCAAGGAACAACTTTATTATTAAATGAGTATTTTGTGATCCTAGCATCTTCTTTTTATGACATTTTTCAGTAGATTATTCCCAAAATTTCAGTTGATTCCGATTCTGCCCTGGGATTCTGCATTTGCGAGTTATGCATGATTATGTGTATTACACCTCTCCATAGACAATGTGTTGTAATTTCGTTCTGGTATACCAAAACGAAATTCATATTGCACAATATCTTTGCTAAACGAATGAATCTGCACATTTTTTTTTGTACATAAACATTATGTAGTGGTTTCTAGTGGATAAGAATCTCAACTGTTTTTGAGAAAAGGGGGGGGGGGTGATGCTGTGGATCACAAAATGCCCTTTTAACTGGATTTAATAGTTATATTATTGGCCCCCACATACATGTATATGTGGGGCTTGTGTTATCATCCAAATGGTTGCCTGGTTGTTTCTTTCTTTCTTTCTTTCTTTGTTTGGCTGTCCGGGCAGAAGCAGATTCATTAATCCACTCTGCAGGTCCAACGCATTCACCGATTCACTTATAAAACCCTAACAGGACGGTATACTACTTGATATATGCGCTGTTCGTGCATGCATCCCACCTGGTGTGATGACGCAATCACCCTAAGTGATATATAGGCACGTTTTCGCTGGACAGCGAAGCCCAAGACCCGTGGCAAAGTGTCGCCGACCCAGTGCCTGGCATGCGATGGGGTCTCGGGTTCGAATCCCACCCAGAGCAAACAACTTCTTTCTTTCTTTTCTCTCTTTATTCCTTCCTTCTTTCCCTTCCCGTTGCCAAAAAGCCCTTATGCGGTTAGGGTTAAACTACAAAGGAACAACTTTATTATTAACTAGAGTTATTAGTTATATTATTTCACTTATAAAAAGCCATATGTGATTTGCATAAAGAATAGATCCTATTTAAATGTTAGTTTTTACTGATCACATTGTCCCCTTTAATTTTGAGCCAAGCAAATAGGGTAAAACAAAGAAAATTGCCATTTCATTCCAGCGCCTACAATGTGTATATTCTTTATCATTATCATGAATATTGGCATAGCTTCACACAGCTAGAACGAACAAACAAGACTTTTGACCAATTGGGATATGCACACGGTTTCTATGTTAAGACGTAAGACGAATAGTATGGACACAGTTTGTACGTCACTTCAGTGATTCAATACACATACACACAATGTGTTTAGCCACCCACCCGATTGGTGAACACTCGATTACTGAATATAACCAGAGATCTCCAGTTTGAATATAAAAACTTAAATTTTACCTTAATTAATCAATCAATCAATCAATCAATCAATTTTATTTCATCCATTCATTATACAACAATATAATTATGATACAATGAGATAGAATAAGGATGTATTTTATATACAATAATATAATGGAAAAAGCAACTATTTTTATGAAAAACGTCAATGAGATGGATGAGGACACTGCTAAACGCAGAGCGTGAGGTGCAGTGCCCTCGGCCTAAAATTACACATACAACATTTAAACAAAAAATAAAATACACTCGGTACAATTTTCACTCAAAATCGTGCACTGATTGCCTATGGACGGGATAGTGAAAGCAAGCAGTTATGGCCACAAGGCTGTCCATGCACTGGGCACACAATTTGGAGTGAAATGATACTGACATAATTGGAAAATATAAAACTGATGGTAAACTAAATAATGTACCAAAAAATTAGGGTGCCGACATAAAGCTGACCTGATAGCAAAAAAATGAGAGACCGTTTTAAAGTAGTAATGAAACATGAATGTAATTACGATTCATTTGGCAAATATTTTCCAAGGAGATGTTTTTTCATGTGTTGTTTAAAAACAGCTACCGAAGGTGCGCTTTTCAGGATTGGTGGTAAATTATTCCAAAGTAATGCACCTTGGATTCTGATGGTTGTTATATGCAAGGCATGTGTTGGTTTGATATGGATATCACCTGCATGAAGAGTGTTGTAATTAAAGCAGTTCAGGCTTAGTCTTTCACATGGTATTTTAGCACACCATTGGGCATTGCAATCATGCAAAAAGTAAAAATTCAACAAAAATTGAGGGCATTACTGTGGAGCAAATCACACATCATGTGGCTGAATTATATGGTGAATTCTGGGGGTGAATTACATACAAATTCATAAAGATAGACAAATAATAATAAGATACATAAAAAGATCATTATTGTAAATAATTGCAGGAAGTAAAACTTTTTGGATATCAGTTTTGCACCCCTCCACCTTAAAAAGACATGCCCTTCTCGTGTTTCTATATCTTCCATTCACCTCAGTCATTACATTGCTCATTACTGTCTTGATCGTCTCTGTTTCTTGATTCCTAGAAACATTGACACTAACAAAAGTAAGCAAGATTGCTTTAGGATAATTTTAAAGATTATGCTTGATACAATCAAGGTAGAACTTGATGTGATATCATCACGTTTAATACAAGGTCTGTGTTTTGTTTTTCCCCCTCTTCCAGTAATTCGATCCTGTATAATGTTTTGATTTGATCTCAAGATTTTATGATAAAGTCTTCTTCTTTTCCTTGAATCTGTGGGTGACTGGGTAACTACCCCGCTGGTTTCTCTAGAGTGTCGGTGACAGTAGCCTGTCTTAAGTTACAGCATGGTAACATTGCACAGCGCTCGTCCCTGGGTTCGGGTTCGTTAGCCTGTGGGTTCGGTCGGTTCATGTACAAGCTACTGTACAAAGTGACAAGGAGCAGGGTCACCAACGATATATTTACTGGGAAATATAGTTTGTATCCTGGATACATAGTAAAACTCCATGGGCACTACCTGACTTTCTTACAGTGCCCCTTATTGGTTAATTACATGATACAATCATTTGAGTAACCAATCAAAAGAGAGCTTTTAGATGTTGATTGGTCACAAAGAGGCTAGGTATTGTGTATTGAGCCAATCAGAGATTATATGGTAAAAAAAGTCAGCTCTAAGACTGAGAACTTCTAAGTGTTAAGCACCTGTTTTAGCATCCTGCCGTGTTTTCTTATTAAATATGATGCGCGATTTGGTAGGCCTATAATAAATCTCCAGGATAATCATCACAGAAAAAATATTAGCTGCATGCTGCAGCAAGACATGTTTACAGTTCACATTCTTTTTATCGAAAGGCAATATTATTTTGCATGCATGTTTATCAGATGTAAAATAAATCACCCCAACCCCAGGTTTCTTTTTTAAAAGGTTAGCAACTATTTTAAACTGTTGCGATTCGGTAGTTCGCAGCATCTTGCGAATGGTAGTGAGCTTTGGCAAGAATTCAAATATCACAGATATAATTTTGTAGGTTGGTTCGTGAGTTATGTTGTAAAGAGGGCTGAAACAACAACACTTTTGTAAAACATACAATAAATCAAGCAAGTTTTCAAAGTATATGATTTGTAGAATGAACTTTTGCAAAACATCAAAGTGTAATTTGTCAATAATATATTGATTTAGATCTAATGAAAATCGATATATTTTGGCTGCTTTAAAGCGCGTCTATCCTTAAAATGATTTGCTAGAGGTCAAATACCACTAATTTATTACACGGGTTTCAATGGGAAAATGGCTAATTTCAGGGGGAATTTTCTCATATTCAGAACTCTCACAGTTAAATGCCACTAATACATGTATTAGGTGAAACTATATGATTTAGATGCCAAATGATCAAAAATTCAACATAGGTTGACCTGAGACCTTTCTTGTTCTTAAAACGCACTGAATCGTAAACACCTTAAAATGGCAGTGCGCCCTTGAAGCTGAAAGTTACAATATGGTAGGGCGAATATTTACTAAAAACTTTTTAAGGTCAAGCCCGGCTGGCCTGTAACATTTTGAGGCATATTTCGAACACTGGGAATAGGCTATTGGGTTATCACCCTCTAAAATTTTGTTTTTTGCTCTTTTTATGGTGAAAACTTATTTGTTTAAAAAACTATAACACTGCTAATGATCCATTTGAATAACCAAATGTTGTAATTATGACATTCCTATTGTTGTAATTATGACATTAAATCTCTGATATACATGTAAATGACCAAGATAGTAAGTGGGTGTTCTTTCATTGTACCTCATTATTGTGCCTTAAAATGGACAGAAAACCTTCATGGCAGATTAACCAAATAAAGAATTGATCGAAATGGTATATTATGACTTTTATTGATTCTCCATAAATTGAGGAAAATATTTACAAATGAATTGCAAAATATATATAAATACCAACTTATTATGTAAGCATATTTATTTCAAGGCAGTGAGTTGGAGTAACATAGTTCCTCCCTGGCATTTTGGTCATTGATGACAAATTGTCCCGGCAAAGTGTCATCAGTCAGATTCCATGTCAGGACATGTGAGAGAATCACGAAACAGCAAAAGCATTGCAACTATATAAAGCCAACTATACTCAAGATCATCGCGACTAAAACAATTTTCTCACACATACGACTTGTTTTGTAGTGCCAGGTAGTACCTGTATCCAGGTAAGCAAGTTATGTGACGTACCTCATCATTTACCCCAGCTGGTCGCCTTTTTTTGGTTCTTTGAACTTTTTTTGCAAGCCCCTTAAACATGTTATTGGATATGAAATTTGAACTCCTGTTGTTAAATCATTGGCAATTCGCTCAAGCTCAGCATCACATTTAACCTGACTGTAGGCATTGATCTCAAGAGCTTTTCAATATTTGAAACTTTCAAAGTTTGAGTGAGATTTATTATGAGTTGATCAAACTTTTGGTATCTACATGTAATATCACAGATCCTGGATCTGCGCTAATACATGGTCTTAACCCTGGAATTATGGACACTTTTGGGCCTCATAACTGCTAAATTGTTGGTCTAAAGTATATTTAGAATGACAAAGACTTGATAAATTCATCTGTGAGGTCAAATTTGGGCCAAAAATGCTCATTTTTGGCCCAAAATCACCGAAAATGCTTTTTTTTTGCTCAAATTATTTTGTTCAACGTAACAAAAAAATTCTTAGGCCAAATTTTTTTTTATATTAATTTTGAATTTTGACTAACTTTGAGAAATTTGCACAAAAATTTCCAAAAAATGAGTCAAGGAAGCCAATAATCACATAAATTGTATTTACATAGGTCTTGCAGTTCTTGAGTTAAGGCCAAATTTTATATCAAAATGATTGGGATGTTTTCCCCCTCCCAACAAAAATGCACATGGGACTGACACCCCTTATATCAAGTCTTGGTATCTCCTTTTTAGATCCTATACCATTCCTCTCGTGTGTCAGCTTTATTTGTCTTAATCATGCTCCCCTCTGACCTGCCTTAAATCATACTGATGTTGTTTTCCCATGTAATTTAGAATTGCTGTAAAATTTGGAGCAAGTTTCTGAAATATATAGTTAAATCGAGTTGCCCGTTCAAGAGCCCCATTTGAAATTCACACTCCCTGTATGGGAGACGTTAAGGGCTCATATTGAAATACCCTACCACGTTATCACACAGAAAGAAGGCAGGATTCCCCTCACTAAGCGCGCGCCTCAGAAAAGCTCGGTCATAAAACGGATGGATTATATGCATCAGTGATACACCCTGCCCAGGATTTTAACAAAAGAAGGCTAGCACAGGAAAGCTGCAGGATGGCGCACACCTTCCTGTGTAAGGGAATTTCAATATGACCCCTAAGCTCATTTCTTCCACAGGGGATGTATGGATTTCAACTAGAATAGCCCATTTCACACAACTACTTTCATAGAATTATGTCCCTTGAAAAAGGAAGACACAAAGAATATATTTCAACTTTGGGACCTCTTTCACATTTGTAATATTTCTTTGGTTGATACGTGTATAAATTATACGGTTTCGCTTTCATGGTTTTACTTGTTCCCAAATTAACATTCTATTGACATATAGGTTAATACTACTACAAGTGTCTAGATTTATATTCTAGAATATTCTACATGTACGAGGGGCAGTCAGTATGTTTTAAGAGTTGACTCGTGACGTCATATGTGGATTGTTTTCATGGCATTTCTCAATGATTACATAAACACTGTACCTTTGTCTTTCAAACAACGCATGTAAAAGTAAAAATTATATCATACACATGATTACGTAACAGCATTAGCATAAAATCAATAGACTAGGGACACTGCCAAATCACGCAAAAAGGCGGGCCTTTTAAATTACAGCAAAGACACATGTTTAAAATATCCGAGAACAGCAAACGTACAAGGGGCATATGGCTAGTTTTGGGCAGGAATAAACACTAGGTCCTCAGTTTGCATTTGGTAAAATATGAGACTTGCCATTAAACTTTGGTGGAAATGGGACGTCTGGAAATTTCAACAACTTTAGGGCTTGAATGGAAGCAAAATTATTCTGCAAAAATGGCGAAAACGAAAAAGCAGTTATAACAAATGACATTAATTATCTCCAAAATGAAACAGACTAAAATATAATGACTGGTCACGTGTGAGAGCTGGTACTCAGTGCGATGATAACTGGTGCAAATCAAACAACAATCTACGCATGTTTGGAGATTAGTCAACAGAACTGGCAAAAAAACTTAAATTTCCACGTTTGCTATTTTTGGCAATATCAAGATATTTATAGAAAGAAAAGCCTTGTTTTTGTCAAAAATAAGACATATTTGACCACGCATTTTAAATAAACTAAAACCTTTACAGCCCAACAAACATGGTTTAATGAATTGGTAGTTTGTGTTCTATTACTGTTCCAAAAGGCAGCATTCTCCATTCTTTAATTCCCGAGAAAATATAGAAAATACAACAATACCTCATTTCAGCCTCTTATTTCCCTTAACAAAAATGACTCAATTTCACCAGGTGACTCTAGACCATTGATTTTATGCTAACGCTGTTACGTAATCAGGTGTGTAATATAATTTTTACATGTGTTGTTTGAAAGACAAAGGTACAGTGTTTATGTAATCATTGAGAAATGCCATGAAAACAATCCACATGTGACGTCACGAGTCAACTCTTAAAACATACTGACTGCCCCTCGTACATGTATGGATGCACTGAGCAGCATTCAATGTGATGCACCTGTTTTTCCACCCTTAAAGGCTGATATTGAAACTCTCCTTGCCTTTAAAGGCACTATATAGTATGCAGGCCTGTAGATAGGAATTTTTGTTGTGGGTGTTGATTTTGAAAAAGTGGACTTTTTCTGGGGGGGGGGGGAAATTTTGCGAAAAGTGGACATTTCTTACCCAAATTTGGACCTTTTTTGACCCAAAAATCTCGCTTTGTTCAACAAAGGAAAGTGATCATGTGACAAGTGACCCTCTCTATTTAATAGATCTATCGCATGGGTCATTGTATCAATCTACTTGCATCGTATTATTTTCAACATTTTACCAATTGAGAAATTGTTTTCTTTTATAATTAGTTTGAAAAGCAACTCATTATCCATGGCCGAGGATACATAGGGTACGACGTGGACAGATTTTAATAAAGAATTGGCCTGAGTGAATGTGTTTATGGTCAACGGTACAGCTTGAAATATTGCTGTATATTGCCCCGTATATCTATGCACGCTGTAATACTAATAAACTTCATTTGATTTTCGTTAATTTTCATGAAATGTGTACAGTGCAATGTCTTTGTTTAATCTGCGTCCAATGTAATGTGTACGCATGCTTAATTAGTTAATCAAGATTTACTAATCTTTGTCGAGGCAAGACATTTTTTAATGTGAACAGGGTCTAAGACTCTGCATCATAGATATTCATGTTTTTAAAGATCTATGCCTGCATGTGTGCTTATTACCATAGACCATTTAAATGGTCTATGGTATTACATATATGGTCGAATCCAACCAAAAGTGTACACGGCATGTTCAGGGCCATAACTTAAAAGTATTAGTCAATTGGCATTCGTTTTTATATTGTGTTTATTCGCTTGATCATACGCTTACGCCATATATAATAAGACCCCTTCTGTGAAAAATTTAGACACAGGGACCCCAAAACATGCTATTTTTACCCATTTTTTCAAAATATTTCTTAAGGTGTTTTTAAAAACATCTAAATCAGTTATGAAAAGAAGTCATTGGATTGAATCTAAATTGATTTCCTGAAAGGTGTGTATTCAAAGATTGCCTGTTTAATTTTTCACATATTTGTACATAATTATGAAATTTTTGTGATAATTTTTTGAGTGGTATTTTTTACATTACCTACTAATACAATTTTTCATAGCACTAGATATATCTTTAAAAATGGAAATCACTAATAAATGCATAATTGATACAAGCTTTGATATGTCCAATACTAAAATGCATTGCATTCGAACATCTTTATTATTGTGTTTAGCTGCCAGAAATTCTAAATGGCACAAAGGTAGGTTTGGTAAAAAATATGCATTACCTCCGAATACATGTTAAAAGCTGTGTCATTTCCACAAATTGAGAGAATAGTAAACAATAGTTAAGCAATAGGTGAAGGGTAATACACTCTTTATTTCTACCAAGTTTCAATAGCCTGCGTTTAAATATTTCTGAGATGTCAATGATAAAAGCAAGTATTCAGAGGGTAAATTTCGGTAACCGAATGTTACCTCTGAATACAATTTTTTACATCATGACAGTATTGTGAAACACCGCCATTCATGCCAATGCCCATATTGGTACATAACGAAGGCCTGTATGTTTGCTATCAAATCATATGTCAATGAAAGTTAAATTCACATACATGCCCACCATGCAAAACTGAATACGGCTTAATTGTTGAAAAATATGTACTGAAATAGACGACGGTCTGCTCAATTGAAAGAAAAATCAGATTCAAAGCAGATTAGAAGGGATAAATACTTAGATTTGTCAACTGTCATGTGCGCTTCATTTTAAATGTTTACCGACCTTCTGGTTTCTGAGTAATTTGTGTCCAAATTCATTTATTCGAAGGTAACTGTTGACGCGTTTTTAAGCTAAGGTTACCTACTTAATACCATGGAAAAACGACTGTTCTCATTGTCTCATGATCTAGACAACACAGTGATGGACCCTGGTATAAAGCTATTGTAGTTGCCCTCAAACAAAAGGCCACAAGACGTAACTGACTCCAAGATGGACTTCACAAGTCTGCAATAACGGTTTTAAGCGATTTGTGTACAATTAATCAAATTAAAGTCACTTTAGTGCCTTTGTTTCTTACTTCAATCCTCTTTCAACCGCTGTGAACCGACATTATTAATACATGATAGGGTCTTAAGTATCAATAAACGCACATAAAGAAAATAATACATTCAAAGTGCTTTATAAAATGAAGTTTTGATTGCGATATCCACCAAAAGTCTAATTCTTACCTACAAATACTGAAATGTTACTTACGAATACAGCATAAAACATGACATGTGTAATGAAGTGTCCCTACCAATGGAAATTAATTGTCAAAAACTTTAAGCGGTACCCCAGGACACTATTATTACCCATATACTGGAGTCATTCAACAATTATTTATTATGTAAAATTGCTGATTAACTACTTGTATATCAAAATGAAGTGGTCAAAATCTTGCTAAAAGCATCAAAAATGTTTGATCTAAGGTAATAGCATTTATTTTTTTGGATGTACCATCTGAAAGAGATCTAAAAACTACCATTTTATTAATCCATTACCATAATAGCAAAATTTAAACCTCTAAACTCAATATAGATATTGTTAAATCGCTCATGTTACCTACGAATACCCGGGTTTCTTCACCTTTTCATTGTATAAATCGTTAGGTGTAGGCGTATAATTCCTAATATTCTTGAAAACATATATCCTACTCGTTCTTATACAATGTGTAAATTGATTCATACTCATTTGATAAATAAAATACAGAAACTGACCTAAACTTCATTTTCAAAAATAAACTAGCATAAATTGACTAAGATAATATTGATCGCGTTATAAAAATAAAAACAAATATTTTCTGGTTGAGCTAGCATTTTCCTGACACCCTGTGGTCTACATTACACGAAAAAAGCGTTAATGGGAATATTCCATATGTTTTAGGTTGATTAGTATTGCGATAGTGAAAGCATCCTAGTGGTATTCGTAGGTAACATTGCGTTTTGATATCACATTTACTATCACTCGTCCTGGATTCATTTTTCAAGATTAGTAATGGCACTTTTGGTTCCTATAAGGCCAATATGTCATCAATCAATGGGCAAAGGAAAAAATTGTGGAGACATTTTTATTTCGGACTTTTATTTTTGGCCCGTGGACACTTTTGGTTGGATTCGACCATATACTAAGTATATGCTGCAAGAGATTAAGCGCAAAAGCTCGCAAAGTGACCTAACAAGGGTAAAATTTGATATTTTCATCAATATCCATCGGGTCTATCTGCACAGATTCTTGGGCCAAAATCAACACAACAATGTGAAGCAACACAAAATTGAATGAAGCTTTATATTTTTCAGGCACACTATTGAATGAAACTTCATGTTTTTTTTGGTCCTGTTGTTTTCTTCCTTTTTGTCAATACAGTTTCACACATTTTTACACTTTTGCGGAGCTCACTGAAAGTGCCTTTAATTAAAATAGCGGTTGAGACAAAACTATTGATCTCCGCCTTGGGCTAAATAATGTAACTAGTTGAAAGGCCATCCTTAAAGGAATCTCCTAAGTTTTTCTCCTAGTCTTATTTTTAGATTAGAATTTGAAGGAACATTCCCCAATCATGATGAAATCAGGTTTATAATACTGATTAGAGGTTTTAATTCAATTTAATCACAAGGTACATGTATATATGATTTAGTTGTGGTTCAAATAACAAAATTATGCACTGATTGTGGTTCATTTTATGTCTGTATTGTAATGACAAAAAATCGGTATTCAGTTGCCAAAGTCCCCCACCAAAATTAAAGTTGAATACCCCAGCTCCTATTGGCCCTTTCATATCATGAATATTATTGAGCTAGAGTATTTTTTCATCTCCTTTAATTGATTTGATTAGTAAAACAAAGTGTAAGCAATTAACATATTTATTTTTAAATATTTTTAAATTCATGTAGTTGACAGGTGCAGTGGTACATGTATATGTTTAGAGGGAGTAAAATAATGAGATAGAGAGGGGGAGGGAGGGAGAGAGTTTGCAAATATATATCAAATTCAAGGTTGCAGTGTTAATTCCCACCTAACCATTTCCTTTAGGCCAATTCCTAGCAAAGGCCAATGTCTCAGTTTTACAAGAACTTATATAATTACTGGTATATAACCTGTATCCTTTTCCACCACAATTAAGCGCATGATATGCCGACACTGCGACACACTTTAAGTTCCCAACGAGATAATAGCGCTAACTGGAATAAGAAGGGCACACCTGCTGATGGGTATAGGCATCTTATTGTAAGGAGAATATAATAGTTGGCACACTTTCTCTGTCCAACCCCTATTTAACCAGCAGGCAGAACTGTCATATGTAGCAATAACACTTCAGACGTGACTATCACTTGCAACTATCAAACTTTGCATCGATTTTCTTCGAACCAGCAAGACACCCGCTGTGGCGTGTTATCATGTTTTGACACGTGATCTAGCCTATGATTTTTTCTAACAAGAAGCGATCATATATTTGTGGATATACAGGGGCAGGCTGAGCAGACAAACTTTGTATCGATTTTCTTTGAACCAGCGGACACCCGCTGTTGCCTGTTATTGTGTTTTGACATGTGATCTAGTGTATGACTTTCCTAACATGTATATATTTGTGTCAACAGGGGCAGCCTGAGCAGACAGGACCAAACGTTGCAAGCTAGCAACACAGATGAGTGCTTCGAATGATTTGATGCAAGAAGAGAGTACACAGCCAAAGAAAATGTCAAATACAGAACTGAGTACGGAGAGCTTCAAGACCAAAGTGAAACGCGGAGTCAAAGACTACTGCTCTGTGGATGCATGGAAAGACAGGTTCCCTATAACTAGATGGCTCCCACAGTACAAAGCATCCAAGGGTCTCAGCGATGTTATTGCTGGGTTGACGGTGGGGTTGACTGTGCTACCACAGGGGTTGGCTTATGCCAGCATTGCTAAGTTACCACTAGAGGTAAGAGAACATTATTTTGTTCACTTTGTGTTTTTTGATAGGTGCATTTCTTCAGGCTATAAGCTTTTTTAAGCCTTTTCATTTCTTGAAGTTGAAGTAATAGGCAAGGCTGCCTTGTCACCAATACCTGTGATGAATCAGCAATATTTGGCATATCAACACTGTTGGAACAGGTCTTTTATTGTATTTTTATGCAAGTTTGCCGTATATGCTGAAATGTCAAATGAAAATTATGATCTGCATTTCTGAATTTAAAATTGGAATTGTTTTTACCATTTTTTAAAGGCTATGTGCTGAAATGAATAAGTTATATAGATTGACATTTTCATTCACTTGATCCTTTCCTGATAATTTTTAATTAGATATTGATACTCTTGTTGATGGTTTCTCAGCCATATTTGGGAAACATCATAATTTGATATGATATTATAAACAAGTGCATACAATTGTAATTCTTGATCTTAAGGACGATGACTTGTTGCTTGGTAATCCTTATGAAAGATAAATTTACAGTTTACATTAACAGTATATTACAAAGTCATTTTGGTGGGCCCTATACATTGTTTACATATTACTTTCATACGTAAAAAACGGCAGAAAATATTCATCCATCATCATCAGTGTGCCATATGTTTCAGAATGTGTTCCAGATTTGCATGGGGCAGTTAAAGATATTGATTTGCTTGTTTTAAAGTCACTGATAGGCACTTACAGAGACACAGGCAGTTAATGGAATGAATAGAGTAAATCATATGCATGTACATTGTATACTGTACAGCTTTATCTGCCTATCAGGACACAAGTTTGTTTATAATATCAAACCATCAACATGAGTATCAATATCTAATTAAAAAATTATCAGAAAAGGATCAAGTGAATGAAGAGGTCACTTTGTACAGCACATTTTAGTAAATACTAATTCTTAGTTTGTCATTTGCTATAAAATACAATCAGATGTGTTTTAAGGTGGTTCGAAAGGCAAGGTTTAGGGAAATCAGGAATTCCAACATTTTTGCAAATATCTCCAAAACCTTTCATGATACAATCTCAAGTGAGTTTGTGCTTATGTAGGGATATGTTGGCCATGTTATGAAGGTAATAAAACCGTTGCCATGGTAACCAAGCAGTCGCTATTGGCTTCTGACCAATCACATTAAAAGTTGTTTTTTCCTGTTTTTTTTTTTTCACTTCATTTTTCCCAATAGAAGTATACTCACATGTTGAGTCATGTTCCTGCACACCTCCACTGATTTTCCCGTAAAAAGTTTGTAAGTAATATGGAATCTGTGGCCAAAAAGCAAAAATTTCACTTTGACCCCCCTCCACTGGGATTTTTTTTTACGGGAAAATCAGTGGAGGTGTGCAGGAACATGACTCAACATGTGAGTATACTTCTATTGGGAAAAATGAAGTGATTTAAAAAAACAGGAAAACCCAACTTTTAATGTGATTGGTCAGAAGCCAATAGCGACTGCTTGGTTACCATGGCAACGGTTTTATTACCTTCATAACATGGCCAACATATCCCTACATAAGCACAAACTCACTTGAGATTGTATCATGAAAGGTTTTGGAGATATTTGCAAAAATGTTGGAATTCATGATTTCCCTAAACCTTGCCTTTCGAACCACCTTAAATGTGTTAAAAATTTGGCTATTCCATTTTAAATCCACACTACCCCTGTGGAAGATTTTGAAAATATCTTCCACAGGGGGAGTATGGATTTCAAATTGAATGAACACATAACCTGTTCCATTTCAAACTGAATCTTCCACAGAGGGAGGGTGTGTTTCAAATGGAGCTACTAATGTATTCATTCCATTTGCAATTCATTCTCCCGCTGTGGACGATATTTGTAGTTCATTGTGTTCAGCATTGTAAAAAACCAACAAAAACCAACACCATTGTATCTCAAGAACCCCAGCTCCAATGTTCTTAGATATTTCATCATAATTATTAGTCCAGATCTAGATCTGGATTGATTGAGGGATGTGTACCCACTTGTCGTCTTCGTTCAACTTCGACTGCCTCTTTCATACTCACTGAGCACAAGACCAAGAATTCAACCTTCGCAGACAGATCATTTTCATGTTATGGACCAAAACTATGGAATGCATTACCAGAACATATTAAAACCGCCTCTTCAATTGACATTTTCAAGAAACTGCTCAAACACCATCTGTTCAATATTGCTTTCAATCAGTAACTGTATTCATTTTGCTTGATTTTGGACTTTATCTGATGTTATGATGTTTTATGTATTATATTATTCTTGTTTTCATCTATTGTTTATGTTTTCATGCGCCTTAGTGCAAATTCTTTTGGTTTTTGGTGCGGTATTAAATTTCAATTAGTAGTAGTAGTAGTACCCAGCAAACATAAATGTTTTCAACATTATTCGCAAAAGGTTGCCATAAATGTCTAAATGTTGGGTTAAATAAAGGATATAAAATGTGTTCATAACATTTTGTAAAAACATTTTGTAAAAACTTATGCCAAAACATTCTAACATAATGTTATTTAAGAGTATAAAAAATGTTGGCAATAAACATGTTACAATAATTTCATTTCGACAACATTTTAGAAATGTTGTTGTAGTGTGTTTGTAAACAAAATGTTTGCAAATGTTTTCTTGACCTTTATAAAATCTGACATTTAATGTTACTAAAACAATTTCAAAAATTTTATAAGAAAAAAAGGAACAATTAGCAGTTTTTCTAGACTTTTGGAGAAAATTTTGAGCAGTCAGTTTTCTGAAGTTTAAAACTCATAAATACCTGAATCTACTGCACATCCTGGTATTTTAGCCTACTTTATATGGACAAAATTGCTAAATTAAAAAAAAAGAATCAAAATTGGTTTTCATGACAAGTGATTTTATGCATCACAAAAATGTACATCTATGTGTTGAATATGTACTTTGTGAATAGGAGAATTAACATCGGGAAACAGCTGGTGATGTAGGGATGCATTGTAATTGACGTCAACAACAGCAGATTCTATGACAGTTCAACTGACCGCAATTTGCATTATACCATGTTCATAAAATAGTTTATTACGGATGCATTAAAACATTTTAATGCCTGTAATTTTGGTTTGATTTGTTGGTTTATTTTGTTTTTGATTGGCGGATATTTGATTGATTAATCAACTGTTTTAACTTGGTTGTTTGATCGACTAGTTAATTGATTGATGGATGCATTGATCAATTAAAAAAACAAAAGCAAAAAAACCAAAAAAACCTGATCAATTGATTTGTGAAATTTATTCAGTTTGGTGGGTACTTATTTATAATGTCCATTTTTATCAATCGTCCATCACCCTGTGGGCGAGGATGCCACCAATTGCCTTTGTGACCAAAGAGAATGATAACCAAAATAAAGGCATTATGAAGCTCAAAATCACAATATTTTCAATAAAGGACATGGAAATTTGTAAATATTTTGTAAAAGAGATCCACTAATATGAATTAACATTTAATATTAGGGAATTGTTCTACATGTACTACATGTAGTGTGTGATGCATGATTCTTTCTGCCGGTAACATTAATTAACTTAAAGCCAAGAATTCTCCGCGTTGCGGAAATTCTGCGAAAATCACGGAATTTGGAGGTAAAGCGGAAAATGCATTTCTGAGAAAAAAATAAGCAAAAATGACCTAGAAAAAGAAAAAAAAATACAATTGAAAAGAAATAAATAAAATACTAAATGAAATGGGTCTTCAAAATTCATCAAAATAAAGTAAAATCCGTCATAGATTTACCGTACACACAGCTCGAGTATCCCACAATCCTTTACGAAGGTAAGATTCTTGTGAAATTTTATTATGTCAGAAATGTGCTAAAATTACAAAGCGGAGAAAAGTGGAATTTAGCATTTGTAAAGCAGAAAATTCTTGGCTTTAAATTAACTTGATCTCATATAATGCACTAAAAGAAGATATTAATAATGCAGATGTCCGTGTTCATATAAATGGTGTTAATATTAAGAGGGTGCAAGAGAGCAAACACCTTGGTGTTATTATTGATGATACTTTGTCTTGGAACCAACAAATTGATACTGTGCGTAAAAAGCTCTCAAAGGAATGTTCATGCTAAAAAATGTAGATCTAATTTCCTCATTGAAGATATTTTGAAGATGGTTTATAATTCAATTGTTCTGCCTCATCTAGAATATTGTAACATTGTTTGGGGAAATTGTAGTATTTCTGTAGCAAAACGCCTACAAATTATCCAAAACAGGGCTGCACGTATAATTTGTAATGCTAAATGGGACACATCTAGTAATATAGTTCTTGATCAACTTGGTTGGAAACCAGTTTCAAATAGGCAGCAGTACAATTGTTCTGTTTTAACATATAAGATTTTGAATAACTTGTCACCTCCGTACTTAACTCACATATTTTCAATTCCAGAGAATCATTACAACTTTCGCCAGAGTAAATTTAATGTTAAGATCCCTCAACCGAGGACAGATTATAAGAAACGTAGTTTATCATATAGAGGTGGAATCATCTGGAACAATTTAGATGAAACTATTCAAAAATCCATGACCTTACATATTTTCAAAAATAATGCTAAAAGTGTATATTTTTAACTGTTGTTTAAATCTATCAATTTTATGATGATGTAAATTTTATTTGTACTTTGTTTATTAATATTTTGTATGTTATGTTATGTCCACGGCCCCAAGGAAGAACAACTTTGTTGATTTGGGCCTCCGTGGTGAAATAAAGCTTCCTATCCTATCCTATCCTATCCTACTAGTTCGTAATGTTTGATTCCATTTTCAAATGTACGATGCATAAGCCTTGTACCTACACTTTAGCATTTTCAGGCTAAGGGTAACAGAAGTAATTGAGCTGGTGCTGGAAGATAACATGTTTTGCCAAGGATAAATTGGAGTTAGCACTTAGGGACGGGGTGTGTAATGAAATAGATTTGGTAATATAATGACTTTAATCCCATACTTAATACTTACATTTATGATAAGTTTATCAGATTTCATTTTAATACAGAATATGTTCAATTCTCCATTTTGTCCTGCAGTATGGCCTGTATTCTGCCTTCATGGGTAGCTTTGTCTACATGTTCCTGGGGATGTCCAAGGATATCACCGTAGGCCCGACAGCCATCATGTCCCTCCTGGTTGGTCAGTATGGCAAGCCAATAGATGAATATGGAGAAGTGCACGATCCAACCTATGCCATCCTACTGGCATTCTTTTGTGGTGTCTTCCAGATTTTGATGGGAATGACACGATTAGGTGAGTATCAACTTCAGATGTAATATGTCATATATATTAGTTGTGTCCAGTATGGCAGACCATACAAGTATGGCAAGCCAGTAGGTGAATATGGTGATATGTACGACCCAACCTATGCCATCCTGCTGGCATTCTTTTGTGGTATCTTCCAGATTTTGATGGGAATGACACGATTAGGTGAGTATCAACTTCAGGTGTAATATGTCATATATATTAGTTGTGTCCTGTATGGCAGGCCATACAAGTATAGCAAGCCAATAGATGAATATGATCCTGCTGGCATTCAAGATTAGTTGAGTATCAACTCTTGATAAGTCATGTGTCATATTTAAAAGTATTGTCCAGTAAGGCAGTCCATAAAAGTTTTGACCAGTAAAGCGGGTCATACCAGTATGGCAAGCCAATAAGTGAATATGGTGATGTGTATGATCCAGCCTGTACCAATCTGGTAAGAAAAGTGTGGAATATTACAGATATTATATTTATCCAATATGGCAGACCATAGTTTACTAGAATGATAAAAGGACCACTTGGGTTCAATTTCATGAAGCTTAATAACCAATAGCAGTACCACATGGGGTTACCACCACCCATTATAGTCCCTTGTGAGAACAAAAAATAACTACAAATCCTACTATTTTGGGCAAAAAATGGGTAATTTATATCTGGGTTTTTTTGCCCCCCTCCCATAAATTTCACTTTGCCCTGCCTCCTGAAACAAATGTTTATAACCCATTTATAACCTGCTGTGGCTGTATTAATCCTCTCTCAATCAGCAAAAGGTCTACATTTCATAGAGTAAATGTGACGTGTCATGTCAAAAGGAGACACTTTTGGGCAGGTTATCAATTTTGAGGTTTTTACATATCTTAAATATAGAGATATTTTGCTCCACAACGCCGTTTTCCACAATGAAATCAAACATTCCTGAGCGAAGATATTGAGTTTGTAAGTTATAGTATTATAAAATCAGAAACTGAGATATCAGCCTTTAAAAATATTATTGACAATGTTGAGAGTAGGAATTACCTTGAAAAATGTCTAAAAAAATACAAGATGCCAGTTATATTCTGGTCTGAAACTATCAGACAATATTTTAAACATTAATAACAGCACAAATTCGCAACAAACCCAAATTGGGATAAAATCACCCCGAGCAGATTTTTGGCTATTTCCCCATTTACGATCCTGCCCAAAAGTGTCTCCTTTTGACATGACACGTCACAAATGTTAATATGTACCCAAGAAGGTTCAAATTAAAAAGAAAATGAACAAAGGGACCAATTTACAGGAAAAGTCCAACTTGAGGAGGTAGGTGCACTTTTTGCATTATTAGAAAAAACAGTTCATACTTTGGAAATTCTACATCTCCCCTACAAAAATCCTGGCTTATGGGCTTGGATACTAGTAACTCTAATCCATATTTATAGCTTATATATTATCAGGATGACATGATGATGATACAAGTAACTTTAATTGTTCTTGTGTTTGTATTTATTGCAGGTTTTGTGACCAATTATATCTCAGCAGTAGTTATATCAGCGTTTACATCAGTCTCGGCAGTCACCATTGGATTTGGGCAAATCAAAAACTTACTTGGAATTCATTTTGAATCAGAAACGTTTGTGATGGACTTGTACCATACGTTTGCACACATAAAAGAAACAAAGTAAGGACTTGATAATTCAATGTTATTGTGTAGTTTGTAAAGGTGATTTTTTTTCTTTCGTACATTGACACCTTTAATTATTGGCAGTGGAGTGGGGGATGGGGAGGGGTGGGGACACGTCCCCCTTAAAGGTCCTTGAACCTGTCGAAAGCCTCATCCCCTTTTTTTATGCCTCCACCGCGAGGCATACTGTTTTTGCAATGTCCGTGCTTCCGTCCTTCCGTCCTTCCGTCCTTCCGTGCTTCCGAGCTTCCGTGCTTCCGTCCGGACACTATATCTCAGGCATGCATGGGCGGATTGACTTCAGATTTTCAGGATAGGTGGGTCATGGTCAAAAACTCTGGCTACTTTTTTTTGGGTGATGTTCAAGGTCATATACTGAGGTTAAAGGTCATTTGAGGTCAGGGGGCCCATTTTCCTTATTTACCTCTTTTCTCAGAGACTAGGGGTCGCACGTTCCTCAAACTTGGTGGGTGGGTGCATCTTGACCCCAGGCAGAACAAGTTTGTATTGGTTAGTGGGTCAAGGTCACCTGAGGTCACCCAGGGGTCATCTGAGGTCAAATGAGCAAAAACTGTTGTATGGCCATGATACTTGGTACATACAATCAACATTTAGAGCCAAATTTTTGGAAGGTCATTTTGGGGTCATCTGGGGTCACCCAGGGGTCATCTGAGGTCAAATTACCTTCCGTCCTTCCGTGCTTCCGAGCTTCCGTGCTTCCGTCCGGACGCTATATCTCAGGCATGCATGGGCGGATTGACTTCAGATTTTCAGGATAAGTGGGTCATGGTCAAAAACTCTGGCTACTTTTTTTTGGGTGATGTTCAAGGTCATATACTGAGGTTAAAGGTCATTTGAGGTCAGGGGGCCCATTTTCCTTATTTACCTCTTTTCTCAGAGACTAGGGTCGCACGTTCCTCAAACTTGGTGGGTGGGTGCATCTTGACCCCAGGCAGAACAAGTTTGTATTGGTTAGTGGGTCAAGGTCACCTGAGGTCACCCAGGGGTCATCTGAGGTCAAATGAGCAAAAACTGTTGTATGGCCATGATACTTGGTACATACAATCAACATTTAGAGCCAAATTTTTGGAAGGTCATTTTGGGGTCATCTGGGGTCACCCAGGGGTCATCTGAGGTCAAATTAGTAAAAACTGTCGTATGGGCATGAAACTTGGTGGGTACAGTCAACATTTAGAGCGAAATTTTTGAAGGTCATTTTGAGGTCATCCAGGGGTCATCTGAGGTCAAATTAGTAAAAACTAGCATATGGGCATGAAACTTGGTGGGTACAGTCAACATTTAGAGCCAAATTTTTGGGAGGTCATATTGGGGTCATCCAGGGGTCATCTGAGGTCAAATTAGTAAAACTGTCATACGTGCATGAAACTTGGTGGGTACAGTCAACATTTAGAGCCACATATTTGGAAGGTCATTTTGGGGTCATCCGGGGTCACCCAGAGATCATCTGAGGTCAAATTGATAAAAACTGCTTTGTATCAACTTTTGAGTGCCACATCGCTCCCTTTGGTGGAGGCATCACGGTCGACGCTGTGCGTCGAAAACCGCGACATCCGAGAACCGCGGTCCATCTAGTTTTTCATCAAAATTGAGATTTTGGTATCAGAAGAAAACTCATATTTTTCTCATTATTCCAGTGAAATTTAACCCTTGAGATATTTTTGGTTTAAATGGTGTGAACAAAAATGTGGTAAATTGTGGTCACCACACCGGATGTGTATGTACTATCCTATGGGGCATTGTTATACACGCTTTTTCTTCACATATCAAAACTGCTGGAGCGATACAACAAGCTATTTTGGAAACATATTGTTTTTATGGTAGGTCTGAATCTAAGATAGAAAACAGCACATAAAAATCAGACCACGCCTCTTTAAAAAAAAACACCAAAACCTAACCTAAGAATTACATTTGTAAATTGTGCTCGTCCTCCTCAATTTTTATACTTCCCCAGCCACTGCCTTTGGTAAGGGATTCTAACTATGCATGCATTGACCACAATTAGCCTTTTCGAAGTATGGCATACACCAAAGTTGGGCAGTCTTCAATCTGGGTAAAACCTGGCAAATTCAAAAGGATTTACCCAATTCGTGCAGCGCCATCCTATTGTGTCCGCCATATCTCGAAACATTCAAACACACATGCCTAGTATTGGTTCAGAGGTTCTTAGTGTTAATTAATCGTATGGTTTTGTTTTTTACCATTAACAGTTGGCCAGATTTGGTGCTTGGATTAACATCACTACTTTTCCTAGCAATAATGAGAGTAAGTAGTCCATCAAAAACAGGTTTTATGATTATTGAATTAATGACAGAATAAACACAACTGATCTTTGTTGTTTATTTCGGAATGTAAATTGGGCTATTCCATTTATAATCCACACATCCCCTGTTCTCCTGTGGAATATTTAAATATTATTATCTCAATTCCTTATGTACCTTAATCCTGCTGGAAATTTTGGCTTGTTTTATGGCTAATTCCAGTTGAAAATTGAAATGAAAATGAGATTGAAAATGAAATTGATCAAATCCAGTAGGGTGTTACACAAGTTTGCTTGAAAAGAGAAAATTGGAATTCTAGCGATTAGAATTTGAAAATTTCCACACCTTTTTGACTTGTTCTTGTATGATAAGAAAATATGGAAAGCAGACCTGATATTACACATAAGGAATGATGTTGCCTAGTAAAGAAACAGTTTTGAAAGAAAGAGGTTGATGTTTATCAAAAAACCATTTTGAGCTAAGCTTAAATAAAATGTTACCTTTTCAGAGTCTGAATAGAGCAGCGACATAGCTTGCGACGCCATCATGGCGTCTTCATTCAGCTTGATGTCGCTGCTCTATTCAGTCTCTGGAAGCAGTTGCTGCTCTATTCAGACTCTAAAAAGGTAACTTTTTAAGCTATGTCAATATGACATAGTCCAATATTAACATTTTTATCTTTTTTCCAATTTCAGTTTGGTAAAAACAAGAGCCAAGCCAAATTAGATGAAATAGGCAAAGCAGGTCCAGCAAAAGAGAAGGCTCCCTGGAAGGCTCTATGGATCCTTGGCACAGGTAGGGAGTAACAATTATAATGTTACTTGTCATGGGTTAAATAAGATAGGCAAAGCAGGTCCAGCAAAAGAGAAGGCTCCCTGGAAAGCACTATGGATCCTTGGCACAGGTAGGGTCTTTTATTACTTGGCATGGGTTAGGCTACCCTCGGTATTTAACACATCCTACTTGCAACTTGCAATTGTTGCGAGTTGTGCAAAATCACACTCCCAGCGCAAATCGCAATATTTTGAGTTGCATGTCAGACTATGGCGGCCATCTTGGATATACAAGTATGGGAAGACATTTTACAATTGACCTTTTGGCGAATCATGTAAGGCACTTCACAAGTTATTTAGAGGTGGCTTTTATTCAACTGATATTTGGTATTATGATAAAATCACAACTGAAATAGGCGACTGGAATTATCATTTGAAAATCTATTTTAATTGGGTACCACTTTTCATTAATTTTCAACTTTTTTTAGGTCGTAACGCAGTACTTGTTTGTTTTTTCGTAATTTTTTCCTTTTGTTTTTTGACATTTTTTCCAACTATATTCATTTTTACAGCTCGTAATGCAGTACTTGTGGTGATTGCTGCTGGTATCATGTATGGTGTGGAGATGAACGGTAGCATAGGCCACATAACCTTGACGGGTAACGTCACATCAGGGCTTCCACCATTCCGACCACCAAGCTTTAAAGCACAAAATATTCTGGAGGTAAATATACTTTTGATCGGGTTATTCACAGTTTTTGCCATTGCTCAGTAAATACAGAAAATGGAGTTGGGACAATGTTGGTGACAACTCTCTAGTCTGAAGGTTCACTAGTCCGAAGGCTCCTTAGTCAGAAGGTTCACTAGTCCGAACATGTAATTTACCATTCGCTAGTCCGAATTCTGAAAAAGGTTCGCTAATCCGAATATCGGGTTCTGTAGTCCAAGGGTTTGCTAGTCCGAATAAAAAAATAGGGTTCTTTAGTCCGAATATAGAATAAGGCTCTCTAACCCTAACCCTAACCATAACCCAAACCCTAATACTAACCCTCATTCTACATTCAGACTAGAGAACCTTCGGATTAGTGAACTTAATTTGGTTTTCGGACTAGCAACCCATCGGACTAGAGAACCTTTGGACTAGGGACCCTTCGGACTAGAGAGAAGTTATGACAATGTTACCATTTGTTATTTATATAAACTCCTCAACAAAAGTTTGGAAAGTTTTTTCAAGCATCTGTGTCTCCAATTATTTGTGACATATTCATATCGTGTTGCATATCACTGGATAGCTACAATACTCCCCTTTACAATGACACCACATTTGAAACAATAACATTTTTCGCGGCTGAGTACGCGCCTTGTGAATGTAGTGGGTTCTCAAACAGAATTTGCCAAATTGACCATTATTCTGTGCTCAAACAACGCTAGCCACTAACCTCAATAGCGGGTGGAAAAACCACAGGCAGCCACAATAGTCATGCACCTTCTCCTCATGCTACTCACCGACCTGGTTACACGTTACTGTTGGATGGAATTCCATTCTTCAACGAGGATTCGTCGCAGGTCATTCAATGTGGTTGCATATGGGCTTCTCTGGGATGCACAACACAATCAAGCTGGTCCCACAAGTGTTCAATCGGGTTGAGGTCTGGCCCCCGGGTCTGGCCTGATGGCAGGCCATTTTGCTCCCATATTCTGAAGGTATTCGTTGACTACCGTGGCTATGTGGGGCGAGCGGTGTCATCTTGGAGGATTGCATTTAGGTCCCAGATTGTGAAGTTATGGGATTGCAGCTTGCTGCACAGAATAATGGTAATTTGGCAAATTCTTTTTGAGACCCCACTACATTCACAAGACGTGTACTCAGCCGTGACAAATGTCATTGTTTCAAATGGGGTATCATTGTAAAGGGGAGTATTGTAGCTATCCATTGATATGCAACACGATATGAATATGTCACAAATAATTTGAGATACATTTGAAAAAACTTTCCAAACTTTTGTTGAGGAGTTTACATGTACTGTAAAGCAGATATTTTCACTGTATAAATTTTTTGTGATTTCAATTGTTGAGTAGTTTTGTGGATTCTTATATATGTGATTACAAACAGTTACACATTAAAGCCTATGGGTAATATTTTGCAGGCTTTTAACCCCAGCTAGAACTACCTGCCGATTGGCCAAAAAGAAGTTCTTATTATCGATTGGACCAATCAGCAACATTGTTAGAATAATTTCACCACACAAAAAAATTTGGGTGAATTATTTGCAAAGCTCCATTCTGATTGGTAATTAAAGTTAAGATATCACATAATTGACCAATCAGATGCAATGTTAGATCGGCAGGTAGTGCTCAGGGGGTTAAATTCATGGTTCTGAAATTAACTGTGCAAAAAGTGCTAAAATAAAAACCTTGCAATTTCTTGCTATGCAGTAATTAGTCATTTATCCATCTTATTTTCAATTTATTTTCAGCATCTTAATATAGGACTTGTCATCATTCCATTAATTGGGTTCTTAGAAAATATAGCCATTGCTAAAGGATTTGGTAAGTATCTATAACTATTGTAAAAAGATTCATTGAGTAGGATTGTCCTAAACCCATGCTAACTCTTCCAACGGATTTATATGTGATGTGATCAAGCAAAATCAGTAGGAAGTCGGGATATATAGATTTTCAGATAGAACCAAGACACTAATTTCTTTATTGTATGTGTATATTATTTTGGAAACACTTCACCTGCAAAATGTAGCTTTGCAAATGCTTAATATACAATCATGTCAAAAATTGAAAATTGAATATGTCTGACTTCAAACTGATTTTGCTTGATCACACCACATATGTAAGAATTATGATGGGTTTGAACTTCTAATTGGTTAAAGAACTTATGACTGGTAGTACCTGTTAGTGAAATTGACCCATGGAAATACTGTGAAATTTACTTTTGTTTCAGCTTTTTACTGATTAAGAAATCTGTTTTCTTCTCTCCACACGTAAAAACACTGTTTTAGACCCGTAATTAATCTATCGTATGAACTCATCCTATGATTTTCTGTTCATTTTTTCTGTCCACAGCAAGGCAAAATAATTATAAAGTGGAGTCAAATCAAGAGTTAATAGCATTAGGTAAGTTTATTTTATACACAACAGGATTCCTATTGTGGCCACCTGCGCAGGTACACCATTGCCAAGGTATCTGAATGGTACACACACAGAGTATCTACTGATTACCAATGCTGCTACTGCATAGGACCCACTAGGATTGGTACTGCACTGGCACTACACTGGTACTCCTCCAGTACTGCACAGTACCAGCCAAGGGTACTTGACGATGGTGTACCTCTGCAGGCGGCAGCAATAGGAATCTGCAGTGGTATTTCCCTGGTACTACACTGGTACTCCTCCGGTACTGTACAGTAAGAGTCAAGTACCTTGGTGGTACTTGGTGATGGTGTACCCGTACAGGCGGCAGCAATAGGAATCTGGTAGTGTATTATCTTAGGTTTGTAGTTATCATGCAGATTGGTTTATTAGAAACTGCACTCCTAGCTTGGAACTTAAAGCAATGAACAGTACCACTTTGATTCTCTAGACTATACTACATTACCGAATTTTAATAGTCATACTGTTCTTATCTCCGGGGGGGGGGGGGCATGGACTGCCTAATAATACAAAAAAATCTGCAGCGAAAAGAACCATTTACAGGCATATGAATTTTCCTGCTTTTCTTTTAATTTCAGCCCGTTTTTGGCCTTTTTAGCCTCATTTCACATGCTTTTTCAGGCTTCTTCAAACTTTAAACTTTCTTTCAAGGTTTTTTCATGGATGAATAGTCTCATGCCTGCATTTAGACAGTGTAGTATATGTTATATACCTCTACAAATTTGGTGTAGTGACATTTGGGACACCATGTACATGAAAAAAACTAATATTTCTCTCATTGTTTTGCTTTCAGGTGCTTGTAATTTAGCTAATTCATTTGTTTCTGCATATCCCACCACTGGTAGCTTTTCAAGGTAAGGACACTTACATAGGGATATTCCATTGGAATGCAGACACCTCCTATGGAAAAATATAATCTTATCTAGATTACTAACATGTCTAATTGCACTCTGTATACACCATTGTTCCATAACCATTAAGGTATAGGACATTTGCTATATGTTTTTGCTATAGCCCCGAATGAAATGTATTTAATTATGTTTGTACTCACTCAGGTAGCATTGTGTGTGAATTTTACATCCGAACTAAGTGCTATTCTTATTTTATGGGCATTTAGTGTCTAAAATGGCCCAAAATGAGGGTTTTTCAATATTGCCGGCCATTTCTAATCGTCACCCCCATAGACTTTACATGTAAAATAAAAAGGCTCATAAAAATTTAATAGCACCTAGTGCGGATGTAAAATTCACACAAAATGCTTTTTGAGTGATTACAAAGATAATTAAATACTTTTCATTCTGGGGCTATGTGGAATTTTTTTTAAATGTATTCCTTGTACAATGAAATTTCACAATAAAATGTCCATTGGAAACAAAGGTGCATACTTCATGCAGTGCTTTGGAATGTGTACTTGTTGTGTATGATTGGTCCATTTTCTTTTAAGTTGCTGTATTTATATTTTTGCACATTTTCTGAAATTATTAATGAATATTTTGATCAAAAATAGCCAAAAACACAGGATATGAAGCAGATTAAAAACTGTGTATTGTTGTTCAAAAAAATTTCACAAAATAAAGCACTTGGGCTGAGATGTTGATGTATCTAATGCCCGAACCCCAAACACATCAACATCTCAGGGTGCATTTGCTATTTTGTTCAATTTCTCTCTCAACATAAATAGTTCATAGTTATTAAGCCATAATTAAATAAGCAATTAAATTTACAGATCATCAAAATAATTTTTAATCAAAAAGCTAGTATTTACAAGTTTTCCTTCCTTCTTCAATTTTCTAGGTCAGCAATTAATTCCCAGTCTGGAGTACGGACACCAGCAGGAGGTATAGTCACAGGAGCTATTGTGCTGTTAGCCCTTCAGTTCTTGACCCCTGCTTTTAACTACATTCCAAAGGCTTCGCTAGCAGCCGTTATAATATATTCTGTTATTTTCATGGTGGATTATGAAATTGTGCCTCAACTCTGGAAAGTTAAAAGTAAGTACTGTCTGAAAATATTGATGCAACATAATGGTTAGCAAATATATAGTTTATGGGCATGTTAGCTGGTGCCTTTATGGGGGTGTAAGATGCATAAGCCAAGCTAAAGCTTATATCAGTGTGCTGGCCTATGTGGAAAAGAATAGAAGAAAAAGAATAAGAATGGAAGGCTACTCACAACAAATCATGTGAACAATTTACTGTCAGCTTTTGGATCAAGATATATATAGGATCACTGAATAGATTCATCAGGTTTGTAGATATGCATTAAGGAAAATTTTCATTGAAACAAAACCAAATAATTTACTCACTATTGACGGTTTCACCTATATACAAAATACACCCTCTACAGTCGGGATACTTCCAACCGGAAGTAAGGATCATCCATCATCATTCTGATGATGCCTGTCGCACCATTATAGGCTAAAACCGTCAATAGTGAGTAAATTATTTGGTTTTGTTTCAATGAAATTTCTTTTTTAAATTAAGATATAGGATATTCTTCTTCTGATCACAACTGCCAGAGAGGTGTTTTTTTGGAAAAACAAAATCAACCAAAACAACTTTACAATGCTTATTAATTTATTTATCATTGAATTTTGTTACAGAAATTGATTTACTACCATTGTTAGCGACCTTCTTCCTGTCATTGGTGCTAGGAGTTGAATATGGAACAATTATTGGTATTGGTGTGGATATGATGCTATTGTTATATCCCATCGCTAAACCTGGATATCAGGTATGTATATATATGTATGAACACCCCCCCCCCCCCCCACCTGATGCAAGAACTCCTCACACCAACACATACACCACTTACACACACACACATCCTTCTTGTATAAACCTGATCGAAGTATGGAGTTTTCAACAGCAGTTTCATGCACCCAAATTCTAACTGTGGAGTTCAAGGAGTTCTGCACAAACAAGTACATAATGGACTTATTGTGGAGGTCTTCGTATCACAAAATGAGGGGTGTTAAATACTCCCCACCTATGGCTCAAAGACACTGATTTTGAATCTAAAAGTTGGGCTCACAAATCCCAATTATATGTCTTTCAGCCCTACCATTTCATGGGGTGATGAATGAGAAAAACAAGGATTTTCAATTGATATGAGAACACCAATATTGTTGGCGGAAACTTCAGAACAAGGTTGTTGATTTCGAGCCTTCTTCTTCAAAACGTTGGGAACTGAAAACCTGTATACATGGGCACCGCTGTCTTTCTTACAATGACCACGATTGGTTAAATACATGATAAAATCATCTGAGTAACCAATCAAAATGTAGCTTTTAGATCTCTTAGCACTTAAACTCCTTCAGCCCCACTGACCATTCTTACCATATCTCTGATTGGCTCAATACATGATATAGTCTCTTTTTAACCAATCAAAATAATCCTTAGAAGCAGATAATTAGGCAGGTAATGTCCATTGGATTAATAAAGTTGGCATCAATTTAACCCCTATTTCTCTATTTTATGCATTTGTACCACAGGTGGAAAAGAATGGTTTTGTAATTTTGAAATTAGAAAGAGGAATACGGTTCCCAGCAGTTGATCTTATACAGACAATCCTTGATGAGAAATCGCTGATGACCAAAAACCCCACCTCTGTCATAGTTGACTTCACACATGTGTCTTCAATTGACTTTTCAGTTGTAGAGGTAAGTGTGGGGTGATGTTTGTTGGTTCTGTAGAAAGGGAATATTGAACATCAATTGGGCGATTCCAGACGAAATCCACACACCCCCTATGGAAGACATGACCTTAATCTCCCACACACAGGGGGGTGTAGATTTCAATTGGAGTCACCCATTCTGGTAAATCCATTTGAAATTCACTCTCCCTGTGTGGAATATTATGGTTATGTCTTTAATGGTTGTTGTGTGGATTTAAACTGGAATAGCCCATTGATAATAAACCTAAGAGGTTAAATGTTAATTCTATTCCCCCTTTGCATGGATCCGCCATCTTACTAGCAAAACAAGATTCTCCCTGCAAACGCATGCACAAAATGTGCATTTTTGTTTCTTGTGCTTTTCTAGCAACGCGCCAGAAGTCTTTTGCAAAGTGTACGCATACATTTGACAGGCGTACACACACAGCAAGCACTTTGCGCGTAGAACCTTGTTTTGAGTTGACCGTGCTATGATGCTTGATTGAATTTTGTATAAATTAATATTGTCTTATATTTTTAAGTAATATTTACTTGTTTTTTGTAAGTTTTTAACCAACAATTTTTTATGTCATTATTTTACAGGGTATAAAAGATACTTGTAATTCATTTAAGAAGCGGGGACTAAAAGTAGCTTTTGTAAAAGTTTGGGTAAGTAGAAAACTGAGTTATAAAACTATTTGAGTGTCAGTCTGTCACTGTTGTCTTTGGACTTTTGTAGGAGGAAAAGAGGAAAAGGATCCTTCTCTAAATCAAACCTCCATAGTTTTAACCATAGGCATAGATCCTGGGGGGATGGGGGGGGGGATAACCCCCCATATTTTGCTCAGGGGGATGGTCCATACAATCATCCCCCAATGTTGATGCATGTATGTGGGTTTCTGACCAAATTAACCTCATATTTGGCCATTTTAGCCCCAAAAGTGCACATTTTTGTGTGCTTCGTGCAAATCTATTCCACTTTTGCAATATATTTCATCAATTTAGCTTTAATATGGCAAAATTGTTCGTGCGTTTCACGCGCATTTGTACCATTAACTTATTCTGTCGCTAAAAGGTGATTGATTCACTATACTTCAAGACATTTGTCCAACCCCATCCCCCAATGTCAAAAAGAAATCTACGCCACTGGTTTTAACAGGTGTAACGTTTAAAGTTACGACTCCGGCAATTTTGTGTGTTGCCAGTGGAGGGCAAAATTGTAAACCTTTGGATTAGTTTGACATGCACCTGACAAACTTAATGCTCTGCGTGCTAGCCAAAATTTTGCGATATTTTCTCAAAATATCAAGAGCTATCTAAAGAACCACTGAACCAATACTAGGCTTGTTTGTACTCATTTCAATGCATTTTTCATGCTGATTCCAAATATGGTAATGAAAAATTACAATTCTGAATTTTTTTTTTTTTTTTTAATTTGTCGTCTGCAGTCGACACCCATGTGGAAAGAGTTAGTGCTTGTTTGCATTGTGCATGTAACATATTTGTCTAATAACACATGCTAAGAGCACACCTATAATGCAGAAACCTGAAGAAACATGTAATCATTTGATTTTGGGGTACCCTTTTTTGTGCCCATACGTGACAATTCAATATGGTGGATTATTTGTCTGGTTATCTTGGTTCACTGTTTACAATGTAGGTTCTCATTGTATTATCCTTCTTCTTCAATTTCAGCCTAAAGTGCGATTTGTTTTAGACCATGGTAATATAGACAACCTATCCATGTACGATTCTATCGAAGAAGCAATACAGGGTTTATCAAAAGACGGTAACGATGGTCAGCTAGCAAGACTAATCACGCAATCAGACGGATACAGTAAATTAGATGATAATCGCAATGAAGGGGAAGAGATTGAAAGGGAGAAAGAAGTACCAGGTTAGTATTATGTTCATTTACATTTGGAATGTCTGAATTTATTCCAATAAATGCCTATTTCTATTAAAGTGCCCACCCAGCAAAGTTTGGTGAACTGATTGACAGCCTCATCCCACCAGTTTACTCCATCAAAATTTAATAGTTTAGCATCTGAAGTAAAGCTCTTATATTTTTCAGACATTTGATAGAAATGCACCATCATGCAAAGGTAGCACCCTGAATCTGTAATAAATCTGCACCATGATGTGGAATGAACTAAACATGATTAACATCAACTGTTTCTCTTGTCTTTGTTTATTTATTTTCACAGAAGTTATAGTTGACTCAACATTTGCAATCGATTCATCAGTATGATGTTAACAAGAGTCTACATTGTGTAAATCAATGTATATGTGCAAAACTAAAGTGTGCTCCGTGATGAGACGTATGTGGTAACGTTATAAGCCTATGAAATCTACCGTCCTTGTATATGAGAACTATAAGACTTGGGTTTCCTGGCATAGTCTTGTAGTGTCACAGAGGTAGCAGGTGTCTGCCGGTCAACATGACAAACCTTTTTGTTAATAAAACGCCATCATCAACAGTATGAACCAAAGTGATTTGCTGTGAATGGAGTTATCGGCTTCTGATTGTACTGTGCATGAAACTGTATGACAGTTCACAGTATAACAGCGATGCAACAGTAAAATTTGTCTGCACTTCTATAGCAGGAGTCTGCATTTGACAATCCAAGCCATATGTGTTACCTGTTTAACCCCATGAGAACTACCTGCCGATTGGTCAGAATGGATGTTGTTTCATTTATTGAACCAATCAATGATCTTGTAAGAATAATGTCATCATTCAAAATGAACGGTGTGAAATATTTTCAAAACTGTATTCTTATTGGCTACTCAACTGAATATCTCTTGTCATCAACCAATCAAAGTTGTTGTTAGAAAGGCAGTAGTGCTCAGGGGGTTAATGCATCGCCAACATGCCATCCGTAGCAATATTGACCAAAGTCATGTAAATGACTGTTTTTTAAAACAGTAGCTATTCATTTATGATGGTACACAAAAGTAAATCATGTTGTGTATGTTGACTGTGTACTTAAGTAATGTCAACCCTGAGAATTATGTGAGAAAATTTGTTGCGAGGCAGTTATTTTCTATGTGGTGCATTATGACATAAGGCTGACAGTCAGTATGATATTGAAAAGTATCCATTTGTATATATTAGAACAGATTTTTATATACTTGTTTAAAAGAGGAAGGTACTTTTTTTGTATTCTCACAAGAGTACTTATCCCGTTCTTATGAACTTGCAGTACTTTGAGTTACTAGGCTCATCTAATTTTCAAAGTTAAAAAGGTGGGTACTAGAGTGTACAGTATTGTATGAGACTGTCCACAGGCATATATTGACTTGGTCAGGTCGATGTCACACAAGGGGGAAAAGCTTTGTAAAGCCAGTGGGGGCATGTGCAGTTCCCCTTTCTCAAGCTGGTTGCTATGCATGGACTTGTGCAAAGGGGATATAATGTTCCAAGATGTCCGACCATGAAAATATAGCATGGGAATAATGGTGCTTCTTTTGTGGATAAAAGATTCCACTTTGAAATGGATGCTACTTATACACCTATGGATATTGGGCTATTTAAGTTGAAATCCATACACCCCCTGTGGAAGACATGACCTTAATCTCCCACACAGGGAGTGTGAATTTGAAATGGGGCTACCTGAATGGATGCCTCTAGTTGAAATTCACACACCTTGTGTGGGAGATTTAAGGTCATATCTTCCATAGGAGATGTATGGATTTCAACTGGTATGGCCCAATACATTATCTCTCCAGTTCTAGTTAATATTTGTATGCCTTACACATAAGGTATTGAGAATTTTATAATATCATTGCACAATTATGTTGACATTCCAGCAGTTTTTGATGCAAATTATATGGGTGCAGAAAAAAAGATATGTATATATGTCACCTTGATTCATAAATGCTTGATAAAATTGGACATTAAACATTACATTGGACATTAAACTATTAGTGATGATACTATTGATTTTATAAAAAAAATATTGAAAGATATCTATTATATTTTATTTCATATTCTAATTAAAAAATTTGTAGCAATTATATATAATTTATGCAGTTTAAATCTAGACAAAACTTGTCAAAAATGTGATTTATGACTGACTGTTTTATGTGACAGATCAGTTAGGCTGCGATCACATAGAAGTATACTGTATACGGTATTCGCTATTCAATATACGCTCATTTGATCAGGCTGAGTTCACATAGGAGTATACTATGTGAACTCAGTCTGATCAATACCGTATACAGTATACTTAAATGTGATCGCAGCCTTATTGAAGCATGTATTCCACTATGAAAGAACAGTAGCAATGGGTTATTCCAGTTGAAATCCATACACTCCCTATGTAAAATATTACCATAATGTTCCACATGGGGAGTGTAGATTTCATATGGAGTCACCTATTCCATAAGGGGTATATACATTTCAAATGGAATAGCCCATTGCCAGGACAGTATTCAACCAAAAAACAAAAATTCATTCCAATTAAATTGAGCTGCACAGCTCAGTGAATGTATTCCAATAAACAGTAAAAGTGGACATTTTTGCACCACATTTATTTATTTTTTTAAACTTTTGCATTCTAAGTAGCTAAGTTATTCTTTCCGTTTATAGGTGAGAAAGCTTCAAATTGCAATGATATAAACAAGGGAAATGGTTCAAAATTTGGTGTATCCTTCGTGTAAGAGAATACCAAACAAATCCCAACTCTAATCCTATAACCCCAACTCTAATCCTAACCCTAACTCTATCCCTAATCCTACCCTAACCCTTACCCTAACCCTTATTCCTAACCCTAACCTTAACCTTAATCCTAACTCTAATCCTATTAGTATTTTGTGCTCTCTTACACTGGGGATAAACCCAAAATTGGCAAAAATTAATTGTGCAAAATTTCTGCTTATACAGTTATTACTAGGGATCAAATTTGACATTTGCTCAACTGCAATATGATTTGTAAATGTGAGGGGCCAGCTATGAAGAATTATTACTTGCCCGGGTGTCTAGTGGTCATTTTGAGACTATTACCAAGTTTTTGCATTTGTCTTGCAAATATTGGAGAAAACATCAGACAAAAGAGTTAGGTCAGTTGGAATGCTGCAGTGGGCAACCTGTGAATCATGACAATGTTGCCTAACCTGGGCTAACAATAAAGTTTATCAAATCTGGAATCTATGAGCCCTGGTAATTAAGCTTAAATAAGGATCAAAGGATTTCCAATAGTTTGTAATCCATACTACAGATTAACATGTACATTTGAACATATCCTGTTTGTCATAAAGTGTATGGCACCATAATGTACACGTAGCCAATGTAATTGACCTTGGGCAGTGTACCTGAGGTTCCTCAAACTAAGTAAGCACGCAACTTAACTCATCAGCGGGCCAACACACAACTCGGCCGTTAATCTGTGTCAGAGAATTAAATACATATATGTGATTAGTAAATGACATGATTCAAATAATTTGAGTCAAGTTATTTATTTATCTATCTCATTCCTTCCAAAGATGAATTCCATTGCGTATTTGCTCTTACTAAATAATGATATTTCATTCCTTCCAAAGATGAAGTCCAGTGCATGATTTTTATTACTTAACAATGAGATTTATGCTGGTTTCATACTTTCTGCCGCTAGCAGCTAAGCGGCGTGATGCTTCATCATGACGCTTGCACTTGTCTGCAAGCGGAGTGGCACACCGCTGAGCGGCAGCGGCATGACTCTGATGAAAGCCGCTGTTGCCACTAAGCACCAAAATTGTATTTTGATCTCATACGTCAGAGCGGCACTGTTCCGAGTTGACTTGAATTCAACTCCCAGCGATGCTGCTGCTTGGGCCAAGTGGTGAAGTGATGGATATATCGGCTTGCCGCTGGTCACCGCCAGTGTTTCTGGTGCGATTGCGCAGTGAAGTAAAATCATCTTCAGAGTGGCAAAGTGGCAAGCAGCAGGAAAGTATGAAACCAGCGTAAGATCTCTAGGTGCTGTAGGAAATATGAAAATATAATTTTGTAAGTCTTTTGTTCAGATTTGTCATTCTAAATATCAAATATGACCATCCACCAGGAACCACAGCGCAAAATGTGCATGGAAGTTGTACTCATTATGTGCATGCATTGCAAAGTTCAACCAATTAATAACTCCGTTTTTGGATATTTTATGAAGTCAAATGATGGATCATTTTAAAGTTTATAACATATACATTCTAACTATGAGTAAAATTAAATTGACAGGGGCCGATTTTACAAGAGGATGGTTAAAAATATCTTGATACATTATTGATTATGATCTTGCAGTACTGGGTGATTAATGACTTTGACTATTAACAGTATTTATAATTGTTCTTTGTTGTGTATCTCAAAAACATGTGTTGACTCTTCATCAACTCTGTCTATGAAAAAAACGAAGAGTTTATACCAAAAGAGTACCGACTAAAATTGCCCTTATGGTAAATCCACCATTTTGGTTTGTCTCATGGAAGGCAAATATTGTACTTCCTGCAATTTTTTCAGCAAGAGCTCAAAATATAATGATAATCTTTAACCCCATGAGAACTACCTGCCGATTGGCCAAAAAGAAGTTTTCATTTGCAATTGGACCAATCAGCAACATTGTTAGAATAATTTCACCACACACAAATATTGGGGTGAATTATTTCCAAAGCTCCATTCTCATTGGTGATTAAAGCAATGTTAGATCGGCAGGTAGTACCCAGGGGGTTAAGCTTGAGCTTTACAAAGGTTTGCATACTTGGTGTTTAGCGACATTTTGACACAATGCATTACATGCTGAATGCAAACAACAACATACAATGAATTAAAGTTTGCTGGGCTCATAGCAAAATTATCTTACGTGACTATTGCCCTCCATGAGCAACACGCAATCATGGCGGAGTCAGTACTCTTTGGTTCTACCTCATTGGAAAAAGCTCCAATAAATATATGTGACTCAATCAGGCAATATGAGGATAATGGTGACAAAGTTGTTTTTGACTTATGAGTTCAAATCATTACATTCTGCATTACTTAGCTCAATAGTGCTCAGAAGCAACTAATGGATGCCAACTAGAAATGATGGGACAGGGATATGGGAAGGGGTTGGACTTTAGATGCAGGAGGAAACCCAGAGCACCCGGAGAAAAACCTGTGAAAACGAGCATGGATCGGCAACCAAACTCACATGTGGCAATGTGGGGAATTGAACTTGAGCCGCAGTGATGAGAAGTGAGTGAGAAGACCACTAGTCCCTACTGGTTCATTCACATGTATTTTCTTACGTCACATTTTTGTTAGAATTCACATCAATTTAAAGCTGATCAAAAGTTTTTTATCATGATGCAAAAATCTGAAAATTAATTTCACAACTTTGTGCTCATTTTGCCTGATGAGGTACATATGAAATTTATCTATATTATCAAATGTAAAAATTATGCGTGCTAACAGGTTTACAGTATTCAAGTATAATTCCTATGTATATCATTGATACTTATTTTTAGTTGTATATCTTCTGTCTGTATATTTTTGTTTATGAAACAAATTGGATTTGTTTGTTTGCAAATCATCAGTATTCTTATAAATAGTGTTTGTTGCTTCCATGGGGCCAGTGATGATGTCAGTAGTGGTTCATTCACATATATTTAAAAAAAATTGGGACTATTTCTTCAATAAACCATTTTGGTAATCCTCAAAAACCTTTGCAAAAGAAATGGAGATAATGTTATCATCCATGTGCAGATCTTCACTGTTTGATTAGACATATGTGACATATGTCTGCACTGCCAATTTGCATATTAATAATAATAATAATGGAGGGTTCTTAGTAGGCGCACAATCTTCAAAAGAACTCAAGGCGCACAAACAATAAAGACAAACAAGTTACATATGTGAATCCGGAAAAGCACGAAGAAAAAGATGAGTTTTAAGCTGCTTTTTGAATTGAGTAGCGAATGTATAGTTACGGAGGCTGTTTGAAGCGAATTCCAAACAGCCGAGCAGCGAAATGAAAGGAGCGCTCACCAGCCGATTTAAGATTAACACGGGGAGATTTCAATAATCTTTCATCAGTAGAAGATCGAAGTGATCTACTGAGTAATCTTCTTTCTCTTGTGCAGAGGTTTTTGGAAATTACCAAAAAGGTGAAAAGACTTCTGGATTCAAATCAAAGAACTTGAAAGGGAGAATAAGTGTTTGATAATGCATTGGAAAATCCTCCATATTGGATTGGGAGGTATGGGATCAAAATAGTTCACTGCATGTATTTTTTAGCAAGAACCAATAAAAATGATGATACTTAGCATCATAGAAAGCCAGTGGTTTTGTGCATGTAGTGCAAAATTCCATAACATGCAGAAAAGGACCAAGCAGACAGTAAAAGCAAACTTTGCAAGGTGCACATTTCTATTAGGTCACTGTTCTTCTCTCTTTAGATGACCTGAAAATGTAATGAAATAATTTGTTGTTGGGCAGGAAAAACCTCCTATTTGTATGTGGCCCCTTAACATGTTTAAAACAAAACTGCGAACAGGTTACATGGGAGGTTTTGCTTTAAACATGTTCAGGGGCCAGTGACACTTAGGAGGTTTTTCTGCCCAAAGACTTGCATGTCCAAGGGAGTTATGTATAATTATTATAATACCTCATCATCATCTCTTTCTTAAGGAGGTCACAAAAAATCTGTGTGTGCTACTAAATCTGAATTTGAATCCCTTCCCTGTCTGTCTGTAACAAAGCCGGGAGTTGGACAAACTAATATTAATGTTTTTTTTTTGTTTCTAAGAGCATAGGGGAAATGTAATCAATATTTTAAATCCTCTATCATCTCAATTCCTAATGAAACTAGTTTCATTCATAGGATGTCATCGATCATTTGGTTTGTTACTTATATTTACTTTGGCCAGAAATATGTTGTAATATGTAGATTGTAAATTTGTATTATATCACATAATCACTGGGCGGGAAAATCCACATATGTACTTTTTGCCCTTGAACATGAATGAAGCAAACCATTCAATATAAAGTCTACACCTACAAGGCTTTATCCATTTTCAAGGGCCAAAACTAAATATGAGGTATTCCTGCATGTTCCTTTGGCCCTTGAACATGGATGTAGCAACCTCTTCAATATAAAGTCTACACCTTCAAGGCTTTATCCATGTTCAAGGGCCTAAAGTACATATGAGTTTTTTTCCCGGCTAGTGATGAATTATGCTATTGATACTTTGTATACAAGGTTAACAAAGAACAATTTTTTAGAAAATCAATATTATAATAATATTTATTAGAAATCTTATATGAATAAGTTATTATTTATTTTATGAGAGAGAAAAAATACAATAAGTATTGCGTTATTTGCTGATCAAAATTATATTGAATTATAAACTATTCTCCTGGTAGAATAGATAAATTATGTCCATAAAATCTAAAAAAAAGATCAAAATGTAACTACTTGTAGTTATAGCAATTATGTTTATATATTTTGGTTGTTATTGCTATAAATTGCACACAAATAGTATATGGCTGTTCGATCTGATATCCATACACCCCTATGGAAGACATGACCTTAATCTTCCACACAGGGAGTGTGAAATTCAAATTGAGTTACCTGAATGGGTACCGCCATCTGAATGGGTACCTCCATCTGAATGGGTACCTCCATCTGAATGGGTACCTCCATCTGAATGGGTACCGCCATCTGAATGGGTACCTCCATCTGAATGGGTACCGCCATCTGAATGGGTACCTCCATCTGAATGGGTACCGCCATCTGAATGGGTACCTCCATTTGAATGGGTACCTCCATATGAATGGGTACCTCCATTTGAATGGGTACCTCCATATGAATGGGTACCTCCATATGAATGGGTACCTCCATATGAATGGGTACCTCCATTTGAGGTATACACCCGTGTGTGAAAGATTTAAGTCATGTCTCCTACAGGGGGTGTATCAATTTCAAATAGAATAGCCCATTGATTGACAAAAATGGCACTTGATAAGAAAATCAAGCAGATTTTTATTATGTCACTAAACTTTAATAATATGTATATTAGTTTAACAAACACCCAATTATTTACAAAATCAACACTATGATCATGTTATCATAATTGGTGATTTGATATGAATAAGCTATTATTATTTATTTTATGAAAAGAAAATATATTATCATTATTATTGTATTATCTGCTGATCAAAATTTTACAGGATGTTAAATATGCTGGTAGGAGAATTGATTTACACCCATGAATACAAATGTCGAATGTCTGAGCTTGCAATGGTAAAAGATATATAGCATGATGTCAAATTTGGACAAAATGGAGCAGTCCAATTTTGGAGCAGTCCAATTTTGAAAGAGCAAAATTGAGCAGTCCAATTTTGAAAGAGTGTTGCATTTATACCATTGCACAAACTTAGGCATGCAATATTTGAATAATACAAAACACACTATTTTCCTGCCGTTTAATTTATACAAAATATTCAACGGATCAAATCAATGCATTGTTATATCAAACAAACTAGTCTGTAGCAATCATGCATGGGTGTCATTGTTATTTTGTTAATGTATAATGTTTTTAATTATAAGCAAGGACAAGCGATTTGCGCGGAACTTTCCGCGCAATTGGCTATTTTTTTTTTTATGGGCAGGGATACATGATTTGCACTGAAAAAAAAGTTCCGCGCAATTCCGCGCAATTTGCTATTTTTTTCCGCGCAAATCGCCTGTCCCTGATTATAAGAAATAAGGACACAAAACTATGTGCATGCAAGAAAACATCTCAGCCCTTTTTTGGAACAAAAAGTACCAAAGTTATGAATTCTGAATTAATTATACAATGAATATAATTTACTTTGCTTAGATTGCTTATTAAGTGAACATACAAATATGTTACTTACTTAGGACCAATATAATATGTATATTTTCAGTTTGTTCTTTAAATATATTAGCAGCTCTATTTATTTTTTATATACATTTATTTCATTTGTGGCTGAGGACATGCACAAAAAACCTCTTGATTTGTATGCTCCAACAGCCTCCAGGGTTTGGAGAAATGGGCTATACCTGTTGAAATGCACATTCCCTATGAAAGACATGACCTTAATCTTCAACACAGGGAGTGTGAATTTTAATTGGGGTTACCTAAATGGATGACTCTTTTTGAAATCTACACCCCTGTGTGGGAGATTAAGGGGTCATGTTTTCCATAGGGGATGTATTGTTTTTGACCTCAATAGCCCAATATCACTGTCTGAAAATGGTAGTGTGTAACCTTGATTTCTTACTGCCAACTTAATCTTGTATTCTGAAATACTTTTACCAATCTTGGGTAAACTGGGACTGCTTAAATCTCAATGTGGATATCTATATACACTGTACAATGTCAGTAGATCTATGTACTTTTTGATAAACACTTTTCTATGGCTATTGTAATGATATATTATACAGTTTGATAAATATTTGTTAAATATTTATGAAGCTCTTCTTTTGTTTTGGGTATTCTGAAATACTTTTTCTGGGTAAACTGGGACTGCTTAAATCTCAATGTGGATATCTATATACACTGTACAATGTCGGTAGATCTATGTACTTTTTGATAAAAACTTTTCTATGGCTATTGTAATGATATATTATACAGTTTGATAAATATTTGTTAAATGAAGCTCTTCTTTTGTTTTGGGTATTCTGAAATACTTTTACCAATCCTGGGTAAACTGGCACTGCTTGAATCTCAATGTAGATATCTACAATGTTAGTATATAGATGTACTTTTTGATAAACATTTTTCTATGGCTATTGTAATGATATATTATACAGTTTGAAAAATATTTGTTAAACATTTATGAAGCTCTTTTGTCTTGGGTATACTGTATGCAAGATGGTTGTAAGTGCATAGTAATATTATAATACCGTAAAACCTTGTCTACAAGCATATAGAGTGTTTTTGATGAAAGTTAAATTAATACGAAATAGCTGTAAATATGCCAATTCAATGGATTGGTCTTATAGTTGAGTTGCTCTATGCAAAAAAGGACATAAAATTGTACCCCTGCTAATCCCTACTGATAAGCAAGAGCTTAGAAGTGTGACCAAAAATTTAACAATCAATTATCATCCTTGAGGCAATTAGGGGGGCAATTACCAGCAATTACCAGTATTGTGGTAGTGGCTTAGATTTGAAGTCCTTTTTCATAGAGCAACTCAACTATACAATAATACTTGTTTGTATACACTTGTATCAGTAATTTATTCGCTTAAACTCCATAATGTTATACTTTTGTTTATGGAGAGTGTCTAGATTAATTTAGCTTTCATCAAAAGCACTCTATATGCTTGTAGACAAGGTTTTACGGTATGGGGTATTCTGTCGGTCCGTGTCACGTCACTTCCGGTTGATGATGTTCGAGTGAAAACAAGTCCCTGATTCGATTTTTGTTGGATGATTTCTGTCATTGGTATTATGTAAACTTCGACCGCAAATAGTCAGTGGAATCACACAACCGTTTCTAAGTCTTCAGAGTGGAAGAAACTTACTTGATTTACCGTTTTTATACTGACATACTTAAAATTAAATTCCATGGTCGAAAGTGTCGCTTTTTCCGAAATTGAATATCACTCCAACAACATCGCTATGTAGCCTCCTTCACAGTCGGTTTCTGTTGTTCATAACAAACCGTGAGCCACATGCAGTTTGGGCCCGAGACTAGAGATAGCCCGGATGTCCGACCGACAGAATACGTTTCCTGCTATCTCATGCTCACCAATTACCTTAACATGTCCAGGCCATCAGTACGATGGAGACCATTGTGAATGGGGTTGCAACATTACTAAAAATTGTTGGTCAGTTCAGAATTTTGATACAATTTTGTCCACATATCATATTCATAATGGAGTGTAAACATAGTTTGATTTAGGCAAACATGCAGTCTGTTATGTCTTCCAATTAAATTTATAAGACTTTCTTGTTTGTATTTAAATTGCTAAGGTGGTGCTTTTCAACTTACTTGCTAAAACAATGCATGATACAAGTAAGTGTATGTGACATGGTTAAAGGGGTATTTTGTGATCCACAGCCTCACCCCTCTCCACTATTCTCCAAAAATTTGAGATTTTCATACCACTAGAAACCTCTGGCTATGTAATGTTTATGTACAAAACAATTAGTTTTGTTCGATTTCGATTGATTGCGTTCTGGTACACCAGAACGAATTATAATAGTGGCCTTTGGAGCAGTGTACACATAAATCATGCATAACTCACAAATGAAAAATCTGAATCAACTGAAATTTTGGGAATTTTGGGAATAAGCTTTTTTCTTTGATATCTACTGAAAAACGTCATACAAAAAAAAAGGATGCTAGGATCACGAAATACTCCTTTAATGGTAAAATAATTAGATTTCAAATTTCCCCTGAAGTACATGACTACATGAGTGTGACGGCTGAAATGGGTTATTCCAGTTGAAATCCATACACCCCCTATGGAAGACATGATCTTACTCTCCCACACAGGGATTGTGAATTTCAAATGGGAGTTACCTGAATGGGTGACTCCATTTGAAATCTACACCCTGTGTGTAAGATAAAGGTCATGACTTCCTTCCATAAGAGGTGTATGGATTTGAACTGAATTAGCTCAATATAATGAGGTAAAAGGTGGATTGTGTAATTTCACAAGCCAGTACAGTAAGTGAAATGTGGCAGTACATCTTTCACCGAAAGTTATTATATTTTAACCATTCCATGAAATTTGCCCCCCCCCCCTCCATCGTGGTCTTCCCCCCAGACAAAATAAGAAATAGGGAATCTAGGAAAATATACAATCATGTGCAAAAATATTGGAACACTTTCAAATGCATTTTACATAGTTTGGGCTCCCCTGTAACAATGTTGAGTGATGGGAGTGGCAGACGTTTGCATTATCCATTAGGGATGTCAGTATTTTTTTCATTTATAGGGGAGTAATATAGAGCCCGCAGTTTTCCGTTTTACGGAAAATGGAGAAATTTCATGGAATTCCAAGTAGAAAATGGAAAATGGACTTTTGCAACAACAGGCAAAATTTAACCTTGTTTGGGTCTAATTTCCAATGCACATTCAACAAAATGCACAAACCGATTAAATATTTCACTGAAATTTACTTCAAATTTATCATTACTTGCATTAAGGGGTCATATATTTGCATTTTCAAGACTTTTTTCGGTTAGACATCACCATATTGATTTCAGTGTTTTTAATATGAAAAAAATTTGATTTCCCTAGAGTGGGAAAATTTATGGTCATTTTTAGAAAACAGAAAACAACATGGAAATTAACATTTACAAAACAGAGAATTTCGGACTCCAGAGTAATACCCCCCCCCCTGATTCTGCACATTCGCCAAAAAGATTGTGCCCTTACTTGATTTACTCACTCCTTTTCAGGTTTTTTTATATGATTTAATTCCCTGATTTATATATACTAGGATGGAGGGAGAGGGAGGGCGCACAAAATCTTCAATTGAAAACATACATGTAGTATTATTTCCCACTTCGAACGTAACTAATGTGCATAGGAACTTGATGTGTATACATGTAGGACCTTGTCCTTGATGTATATAGGCTTAACATGCACAGGATCTTAATGTACAAAGGACTTTAATGTTTGTAGGACCTTAAAATGACAAGTGTCTCAATAAATTTTGTACAAGATTGTAGATTGACTGAAGATGGGTTATAGAATCCCCAGAGACTCAGTACAAATGTCCATACTAGATGAGCTACAAACATGGGTCGCAATTGGGTAACAACTCTCTAGTCTGAAGGTTCCCTAGTCCGAAGGCTCCTTAGTCCGAATGTTTGCTACTTCGAACACATAATTTACCATTCGCTAGTCCGAGGGTTTCGCTAGTCCGAATAATAAATAAGGTTCTCTAGTCCAAATATAGAACAAGGCTCGCTAACCCTAACCCTAACCTTAACCTTAACCTTAACCTTAACCCTAACTCTTATTCTATATTTGGACTAGAGAAACTTAATTTGGTTTTTGGACTAGCGACCCTTCGGACTAGAGAACCTCACACAATTGGGCCATTTGGTGTATCAGTGACCCCGTTTTCTAAGCTAATTTTGGTATATGGATATGTCTTTTTTCCAAACATTTCTCCAATTTTTTTTCAAATGGCCGAAACCCTAGTAGCCAAGATTGTCTAAATTCGACTAAATCATCGAGGAAAACTGTTCTAATTTGTGTTAAATTTTGCTGTAAATTTGACTTTTGGTTTACAAATGGTTCCAAGTTTCTTGGAAAGTTGGTGTCTTGATGGGTCCACTTTCAAATAATCAACGGCACATCCCTACCCAAACCAAATTTGAGTACCTCCCCCGGTATAATCATGCATGTGTAAAGTTTATTAAGTAGAATAATAATAATTGTTAGTGTGTGTGGAAAGCCTGAGGACAATGTGTAATAGCGTTAAGACATTCGTGTTCTGTATCTCTAAAGTCCAATTCTGACTCCACTTCGTAGCGCGATGATATTAAAATGTACATTTTAATTTCATCGTGTGATGTTGGAATGTTTGAAAAGCATGTGGGGTCTGCATCTCCTTTTTAAGGTCATTCTACTGACCTTGATTTTCCAACAGCCAATCACAAGCATGCACTGCTGCAATATCGTAGCGTGATGCAAAAAAATTGAACATTTTCCAACTCCATCACAGACCGAAATCTCCACAGCTCAATGAGAATTTTCACCGCTGAGCCCGTAAAAATCTGGCTCATCACCAGGGTCTTAGCCAGAAATCAGAAACCACCCGTCCAAGCAGATACCAAAATTTGACTCTCAAATATAAAACAACTTGTCTATACCCATGGAAGGGTCACTGGGGTCAAATATGTCCTGATATGCCCTTAACATGTCACTATGAATTAGTCTCAAGTTCATATAACCATAAAATCATCTGTTTTAGAGCTACCACATCTGTAAAATCCATTAAATCCACCCGTCTAAAATTAGATTAGCACGTCTTAAAGACGGGTGGACGCATGGCTGGCTAAGACCTTGCTCATCGCGCTGCGATGTGGAGTCAGAATCGGACTTATTGCTGCTGATAAAATGTTTCTGAGCAGCTGCTATTCCTATTCCATTAATGAATTGGGCTATTCCAGTTGAAATCCATACACCCCATGTAGAAGACATGACATGAACCTTCCACAGGGAGGGTGAATATCAAAAATGGGGTTACATGTAGAAGACATGACATGAACCTTCCATAGGGAGGGTGAATTTCAAAAATGGGGTTACCTGAATGGTAAACCCATCTACACTCCCTGTGTGGGCGATTAAGGTCATGTCTTCCATAGGGGGAGTATGGATTCTAACTGGAACAGCCCATTCTGCTGTGTATCTCTGATGCTGCTGATAAACTGTTTCTATGTAGCTGACTTAACAGATTAATAAAGTACTACTGAAAACCATTTAGCATTGCAAAAACTTGAATTTCCTATAGACCAATCCGATTCCACACATTCCTACACCTCAATGGCAGCCATTGCCACTTGAAATGTGAAATGATGCAGTATTTGCGGAAATTTAAACTGTGTTCCATCACCCCTGTGACAAAAGGATGCTGAAAGTTTACAATGTAATATATAATATAAGATTGATTTTGAAGCAACGCTTTCCCACCCAATTGGGCAGTTACAACACCAGGTTGGTGTGGATGGCCCCCAGTAATGGTTGAATGAATTCTGACCATCACTTTGCTTGTCGGATTAGTGTATTGGTAGCCTGGAGTGCGATGATGTAAGGGGCTTTATAATGTTGATGAGGCAGGAAGTTCGATAGTTGGGGTAAGGGCATCAGTGAGTCACTGACAGATTTTGCCACAACGAAAGTGGATATACTAAATTTGTAGGTATAGATGTTAGAAGAGCTACCGCTACGTTAGGAGCTCATCCTTGGGCTTAAGGTTAGCAACTATTTTAAACTGTGGCGATTTGGTAGTTCACAGCATCTTGCGAATGGTAGTGAGCTTTGGCAAAAATTGCATTGATCATTTCATAGCGAGTGTGTAGAAGAATTAAAATATCACAGGTATACTTTAGTACGTCCTGTGGTTCTTTAGTTATGCAGTAAAGAGGTCTGAAGCAACAACACTTTTGTAAAATGTACATAACTCATTAACAACAATAAATCAAGCAACTTTTCAAAGTATATGATTTGTAGAATGAACTATTGCAAAACATCAAGGTGTTATTTTTCAATAATGTATTGATTTAGATAATGAAAATCAATTTTTTTGGCTGCTTCGACCAATAATACTGCAGTTTCCCTTAACATTGGTTTATAGTAAGGTGGAAATAATGGTCATGTCAGCTAATGTATATATAGTGGTTATCTCTTTACAGAAAAACCTGGAGAAGGAAAGGATGTTGAGTAAATGGCTTTGACTGGATATGGTTGAAGAGTTGTGTGTCTAAGGACAGGAATGGATGGAGAGACTTAGAACATGAGCGGAGATATTAGGCCAGATTGGAGATGTAGGAGTGATAAGGAGAAGGGGACTGGGGTTGAAGGTCAGGAGGAGATGGGGTAAGTGATGATAGTTTTCTTGTACCAGCTTATGTACTGTCCGCTATGATATTAACATGTATTTGTTGTCCCACGCTGTTTATGACAACCCAATGGCGTAGGGCCATAGTGACACAGGGGGTGCACATGCACTCCCCAATCGATTCATTGCAAAATTTAGAAATTCCATAGGAAAATTGCCGAAAAACGGCTTGTGCCCCCGATCAGACCCGGTGCCCCTCAATCATGGGTGGTGCTCCCAATAGGATGACCCATGCTACGCCACTGTGACAATCTATCCCAGAGAGAATAGTTTAGAAATCTCTATCTATAAATAAGGCCTACAAAGTACAAAAATTAATGTTAAATTATGCACAATTAATTTTTACCTTCGTATCATCATTTTTATAGAAATGCGCCTATTTTTTTTTACTTGGTACTTTTTTTGCATGGGGGGAGGGTGGTGAAAAGGTGGATCCTTTTTGCAGTGTAGTTTATACAAAAGGAATGTTTTTAGTCACCTTCTATTCTAACATGTTTTAGGGCATTTATACATGACTCGGTATCTAAGGGGTTGTGCGGTTCCTTTCAGATTTCACAGTCACCAAATAATGTCTCTAAAGGCCTTCCGTCCCGATCTGCAGTGTTTTTACATTTCGGAAAACGTTGCACAACCATAAATCGATATTAAAAATCAAAGAAATTGGGCAGATTTTTTCGTGGATATCTAATCCAAGTGGATTAACGGCTTAACCCATGTTATACACAAGGGGAAAAAAAACCCATTTTTACACCTGGCCAAAAACTTTCTCCCCATTGACAATTTAGTTTTAATTCGACTTCGCTTAATTAAAAGCCATTGTAATGTACAAAAATCCTGCCCATGCCCCACCCCCCATAGAGGAACTCGGATTTCCAGTTTGTGCACTGTATGCTAGAACAGTGCTAGACAGAGACAATGTGCACTGGAGTCACCTACCGCTGTCAATATGCATGAGGTGTCTGTCACAAGATTGGAATAGGTAATATTCACAGGTTAACATCATTGCATTAATAGCACAAGAAGGATATTTAATTACCTTATAATTAGCACATTTAACAAGCTATTAAATCCTAAGTAGTGTCCCATGCATCAACAAGTATCATACAGGTATATGCATGGCAGTCAAGAGTCCCTTTGTCAGGCTTTCTGGCAGTTCCAAAGACTACATTTGTGGATCATGCTCCAGTTTGTCAGCCCGAGATACCCGAGGATAGATAGATATAGGAAGGGAGGGAGGGAGAGAGTTCGCAATATATTATTAATAAAAGTCAAGGTTGCTGTCTTTTCCACCTGACCATTTCATTAATAGGCCTATTCCTAGCAAAGGCCAATGTCTCAATCAGTTTTTCAGGAACTTGTATAATTATAAGGCAAAAAAAAAAATTGTTGTGTTGCCCTCAAGTGGGAAAATGGGAAATTTGGGTCGGACGGTCGGATTTTTTTTTTTTTAAATTTTTTTTTTCAAACCTTCAGTTTTTAAAAATCCTCCCAAATATTAAATAATGCTTCTTCAGTTAGGGGACATATTGTCAATTTTGACTTCTTTTGACCTGTTAGATATAAATTAAAGACTAGTCTTTCAATAAAATATCAATTTTAAGTGAAAAACATTGATTTTTTGAACAAATCTGTAAAAATCATCATTCAAAAAAAAAAAATGCCAATTCCCTGATTTTTCAGGATTTAGGGTCGGGCGGTTGAGGGCAACACAACAATTTTTTTTTTTGCCTAGTGGTTTAACCTGTATCCTTTTCCACCATAATCAAGCGCATGATATGCTGACACACTTTAAGATTCCAAAGAGATAGTAGCACTAACTGGAATAAGAAGGGCACACCTGTTGATGTCATATAGGCATCCAATTGTAAGGAGAATATAATAGTTGGCACACTTTTTCTGTCCTATATTATAATAACCTGCAGGCAGTACTGTCATATATAGCAATAACACTGCAAACATGACTATCGCATGTGACTATCAAACTTTGCATCAATTTTCTTTGAACCAGCAATACTGGCCTGTTGTTATGTTTTGACACATGATCTAGTGTATGATTTTCTTTGAAAAAGCGATCATATATTTTGTACATGCAGGGGCAGACTGAGCTGACAAACTTTGCATTGATTTTCTTCAAACCATAGACACACAGAGTCTACACCAGGTAAATGAATAATCACCGTTGAGCAGGAAAAACCTCCTATGTGTTTGTAGCCCCTGAACATGTTTAAAACAAATCTGCCAACAGGTAATATAGGAGGTTTTGCTTTAAACATGTTCAGGGGCCAATGACACATAGGAGGTTTTTCCTGCCCAACAACGTAATGATTTTAGTACAGTCATAGCGGAATCATGTATATCTGCTATCACACCACTATTGCAGTTACAAAGTTGACATTCAATTTGCTCCTAATCAATGATAACTACCCTATATTGTTAGTAATGACCAAACAGAATAAAAGTCCTATTATTGAGGGGGACAATGAAATAAGCAGATGGTCAGTCTTACTGTCTCTATGAGATTTCATGGACAATAGACCACATGATTGCAATGAGATGATTTGAACCGCTTGTGCGTTCAAGTTTTGCATGGCTCAGAGTGGGGTAACTGATATTGATATTCAGATGATAGATCTTTGAAAATGATCTTAGAAAATGATGGAAATCTCTCCTTAAGGTTGGTCTGGAATTATCGAAACTTTCGGGCTTCATAACTGCTAAATTATTGGTCTAAAGAATATAAAAGTAACATTTTTAGAATGGAAATGACTTGATGAATTAATCTGTGAGGTCCAATTTGGGCCAAAATGCTCATTTTTGGAGAAAATCACAAAAAACAGGGTTAAGACCAACCTTTATTAATTTTTAATATCTAGGGACCGTTTTTTATTTTTTGGAATTATAACCAACTTTGAGAAATTTGCACCAAAAATAGTCAAAAAATGCAAAATTTTCAAAAAAATATTAAAAAGCCTGATTTTCGCCCAAATTTCAAATATTTTTGGTGAAGTTGGTCAAAATTCAAAAAAATGAAAAAACGGTCCCTAGATATTTTTATCGAGTTTTTAAAAATTAATAAAAAAACAATTTTTTTTGAAATGCTTACACTTGAATAGTTATGTTGAGAGAATATGGTAAGCTGCAGTATGTGTATGGAAAACCCAGCATGTGTATTGAAATCAAAAACTGACCAAAATTTGGTTTTTCTGATATCATTAGTCCCTCAGCCATTCTCTCAAAAGTATTAAAAATCGTCATGCGTGGCTTTTGAAGAACTAGTGGATTCACCCTACTGTCATGGCTATTTCTGCCATGAAGATATCAGAGTGATGACGCTGTAAGACACCCACTGTTATTATGTTTTGTCACACGATCTAGTCTTACGATTTTCCTGTCAAGAAGCAGTCATATATTTGTGCATATGGGGGCAGGCTAAGCTGACAAAATTTGAATCAATTTCCTGTGACCCAGCATACACCCGCTCTTGTCTGTCATTGTGTTTTGACACATGAACAAGTGAGTGACTTGAACTTCCTAACATGCACCAATTAAATTTATTTGTGTCGACAGGGGCAGCCTGAACAGACAGGACCAAACGTTGTGAGCGAGCAACATAGATGAGTACTTCAAATGATTTGATGCAAGAACACAGTACACAGCTAGCCAAAGAAAATGTCAAGTACGGAACATACAGAACTGATGAGTACGGAGAGCTTTAAGACCAAAGTGAAAAATGGAATCAAAGACTACTTCTCTGTGGATGCATGGAAAGACAGGTTTCCTATAACTAGATGGCTCCCACAGTACAAAGCATCCAAGGGTCTCAGCGATGTTATTGCTGGGTTAACGGTGGGGTTGACTGTCATACCACAGGGGTTGGCCTATGCCAGCATTGCTAAGTTACCACTAGTAGTAAGTGCATTTTTTGTTTGTTTTTTGATAGGTGCTTTTCTTCAGGTAATGCAGTATTTTTAAGCCTCTTCAAAATGTTTTTTTTTTCCTTAAAGAGGAGTAAAAGAGAGTTGGCAACAAACTATTAGCTATTCCAACTCCAGTGACATTAATTTCCCTGGACCTTTGGATGCACTGAAACAGGTATTGGCATTTTACTTCAATATAACAGGGGTGTAGTGCTACTGACCATTCAATTAACTTAGATTATTGGTTCTTTAAGATATTTGAAAAAATAAAAAATTGCAGTCAAACTCATCATAGAAAAGTTTTAGAAAAGCCTTAGACTCAACGTGATTTATACTTTCCAAATTCCAAAGTTTAATTTGAAACCCCATTTCTTTTCAATTTTGGTCTTTTCCCACAACATTTTTATAAAAAGCAGTAGAATTTTGGTTGCTATAAACTTTTTGAATCAATCCGTTTAATGCAATGGGAACAAATGTCCCAGTTATAATAATTAGATGTGCTGAGAGAGTATTTATTCAACCATCCACATCAGGAAGTATTGTCCGGCAAAATAGCTATATTTGCCAGTCATTTTGTGTGAAAAACCCACTGTTGATATACTATGTTATTATAAAAATGTGAAGATGAACTAAGGTTTTCAGAATTAGGCCCAGCTTATATAAATACACTCCTATTTATTTATTTATTTATTTAATGCTCGGATTAATGCTATGTATAAAACATAATCGCGCATCATCACCTATAGACCTAACCAATAACCAGAACAGTATAACAATTGAAATGGCAGCCATGACAGTTCTAAGACATTTTGCTCAGCTTAATTTTAAGGTCACCTAGTATTTTGGTATATTTGTTCACAATCACAGTAGAACCTACCTAGTGCCTAACTTTATAACATTGGCAATTTGGTCCATTTTTAGTGACAGTTTTTATTCTAACAATAAAATATACAATGTCTATTATGACATTGTGTAGGCCTATGTTAACATTTAGTGCCCATACAACAGTTTTTACTGATTTGACCTCATGACCCCTGGATGACCTCGGGTGACCTTGACCCACTAACCAATACAAACTTGTTATGTCTTGGGTCAAGACGCACCAACCCATCAATTTTGACCCCCAGTCTCCAAGAAAAACAGTTTTTACTATTTTGACCTCAGATGACCCCTGGGTGACCTTGACCCATTAACCAAAACAAACATGTTCCGTCTTAGGTCAAAATGCACCCACCCACCAATTTGCATGCCCATATGATAGTTTTTACTAATTTGACCTCAAATGACCCCTAGATGACCTCTTGTGACCTTGACCCACTAACCAATACAAACTTGTTCTGTGACGCACCCACACATCTAGTTTGAGGAACATGCGACCCCCAGTCTCTGAGAAAAACAGTTTTACTACTTAGATGACCCCTGGATGACCTTGGGTGACCTTGACCCACTAACCAATACAAACTTGTTCTGTCTCAGGTAAAGAAGCGCCCACCCACCCAGTGTGACCCCTAGTCTCCGAGAAAATAGGCAGACAGACACACACACACACACACACCCACAGACAGACAGATAGACGATGCGTATTATTATATAGATTTTAAGACTGCAGGTATAATTAACATTACTAGTATTTAACTTGATCTTTTACACTAGTGTGTAAAGTTTGAATGTTTCTATGCGATGCGTATAAGCCTTGTACCTACAATTTATGATTTTTCAGGCTACGGGTAACAGAATTAATTGAGCTGGTGCTAAAAGATATACTACTTGGTTTGAAGGGACTATTTTCCCGAGGTACTGACTACGGGGTGGTAGGCCTGTAACCAGTATCGAGGGGAAAAAAGTTGACCATATTTCCCTGAAAATACCATGTAGTATTTGTTTTATTACACCTCATATAAATTTATGAGAGAATGGCACCAATTCATAATATTTAGTAAGAAAATCTAGGCTCTGCACACAGGATTCATCTAGGTTTCATTATCATTGAGGTAGGCCCTATAGGACTTTTTATTTTTTCGGAGAAGAGCAGGTAGGGCAACTACTTGATTATATTTCTACATGTTCATACTACATACTCTGAAAAAATTTTTAAATCACATTTTTGTTCCTAAAATAGGGGTTATAGCGCCCTCAACGGGCACTCTTCCCATAGGGCTACGTGTAAAGACCAGTTATAGACAAATGGCCGTAAAATAAAACAGACTCATGCAAATTTCCTCAAATTTTGCATATGATGTAGATTTAACATCTGGAATGTAATGCAAGTGATGTTGTTGCTGCTCTTCTAAATTCATTTTTAAAATGTCCACCCCAGATCAAGGTGTCGATTCCCTTCTTGTAAAATGTCTTGAACAGCTTCATGGCTTTATGACTCATAAATTGGGTGTTTTGTCCATCCTTTTGCAGAATTAGTTATGCAACATATGCATCGGACAGCGAAGGACTTCTTTTCATGGACGCTGACATTTTTGTTGTTGCTATAATGAATCGGTTAATTCCCGATTAATCATACGGAGAACCATGACATAATATAAAATGCCAAGTCCTACCTAAGTTTGAAAAACGTGATTATGAAAGGGAGTACAAACTTTTGTGTCTAAGGATGATGATATCGTGAATCGGATGAAAAACTATCGTCTGCAAAGGTAGGTCATACTGGGGATATGTCGATCTACTTGGATTGTGTCAAGTTGCGATTGACCAATGAATTGGTGTCATTCTCTCATGAATATGTATGAGGTGTAATAACATATTTTGCCAAGGGCAATTGGAGTGTTAATACTTATAGTAAGGAATTTGATGGAATGGATAATCTCATACTTAATGTGTACATTATGATGAATTGATCAAATTTCATTTACCGAATAGATTTAATTTTCCATTTTTGTCCTGCAGTATGGCCTGTATTCCGCCTTTATGGGTAGCTTTGTCTACCTATTCCTGGGGATGTCAAAGGATATCACCGTAGGCCCGACAGCCATCATGTCCCTCCTGGTTGGTCAGTATGGCAAGCCAATAGATGAATATGGTGAAGTGCACGACCCAACCTATGCCATCCTGCTGGCATTCTTTTGTGGTATCTTCCAGATATTGATGGGAATGACACGATTAGGTGAGTATCAACTTCAGATGTAATATGTTATATACTGCGCCAATAAAGTATCCTTACAGTTGGAAAAATAATCACAATTTCAAAACTGAACAATATTTGGGTAAATTTGTTTTTTTAATAGATGCACTATTTAAACCTGCACATTATGACACCACATTGAATCCAATGTGACAAGAAGCAAAGTTACAAGCATTTGATTAGACGAAGGTCCAGTTTTAAAAGTGACAAACTGGCCTATTCAAAACTCCACAGACTAGACATCTGGTTTGAGAGTGGTGAATGGCTAATTTATGCGTTTGGCTTTAATTTAAAAAACAAATGGAATAAAAGAAAACTGAAACAAAAGAACTGACAAATAAAATGAAAGTTATGAAAAATATAGAGAAGTAAAAACTGAAATAAAAACTGTTTTAAATAACGCTTCATTGAAGAAACTGTGTTGTCTCTTTGTTTCGCTTGTTGGAATCTTTTTACGCCTTGTATAGGCCAGTTTGTCACTTTTAAAATTGGACCCTCGTCTATTCAATTGCTTGTAACTTTACTTCTAGAGATCACATTGGATTCAATGTGGTGTCATAATGTGCAGGATTAGATAGTGCATCTATTAAAAATACCCAAATATTGTTCAGTTTTGAAATTGTGATTATTTTTCCAACTGTAAGGATACTTTATTGGCGCAGTATATATTAGTTTTGTCAAGTATGGCAGACCATACAAGTATGGCAAGCTAATAGATATGGTGAAGTACACAAGTAAGGCAGACCATATAAGGGACTGGGCAATAATTATGAGCCCTGGGGATGGGTAAAATTGGGGGGAGGCAAGAAATTTTTGGCAAGCTGAAAGGGGGGAAGCAATTTTTAGCCAGCCAAGAGGAGGGACAAGCAATTTTGGCACACATTCATGGGGCACCTTTTAAATAAAACGCTCTAAAAAGGCTTAGGAAAACAGTACGGAAACGCTTTGATATGCAAAGTTTCCTGCTCGCTGCGCTCACAATATATATCTAGACCATTTCAAGTTTGTCCCAAAAATTTGGCTTGTGTAAAGGGGGAAAAGTGAATTTCTGGGAGGGGGGGGGGGGGGGGGACAACAAATTAAGGGCAAAATTACAGCAAAAAGGTGAAATTCTCGTAATTTTGGGTTTTTACTGGGAGGGGGGGGCAACAGGGGGCCAAGAGTGGTTGGGGGCATTTTCCCCCTCATGCCTCCCCAGGTGGCGCCACCACTGTAGGTAATGTAATACAGAGTTAACATTTTTGTGAACAGGCCCATCTAGAGTTAATCAACCTGAACTACTAAATAAAAGTATTACACAAGAGTCACCTCTTCAAGTTACACAACTTGTAGCAATATCCAGGGGGGAGAGTACTCAAGTTTGATTTTGGTAGGGGTGTGCCGCTGAGAATTTGAAAGTGGACCCATAAAATATACCAAATTTTCAAGAAATTTGGAGTCACCCATTGATATACCAAAATTTAACCCATATTGTCTTAGTTTTTACAATTTTTCCCAAATTTTTTTGCACAATTTCGAAATTTTGGCTAGATTGAGGCACAATTGGGCTATTTTTCGAGGGAATTGAAACATTTTTGAAAAAAGACCCATTCATATACCAAAATTGGCTTAGAAAAGGGGTCAATTATATACCAAAAGGCCGAAAATGCTACCCATATTTGCGGCACGTCCCCGTATGGTCATTTGTACTAAGTACCCCCCCCCCCCGGAGCAATATACTAGACAATTTTAGATATCAATTAGTCCTTCTCCTTCCATTATTCAAAACGGCCAAATGCTATTCTTTTACTTTGCCAAAATATTTAGATTGGCTTATGTATGGTCAGGATGACGTGATACAAGTACATGTACACAGTTGTTTTATGGCATGTAAAACTGTGTCATTTTTAAGAAAAGGTGAACACCAGGGGCTATTTTAACGTGCCTCACTGTCACGTTCGCGCAATGAGATAAAAGTGTTGATGAAGTAGAGTGCGTTTCAAAAATTAAAAATTGACATTTTACCTGAATGTGACCGTAAGAAAGGCTCTACCATTGTCTACTATTAAAGCATATCTACACGGATTGTTAATTGTCACTGTACGAATATTTTATCTCGACACGTACGTGACAGTGAGGCACGTTAAAATAGCCCCTGGTGAACACTGATGGCGCTATTTATCTTAAATCGTGTTTTCATCTTTACAAAGGGTAAACACTGGTATAATGGTATTAAAACATCAGAAAAAGTGTAAAAAATATCAAGGACATTTTCTGAAAACTTTTTATCTTGAAATGTAAGGAATAACATATAATATTTGGCTAAATCAAATTTAAAATACATGTAAATAGCACCCTCAATTTGCACACAAATATAGAGTTTATAGAATAAAAATTACCACAAAAAAGCAGAAAAGGATGAATAAAGTGATAAAAAATTAAAATCTATGTTTAAAATGGTTAAAAATATATGTATATATTATTGTGTGATGCCTGTTTTTATTGTTCAGGTCTAGAATTGAACATTATAATGTTTTGTTCGAAAATTTAATAAATGATCACATCAAACAATCGTGAAGTAAATTAAATCCATATTATAAAATTGAATATTCATACGTAGTGGTATAAATTAAATTAAAGAATTTTTGACTTCAACACTACTTAAATTTGATAAGCTTACGGGAGCGCTTTCACAGTACCAACTCGTCCTCAGCCGGATGTTATGGCTCTGATGAGACACTGTTGGTACTGTGAAAGCGCTCCCGGTAAGCGATCAAATTTTAAGTAGTGTTGAAGTCAAAAAAATTCTTTTAATTTAAATCCATATTGTTTTTGTGTGTGTATTTATTGCAGGTTTTGTGACCAATTACATCTCAGCAGTAGTTATATCAGCATTTACATCAGTGTCTGCAATCAATATTGGATTTGGACAAATCAAAAACTTACTTGGAATTCGTTTTCAGTCCGAAACATTTGTGATGGACTTTTACCATTTATTCAAACACATCAAAGAAACAAAGTAAGGACTAAATAATGATATGTTGTTGTGTTGTCTGTAATAAAAGAGGGACGTTTATTGAAGGTGAACTGTCAGTGAAAAAAAACTTTTAAAATCGGGTTAAATTTCTGGATGGTGCTCCTGTAGAAAGGAGGGATTTACAACTATACTAATACTTCTACCATGGTGACGCTCACGGAAATCGAGTGAAAAATGATATTTGTGTGGTAAATACAACAAAATTACACCCATAAGTGCATAATCAAGCAAGAATCTGGTGAAATTCTACCATAATTAGGCAATGAAATGGAAAAATTGAAGGGGATGTTTATTAGAGGGGGAGCATTTATTACAGACAATTCTGTCGGTCCGTGTCACGTCACTTCCGGTTGATGATGCGACTCATGGTCAAGTGAAAACAAGTCCTTGATTAGATTTTTGTTGATGGTTTCTGTCATTGGTGTTGTGTAAATTTCGATCACAAATAGTCAATGGAATCAAACAACCGTTTTTAAGTCTACAGAGTGGAAGAAACTTACAGGATTTACAGTGTATATACTGACAAACTTAAAATTTAATTCCATGGTCGAGTGTTTTTTTTTTCCGGAATTGAATGTCACTCCAACAACATCGCTATGTAGCCTCCTTCACAGCCGGTTTCTGTTGTTCATAACAAACCGTGAGCCACATGCAGTTTGGGCCTGAGACTAGAGATGGCTCGGATGTTGGACCGACAGAATACGGTAGTTTTGTTTGTAAAGGTGTTTATTTTTTATGCCTCTACCGGAGTTGGGAGATATTATGTTTATTGGTTATCTGTAATTCGTTCCATCCAAGGGGAGGGGCAAGAGTTCTGACCCATGCCCCCATGGCACCGCCACTGGGTGCATTCAAATGAGTACAAACATACATACCTAGTGGTTCTCAGTGTTAATTAATCGTATGTTTTTTTTTTACCATTAACAGATGGCCCGATTTGGTGCTTGGAATATCATCGATACTTTTTCTAGCATTAATGAGAGTAAGTACAAAATACTTCATTACAAATTTGGCTATAAAATCTCTACACCTCTTGCCTCCTGTGAAAGATTTCAATGGGCCATTCCATTTAAAATTCTCACTACCCCTGTGGAAGATTTTAGAAATATCTTCCACAGGGGGAATGCGAATTTAAAATGGAATGGGCAGTTCCATTTGAATTTCATACACCCTCTGAGAAAGATTCAAGCTGAATCTTCCACAGAGAGAGGGTGAGTTTCGAATGGAGCTGCCTAATGTGCTCATTCCATTTTAAATTCACATTCCCCCTGTGGAAGATATTTCCAAAATCTTCCACAGGGGTAGTGAGAATTTTAAATGGTATAACCATCTCCACTCCAGTTGCATGCTAAGGGCAGAGTAATGGGAGAGAACATGGACCTTTTCGAGCATCATTATTTCTTAATTGTATGTCAAAAGTATATAAAACTATACATTTTTGGAAAGGACATTTCCCATGGTGACGTCAGATTTGTTCAAAAATCTCAAGTTTTTGAAAAAATCACAAAAATTCACTTTTTTACCCCAATTTTTTTGTGACAACTTAGAAAAAAATCCGTTCAGAGTAAAAAAAATTCAGTTAGCTTTTCATGAAGAAGAGACATGAACTTAGGGAAGGTTTTTTATTTTTTTTTTGAAAATCGTCTCTTTTTTCAAATATTGAAAAAAACACTTGTCACTCTATTAAGCTAAAAATTGCACATAATGGTGTATATTTTTGTTTAAAACAAATATTTTGAAAAAATGAAAAAACATTCCCTAGACTTTGATGTACTCTAAAGGATAGTGCAAAAAGTTTACTCTTTGCCTGCATATTTTTCGAGTTTATCTTGTCACAAAAATCGCGCAATATTGTCAAAAGTGAACTCTGAGAAATCAATGTTTTAGTAAAAAAATGTCAAAATTATGCACAAAACGTCCTTACATTTTAAAACGGTAAGACTTTCACACTTGTAAAAGCTGTATCTTGGTGCATGGTCTAAATATGCATCTTTTTGCACCAATGAATCTATAATCTCTGCTTTCAGTGCGCCAAAATTCAAAATAATTAAAAAATCTAAGTGGCATTTTGACTGCAAATTTTTGTTTACACCACATTTGCTGGCATTAACAACATACCGAATGCACCTTGACTGCGCCTTGACTGCGTTGGACATACTGCGTTGGACATACGCAAGCATCACAATATTTCGCATTCACAAGCATTTCTGACTCATTATTTCCGCCAATTTACTAAGCTGTCTTGAGCCATGTGAATTTTTAGAGTTGAAAAGAGTGAAATAAATCATCAAAAATACGAATAAATATTAGCAAGTTGTATTTTATCAGTTTCAAGTGAAAGAATACATCTTAGTGTTGATAAATATCAAGAAATCTCAAATTCGGTCGTGGACGAATGTGTCTTCCATTACTCTGGCCTTAAGTACCTTAACCCTGCTGGAGTTTTTGGCTTGTTTTTCATAATATGTTTAATTCCAGTTGAAAATTGTTGAAATAAAATTCAGTTGATTACACAATGTGGTTTCCCTCATGCATTGGGCTATTCCATTTGAAATCCACACTACCCCTGTGGAAGATTTTGGAAATATATTCCACAGGGGGAGTATGAATTTTAAATGGAATGAACATATTAGGCACCTCCATTGAAACTCACCTTCCCTCTGTGGAAGATTCAGGTTGAACACTCAAGATACTACCGCTTCCAAAAAAACAAACGGTTCTTTTCAGAGCCGTTTGGAGCTGCCTAATGTACTAATTCCATTTGAAATTCACACTCCCTCTGTGGAAGATATTTCCAAAATCTTCCACAGGGGTAGTGTGAATTTTAAATTGATTGATAGCCCATTTAATAACCTAATACTAGATGTACAGGGTTGGGATGTCTTTGATGTTTGGGTCAAATTTACTTGTAAAGGTATAATACAGTAAATTGTATATCAGTGGATGAGTTCATTTCTATGCCCAGAAATAATCAGACACAAATATATGAACTAGGCCTATATAATGAACTATAGAGTGTTTAAACTGTATTTCAACAACTCTTCCAGCTTCTTCCTATACCTTTGTACAGGAGTCAACCCCGGGGGGATCACTCGCATACCAAAGTGGTATGCATGCTCGTCCCAGCACCTCAAAAATTGACCCTAAATGGCGTAATCAGTGTGGAAAAATTTCACCCCTTATTGGCGTAAGGCTCTGTAAATCTTACCCCTAAAATGTGGCGTAATTCGGCGTAAGAAACTAAAATGGACCCCTAAATGGCGTAAATTCTAAAACAAACCCACTGAAAATGAAAAAATATACCCTAAACATCGAAACTTTACCTGAAAAGCAGCCTTTTTTCTAAAAACGTTGATGCCGCCACAAGGCCAAAAATCAACCCTTTTTCGACGTTTTTGGGGACGAGCATGCGTACCACTTTGGTATGCGAGTGACCCCCCGGGGAGTCAAACGTTGTTAATCCGTGATGAATCCACGCTTGCACAGTAGCGTATATGCGAACGCAATCGCGAATACGCGTTACTTGTGGGCGCGTAAATTTGTCATGCCTGGAACCTGTGTGCACATAATACTTACAATTTGAATTCCATATTTTTTGGAAGTAGCTGCTAAACATTGCTGCTTTATTCTGTAGTTTTATTGCTGAAATCACTGACCTTTTTGTAAAGCTGAGTGGCAATGATCAGTGGCGGCGCCAGAATTTTTTTTCGGGGGCATTGGGGGCAAAGTGAATTTCAGGGGGGCAAAATTGGCAAATTTTGCCCAAAATTGCCGCAAAAAGTGGAAATTTACATGATTTTTGGGGTTTTGCCTCAAAACTGGGGGGCAAGAAAAATATTTGGGGGGCAAATGCCCCTTGCCCTTCAATAAGCGCCGCCACTGGCAATGATCTACTGACATTCCTCATGAAATAATCCTTTGAATTATACGATCTTTAGCTTCTTTTTGTTGTTGAAACTCGCGTCCAGCTTTAGCTGCCCGAGCGAAGTAAACCACACAGACGATGCGGACGCATCGTTGTTAAACGGTGATGAACAACGGTGAAACATGATTGAATCTCTAATTAATACATTTTTATGAAATACATTGTCTCGAGACAGCAGGAAAGCACAACAACGCAAAGAATAGACTCCGCATTGCCCCACGATCATGAGGACCATTTAATACACATAAGCTTATTTATAATAATTTCACAATCTCATAGAAATTAAGACTATATTGAGATAATAACAGATTTCATATCAATTAAACAAATTATTTACATTGAGATAATTAATTGCAGCAAGCATTTGGAATTATTGATTATCTTCATATAAATCAATAAACACACGAATTATTGGAAAAATGTGTACAAGCCAACCATACAGGCTGGACAAACAAAAGTTGACTTCTGAATCACATTTAACCAATTTCATCTTAAGCAAATCTTAAGCATATCTTAAACAGATACATCTTTGGATCAAACAGAGGATTGGATTGGAAAACAGCATTTTTAACACGCAATTAAATAATTAGAAATCTCCAAAAGAATAAACAATGCCAACACTAGCAAAGCGAACATTTTGTATTCAGCAAGATCTGGCATCAATGCTTAAACCATTTACTGATATATAATATATTAAATCCACGTTATTTACAACCAAGTAAATAAAGATACTCCAAATAAGCAACAAAGCATTTATAACCCTGGTATAAAACCGCAGTAGAAAGGGAGAAAAGCATGAAGGCAACCAATAGCCCACTATAAAACGCAGTAGAAAGTGGAGACAATCTACTGACAAGATTCTTCAGGTTTTGAAGAAACTCCACCACCCTCAATAAAAGCGCGAGTAGAAAGTGGAGACAATCTACTGACGAGATTCTTCAGGTTTTGAAGAAACTCCACCACCCTCTATAAAAACGCAGAGAAAGTGGAGACAATCTACTTACGAGATTCTTCAGGTTTTGAAGAAACTCCATTCAAAGCAATCAATAGCCCAATAAAACCAACCAATACCATAAAACGCAGTAGAAAGTGGAGACAATCTACTGACGAGATTCTTCAGGATTTGAAGAAACTCCATACAAAGCATTCGATAGCCCAATAAAACCAATCAATACCATAAAACGCGGTAGAAAGTGGAGACAATCTACTGACGAGATTCTTCAGGTTTTGAAGAAACTCCATACAAAGCATTCAATAGCCCAATAAAACCAATCAATACCATAAAACGCGGTAGAAAGTGGAGACAATCTACTGACGAGATTCTTCAGGTTTCAAGAAACTCCCCACCCTCTATAAAAAGCGCGGTAGAAAGTGGAGACAATCTACTGGCGAGATTCTTCAGGTTTTGAAGAAACTCCACCACCCTCTATAAAAACGCAGTAGAAAGTGGAGACAATCTACTGACGAGATTCTTCAGGTTTTGAAGAAACTCCATACAAAGCATTCATTCCCCTTCTATAAAACGCAGTAGAAAGTGGAGACAATCTACTAATGATATTCTTGAAGATTTGAAGAAATTTCATACAAAGCCTCTATTTTTAAGCATAAAGCAGCATAATTGGACATACCATTTTATTGGAGTATTTTTAACCATATTTAGTTAACTGATTCCCCTTCCAGCTTTTGGGAGGGTGGGTGGGATTTTTTGGTCCATCAAGATCGAAGGAACAATTGCAAGTGCATCACTAGGAGAACTATGGACATAACAAAGGAATGAAAAATTAAGGCGGGAGACCTGAATGGCTGCACACCACTAAAGTGACAGCTGACTGGACAGAAAAACTGAGCTTGTTGCTATAACAACATAACAACAACTCCTAAATTAAAACTGAATTGACCAGGAGACCAAAAAACTTTAAGTGTACTTGAGAATGCTCAAGTGGGAATAAGAGGATAAGCCTCTACACCTAGATGCACATGACAGCCTAATGTCCCCTGCTGCTGAGACAATCTAGTTTTTAAAAGATTTGCAACTTTAAAAAACGGAATTATCTAAGTCAATATAATTTTTGATGAAACTTTTTTAATGTTTTTTCTTTTTCCAATTTCAGTTTGGTAAAAACAAGAGCCAAGTCAGATTAGATAAGATTGGCAAAGCAGGTCCAACAAGAGTGAAGGCTCCCTGGAAGGCTCTATGGATCCTTGGCACAGGTAGGGAGTTACAATAACAATGTTACTTTGCATGGTTTATGTTATTTATGGTAATCAATTTTCGGAAGTTACATAATCATTTAAAAAATTTGCTCTCTGTAAAGTTTAATGAGTACATTGAATTTGATAGTCTCGGTGAAAGTGTTGTTGATAACACCAAGAGATTCGGGTAATTTTTTAGATCAAAAACAAAATCCAAATCTCTTCCAAAAGTTATTAGCTGGGATAACATCACAGCTACAACAGCTAGAGAAAAAGCTTCTCTTTTTAACAACTATTTTTAATAATTCTGTTTTTGTTCTGCAAAATTTTCAGTTTGTAACACAGTACTTGTGTTTTTTGTTGTAATTTATTTTGTAATTTTTTCTTTGTTTTTTTGAAATATTTTCCAACAATTTTCAACTTTTTCAGCACGTAATGCAGTACTTGTGGTGATTGCTGCTGGTATCATGTTCATTGTGGAGATGAACGGTAGCATAGGCCAGATAACATTGACGGGTAACGTCACATCAGGGCTTCCACCATTCCGACCACCAAACCTTGGAGCAGAGAATATTCTAAAGGTAAGTACACTTTTTATCAGTTTATTCACAGTTTATGTCATTTGGCTATTCCATTTAAAATTCATACTACCCCTGTGAAAGATTTAGCTAAAGTCTTCCACAGAGGGAGTATAAGCTTTGAATAGAACAGAATAGACAATTGGGTAACTTCCCTTTGAAATACTCACTCCAGTAAAAGCCATTATACAGAGGGAGTATGGGTTTCAAAATGATTAACTCTGACCAACTACATTTGAAATTCATACTCCCCCTGTGGAAGATATTTCCAAAATCTTCCACAGGGGAAGTGTGGATTTTAAATGGAATAGCCAGGGTCACTGATTTTTTATATTAAAAAAACATAAATTTTTTTATTTTTATTTATTGATAGGAAAAAACATGTTGAATTCTGCACCTTGAAGATGACTTTTTAGTAATACATGTAGATAAAATGACATTGTAGAGGAATTTTAATTGTATCCAAAAGCTGTAGAAATATTAGGAATGAAGTAAAACAGTCAATTCAAGAAAGAAATTAACTTACATTTATCAAAAATGGTAAAATTTTAATGAAAAAGTTGATTTAATCAAAATCATGTGATTTAAATCAAGCAACCCTGAATGGAAGCTAATTGGGTAATTAATCACAGTCATTAAGGATATTAATATATCCATGAGGTGATTAAAATAAAGCAGCTGATGGTTTTATGATGTTAATGAATGAGGGTAATGACTGATGATGTTTCAATAACGTGAATATTACAGAAATCAATGCACTTGGCCTTAAATTGTTCCCTTAATTTTTCTCCATCATTTTTGTCATTTCCACTACAACAAAATCTTAACAGTCACTAACCTCTAATCATAAAATATCGGCACATTGTGCATTGGACAATGATATACTCAGATTCCTCAAAGCGCGCCATGGGTCGATATGCTGCCAAGCCCCAAAGGGCAGCACAAGTTGACCTCAATGCTGAGTGTGACAGACAACAGCATTGATCCCCTGCTCTTTACGAAAAGGCCTGCAACGTTTACATGTCCAGATATTGCTCTTCTGGTACATGGGACCACCATTTTATGTGACTCTCTGAACCACGGCATGCTATGCACCCACTGTGGTGTCTGCACATTTAGGGCCACAATGAGTGGGATAGAGGATAAATGAGAAAGCTCATGATCTTACAACCTTCCAACCGATAGCCTAGCACACCAAACTAGATGACCACCCTCTACCTCTAGGCTAATACTGTAGCCTTATACAGGGTGGACTAAGGATGACCACCATTTCCCTTCTCCTGTTATACAATGTTACCTTTTGATTGGAAATTACTCTCTAAGTCAGTGAACATGTGTAAGATTTGATCTTTCCCTAGAGAAGTCCTTTTCAGGGAGCTGATCTTTCGGAACTCTAGCGAGCGCCATCTTCATCACTTTCAGAACTCATCGCTCTGAAGATGGCACTCGCCAGAGTTCCGAAAGCCCAGCCCTCTGAATAGGACTTCTTTAGGGAAAGATCAAACCAGTGGCGTGTGCAGCACATTGAAAGTGGGGGGGGGGCAGGTTGTTCAGTTCCCCCGAATGGAGTCTTAGGGGTGTGTAAGGTGCGGTTTTAGCGTTTTCCCCCGAATGACCAACAAAAGGGGGGGACACATGCCCTGCCCCCCCTTTGCATACCACTGGATCAAACCTTAATAATGTTACCTTATGTTGACTATATGTGTAATTAGTCATTGATCCCTCTCATATCTAATTTATTTGCAGCATCTTAATATAGGACTTGTCATCATTCCATTAATCGGATTCTTAGAAAATATAGCCATTGCCAAAGGATTTGGTAAGTATCTGACTGTCATGCAAAGAATATAAAAGGGAGTTGAATTTTTATAGTCTTTGTGTAAGGGAACGAACCAAAAGTTTGATGATGTCATATAAATGAAAGTCTTTTCATTGGCGGAGTGGGTCAAAAAGTCTGATAACATTTTTTTTTAACAAGTTAAAATATCGGACAAAGTTGATCAGTTGAGGTTTGAATTTTCAATGTTTCACACTTGCAAGACAGGGAGGAAGAGAGGGGTCAGCCTCCTAATGAAATTAACACTTTCGTTTATAGATCACTTGACATATGACGTCATTGCCAAGAGTGATGATGGGTTAAAAGGCTTATGACAGGTCACACCTGTTTATGAAATTGACCCATGTAAATTCTGTCAGCTTTGCCTTTGTTTCAGGAAAGCTCCAAACCGATAAGAAATTACCTCTTTTTTTTCTATCTCTGCAACACTTTGAACCAATAATTATTGTGTAAACTTATCCTATAATTTTCTGTTAATTTTTCCTGTCCACAGCAAGGCAAAATGGTTATAAAGTGGAGTCAAACCAAGAGTTAATAGCATTAGGTAAGTGTATTATATACATGTACGCATTGGCGTAGCTGCCGAGGGGGCAGGATTGCCTATTTGGGCCCGCCCCCTAGGGCAAGGAAAAAAAGAGGAAGAAGGAGGGAGAAAGAGGAAAAAAATAGAGGAGAGAGAGGGGGAGAGAGGGAGAGGAGGGGAAGAGAGATGGGGAATCCATATGATATGCAATACCATACGATTATTATCAATAAGCCTGGCAAAAATTGTATATTTGGCCCCTCCCCCAAGTGCAGGCAAATTTGGTGGATTTGGGCCCCCGCCCCATACAGGCTTGCCCCCTGGAAAAAATCCCAGCTACGCCGCTGCATGCACATATTTGGGGGCTTTGGGAGCCCCCAGGGTAAAAGCAGGGGCGGCCAAAACGAAGGGGCAGCGGAAGAAGAAGGGGCGACAAAAAGAATTACTAAAGAAAAATGGGCGGAAAAAATTTGAAAAAGGTATAAAAAATTGTGAAGAAATGGTACTATACATCAAAATGTTTTAATTTTAGGGCGCTGGCGTCTATAATCCTTTCTTTTTTTTTTTTGCTCTTCACTTTTCAAACCACTGAAAAAAATTGGGTCAACCTTTTCGGGCTGTTGAGGAAGGGGCGGCAAAATTTAACTTTCTTCATCCCCTGGGGTAGGAGCGGCCACGGTACGCCACTGATAATACGCCATCTAGTTTCTGGTTATCGTGTAAAGGTAGGTAATTAAGGAGGCTGTGTACTCTCAGACATGCATGTAGTAAAAGTGCAATAACTTTGTAATTATTCGCGCAAGACATATAAACGTAACATTTTTATTAAGGCAAGACATCAATAAATCTTAATATAAATACAGATTTGGGGTAAAAACAACAATTATGAAGAAAATCAGAGTTTTTGGCAATATTTGTTAGGTACATCATAACAAAAAAACACTCTTTCCAAAATATTTTATTTTGTTTTAGCTCAATCTTGAGGCTCCGTTCCAAAAACGTTTTTTTTTTTTTTTTTTGATATTGGCCTTATTTTTTGAGATATTGACCATATAAGGCATCAAATTGAACTTTTTAAAATTCACAAACGCCTATTTGCACAAAATGATGCCTAAAATCAGAAATAGACCAAAATATAAAAAAATGAGAAAACTGTTTCTTGAGTCGATCATGCTTTTTACGATGATCATATTTGCTTACCTATAGATGCTGTATTTATTGAGTTATCGTGTACCTAAATCGTCATTTTACCGAGAAAATGAACATTGAAATAATGGCCGTTGAAGTTTAAAGTGGTCACATTTTGCACTTTCATTGAATCTCGCAGGAGAATGCGGCAGTTTTTATTTTTCTACCTTACATTACATAAACATCGGGTAAATCCACGGCCCCTTGAGAAGTTTGAACGAAATCCATTCATAACTTGATATTTAAATCGGGGGAAAGAACTTGAAAAAACCCACATTTTATCAGCTAAAACGGAGCCATTTGACCACTAGGTTTTTGTGCTTCCGTGGTGTTTCCATAAGATGCGCCACGCACAGGGCGTAGCCAGCTTTCTTGGTCAGGGGGGCAAAATAAAATTTTGGGGCACAGACGAAAAAAAAATGCAGTTGCATCATACAATACAATACATAGAGACTGTATGTCTTTCAGCTTCCCGAAAAGGGCCTTATTGAGATGATGTGCGCGTATAGCGTGAAAACAATGGTATTTTACACTATTTTCGCCCATTATCAGGTTAAAAAAGGGGTTTATTGTTACAATGTGCGCGCGTAGCGCGGAAAAAATTTTGTATTTTACACTATTTTGGCCCTGAATTTTGCTAGAAAAGGGGCTCCTTGCCCTTTTCTTTTCCTTTGCCCTCCTGATTTTCTCTTTCATTTTTTTTGTCAGAGGGCACTTTTTCTTTCATTTTTTGTCAGGGGGCACTCTGCCCCCGTATTTGTGCATTAACAAATTGCGCGATGCGTTGTTGTGCACATGTACCCTGCTGGTACAACAAAGATTTTCTTTCCTTTTCAATTTCAAACACGAGTGGAATAGTGAAATAAAATCCTTAAAATATTGCAGTTGGAGTTTACAAATCTGGATTTTCATTCCTTGTATTTATAAAAACATAACAAAGTACAAACATATCAAAAAAACTAAATTTTGCGAAAGAAACCATGTCTAGAGTACACAGCTGCCTTAATGATGTATGGAGAATTGGAGATCAATCTGCCTTTTGAGGTATATTGTTGGCATCTTGGGCATAGTTAATGAGCCCTCATAAACCATGACAATGCTGAAATCCTTTACTCAGCCATAGAAACCATGGTTATTTACAACTTAAGTTACAAATCCCCGGTGGGGTCACTCCCTGGCAGGGGGGACACGTAGGACCGTTACCACAAGTACAAATTACCCCCCCCTTTCGCAGTCGATTTTGAGGACAAATCATGAAATTTTACCCTCTTTTTTATTCCAAAACAAGGACAAAATAGTACTCTGAAACACCCCTATTTTTTAGATTCCGAGGACACATTTGCAATTTTGACCCTATTTCAACATTTCAAGGACAAGGCTTTTATGAATTTTTTTTTCAGTAATTAACAGGGCATCACAGAATTCAAGTAGTACCCCTTGCATATTATTATAAATCAGAGATAGGGCCTACAATAGTGGCCAGCTATCCACGGGATAGGGAGAAAATAATAAGAACCCCTTTTTTTTCAATTTCGCAGACATTTGTGCGATAAAACACCCCTATTTTTCCAATTTCACTGACAATTTTGTCCGCGGACAAACCCTGAAGATGGACCCCTTTTTCTGCGATTTTGGTAACGATCGTGCGGTCGGTATTGCAAGTTGAGTGACCCCACCGGGCAAATCCCCTGGTATACCCTAATGCTAAGCCTAGACTTCACCCTTACCTCCGGGCCTGACCTTAACCCATAACCTAGGCCCTAATCCTATCCATAACCTTAACTCTAACCCTAAACACAACCTGACTCTAACCCTAATCCTAACTCTGACCCTAACCCTAATCCTAATACTAAACTAATGCTAACCCTAAACATAACCCTAACCCTAACCTAAAATGCCCTAAACTCTAAATTTAACCCATTTCAGGCTAATGATCCTTTGGACTCATGGGGGGAGGGGCACTCACTGAAATTTTGGTAGAGGTGTGCAGCGTGGAGCTCAAACTATCAGAACTAAGAACTGATTTTGGGCAAAAAAAGGGCTTGATGTACTGAAATTTCAACAGTTTTGATGGGTCTTGTGTACTTAAAATTTGGCCAAATTATAGGCTTTGGAGCTAAAAGATCCCAAAAGTTTCCAAATCTGAGCTATAAAGAGCTTCAATTGTCAGAGTGTGAGGCTCAAATAACTGAAACATGATCCAAATGTAGATATTAAGGAACTGCTGAAGAACGTGAAAAAGGATCCTTGACTCCCGCACATACCCATACCACCTTTACATGTGAGTACCTCCTCCGGGGGCTGTTCCCGTATTATATACACCACCACAAATTTGTTTAAGTAACATACAGACAGAACTAATATTTCTGTCCTCTTTGTTTTCTTTCAGGTGCTTGTAATTTAGCTAATTCATTTGTTTCTGCATATCCCACCACTGGTAGCTTTTCAAGGTAAGGACACTTACATAGGGCTATAATAGGGTAACTCCATTTGAAATTCACACTCCCTGTGTGGAAGATTAAAGCCATGTCTTCCATAGGGGTGATGGATTTCAACTGGAATAGCCCATTACCCTATTTTTATTTGGCTATTCCATTTGAAATCCACACCCCTGTGGAATATAATACTGCTATCTCAATTGTAGGTGGAAATTTCACTCGAAATATAACAAAAAATGTTACATAGTAAAAATGGTATATTGCAGATATAGTCTTTTATGTTCATGTCACATTTGTCAATTGAGATGCATCTATACTATTAAAGAGGAACTTGCCGATAATCGATACTGATCGATACTTTGAAGAGGAACTTGCCGATAATCGATATACTTGGGATCAATTCATCGGTATCATCTCAGAGATTATAGATAAAAAATAAATTAATAAATTAATAAATAGATAAATAAATAAGTTCTAGCATTTCCAGATGAATGGTAAATGCATAGATACAGCCTGTCTCAAAAAAAATTGTGCAAGTGAAAAGCGCCCTCTATGGCAATTAGATAATCTCATTGTGACATAATGCTTACATCAACGTCACGGGCGCAGTCTTAGCTCTCACATGCCGTTTGTTCTGTTCAATTTGCTTGTTCCAATTTCGTGATATGTTTATTTAACAACGTAAGGGTAAAATCACAATTGTGCCACTTTTACTAGGGAAGAGAGCTGTACATGTAAATCAATGATTGCTGATGTTGATGCGTCTAATGCACTCCTCGTTTTGGGGCGCATGCATTAGACGCATCAACATCAGCACACGTGCATTATTTTGTCTAATATCTCTCCCAACAAGTAATACGCGTTCATTAACATATAACATGTGTAAGTGCGCAATATGTGTTTGTCTTTTAACATGTCTTAAGTGACTAAGAGAACAGCATTTACCATGATAAAATCATTGACATGCACATGTATTTAATTTTTACAGCAGAATGTGAAATATTTGTTTATCTTTTAATATCTTTTAAGTGGAAAAGGGGAATCATCATTCCTGCATCATGATAAAACAGTAAAAACAGTCAAAAAATGTTGTATTGTGTAATTGATGCATTCTTTTGATTTCACGAAGGAACTCTTGATAAACTTGATGCTATCACTGTTACATGTAAAGCCCTCTTCCCTAGTAAAAGTGGCACAATTGTGATTTTACCCTTTCGTCTTTAAGTAAACATATCTCGAGATTAAAACAAGCAAATTGAACACTACAAACAACATTTGAGAGCTAAGACTACGGTCTTGACGTTGATGTAAGCATCATGTCACAACGGTATTTTCTAATTGCCAGAGAGGGCGCCTTTCACTTGCACAATTTTTTTTGAGACAGGCTGTAGATAGATAAATTATTAAATACAAATAATTATTTGGATTTATTCGGTAGATCAACCAATGGTGGCCGCTTATATTTACGGTCCGTTGCTGCGTTGCTTATACGCGGATTACGCACAGGTCGTGGCAACTTCCCCGACGCCGCTAATGGTAACAAAACTTCCAGCACGGTATAAATCGCAACCGTATAATAAATCAACTGCATTCGTTTATGATGATCAACTGCATTCGTTTATGATGATTTTTGGAACTTCTTTTGTGATGACTTTCCGAAGATTTTAAGGTAGGCCTAGGCTTGATTAGCATGGTATGATATATCTCAACAATGGCGCCGTAGATTTCTTTTTGACATTGGGGGGATAGGGATGAAAAGCATTGCTTAGAAGTAGGCATATTAATAGTGAATTTGGCACCTTTTGGCAACATTAACGATGGCGTAGGTTTCTTTTGACATGGGGATGGGATCCGTTTAAATCAATTTCTTGAAATAGGCCTACAGTGAACCCAGCACCTTTTGGCGACAGATTAATTTATGGCCATAATGAAGCTAAAATGGTGAATTATATGGTACAAAAGTGGAACAAATTCGCACGACGAAGACCGCTACAATTGGCACTGTGACTTTTTTAGCCAAATATGCATGAGGTTAATTTTGTCAGAAACCCACATGTACATGTATACAGGTGTCAACTTGGGGGTGATTGTATGGACCATTGCCCTTATCAAACCCCCACCACCGGGAATTTACGCCTATGTAACTCAACCATCTTGAAACCCAATGTTGCTATTATAGGCCTAGGCCTACTTGATGAAACAGAAACAAATTTAAAAGAAAGAAAGAACGAAAGAAAGAAAGAAAGAAACGGCCACAATACATGCGTGCAAAAGTGGAACAAATTCGCACGAAGGCCGCAAAAATGGGCACTTTTTATAGTTTGGCCAAATATGAGCCTGAAACCCACATGTACAATATGTATACAGGTGTCAACTTGGGGGGGTGATTGTATGGACCATTGACCTTATCAAAATATTGGGGGGTATCCCCACCCCATACCACCGCATGTAACTCAACCTTCTTGAAACCCAATGTTGCTATAGGCCTACTTGATGAAACAGAAACAAATTTATATGAAAGAACGAACCAAAGAAAGAAGGAAACCCCGGGGGCACTCCAACTTTGGAGGTGACGCGTATGTAGGGCTGTTAAGACCCCTTTTTCAGCATCGCTGTCACCCAAAGACCCCATATTTTTTACTTAACACATGCTTCGCTCCAGCTCTGTCACCCGAAGACCTCCTATTTTTCCATTTGAACTGTCACCCAAAGACCCTTATAAGTTCAATTTGAACAGCAACTTTCATTTATCACTGATTTTGTTACTTATTTTGAAAAAATAAAGAAATTTGAAGCCATTTAGAACTAGAAATTCGATTTTCGAGGTTTTTGTGGCACTGTTTTGGTTCTCACCCAAAGATTCCATTTAAAAAAAAGGTCATGTTCTCACCCATGCCAGTGACCCCATATTTTTTACATTTTGCTCTCACCGAATGCCAAAAATCATGCTCTCACCAATGACCCCATATTTTTTACATGTTGCTCTCACCGAATGCCCCTTAGTGCGAAAGCGCCAGCCCTACACCTATATCCATTTCAAATTGAAGTGCCCCCGGAAGAAACCCTGGCACATGTACATGCGTCAACATGGAGGTGATTCAGTAGACCATGCCCTTATCAAAATATTGAGGAATTTATTATTGGTACTCACCCCGGGATTTATGCCTATGTAAAGAAAGAAGAAGGAAGGAAAGGAAAAAAGGAAGGAAGGAGGGAAGGGAGGAAAGAGGGGAGGAAAGAGGGACAGAAAGAGGGAAAGAAAGAGGGAAAGAACAAAAGAAAGAAAGAAAGAAAGAAAGAAAGAAAGAATTAAAGAAAGAAAGAAAGAAAGAGCAACAACGGGAAAGCAAGAAAGAGAAAGGGAGAGAGAAACGAAAAGAAAGAAAGGGAAAAACATAGAAAAAAATTGACAGACAGAAAAAAAAGAAAGAAGAGAGAGACAGAGAAAGAAAATGAACAAGCAAGAAAAGAAAGAGAGAAATGGAACGCAGGAAAGAGAGAGAGAAACTGAAAGAAAAAAGGGAAAGACAGAAAAAATAAGTAAAAAGGGGAAGGAAAGAGGGAAAGAAAGAGGAAAGAAAGAAAGAAAGAAAGAAAGAAAGAAAGAAAGAAAGAAAGAAAGAAAGAAAGAAAAAAGAAAGAAAGAAAGAAAGAAAGAAAGAGAAAAAGAAAAAGAAACAACGGGAAAGCAAGAGAGAGAAAGGGAGAGATAAGCGAAAAGAAAGACAGGGAAAGACAAAGAAAAAATAGACAAAAAGAAAGAAGAGAGAGATAGTGAACAAGCAAGAAAAAGAAAGAGAAATGGAACGCAGGAAAAAGAGAGAGAGAGAAACTGAAAGAAAAAGAAAAAATAAGTCAACAGGGTGTTTGGTACAAAAATTACGCAAAAGATTTTATGCTAAGGAAGTCGTTTGCAAAGTAGAGGCAACAAATGGTAGGCCTACCACATCACTAACCGCGTAATAATTGAGCTGTTAAAAGCGATACCAATTGCCATGATCACCACCTCCATCGTTTATACTAACCGCCCCGTTTACTAACCGCTCCCATTTACTCATCTAGCGGGGCCAGCAAGCGCTGGTACCCCATTAGTTAAGACAATCCATACACTCTTGGAACCATGTAGTGAATATTTTGTTTAAAAATAGCAAAAACTGCAAAAATTATTTTCTTGAGTATGAAATTATATAGTTAGAAAGTGTGTGTCATGTTGCTCAAGAATTTGGACAAAAATAATGCAATTGCGCTGAGATGTTGATGCGTCTAATGCACAAGCCATACACATGCATATCTAAGCGCATATGTGACGTGGAATGTCAAAACCAGACGGATTTGGGCATGGAATTTTATGGGGTCAAAGGTCAATAACACCTCAGGGAATAATTAATGTGCTTTTGAATGAATGTCTCATGTAGTTCAATGTAATGGCACAAATTGAAAACCAATCTGATTTTCCATTTTGATAATATTGACCTTGACCCCTGAAAATTCTATGCCCAAATCCGCCTGGTTAATGGTTTTGACATTATGCATTCATTTGTATGATTTCTCTCTCAACAAATAAGTACAATGTTAAGTAATTCAATTAAATGATTGTCAAAATAATCAAAAAGCAATCGTTTAGCAAAGTTTCCTTCCTTCATTTCCCATTTTCTAGGTCAGCAATTAATTCCCAGTCTGGAGTACGGACACCAGCAGGAGGTGTGGTCACAGGAGCTATTGTGCTGTTAGCCCTTCAGTTCTTGACCCCTGCTTTTAGGTACATTCCAAAGGCTTCGCTAGCAGCCGTTATCTTATATTCTGTTATTTTCATGGTGGATTATGAAATTGTGTCTCAACTTTGGAAACTTAAAAGTAAGTACTGGCCTGGGGGGAGGGCACTCATATATGAAAGTTGTAAGCATCCGCGTGAAAGAAAACGTGGATTTAGGGTGGTTTTGAAAAGCAAAACGAGGATTCGCGTGGATCCGCGATTAGGGTCTCAAAACACTCATTTTACTAAAAGAAGGGGTGTTTTTGTAAGGACGATCCTCGCTTAGGGTAGTTTATTAAATTTACCAAATTAACGGACATTAGTGGTGACATATTTATCAAGTTATTCGGCACAAAAGAGTGGTTTCTGAGCAATTTTACAAACCAGATTTTTTTAAAAATCGGAGCTGAATTCAACAGCACCAATTTTAAGCTTAGGCCTACCGATATCATCACTGTCACTGAGTGAATGACACTCTACCGACACACGCAATGTGTATCCTTGTTTAGACCAATTCCTCGCTTAGGGTGTTTTTATATTGTCTATCCTTGTTTAGGGGTATATTTCAAACCAATTCCTTGCTTAGGGTGTTTTTATTTGAGTAAAATCCTTGTTTAGGGTTAGTTTGACAAATTTTCGACATCCTAGCTTTGGGTCATTTTTGAAAGTCAATTCATGCGGATGCTTACAACTTTCATACATGCGTGATAACCCCGGGGTACTGGCTGAAAAATTATTGATGCAATATAAGGTTTATAAATAAATAAAGTCGGCACAAAAAGTAATACAGTTGTTATACATTATGTAAATACCTCTATACCTTCAAAACTAATAATTGCTTTCACAATATTGCAACAAAGAAAGAAGGATGATTTATTTATGCTCATTTTGATACCCCATTCCTCCAATATTAAAAACATAGCAGTGTTTTTAAAGAAAAATAACCAAATTTAAAAGTTGCAGCTATTTGTATTGATTTGAGGTCAGCATGAAGATAATGGCGGGTTTTATGTGCCACAATGCTTGCGTAATAACCATTGATCATTGTAAATGGCAACTTTTAAATTCGGGTATTTTTCTTTAAAAGCACTACTGTGTTGTTAATGTTGCATGACATTGGACAAGTAGGGTATCAAAATGTGTGTAAATAAATCATCCTTCTTTTTATGTGGAAATATTGTGAAAACAATATTAGTTTTGAAGCTATATGCATATTTCAACAACTCCTATACCTTTATATACGTCTAGCCCTTTTCTATTCACAGATTATCCATTGTATTCCTTTTGTTTGAAGTTCGTTGCCTCGACCATTACCTAGAGTAATGGAGGTAGCTAGCTGCCCAGAGACCGTTATCAACACAATAGCTCAAGATAACGGCAGAGAGTTGATATTCTTGAGAGGGCACTCTATTCACGTGGTTTCTTTTCCAACGCTAAAAGATCACGAATTTTGGTGGTTTGCAAATGAAAAGTGTCCGCACTATCGATTGATTACGTAACTGTTATGAATAATGTATTAGGTTTTCAATGCAATCGCCTCGACCCATCAATACATATTATCTGTATTTATCAAAGTACTTGGAATAGCAATCTGGTGAGTTCACTGAACTACGCCCTAATACTGATGGAGTTTTAATGGCGTTTAATGGCGCTAATCCTCTCCATACACAGATGAACAAATACAATAGGAGAAGGTCAACACATATGACCTCCTATATGACATGTTATATGAGATGTACAACAACCTGAATATCATAAAGATCAGTGTTCGTTTGTGCATATGAACTGCATATTTACAATACTAAATATTAGTCGTTATATATTATGCCAAATATTGGTATTATGACAACACGGTACTGCATTGTCTATAAAACAACTAATAGATCCTGCTATCATGGCGTCAGGTCATTGGTTCATCATATCCCGTATGTTTCTTAAAATTCATTCATATTTGAGACAAATTTCTGTGCCCATTTTATAGGCGCACAGGTGGATCCGGTTTTTGGTCATTTTCATTTCTTTTTGATGAAAGAATTAAGGTTTTCCACTGCACGGAGGCCACTATGTGATACTAATTTAATGCTATTTGTAAATGAATGCGGATTCCCGGTTGTTGTTTTTCCACAGTGTGACAACTGTCCACCCATCCAGACAACATCATAACATAATAAAACGTTAGCCTATCTCCGTCAGGCCCTATCGCGGCGGCGTCCTACTTTACCCACAATCCTGTTCGTTTTACCCATAACTTAATACACTAAAGGAAGTTTTGGATGAGAAAACGGACATTTTGATGAGAAACGGCCAAAATGGTGAGAATTTAAATTTTCTCATTCTTTTGGATGAGAAACTTCCTGGTGTGTGTGTCAATCATTATTGTCTTATTAAAACTGGTGAAAATTGGTAATCCCCGCTGAGCTCAAAATAAACATTATTATTTTGTCATCCAAAAGAAGAATGAGAAAATTAAATTCTCATCAGTGGCCGTTTCTCACCGATCGCATCATGTGTCCGCATGTGATCAGATCGATGTCATGTTGACGGCAAAATCCGGGACTTTGGTTGACCTGTGCTAGACTCCAGCACATGTTAATGACGCAAAGACAGTTGTGGTAACACCATGGTCGCAGACATGCAAAAAAACTCAAAAACAGATAGTAATGAAACCAGTTTTTATTTTCCTTGCTCTAGCGAATTCAAAGAGAAGGTGTTTCTAGTACAATACAGCGCCGGACTCTAGCTGAGAGCGTAGCCTAAGTCCAAACGGACTCCAAGAAGGGCTCTCCATACACAAATGAACAAACACAAAGGAAGGTAGTCTCCTCCGTGACCAGCTTGATTTCGATGGAGCGAAAACAAATTGGCTGCAGAGGAGACGGTAATTTTGCCATGCAAATGAGGTGAGTGTCAGCCCCCTGATAACGGTCTCGGGCAGCGAGCTAAACAAAAGGAATACCATGGGCATTCTAGAAACACTATGGAAAGGATCACAACATACATGTAGAATCTGAGTTGGTTACTAGTCTCAGATAGAATTTTGGAAAAAAAATCATTTACAGCTCGATTTAAATGCAAATGTTACATGGCAAGAGAAAATTATAGAGGGCTCCTGCAGTCCGTATAACAGTAATTCATATAACACCACTGGTGCTCAGTTAGATTTATGCAAATTAAATTTTAATTAGCATAACGAAGAAAATATTCATAAATAAAAAGTAACCGTTTCGTTGAATGTAAACTCAGTACATGTATATAAACTTGCCATTGGTTTTTAGAAGGGAATCTGCCTTTATCCTTGCCCAACCCAAAACGCTCAACGGTCCATGCAAATCAGCTGCTAGGCAAGAACCCCGGGATAGTACCCGACCAGGGAGCTTCGCAAACTAACCTCACGGTACTCATTACAAGTCAAGAGGCTGGGAGTGCAAAGCCTTACCAGAGAGTAGTTATTCTTGAGAGGGCACTCACCTCATTTGCATGGCAAAATTACCCGTCTCCTCTGCAGCCAATTTGGTTTCGCTCCATCGAAATCAAGCTGGTCACGGAGGAGACTACTTTCCTTTGTGTTTGTTCATTTGTGTATGGAGAGCCCTTCTTGGAGTCCGTTTGGACTCAGGCTACGCTCTCAGCTAGAGTCCGACGCTGCATTGTACTAGAAACACCTTCTCTGTGAACTCGCTAGAGCAAGGAAAATAAAACTGGTTTCATTACTATCTGTTTTGAGCTTTTTTGCAGGTCTGCGACCATGGTGTTACCACAACTGTCTTTAAGCGTCATTAACATGTGCTGGAGTCTAGCACAGGTCAACCAAAGTCCCGGATTTTAATAAGACAATAATGATTGACACACACACCAGGAAGTTTCTCATCCAAAAGAATGAGAAAATTTAAATTCTCACCATTTTGCCCGTCTCTCATCAAAATGTCCGCTTTCTCATCCAAAACTTCCTTTAGTGTATTAAGTTAGCTTAGGCCTATTGATCCTAAATTTGCTGGTAGGGTAAAACTTCGTTTTAGGGGGTGTTTAAAAAGTTGGCCACACATGCGTATCATACTTGCGTGCCCCTCCCCGGTGAAATTTGAGACTCATTTGGTCACCGTCCTAAGCGTCCTTGCCCACACGAGTCGCCCAGGAGTAGGCCCTACCCGGCATTATTAATTATTAGTGGTTAGCCTCCCTAAATACAGTCGCAGTGTCGTGTTGTCAATTATCGTTACTTGTGTCCATGGATATGACCCCATGTATAAGTAGGCCCCTAGTCTTCATAGAATTCACACAGTCTATGCCATGTCATTTACGGATACAAAGAGGATAATAATGTTGAGGGCGCCCACAAAATCTTACACCGTCTTTAGTCTCCTCCGCAGCCAGTTTGGTTACGCTCCCTCCACACAAACAGTCTGCCAATGGCCACTTATAACGCCGCTTCTGATTAGCTACGTAAGTAGCCAGTGAGAGCTGTACATACGGGAACTTGATTGACCTCAGTCTAGCTGGCGAGATGGCGGGTCAAACTTGGTCATGAATAATCAAGTAGCCGTCTAGCCGATCGACCAATTGAAAGCTTTGTTTGACGTCAAGCTGGATGACGTCGGCAGAAAACCGTTAGGGAATCAAAAAGGACCAGTTCGTGACCATTGGCAGACTGTTTGTGTGGAGGGAGCGGAACCAAACTGGCTGCTGTGGAGACTAACACCGTCTTACACAATGTTCCAAGGCAAAGTTCAGTTTAATATTTACTCATCGTAAAAATACAGACGTTTTATTATGTGATGATGTTGTCTGGATGGGTGGACAGTTGTCACACTGTGTTAAATATACACAAAGACCAGATGGAAAATGTCTTGTGCTTTCACCAGCGAGATCATCAGTTGATTGCCACCTGTCTTGGGGAGTTTCGCCCTCTTATAATCAAGACTCCCTCGAGGTGGGGGGCCGGCAGTGAAAGAAACACCACCTCCGCTGGTGAGCTACTAAATAAAACTAAAACTCTGCTTCTAGCATCTGTTGCTAAATAAACAATCTGCTTCTCAGAAAATGAAACCGCACAGGCCAGCTAACCAAAATAGAAGATCAAGCACCAGTTAGCACCCATACTATGTCAGCATGACAAAGCAAGACGCTTTGCCCATATGGGGATACGCCATCACCGTCAAAAGGGGATCTGTGTATATGTACCCCAGATGACCAAACTAGTCTGTAGTAAGCAGACGGGATAAGGCGCCTCTAACCCTACCATGCAGCTGGAATCACTTAACCCTAGCTAACTGGAGTTGATATGAAGGAATGAGAACAAGTAAAAGATATGGCTAGCTGGTCTGCCTGCTCTGGCTGAGGATACTGATGATGTACTTCACTTCCAGATTATCTACTCCTCTGAATGTACTTGGACCACACCCACGATTTATCCTGATTCTGCAGCCTCTGACGCTGCCCTGCTAACTGACTTTAGCTCTCTCCTGTTGAAGCCCAAATCTCGCAGCCACTTCTGCAAAGAGTGTGCAACAAAACCACGGCAGCCGACTTCGAAGGGGTAGCAAGAAGCCTTCCAACCTCTATCCTTGCATTCTGCTCTCAATTCTGAATACTTGGTTGTCACACTGTGGAAAAACAACAACCGGGAATCCGCATTCATTTACAAATAGCATTAAATTAGTATCACATAGTGGCCTCCGTGCAGTGGAAAACCTTAATTCTTTCATCAAAAAGAAATGAAAATGACAAAAAACCGGATCCACCTGTACGCCTATAAAATGGGCACAGAAATTTGTCTCAAATATGAATGAATTTTAAGAAACATACGGGATATGATGAACCAATGACCTGACGCCATGATAGTAGGATCTATTAGTCGTTTTATATACAATGTATATACCGTGTTGTCATAATACCAATATTTGACATAATATATAACGAGTAATATTTAGTATTGTAAATATGCAGTTCATATGCACAAACGAACACTGATCTTTATGATATTCAGGTTGTTGTACATCTCATATAACATGTCATATAGGAGGTCATATGTGTTGACCTTCTCCTATTGTATTTGTTCATCTGTGTATGGAGAGGATTAGCGCCATTAAAACTCCATCAGTATTTGGGCGTAGTTCAGTGAACTCACCAGATTGCTATTCCAAGTACTTTGATAAATACAGATTATGTATTAATGGGTCGAGGCGATTGCATTGAAAAACTAATAAATTATTCATAACAGTTACGTAATCAATCGATAGTGCGGACACTTTTCATTTACAAACCACCAAAATTCGTAATCTTTTAGCGTTGGAAAAGAAACCACGTGAATAGAGTGTCATCCCCCTGGCCTTACTGTGACCTACCCATAATGGGGAGCACCATTGGACACAACGTTACTAGGTCTTTCAAATATCTGCTTATACTCACATTTTTCTAAGATATAAATTTTATGGTGTTGAAACAGATTGTAGTCCAACGTTGACAAATCTATATAATTTGCATTATTCATTAATCATTTGAATAACAATGGTCACGGGGTGAATAAACTCCAGCGGATTAAAGCAAGTGAATAACCTGCCAATTAAACCACTTCAAATACAATTGTCAATTGAGATCAATTCTGTATTGATTTGATTAAATCTCTTGCATTTGTCATTAAATAGACTCGCACGCAGGACACATGGGAAGAATATTACACTATCTCGAGGTGTTTTTATTTTGGGAAAAAACCCACAACTTTTACAAAATAATACATCAGTTTTTTTTCTATTTTGTTTTTGGAAAATTAATACACTTTTACAACAAATTCGTTTATTTTTGCTCGCCAGATATGTATGATAACGGTTCAAAACAGACCATCACCATAGATAATCGGTTGTCTTGTTGAGGTATGGTTAGCATGTTAGTCGCTCTGAAGGCTCGACCCTTCGGGTCTCGCCTTCGAGCGACTAACATGCTCACCATACCTCAACAAGACACCGATTATCCATGGTAATGGTCTGTTTCTCACCCTTTATCTACTACGTACAGGAGTCAACCGTTGTTAATCCGTGATGAACCCACACTTTTACTGTAAGCGTATACGCGAACGCCGAGCGATACTACGCGCTACGCGAGAGCGCGTAAAATTCGTCATGCCTGGAACCTGTGTGTACGCAAGCTTTACAAGTTGAATTCATTCATTTTTCAGGTAGCGGCTAAACATTGCAGTTTTATTCTGTGGTTTTATTGCGGATATCAACAGAGAAATCATCGACGTCTTTGCAAGGCTGAGTGGCAATGATTAACTGACACTCCTCATAAAAATAATCATGTGAATTTACGATCTTTAGCTTCTTTTCGTTGTTGAAAGGATTCGATCATGTTTCACGTTGTTCATCACCGTTTAACAACTTCGCGTCGGCGCGTCTGCGTGGTTTACTTAGCTCGTTTAGCTGCCCTCGCTGAGTAAACCACGCAGACGACGCGGCCGCATCGTTGTTAAACGGTGATGAACAACGGTGAAACATGATTGAATCCCTAATTATAACAGCTGGTTACTTTTTGTGCACAGTGGCGGTGCCACCGGGGGGAGGGGATTCCCCCCAGTCGAAACTCTTTCCCCCCTGTTGTCCCCCAGTAAAAACCCAAAATTATGAAAATGTCCATTACCTGGCACTGCCACTGTTTGTGCAGTCTTTAGTTAATGGACATGTTGACTGGTTCATTGGGGTGGAAGTTGCTCAAGCCATATAAAGTCTATATAATTATGCTGGCCTATATGGAAAGGAAAAAAAGGAAAGAGAATCGGAGGCCACTCCCCAACAAATTGTGTGAAAAATTTTACTGGTCAAAAATTATTAATCCAATCTTAACTGCCACCAAGGTTTTTTTAACAACAAAATCAATCAAAACAATTCTTATAATTTATTTATTGTTGAATTTTGTTACAGAAATTGATTTACTACCATTGTGTGCAGTCTTCTTCCCGTCGTTGGTGCTCGGAATAGAATATGGGACAATTATCGGTATTAGTGTAGATATACTACTCTTGTTATATCCCATCGCTAAACCTGGATATCATGTAGGTATACAGGTGCACACCACAGGGGGGGGTCACATTGTAGCCTGTACACCATCCGCGATAATCAACTTTTGAAAAGCACCCTAAACAAGGATTTAACCCTTGGCTAAAACGATACCCTAAACAGGTGTTTTCACACCCTAAACAGGGATTTTATTCCTTTGTGTATTAGCAATTGCAATTTTGGTACCTTTTTTCCAATATTTCATGTTTTTGACACCCTAAACGTGTTATGCGCGTATCGTGCCTATCCACGAAAAACTACCCTTTTTACACGTTTTTATTATCGCGGATGGTGTACAGGCCACAATGGGAGTGACCCCCCGGGGTGCACACACCCCTACATGCCTTACTAATATTAACGAGGACCTGAAAAATTACGACATTTTTACAAGTCCAAATGTCTTTGGTGTGTTGGTGTGTTATCATGCAAGCCCTCATAAAGTTGGTTAAACCGAACAAGTGTCAAACCAGTTGATACTGCAAGGACATAAGCTATAGAGGGGGTAGTAGGGTATATAGACCTCATTTTTTGCCGTTTAATTAGGTTTCTGTATCGAGGACGCGTATTTAGGTCCTCGCACAAGATCCTCGGTGTGTCGGTGTGTTGTTATGTTGGAGTCCTTGGAAGTAATGCACGGCAAATGCACCCCTACTTGTAAAATGTGTATATCGGGGACATTGTGTGTATGTATCTGCCTGGGACTATGCAACAGCCCTATGTCGTTATGCATGCATGCATGGATATGTCCCAACTTTGCTGGGAAAAATCATATGTGTGTATATCCCAGTTAGATAGTATAGAATCAGATATCAGACTCTGTACTATGCAATAGGGGATATCATCACCCATATGTCAACAAATGCCTTTAGTGCCCTCTAGGGGGTTATATAGCCCATTTAGCATATAGTAAGAAAATCAGAGATATCCTGTTTGCAGGTGTATCTCCAGTTTATCTGGATGGAACGGAAATGTATCCCTGTTTCAGTTTCACACGTTTTACAAATGCACACACACCCCGCACCCATGCGCTCACACACACACACCCCTGTTTGTAAATGCCGTCAAATGAGGACCTTAACTTTTAACTTTCCTCTCTTGTTAAATCCTATCTAACCGAGGACGCACACATCAGCAATTAAAGTCATAATGTACGATCTTTTTCAGAATTTACCTTTATTTTTTCAAAACCGATTTTTGGCATATTTGTAATACTTACACATGTTCTAACTTAAATCTATGAGCAAGCTGTCAAATTCGTCCTATTTGTAGTAAAAGGACGATTTTCTGTTGGTCCGACATAAAGTCATAATTTTTTAGATTATGACTTTATGTCGGCCACGATCGCAAACCGTAGTCTCAGTACAAAACTAGCTTGGTTACGATCTCTCCACATGTGGAGGGAGCGTAACCAAACTGGCACAGAGGAGACTAACTCTGAAGCCACACTCGCTGTCCTAATCCAAATAGTGCGAGATGTTTCGAGTGATAGAGGTGAAGATTATGATGTTGTTTCTTTGCAAATTCCCAATGTTTTGCGCGTCCAAATGTATTGGGAACTTTCATAATGATTGTATATTATCATTTTAGAAGAAAAAAAGAAAAATCTAAAAATTTAAAAAGATCGTACATTAAGGCTTTAATCGAAATACCGTGGACCTCATTTACACACGTTGCGGGGGATTGGATACTTACAACCAACAGAGGTCCCGTTTTAAACATGTTTTTATGCTATTTGTGATCTCCTGGTAAGGTCAGTTCGACCGAGGACGTCCTCGGTTAGATGTGCGTCCTCGTTTGTGTAGGGTGTGTTCTGGTACGGGTCCTCGTTTGCCGGCATTTACAGATGCATGCACACACCCCCATCTACATTATGTTTATTATTGTACACATATTGTATAATTATATTTTTTTGTGCCACAGGTGGAAAAGAATGGTTTTGTAATCTTGAAATTAAAAAGAGGAATACGGTTCCCAGCAGTAGATCTAATACAGACAATCCTTGATGAGAAATCGTTGATGACCAAAAACCCCACCTCAGTCATAGTTGACTTCACACACGTGTCTTCAATTGACTTTTCAGTTGTAGAGGTAAGTGTGGGGTTTGTTGATTCTATAGACAGGGAATGTTGGAATTAAGACATGACCTTAACCTCCCACACAGGGAGTGTAGATTTCACACCACCAAATAGAATTATATGGTTGTGCGCCCTTAATTTCACTTCTCAGAAAAATCCCAATTTAAGCATTAAAATGAGCAGAAATTTGCATAATTTTAGCCAAATTTGGATTGGTCATGATTAGTAATATTAATTCCTGCAAGTGTACCACAGATGGGAGAGATCAAATAACTTTTAATGATTTTAAGCAGCCTTTTCTTTACAGAAACACTGGCATGGTTTTGCCTGTAAAATAGGCAATTCCCGGACATCGTAGACTTCGAGGGCCAGTCGTAAAAAATAATGATGGTCAACCTATATTTTTTCCCAGCCAGAGGGATCAGGCGAGGGCTGATTTCAACCATCATAGCTGTCGCTTAAAACTGAGTAGCTCCTGTGAAGAAAAAATGATGTTTTCTTAAGGCAAATTTAGCACATATCTCTATGGGACTCTGATTTGGTGGTGTGAGATCTTTAGTTGGGATCACCCATTCAGTTAACCCCATTTCACACTCCCTGTGTGGAAGATTACATACAGGTAGTGTGGATTTAAACTGATATATAGCCCATTGAAAATGGGCTATTCCAGTTGAAATCCACACTACCCCTGTGGAAGATTTTGGAAATAGCTACAACAGAGGGAGCATAAGTTTCAAATAGAATAGTCAGTTGGATAACAATTAACATCCATTTGGAATACTCACTTCAGTTGGGGAAGATATATAGGTAAGGCCATAATACAGGGGGAGTATGGGTTTTAAAATGATTATCTCTGACTAATTACATTTGAAAAACATACTCCCCCTATGGAAGATATTTCCAAAATCTTCCACAGGGGTAGTGTCAATTTCAACTGCAATAGCCCAATAAAGCTCCTCCAATCAAACCAAAGAGCTAATGTTAATTCCATAAAAAAGATAACTTTTATGATGCTTGGTTGAACTGTGGACACATTTATTTTGTTTAATTTTTAAGTAAAGTAAAGTTTATTTGTTTTTGTAAGTTTTTAACCAATAATTTTTATGTCATTATTTTACAGGGTATAAAAGACACATGTAATTCCTTTAAGAAGAGAGGACTAAAAGTAGCTTTTGTAAATGTTTTGGTAAGTGGAAAACTAAGTTATAAAACTATTTGAGTGTCAGTCTGTCACTCTGTCTGTGTGTCTGTCATGGTTTTTTTTTTATCTCTCTCTCTTGATTTATTGATTGGTTTTGTTTTTGTATATTTTTATTTAAATAGTTGTGCTTGGCAGATTGAGTGTGTGGTCTGCATGTACACATACATATTCCTTGTTCCATGTCATAATTTCTTTGTCATTACAATTCAATTTATATGTCATTGCAATTAATTTTGGTAACTCTCTGATTATCGTGTCTTTGAAATAGTTTGTTTGACATCAATGTTTTGCACAACTTTTCTTTTGGGTGGATGTTTTGTCTTGTCCTGTCCTTTGTTTTGTTTTGTTGTTGTGGCGTGTCTTTTGGGTGAGAGTGGGGTGTGTGGGGGTGGGTTTGTTCTTTTATAAAACATCATTGCTTTGTATTTTTATATGAAACATTGTATCTGATGAAGAAAGGGGCTGGTGGTTAATCTATGTAAAGGCCAAGATATGATTCGGATTGGGTCAGGACTTGTCTTCCTTCAGTGGGTCTTTGAACCGGCTCAGTGTCTGTTTTTTAAAATAAGATTTTGAATTGGAGTCTTCATCTTTGGTTCGAGTTGTATTTTTGCCTGAATGTCTTATTATGCTTTCTCTCCCCTACCAGCCACAAGTACAGGTGATTAAAAAAGTGAAAAAGAAACAAAAATATTTTTGTGTTCTTGTCTGCCATGTTAGAGCGGGCCTTGCCCTTTGAGGCGAGAGATCGCTTTCGCTCGTCTCCGCTCGCCCAAACTCGATTTCTAGTGAGCGATTTTCCACTTGCCAAGGACACTAAATATCACTCGCTGCGAATTTCTCAAAATAAGCCATTGAATCAGTCAATTCAGCATTTAATCAATTTGGTGCCCCCTGCAAGCGGAGAAAGTCAAAAACTGTCAACATAAATACATAAGTTAAAGTACCGTTTTAAGACCGAAGCTCTACTTGATTATATCCAAATAAGTGATGTTTGTGAAAATTCGACCACTCGCCTAGCATCATGCTAGCGAGTGATCAACCACTCGCCTTTAAAATCTAGATGGCAAGACCAGTTAGAGTGACCAGTGGTAGTAGTATTTGTTCCTGGTATTTTCAATGTGTAGCATGTAATAGGTGAAATTTAAGAAGTTGCATATTTATTCGTATGGAATATTTGTATCCTTTATGCCCAATCAGATTTAAAGTCTAACTTAACCCCATGAGAACTACCTGCCAATTGGTCATAATGATTAATGAATATTGTGTCTAACTTTGAACCAATCAAGGAGGGTATTACAATAAGATCTGCAAATGCAAGTTTGACTATAAATAGTTTAAAGCCTAGTCATAATTGGCAATTGAAATGAGCTATTCAAGTTATTAACCAATCAGAAATGCTGTTAGATGACCAGTAGTGTTCAGGGAGTTAAGACCATATTTAACTGTAGAGATTCATCATCATCATCATCATCATCATCATCATCATCATCATCATCATCATCATCATCATCATCATCATCATCATCATCATCATCATCATCATCATCATCAGTCATCATCATCATCATCATCATCATCATCAGTCATCATCATCATCATCATCATCATCATCATCAGTCATCCATGGACCGAATGGAGAAAGCATCAGATATATGCTGGGCCCAAACTCTTCTGTCTTTCATCAGTTGTTGAATCTCTGATGGCATTGAAGTGGCCTTCTACATCTATTTGGTTTCCCATCTGTTTTATCTACGCATGTATGTATGTGTTATGTATTTGTGTATATATATGAAGAGCTTTGTTTCAAAACCCCTTACATCCACTTGCCCAATTTTGAGAACACATCAAAAAATCATCAAAATAATCGCTGAAATAAAGTGTTTTTCAACAAAAGCAGTTTTTGGCGGGATGCTCATCCTACCCAAGCATCCCACCAAAAACTACTTTTGTTGCAAACCCCCATATATCAGTGATTTTTTTGATGAGTTTTTAATGTGTTCCAAAAATGGGCAAGTGGATGTAAGGGGTTTTGAAACAAATCTCTTCATATGTAGGTGTGTAGGCAATATGTGAGTGGACACTACGAATGAGCCGTAAACTCTGCAAATTGTATTCTGAGATACAGTGCAAAATGTGCCGCAAGTCGTATTCATAGATGTCTCAATTAGACGCGACATGTTTCTCATTTGATAGCGTTTAAACCAATCAATAATCCTATTGCTGAAGAGGATAATAATCTTCTACATATAAAATCATTAAATAGCTCTAGTCTTTGTTTGCTTTGGCTAAATCCTGTTCAAGTGGTGCATTACAATTGCATTGTATTTTGGCTGGGTATGTATAACCAACAATTAACAATGAGAGGACATTCCTGAACCTTGTTGACTCGGGGATGATTTGAAATGACCGCCAATTATGACTTTATTACCAGCAAAGTGGAAAAAGAGCCACATATAGAACCGAAAAGGGTACCATTTTGTTGAAGGAGCAGAGTTCAACAAACCATAAACTCGCTTCTGGATATCATTTGAAGTCAAATGATAAACTATTTTAAAGCTTATGATATATATTTTCTAAACACAAAATAAAACAAAATTGACCGGGGGCGAGTTTACGGCTGATTCAGTAGTGTCCAGTCACAAATATGGATGAAAGAGTTAGCATTAACCAGATTGTTTGGTTATTTTGATATACTATTCAGGTTTCTCATTGTGTTATCCCATTCTTTAATTTCAGGCTAAAGTGCGATTTGTTTTAGACCACGGTAATATAGACAACCTATTCATGTACGATTCTATTGAAGAAGCAATACAGGATTTAAAAGAGGGCAACGATGGTCAGCAAACGGACGGATACAGTAAATTAGATGATAATCGCAAGGAAAATTCTTCAAAAACTGGCTCTCTTAGGAAGATAAAATCTGCCTCTCTTAAGAAAGATAAAGAAATTGAAAAGGAAAAATTAGTAGCAGGTTTGTATTATGTTCAATTTTACATTTGGAATGTCTATTTATTTCAACCACCCACAGGGTCCCCACACCTTGAAGCCTTTAAAATTCAAGGACTGTTCAAGGAATTTCAAGGTCCAAAAGCATGATTTTCAAGGACTTGCCACAACACAAAAATCATGATGCGGCTCTCCATGCAGCACATATTAACAAAAAGTGACAGCTACTCTCATCAACTCCCCAAATTTTGTCAAAATTATACTTTAGGTAAAATTCCAATTTTCAAGGACTTTCAAGGACCTTGTGCACATTTCCAGGATTTGAAAAAGGCCTTGAAAATGTGTTTTCAAATTCAAGGACTTTCAAGGACTGTGGGAACCCTGCACCCAGTAATGTTTGAAGGTCTCATCAGTTTATCCCATCAAAATGTAAGAGTTTAGCATCTGAAGTAAAGTTCTTATAGGTTTCATAACTCATGTCATGACACCTCACCTCACCTTACCAGGCTGTGTTCGACCATTGTTGGACGTAGCCCTCTTCATGATTCTTCCACTGTTCTCTGTCTCTTGCATTTCTTGTCCATGTAGGTCCCATGTAGGCAGTAATGTCATCACGCCACCTCCTCTTCTGTCTTCCTCTTGATCTTTTCCCTGTTCTTGGTTGCCATTCTGTAAGCCGTTTAGTCCATCTGTTATCTTCCCTTCTCCATTTCGCTTCTTTGAGTTTCACCATAATGTCTTTGACTTGAGTTTGACGTCTTATTTCAGTGTTCTTAATTTTATCCCTTAAGGTAATGTGAAGCATCTTCCTTTCCATTGCTCTTTGGGCTGTTTGTAATTTCCAGGTACTTGGTTGTTGTCCATGTTTCTGCCCCATATGTCATTGTTGGCAATACACACTGGTTGAACATTCTACTTCTCAGATACGTTGGTAACTTTTTATTACATAGAATGTCCTTGAATCTTCCAAAGCAACTCCAACCTGCCTTTATTCTGTAATGACACCAGCCAGCTGTAAAGAGCATAGAAGGGGCTATTCCATTTAACATCCACACTACCCCTGTGGAAGGTGTTACAAATATCTTCCACAGGGGGAGTATAAATTTCAAATGGAATGAACACATTGAGCTGTTCCATTTGAATTTCATACACCCTCTAAGAAAGATTCAACCTGAATCATCCACTGAGGGAGGGTTGAGTTTCAAATGGAGCTGCAAATGTGTTCATTCCATTTGAAATTCATACTCCCCCTGTGGAAGATATTTCCAAAATCTTCCACAGGGGTAATGTGGATTTTAAATAGAATAGCGCAATGCCCTATCATGACCTTGAGTGGCAAATGTTGCACCCTGAAGTGGTGTCCAGCCTGTTATTGAAAAAAAAAAATGGTAAAAAATTTGCATCATTTACCCATTTATATTTTGTTGCTCTTTGAAAAGAGGGCCCTTCCATGGCCACTTTAATATACTCTGGCATTTCCGGGAGCTCTCCTTGACCCCTGATGTAATGAGAGTTCTCCTCTTTATCGCTGTGTTCAGGTTTTGTTTGTTTGTTTGTTTGTTTTATTTCTTCTTTAACCTGGGACACTCAATCAGTTGAAAACACAATTAATCATCTGTTCTTCCTTGAGGCCCAGGATAGCGCCCCATTTTGGTTCATATTTATTTTAAGCAAAATCTAATTGAGGATGTCAGATATACACACACACAAATAAATCACATAAATTAAAGTTACAATGATATGGAAGGAACTAAACATGATTAAGGCCAAAAAAAACCAAGTTTGTTTCCTGTAGCGCACACATTTCGTTTTTTGACGGCTTATTTTATGCATTTTATTTTTTTTTTGCTTAAAAGGAGAAAAAACAAAAAAACAGAAAATCACAAAAAAAAAATAGTATAAAACACTACTGGAGAAAACATTTACACATTACACAAATGTGTGTAGTGAAAAACTACCGGAGAAAACATCACACATTTTTTTTTAATACCTTTTTTAATTTGCAGGTTGAAAGGGGATCATAAAATTATTCTTGAATATGAAGAAATATGATATTTTTTGTGGGTGTCGGAGAAACCCACTGTAAATTCCCATTCCAATTCACATTAAAAATGTTTTGTTTGTTCATTTCAAGGCATGGATTTAAAAAAAAAAAAAATAAAAAAAAAAAACCGCATTTCGCATTTGACTTTTTAGACCTGCTACAGGAAACAAACATGTTTTTTTTTTGGCCTAATACCAATTTTTTTCTTTTGTCTTTGTTCACAGATGATATAATTGACTCATCATATACAATGGATTCATCAGTGTGATGTTAACAAGAGTCGTAGTTGTGAAAATCAACGTATATGCGCGAAACCAAAGACGTTTGTAACCGCATTCAAACTGTGGAGGTGCGTGGGCTATATGTTTAATTGCCACATACCAACTGTGGAGCCTGCTAGCAACTGTGGAACTCCACAGTTGGAGATAACCTCAGAAACGGGGTCTTACCACCATAGAAGGGGGTATACCAACTGGCATTTTCTGATTTGATGACTTCCACAGTATAGCAGTTGCTTTCAGATGTGTGTGAAAAAATCTCGATCCCCACCGGAATGTAGGTGTGTGAATCTGCCCAGTTGGAATACACACACACCTCCACACTTGGCAGCATTTACAACAGGGGGTGGTGCTCCGTGATGAGACGTACATTATGTGGTAGTATGATAAGCCTATGAAGCCTACCGTCCTTGTCTATGGGAACTATGAGACTTTTTTGTGGATTGTTTCCTGCCATAGTCTTTTAGATTCAGAGGTACATGTAGCAGGTATCTACAGGTCAACATGACAAACCTAATTTATTGATAACATGCTTGGCCAAAACGCCATCTTCAACAGTATGAACCAAAGTGAATTGCTGTGAATGGTGGTATCGGCTTCTGATGTGCAATAAAGTTTGGCTGCACCTATACAGCTGGAGTCTGCATTAATTGACAATCGTAGAAGTATCTATGTGTTACCTGTATAGGCATACGGTAAAAGTGGAAACGTCCTAGCTACATCCCAGAATAGATTAAGTGTGAGTCCTTGGTAATTAAGGCATTTCCAGTGTGATCTATGATCCCTGGTAATTAATGCTCTGCGTGCTAGCCATGCGCTTCAACGGAAAAAGTTCAAGTTTTGAAATATTTTCTCAAAATATCAACAGCTATCTTAAGAACTACTGAACCAATACTAGGCTTGTTTGTACTCATTTTAATGCATTTTTCATGCTGATTCCAAATATGGTCATGAATATTTACATTTCTGAAATTTTTGAATTTTTAAATTTTTTTTGAAACATGTCGTCTGCAGTCGACACCCGCGTGAAGAGAGTTAAGTTTAATTTAGGATCAAAGGATTTGCAATAGTTTGTAATCCATACTACTGTCTGTCTAATTCATTCTTGGACAGATTAACATGTACACCCAAACATATCCTGTTTGTCATCAAGCGTATGGCGCCACAATGTACACATGACCTATATGTGTAACGGGCTATTCTAGTAGAAATCCACACTACCCCTGTGCACATTATTATGTTTTGATGAATCCAAGTGTGTGAAAATATTGGATCCAACACATAATAATTGGGTGCTTTACGCCCAATATTAATTATTAATTAATTTAAAACATTGGACTCGACTACGTCTAGTCCAATATTTTAAAACTCATAGCGAGACCAATAAACATGGGCTCAATCGATCCAATTTTATATCAATATTGCCGCAAAAAGTGGAAACTTGTGTGATTTGTTTTTTTTGCCTCAAATGGGGGGGCAAGAAATATGATGGGAGAGAAAATGCCCCCCAGGAAAATTATTTGTAACATTTATCCTACTAAAGTTGTATTATGTAAAATGGGGAAAGAAGATACAAATTTGTGCAATTCTTGTAATACTGTTGATCACATAATATGAAAATAAACAGAAAATTTTATAGCAAAATGACAGAGCCAAGAACAGACATGGAAGTCATCTAAGTAACTGTGGATCAGCGATCAACTAGCTAAATCTATCACCGATTATACCCCTCAACCGGAGTTCTTGCCTTAAGAGGAACAGAAGACAAGGATGACCTCTGTATCTGAATTTGGCAATGTGCATTTTACCAATACATATAACATAATTGATGTATTTTGAACAAGCGTGCACCGATAATGTCATTATGATAATTAAGGGCTGGGGTATGAACGTTTGGACAGTATTTATTTTGGACATTAGAGCACATCAGACATATCGAATTGCATTCTGAATACGAAGAATGTCATTCTGATATCAAATAATTTTGATTTTTGAAATTCGCAATTTAATACACATTTTATGGCAAATCATTAAAATTGATATTTTTGATATTTAACAGTACTTAAAGTAAACTTTATAAATCTGATGATTTATACTTAAAGTGTATGTAGGTGGGATAAAAAGCCGACGATCAATTCAAAATTTTGACCTTTCGTATTGAAGATATGGATTTTTTTCCCAAAAACACCAAACAAAAATAAGGTCTTTTTGGGAAAAATCCATATCTTCAATATGAAAGGTCAAAATTTTCAATTGACCGTCGGCTTTTCCTCCCTGCTACATACACTTTAAGAATATATCATTAGATTTATATAATTTAATTCGAGGACTGTTATATATCAAAATGTGAAAAATATCAAATTTTTATAATTTGTCATAAAATTTGTATTATATTGTGATTTTGAAAAATGAAAATTATTTGATATCAGAAAGACATGCTTCAGATTCAGAATGCAATTCGATAGGTCTGAGGTGCTCTCATGTTCCACAAAAAATACTGTCGAAACGCAATAAACGCTCATTCTAGATCCCTTAAATAAAACATTTTCAAAAGAAAGCCCACAGTTCTTTCCCAAATTTTGTGTAATAACCCTGTTAGCAAATTCCCAAATAGGAATCATCTTTATACAATGGAAAAAAAATGCTGAAATGTGTGAATTTTTAATATTTTTATATATATATGCTGTGCAATAAGTTTATGTAATATTTATTTTGTATTTGTAAATAAAGGCATTTTGCCTGACATACATGTCAAAAGATAAAAAAAGAAATAACTTTTTTTTATTAAATCAAATGATATTTCATTTTAAAATCTTATGACATATAGACCACTTGACATTGTTTATCAACAAAAGGTGAGGGACTGGTTTATCGATATGCTTGAACGAACTGCAACACTGTTCAATGGTTTTCTGTACTATATGAAATGTGGTGGGCGATTTAAAAACTACGATGCGTATGCACACTGCAGGGCAAAGAACAATGGAAATTGCCATAATTCTGTCACAATGACGTCACATGTCAAGTGGTCTATACGTTCTAACTATGAGATCATAAAACAAAACTGACTGAGGGTCCGACTTGACAAGAGGTTTGTGATGGATGGTCATATTTTAATATATGACAGTCCTCAAGGTAAATTTTATAAACCTAATGATATGTACTGAAAGTGTATGTAGCTGGGATGAAAAGCGATCAATTGAAAATGTTGACCTTTCGTATTGAAGATATGGATTAGCTGAATTAACAGATAAATAGAGTACTACTGAAAACCATTTAGCATTGCAAAACATTTTATTTCCTCATATTCTCATAAAATTAAACCAAACTTATACAGAAATTTACTTATTTTCAAATAAACTTTAAGACACTCATGTCAAATACATAATAAATATAATACATGTGATACAAAATTGGCTGTTGCAAAAAGGTGGCTGTCGTGCAAATTGTCAGAAAAGAAAAATACACAACTATATTTTCTTTTTGGTTTTAATTATAAATTTCACACACCAAATTTTGACCTCTAGGGCTGGGAGGTCATAAATAATCAGGATGGTGAGAGGTCATAGGTCAAATGCTGGTTCAGAGGTTATGAACTATTCAAGTACATGTACTCCCCCATATCTTGGGGTATGTGAGGAAATAATTTTTAGCATAATTACATTTATTTAAGTACATTCCACAAACCCCTAGGGATGACTATAATTTAATCAGCTCGTAATTGGCGGGCCATATAACTTTGCGGATAAATATCAATATATTTTATTTTGAGAATTGTCTTGTGACATCTCGCTAGAAGCTCCACAAATTATTAATTAAAGTCCTATATACACAGAAAATATAAAATATAAGTCAACTATATAACTCCGCTCTACTTTTCGGTGTAGTGGCAAAAGCCTAATAATTCCTGCTGATTACGAGCTGATCAAACTGTAGGCATTACATGTCCAATATTCCGTTGTGACTACCAATCCCATGGGCTGGGTTGCAAGGCCAGAGGCAAAAACTGATCAATGCCATTTTCAAACTTTTTGAGCAAAGGCCACCAACATCTGCTCTATAAGGCTGGCTTTGAATTGACACCCAATATTTTTTTAAATTAATTTGTTTTAAATATAGTCAAAGTAGCTGAAAATTAAGAATCTTGACTTTTTTGCTACAATTATTTGACCAGTTTTATCTCAAATTCAGAAAAAATTAATAAATATAATTTATATCAGTTTCTGCTTCTGAACTCCCCATTCTCTGGATATGCAATGAATTATACAATCTCTTTTCATTTTCAAAGTGAAATGTAGAAACTCAAACCTTGGCCTTATTGCCAGAACAAAAAGGCTTCAATGGCAGACTTTGGCATTTTGCACATAATTAAGGTATCAAGTTGCCTTCAAATGACATTTATGAGAGTGTCAATGTTGCTTCAAAATATTTTTCATATTTTTATGAAAATACACTCAAATGATTTAAAACTGCCACATATACTCAAACACACAAAGGCAAATGTTACGTGAAATAAGTTATTAAAATGTAAAGATACTTTACTTTGGACAAATGTCACACACACAGTATCCCAACCCCATGGAATGACCCATATAGGAAAAGTCATTTCTAGCATGCACAAGAGAATTTGGTGGGCAAATAAAAGCTAGTTTGGGTTTTGGTCAAACCATCAGTTGAAAAAGTTCTGTATAGTTTATGAAATCCAAGGCAAAAGGACACAAGATACAGATTGAGGGTTTTGATGGGTTTGCTGTTCCAACAACTTCCAGCAATAAAACTGTCAAACTTGTTGGGAACTTCAGAATACAACTATTAGGAGTTCTGCTTGTAGACAGAGTATCGTAAAGGGGCTACCCCTTGTCCATTGATATGTGTGTAATTTTCCCTTCTACTTATGGGATGGTGGCTCTGACAAGAATTGTTTACAGTAGGTGGTCCTTTCCTACTCAAGATTCTGTGGCTCCGAAAAGAGCTGATCATGCAGACTGCTCCATGTCCACTGAAATGTTGTTGGCTCTGCAAAGAGTCGTTTATAGTACCCAGTAGGTGTCTTTTCATATTGAAGATCTGGTGGTTCTAAAAAGTTGTGACGGTCAAGGTTAAATATTGGATGGGCAAATTATGGGTGGATGTAGATTTCTAGCAAAGTGAATCTGTAAGTCAAGTTCTTGATATTTGGATATATGAAATTGGATAAATTACTTTTTCATAATCCACTCCGGATCAAATTAAATTAATTGATTCTTTTCCAAACTACGGTGCTAACTTTAAACCAATTATCAATACAAAATTTACATGAGAACACAATTTCAATATTGCACACTTCCCACATATAACAATACAATATACTTTCACATTTTAAATAACAAGACTTCACTTTTTACAAGCATTTTATAAACACTGGCTCAAACATAATCAAAATCCATTAATAGACCCTTTAGCATTCTAAGCAAGCCACCTGACAACTTCACTCATGCCTTCTCCATTCCTTGGCTATTCCATTTAAAATCCACACTCCCCCTGTGGAAGATTTTGGAATATCTTCCACAGGGGGAGTATGTTTTTCAAATGTAATTGGTTACAATTGATCATTTTGAAACTCATACTCCCCCTGTGTTATAGCTTTACCTATATCTTCTACAACTGGAGTGAGTATTTCAAATGGAAGTTACCCAATTGTTTCAAAACTTTTACTCCCTCTGTGGAAGACTTTAGCTAAATCTTCCACAGGGGTAGTGTGGATTTTAACTGGAATTGCCCAATGTCCATTCCTCAGCATCATGTCCCTCATGCCAGCTCACTTCACCGTACTGGCTGTTTGTGGGTGTTCCATCTTGCACCCTCTGACACAAAGTGGATACTTACCATTGCATTCAATGGCAAAATCAAAACATAAATGTGACCTGCTCTGACGAAACCCACCAGAAGTTGCACTCTGCCATTTCAAGATACAGCGAGTCAATGTTGGGAAAGGGGTGAAAAACCTTGTATATTTTGTTTTTCAGTTTTTATTATGTTTTGATTCCTTAATATGTTTACCATTGAAAACAAAATATTCTTTTACATTTTAAGCACCCAAATCTAGCATTTTCTGAGACAAACCCAGTCAAACCCAGCCATTTTTTGTGCCTTTGCCTTTTCTTTATGTGTCGCTTCCCCCCTCCCAGTTGAAAGACCGTAGAATGAGGACCACATGTCCCAGAAACATAATTTTAGAATATCAAATGAAAGCTGAAGACCTATACTAAATGATGACATCAAAAACTCAATTTTCAAAATTAGTGACTTATGTCCGGTTTTGTGGGAGCAGGTAACAAATGTGATGTAATCAAGCAAAATGAGTTGGATGTCGGAAATATTGATTTTGAGCTATAGGCAATTATAGTATTCAACATCCTTTGTATTTAATTGTTCTGCAGAACATTGAAATGACTATATCTCTGGAACCATCAGTCCAATTCTGAAGGGGTTTTCAGTAGTTAAAGTGGCTCTTGTAATGAAATTAAAAACAGAACTTGGATGTTGCTCGAAATCAGACTCATTGCTTGATCACATCACAAATAGGCTATTCCAGTTGAAATCCATGCACCCCTATGGATGACATCACCTTAGTCGCCTACACAGAGATTGTGAATTTTAAATGGGATTACCTGAATGAGTAACTCCATATGAAATATATACCCCCTGTGTGGGAGATTAAAGTAATGGCTTCCATACGGGGTGTATAGATTTCAACTGGAATCGCCCAATTACTGTTTCAGGGGAATCATCTTCCAATAATTACGAAAGAAAGGCAATAATTGGTATTTTCTATGCAGAAAAAATTGACTGGAACTGAAAGGCCCTGTACAAACCAACAGGGAATTCAAGATGGTGTCCCCTTTACTTTGACAGACATATGAAATGGGTTAAGTGTGATAGATGGAACAACCCTGACCAAGAGAATACATGAGTTCTATAAACATGTGCTCCCACATAGTCAAGATCCATTATTGGACCCTTTAGTATTCTCTGCAAGCCACCTGACTACCTCACTCAGACCTTGTCCGTTCCTTGCGCTGGTTTCAAGCACTGTGATTGGCTGAGGAGCTGTTCGCTGGAGGTCCTCTAATCGGAGGAGATATTTGAGTTCACCTAGCTTCATGGTGCGAGGCATGTCTCTGCAATGAATGAACAAAAGGAACAAAATCAAGTTTACACTACGTGTTGAAAGAAAAGAATTTTCAAATTAGGAAACATATTTTCTGTCATGATGGGGAAAAGAGGACAGATTATTGTTTAGTTTAAGGTTATTAATTATTTTAAACTGTTGTGATTTGGTAGTTCACAGCATCTTACTTAATGGTAGTGAGCTTTGGCAAAAAACTGCATTGCTCAATTCATAGCGAGCGTGTAGAAGAATTAAAATATCACAGATATACGCTTATAGGTGCTGCGGTTCTTGAGTTACGTTGTAAAGAGGGCTGAAACAACAACACTTTTGTAAAACTTACATAACTCATAAACAACAATAAATTAAGCACATTTGCAAAGTATACGATTGGTAGAATGAACTTTTGCAAAACATCAAGGTGTAAATTTTCAATAATATATTGATCTAGATAAAGAAAATCGATTTTTAGGTTGCTTCGACCAACAATACCTCGTCTACCCTTAAGGGAAATGAAGGTATTTTGAAAGAAATGAGGAAACATTATTTTTGTCATGAGGGGAAATAAAATCTTGAATTTATGCACACCTCAAAAACCCCTTAAAAAGTTGTTTGGAAATTTGAAACCAAATTTTGACATTTTCTGTAAATTTTAAACACATACCTCCATGCATAGGGTTTGGAATTTTTTTGGGTGCGGTCTTGTGATTTTCTCAATTGTGATGCAATTGTCTCAATGTCTTTCTCTATACAGATTAGTATAAACACACAAAGTACTAACCTACACATTACATAGATATTCCATATCCACAGACACAGGCACCCTACATACGCCCCTCCACACACTCCCACATAATATACACCCCACATGCATAAACTTACATTTTGTTTAGTAGAATAAGGACGGATGCTTGTTGCAGTGGCTTGGCTGATAGTACACTTAACAGCTCTATACATGCAGCTGATATTTGAACTCTGTTAGATGCATCAATCACAAACTGTAATAGAAAATTGAAAAAGTTCAGGGTGGGTCTGGTCCTGTGGTCTGGTCAATGGAAGCAAAATTTATACTTGGTACTTTTTATCTGCATTGGTTTTTGTCACCACCCAATCCAATCTTATACTATAGCGAGTTTATACTGAGCACCTCGCATTACCGCGCTTTCACATTTACCCGCATTTTAATCCCGTCACCTTCATCGGGTCGTTTCTACTGCGCTGTAAATGCAGGGTATCAATTCACTACCCACATATTTAGTGGGGAAGGCGGAAGTCCAGCAAATAGTTTTTGTGACCTTTCAAGGTCAGATTTTGAATGCTCACACTGTATTATAATAGGCTAACTTCTGGTGTCACCCGCACCACTATTAACTAAGGCTGTGACCTATCGGGTAATGACATATTCGGGTACCCGAGGTAAATTTCCCGAAATTCCAAAAAAAAAAAAAAGTTTTTTTTTGGTTTTGTAGTGTCTCTGGACCTAGACCTAAATGCTAGGATCATGGTTGACCTAAAAAAAAAAAAAAAATTGAATTTTGCACATTGTTTTGTAATTTTAATATGAAAATTGATACATAGTTTTCATGTCATAGTCTATTAATGATATCAAAATGCATTGAATTTGAATGCATTTTGATATCATTAAGGTGGCTGTGACGCTGTGTACTCTCAGACATGCATGTAGTAAAAGTGCAATAACTTTGTAATTATTCACAAGAAAACATATAAAAGTATACATTTTTATGAAGGCAAGACATCAATAAATCTTAATATAAATACAGATTTGGGGTAAAAACAACAATTATGAAGAAAATCACAAAAAAGTGAGTTTTTGGCAATATTTGTTAGGTACATCATAACAAAAAAACACTCTTTCCAAAATATTTTATTTTGTTTTTAGCTCAATCTTGAGGCTCCATTCCAAAAACGTTTTTTTATTTTTTTGATATTGGCCTTATTTTTGAGATATTGACCATATAAGGCATCAAAATGAACTTTTAAAATTCAAAACGCCTATTTGCACAAAATGATGCCCAAAATCGGAAATAGACCAAAATATAAAAAATGAGAAAACTGCTTCTTGAGTCGATCATGCTTTTTACGATGATCATATTTGCTTACCTATAGATGCTGTATTTATTGAGTTATCGTAGTACCTAAATCGTCATTTTACCGAGAAAATGAACATTGAAATAATGGCCGTTGAAGTTTAAAGTGGTCACATTTTGCACTTTCATCGAATCTCACAGGAGAAGGCGACAGTTTACTTTTTTGAAACTTATATTACGTGAACATCGGGTAAATCCACAGCCCCTTGAGAAGTTTGAGCGAAATCCATTCATAACTTGATATTTAAATCGGGGAAAGAACTTGAAAAACCCACATTTTATCAGCTAAAACGGAGCCATTTGACCACTAGGTTTTTGTGAAATCAGTGCTTCCGTGGTGTTTCCATAAGATGCGCCACATGATGCAGATAAGTGTCGCGTGTCCGCGTATTTGTAAAGTAACAAATTGCGCGATACGCAACGCGATGAGTTGCTTGCCACGTGTACCTTGCTGGTACAACAAAGATTTTCTTTCCTTTTCAATTTCAAACACGAGTGGAATAGTGAAATAAAATCCTTAAAATATTGCAGTTGGAGTTTACAAATCTGGATTTTCATTCCTTGTATTTATAAAAAACATAACAAGGTACAAACATATCATAAAAACTCAATTTTGAGAAAGAAACAATGGCTAGAGTACACAGCCGCGTTAATAGAGTATGACATGAAAACTATGTATCAATTTTCATATTAAAATTACAAAACAATGTGCAAAATTCAATTTAAAAAAAATTTTTTTTTTAGGTCAACCATGATCCTAGCATTTAGGTCTAGGTCCAGAGACCCTGCAAAACCGAAAAAAACTTTGAAAAAAAAATTTAAAATTTTTTTATATTTTTAATTCGGGTAATCCGTAAATGGAATTTGTATCCGGGTAGGGAAAAAGTGTACATGTACCCGAATATCCAGGCTTGAGTCACTGCCTTACTATTAACCACCTCAATAGGTGGTTGACGGATTCACTCGCATTACCCTGCATTCACCTTCACCCGATCTGTTTCTACTGGGGCCGTTACCGCGTATTCCTCGCATCACCCCGAATTCACTTGAACAACACGCTAATAGTTTTGTGTCAAAATATCACTCTCATTTTACCAAGGAGGCCAATGGAATCAATTGAGACCTGTTCCCACAAATTGAGTTCAGAGAATATCTGGATTATAAGCTTTAAAATGATATATAACTTGACAGGATTGCTCTCTCACTTGGTCTTCAGAAGTCAATATTTCAAAGAAGAATTCTCTTGTTTTCTGGAATGTTCAATGAACCATGGCTTCTTTTCTTTCCTGGCAACTTTCCGCTCATTTTGTGACAACAGCTGTCTCAATTTTAAGTAGGTACATGTAGTATCAGCATTTATAACATCAACTTGCTATGCACAGTGTGTGATATTGCTGAAATCCTTTCATACCCAGTACATCTGATTGCAAAGTTACAAAATTAAATTACAACATTGCCACTTTCCTTCTAAATATTTTATTAGTTTTTTTTCTCCCAATGTTTGCCTATATCTCAATTTCAAAATTGCTACATTCAGCCTGTTTGGATCAGGTTCACATGTTGTAAAGTGATGTGGGAATGAGCTATTCCAGTTGAAATCCATACACCCCCTATGGAAGACATGACCTTCATCTTCCACACAGGGAGTGTGGATTTCAAATGGGGTTACCTGAATGGATGACTCCATTTGAAATCTATATTTCCTGTATGGGAGATTAAGGTCATGTCTTCCATGGGGGAGGGGGTATGGAATTCAACTGGAATAGCCCAATGAGACTGACACAGTGACAGCAATATAACATTTTACTTGATTTGTTGTGAGCAGCATTTTTTTCTTACTAATGATGGTTCTTGAGCTTCAATTGTATTTCTTTCTTTTCTTTTCCTTACAGACCAGCATGCTACTGGCTTTTTATTCATCAGGACCCAAGTGTGTTTTTACACAGTGTGACATTTTAAACAAACAAACATCTTTTTTCAACCTGGGAACATACTATCCCCAACTGTGTGTAAAATATGAAGTTAGTGCAGCTTCAGGCCTCAAAATTCAAATTTTCAAAGGTACTCCCAGGGCACTCATTTCAAGGCCAGTGAGCAAAGGGCATGAATGCCACTATAACTGAACATGGATTTGAAATTGAGGGGCATCAAAGCCAATACTAAGTAAGGGCAATGGAAGTATGGCCTTTGTGGCCTCTGTGGATTTCCAAGCCTGTATACAGCTTATTAATTTATGCAACTTACAATTATGATTGACGCATCACTGAAATAGCTGGGCCAGATAGGGGCCATGGTTCCACCAAGCTCACGCACTGTCAGTTCTTTTCTTTTGTTGATATTAATGTTGGCAAGATTGGTCCCAACCTGAAAATAGTCAGTTACAAAATGTTATCATAAAGCTTTAGAAACAACAACAACAAAAACAACAACAACAAACATTATTAATTTCCTGTGTATAAAAATTTATATTCAAAAATTGTTTTACATTGTTTGTGTGTGTATTGTGTATCAGGATTTATTTCAAAATATATTTCAAATCTTTATATAATTGGCGAAATCAGTAACGCTTTCCCCTAATTTCTGCTTGAAGATGACAACACATTGGGTTTGAGTGGTTCCCGGGCTTTCTCATCTTTTATTAAATAATTTCAGTGTGCAATCTCTATCATTTCTTAATATTCTCAATATATACAAGCGGTACATCCAAATGTTTGGAACCGATCAATTCAATTTTGATATTGATTGAAAGGCCTGCCACTTTGAAATGTAACATTGGATGCTCTTGATGTGACCACAAATGACTGTTTTAGGAAATCCCCCTGGTCTGGTTCTTACACTGACTTACTGTAGGAATAGTGGCAGGAACATCCTCCATTTCTGTAAAAGAGTTCTTGCTGGCATAATGTATAGCAGAATGTTAAGGAAATTAAAGGAATAATAGTACTATGCAATGCATGCGGCTATTTAACCCCATGAGAACTACCTGCCGATTGGCCAAAACGGATATTGTGTCCAATTTTGAACCAATCAAGGAGGGTTCATCTACTAATACTATGCAAGTTACCATAAATAGTTTAAAGCCTGGTCATAATTGGCAATTGAAATGGGCATTTCAAGTTATTTTCCAATCAGAAATGCTGTTAGTGTTAGATGACCAGTAGTGTCCAGGGGTTAAAATGATAAACAAGCAGATCAGTAAATTAGGCAGTGCGTAAAATGTGTCCTCGCCAGAAGGGAAAGTGACCCCAAATTGACCTCACACCTGAGGCTGTTGGCATCACACATCAATGTTCCCAAGGGTCATTGACCTGTGATTGTCATTGTGTCCAAATCCCATTGAAATCCATCAAAGCTATGAGAGAAATCCCGTTTGTAAATATCTGCAAACGAGGACCTCATTCTGCATAACCAGATTTCAATCGACACATTGGGCATCATGGACCTATCGTACCCCACACACCCCCGACAACTTGATCGAAAAGTCTATCCTCAATCCAGGCCACTGATAACTGACGATGGATATGAGGATAAAACGTGAAGCTCAAAATGCATCAGAATCAGTGAAGCATGACAGATTCAGATTCAGATTCAGATTAAATTTATTTCAAATTAAGTGGCCCTGTGAGGGCCAAATTACATGAAATATTACATTTGCATTAATACATTAAAAGACATAAAAAAAAACACATATAAAATATACATAAAAACACCATAAAATTACTCAAAGAAATTAATTGCACTTGTTGAGGCAAAATCTCACACTCACACAGTTCACACACCCCTATATCTCCACCCCCACCTTACATACACCCACACCCAAACTATCAGCCCTCCATATACACACGTACACACCCCCACACACCACAGATGTTCTAAAGAATTTAATTTTATAAAGCAGTAATTACTAAATAACATAACAAAATATTGCACATAAATTGGACCAGCCAAATTATAAGGAACAAATTGAATACATCAAGATAAAATTGCTGTCATAAAATCACAGTTAAAACACACCAGCTGAATATGAACATAATGAGATGCACTAATTAAGTACATGTAGATGAGTGAGATAGGGTATTGAGCTGTTCCCATATCTTTTTGTTTTGGTTCTGGGGACCTGATACTTATTGCACTGTCTAAGGGTCATATTGTGGGTCCTCATATTGTGTGGAAACCATTCTGAGTACCAATCAGATTCGACACATTTTTGAGCAAACTGTGTACAGAGATGTAGTCTTCTATCATTCAAGGTTTGGAGTTCCAACTGATCAAGGGAATCTGTGTAGGATGAGTAATTAGCACCAAGGATAATGCGGCAAGCCCTCTTTTGGATGCGCTCTAATTGATGTGCCTGGTCGTTGACATCATGTAAAGCAATGAAAATTCGGAAGTAAACTAAACAACGCCGATCACAATGAGTACAGAGCCCGAAAAAGTCAATGAATTGTTAGCATGGTTAACTTCTAAATAAATTAGCAAACTTTGCTCTGAGGATACAAGTAAGTCATCAAAATAAATTTCGGTAACATTAACTTCACAAAGAATTGTAAATATACATAACATTGGCGACAATTGAATGACTGAAGTTAATATCTAGTTCCACACTCTATCTTCAATCCACATAGTAACTATCGTGTCGCCACCGCGCCACACCATGGATAGTAGGCTCATTCTTGTATTATGGGGTCCAATGGTGTCCGGTTATGACCGACACATAATTTGCCCTGAATTTTGAAAACTGTAACAGGTATTTGGCCTATTTGTAATTTTTTATACAAAACAAGTGGGTTATTACTAAAAACTTTCAAAAAAGAAATTGTTAACCGCTATTTTTAATTTTTATTACATGTAAGGTCTCGAAAATCATGGACACCACTTGTGACAAAAAAGATCATCTACATCTGGTTGCCTGTTAGTTTCATTTATATATGACCATTGCTTATTTTTTTTGGTCTTATTGAGTGAATAGGATGTATACTAAAATTGTATTATGAAAGAAATGTTAGCGACAAAACATCTGTTAACAAAGACAGCGCTTACGCAAAGTACATATTTTGGTGTCCAGCGTTATGCTTGCGACGTTATGACCGACATGTAAAAATGCAAAATGTGCTATATTTTTTGAAAATGGGGTAATTTGTAAACAACAAATACTTCAAATGATATATTATGACATGTTTAAATATATGACTGACAAATGGAAATTGCAAAATAAGTTGAATTAAAGTTAAAGCTGGATATTGTACGACAAACTGGACACCGAGTTATGACCGACACATGAAAATGAATAATATGTCATAATTTTTAAAAATTGGGTATCTGATAAACAATGAATACTTAAGACAACAGTGTGATATGTTTAGATAAATTTGCAGGTCAAATACACTTTTCAAAGTATGACATAATTACAGATAGCTTGTTATTGTCAGTCATAACTGGACACCAAATATTTTGGTGTCCAGTTATCTGCTACACCACTGGGCACCTTAAATTCTCTCATGTGCACAAAATTGATGTTATAGAAAGTCATCCACTTATCTATTATGCCACACTTGTGCTGGCCCCACATAAAAATGGCAACTTTTAATCTAAACTGACAGAAATTGTACAAAACAGGCCCAATAATTAACTTTTGGGTCAATTTTTGACCATGTATTTTGACCAAAATGCAAATATGCTGTTTTGAAGGTTACAGCAACTTCTTATAATGTTATTTTATTTTTACATTATAAAAGCTCCTAAACCACATTTAACTTGCAACTTTTTAGCCATTTTGGCATTTATATTTTTGTTTAGCAGGGGTTAAAACATGTTTGGTGTCCGGTTATGCGCGACATTTTAGAGTGATTTCTCCACAGTTATGTGCTTCGTACAGATTTCTGGGCAATCATCGCTGAAAATATTTTGCAGATTTTGAAAGTTTATTTAAGCTAACTTTTGACATTAATATTCAATTTTGAAAATTTGACTGTATGTCACACCATTGGACCCCATAATACAAGAATGAGCCAGTAGATAGATTTCTTGATCAAGTGACAACTGATAACTTCCTATCCAAACATGGCTCGCCCTGAACCACCCCCTCCTCCCCAAAGATGACCACTTTTCAATGACAATGCATTTTTACATTATTTGGGTTGTCCTAGTTCCAATACCGACCGTGATGAGTTCCAAGGAGCTATGTGTCGCCAGCGATTTAGCGTGCATTCATCACCCATATTCACATGTACATAGTCATGGAGTGGACTTTTCGCTGCTCATAAAAATCACTCAAAAATCATCTTTTTAAATATTTCTTTGGACAAAAGTTGATGCGTAGAATAAGTTGAGCAATCACAGATGACATACATCAGTGACACAGGTTTCTAAAGTGAGTATTTTACAAGATATACTAATGCAAACTTGCCAAAATAAAACCCTGGAGGCACCCTACGGGAGTACCTACAACTTGAGAACAAGTCCTCAAACGTTCGAAATTTGTAGTTACTACAACTAGGGTTGTCCTGGTTATGGCCATGCAACAAGTTGAACACCATCCGTACCTAACTCTCATCAAAGCTAGACTGGGAGAAATCTCTCAACTTTCTTCAACACAACCTCCACAAATGTCCAGAGAATATCACACAGCAGGCATACACTTCTCTAGTAAGACCAATCCTGGAGTATTCGTGTACAGCATGGGATCCCTATCACAAGAAGCACATTTCCGCCCTTGAATCAGTCCAGAAGAATGCAGCCCGCTTTATGAAAGGGAATTATCAGCGGAAGGCCAGCGTTTCCAATATGCTTCAGGAGCTGAATTGGCCTTCTCTTCAAGACAGAAGATCAGCAGCACGTCTGACCATGTTGTACAAGATCAACTCGGGTGATCTTCCACTCTCCATCCCACGAAGTTTATATCTGTTGATGATATTCCTGACAGAGCAGAAACCCGTAGCCAAAGACCAAACCAATACATCAACCACGGTGCCAGAACCATGACTCAAAAGTATAGCTTCTAACCCCGTACTATCACGCCCTATGATAGATAGATAGGGCGTGATTGAGAGTGGTCGCATTTTTTGGAGCTCCCGTTTTTCTCAAAATTTATTGCATTTATTCTTCACTTTTTGGAAATTTTTCAAATTTTTGCCCTAATTACCATCATCTTTTATCATCCTACACCACATTGACGAACTTTTTGGAGAAATTTCAGACCACCGGAGCAGTATTTTAAACAATTTTTGTTTTCGCGCCACTTGGCTTTTTAACTCACTGGAATTTACGTGGATACCACACCTGTTGTGCAATATTGTGCTGCGTCACGAGATTTCTACCTTGGAAATTCCATCGTCGTTCTGCGGCCTTGATTCTCTACAACTCATCCACCCAGTTTTTAGAAGTTTATATGTGTTATTTTCCCTACGACTTTGAGTGTAAATCAACATTTTTAAAAACCGGACTCGACTTCAACATTTTTGTGTGTTTTTAAATATCGTGGCTTCATTTTAATTGACCGGATCCACCATGTTTTTACTACCTGCATTGGGACGCCGTAGGGGATTTTCGGAATCATACTCCGTGTACTCACTGGTTTGTATGGCATTTTGTGTGACTGGACTGTGTTTGAAGCAAGACCGAGTTTTATCCGAGGAGAGTTACGGTAGGATCTTACCATTTTTTGACACTACTTTCAACCCAATTCAAATACCCGACGTCATGAACATTTCTGGTTATGGTTATGCATCTTCATCACCCCCATCTCTGTGTTTACCCTACAACCTGCGTGAAGCTTATTTGGTTTCATTTTCCTGTGCTACTAAACCGTACAGCGGGAAGGGGCTTTTGTTGAGCTCGACGCCCTTTCTGGGTTTCCCCAGAGGAAGACTGCCGCTTCATTTGTTAATAAACTTGTTGGCTGGAGATATCCAGTTAAACCCTGGCCCGCCCTGAACCAGCTTGCCCAGCTGGTGGAAAACGCGTGGCAGAAAGCCCAAGTACCCGTGTGGACTATGTGGTTATGCTGTTAAAACTGATTGTATCCAATGTTCCACCTGCGACGAATGGTTTCATATTGACTGTTCAGGAGTTTCAGATGATACCTTAAAATTTCATACTGATTACCCAAGTGCTGTTTGGAACTGCCCGATTTGCGACGATATAAATATTAGTAATTTGAGTAGCAACGGTGCGATCTCATTAAATAACTCCTTTGGTATTTTGTCATCATTGAGTTATAGTGACAATTGTACATTACCTGACTTTCAAATAAACTCTGTGCCAGTGGGCCGCTCACGTCCTAGTAAGCCCAAAGTTACGCCAATAAAGCTAACAAAATCTGGCAATTTATGGCATAAAGTTGATCAGCCTACAAAGCAGGGCACATGTAATCCAGTGCCGTTGACGCCACGCCCACTTAGTCACCCGGAGTTTACTACCCTACCTAGTCAACCCAAAGTTACGCCGATTAAGTTGATAACAACTGCCCCCTACACATCTGACTTTCATATTAACGCTGTGCCAGTGGACTCTTCGAGCCCCCAAAAGCCCAAAGTTACGCCAATTAAGCTGACAAAATCTGGCAATTCATGGCGTAAAGTTAGGCAGCCGGTGTTTACAACTCCACCTAGTCAGCCTACAGTTACACCAATTAAGCTGATAAAGTCTGGCAAAAACTGGAGCAGACCTGACCAGGCTACGAACCCTGGTGCAAAGTATGTTAAGAAAAATGGGGATACAAAACATTTCCCAGGAGGATTGAAAGTCCTCATTATGAACTGTAGAAGTATCAAAGGAAAGATTGCTGTGTTGGAAACCGTTATCATAAACGAGACACCAGACATTGTGATAGGTACTGAATCTTGGCTTGACACACATTATTATTCATCCGAAATCTTCCCCAGTTACTTAAATGTTTTCAGAAATGACAGAAATTCGCATGGCGGTGGAGTTTTTATCGCTGTAAACAAGAAAATCCCATGTTTTGAGCGAAAAGACTTGTCTCATCCTGACATTGAATCCCTTTGGTGCCAGGCATCATTGCCTGACCAGACCGCTTTTCTGGGTGCATTCTACCGTCCGCCAGATGAAAAATCTGGTGCGCTGGAAAACCTGGGTGCTAGCCTGAGTGAAATCAACGACAGTGTAAATTCACCGTATGTCATCCTAGGCGGAGATTTTAATGTGCCTGGCCTGTCATGGAAAGAAAGTGATTCGGTTGACTCTAAAAATACCTTGCAAGAGTCACTTATCAGCATGATCCAGGAGAACCACCTTACGCAGCTGGTTGATTTCCCCACACGACGGGACTCGAATGGAACCGAAAACACATTGGACCTGTTAATTACTTCGCATCCTTCATTGGTATCTGATGTTGCGCCATTACCTGGTATCAGCGACCATTGTATCATCAAAGCAAATGTCTCTACCAAGACATTTATTGCCCCCAAGCCCCCACGAAATATTCATTTGTGGAAGAAAGTGTCTGAAGAGGACTTCAAGTCAAAGGCACTTAAACTTCAGGCCGACTATTTCCTTCGTCACCGGATACCAAATCAGTTGAAGACAACTGGGCCTGGTTTCGTGATACTATCTGTGACAATGTTGCTGAAACTGTTCCAACAAAGAGTGTTAAAGGCAACTCGCGTCCACCGTGGTTTACAACAAAACTAAAGAAGTTATGCAACAAAAAAGAGAAATATTACAACAAAGCTAAGAAATCTGGCAAAAAAGCAGACTGGGACAAGTTTGTTAGTGTCAGGAAACAGGTTGATAGATCAATCAGAAGTGCCCACAGACACTTTGTTAATGACATCATGGACTCAGAAAACACCAAATCCTTTTGGCGGTATATTCGCTCCAGAAGAAAAGACAATACAGGTATCCAACCATTAAAAGTTAATGATAAGTTGCTCACCAGTGATATGGAGAAAGCCAAAGCCTTGGCAGACCAGTTTGAAGGAGTGTTTACACACGAAGATGTGAAACCAGAGTCAATGCCTTCGATGTCTGGTGTCCCATTCCCAGACATGCCACCCATCGTTGTTGGGGAAGAAGGTGTGAAAAAGCTGCTTCAAAATATAAATGTTTCAAAGGCTATTGGGCCTGATGCTATACCAAATCAGGCGCTGAAAATGGCAGCTGAAGAACTAGCCCCAGTGCTTAGACATATTTTTCAGCAGTCCCTGGATACGGGGACCTCCCATTGGACTGGAGGAGAGCCAACATTACGCCCATTTATAAGAAAGGACCTACTACCGACCCTGCAAACTACCGACCAGTTTCCCTGACAAGCACATGTTGTAAGCTCCTCGAGCACATCATCGACAGCAACCTAATGACTCACCTATCCAGATGGAACATCCTGGCAGACAACCAACACGCATTCCGTAAATCAAGATCTTGTGAAACACAACTTATTCTGACCTCCCACGACTTAACGAAGAACTTGGATGATGGACACATCACAGACATAGCCGTTTTAGACTTTTCAAAAGCTTTTGACGTGATGCCGCACCGTCGTCTTCTTATTAAACTGGACCACTATGGCATCCGGGGTACCACAAAGCAGTGGATTGAGTCGTTTCTTACAAAAAGACACCAGAGAGTTGTGGTAAATGGAAATTTCTCAGACTGGGTTCCGGTTCTTAGTGGAGCACCACAAGGGACAGTCCTTGGTCCCCACCTTTTCCTCCTTCACATAAACAACATCCATTGTGGAGTGACCAGCACCACCAGACTCTTCGCGGACGACTGTCTTGTTTACAACACCATCAAGTCCCCCGAAGACGAAAACCAGCTTCAGTCTGATCTTAACACCATGGTGAACTGGGCCGAAACATGGGGCATGAGGTTTAACCCGTCGAAATGCACTACCATGCGCATCACTAGGAAGAGGAATCCAGGCGTAACTTCCTACAACATGATGGGAGTCAAGCTTGAAGAGACAAATAATAGCAAATATCTTGGTATTTTCATCCAAAATGACCTGAGATGGAACGCCCAAGTCAACAATGCCAAAAACAAAGCCTTCAGAGTATTGAACTTTCTTAGAAGGAACTTCCACCATACCTCAACTACTACCAAGGAAAAACTTTACACTTCTCTTGTCCGCCCACACTTGGACTACGCATCTGCAGCATGGGATCCGTATACTGTCAAAAACATCACTGATCTTGAAAAAGTCCAGAATGCTGCAGCTAGATTTGTTACCAGTACTTATGGGAGAGACACAAGTGTCACAGCGCTGAAAAAATCTTTAGACTGGCTGCCACTTCAAGAACGTCGCAGAAGAAACAGAATCTCCTGCTTTCACAAGATCCTGAATGGCATCATGGACATTGACCACACCAAATACATCGCCCCAAAGACAGAACGGACCAGAAGAGGACACGACAACCAATACCGAATTTACCAGACCAACACCGACGCTTTCATCAACTCATTTTTCCCACAAACAACTAGAGAGTGGAACAACTTGCCTGCATCCACCATTACTCATCAAACTAATTCAGCTTTCAAGTCTGCCCTGGCTGAATGTAGCGACGTAGGACCCCGACTCCAAAAATAGACCTCTCAATCACACCTCCAGTTAAAACTTCTACAGGGAGTATTTGGAGGTATAGCATCCAAGATCCAAGATCCAAGAACATCCTGCATCCATCATTCAGGAGTCAACATCAACCAAATCGTTCAACACCAAGGTCTGGAGCTACATACAGACACATTCAGCTCAGCTGTACACAGGCGAGCCAGTGGATTCAAACCCAGCCTCATCAAACTAAGCCACTCTGCACTAGCAGCTATTTTTATGCGCACCCTTGGATTATGCACCCTCAGTTGAGTTGTTTTTAAACATTTGTGGCACCAGAACCTGGACGTCGATACCAATTGGTCCTGTCCAGTATTTCTTTAGTAGATGTAGATGCCAGCAACTTTGGCTATCCATGGTTGCAGGTGCGTCCACACGGTCCTAGTGTTGTGCCAGGCCCCATGCATTAAATACAATGTAGTTCATACAGACGATGACGGTGATCACCAGGGCTGTCAACTTTTGGAATTGCTTGGCGTGAGACAGAGGCGTACCGGGATTTTCCGACTCCAATGTTCATTTTGTACCATGATTATTTGAGCCACGGCGCTCAAGAATGTGAAAAGTGGGGGGGTAGGAGCAACAATTTATTCATGACGATGCGTGAGATTTAACTCATTTTCCAGCTTTTTGCGTGAGATTTACTACCTAGGCGTGAGATTGTACTACCTTGGCGTGAGAAAGTGACCCAATGCGTGAGACTCACGGCCAATGCGTGAGAGTTGACAGCCCTGGTAATTTTTTTGCGCGGTGAAAACATTTCTGTTCACCAATGCTAGGTATAATACAAAAAAAATTGAACTTTTTTTGATTCTCATCAAAGTAATCTCATATTAAAGAGCTAAATGAAAGAAAACTGATGAGGCATAAATGAATGTCATACGACATGTGGTTGCGGAGATATGCTAATTTGAATGTCTCATTTTATCAGCCAATTTCCTGTACAAACTTTTTGTGCATGCACATATTAAAATGCTTATAGGCCTATACTGTGCATACTGTACACAATTTTAAGAAACAAGCACTTGCTATTTACCGGTACTGAACTGTAAATGTAATCCTAGATTGATTGAATTTGTATTGATGTGAACATAAGGGCCTATCATTTTCTTTGGAAGGAGGGGGTCCCAAATATACAGGGGGGGGTCATAATTTTTGGAAAGCAAAATAGGGGGGGGTCATAAAATGACCAAAATGTAGGGAGTTGCAAGATGACCACAGATAATGTGTTTATCTTATTCAAAAAGACTGAATACAATTTTAGCCTCTTCAGGGGGTACATGTAAGGTGTATCAGTGGGTGGTGGGGGAGGGGGTCATAAAATTTTGTTGCCAAAATAGGGGGTGCAATTTTATTGATGCTGACTTTTTGTAAATTTGGGAGCCCATGAAAATGATAGCCCCTAATATACTAAATGAACATGTATGAGTAACATTTTGTTTTATTTCTGTTTTCTGATGCAGATTCCAGCTTTGACAGAGGATGGAAACCAGGGACTGTCTTTGGAATTTGCAGGAGAGCATTGAATAGCTCTTCTAGAGCCTTCAAGAGCTGTTTAGAACATTTACAATAAAATGTAATGAGTGAATGGTCAACTAAGGAAAGCTAAAAATCACTCTCCTATATCCGATTTAAGGAGAGCAGTAGAGAGCGATTGCTCTCGCTCTCCTCAAAAGGCAGTCCCTGGGAAACCACAGTGAGGGCCAACAGCACATATGCAAAAATAAAGAAAAACCTATTCAAAAAGATGAAATTTGTGTTGAAGTGTCTTATTTTTTATTTTTTTTGTCATTGAAAAACTCACGGTTTTGATACTACCCACCCGAGTACACCTTTTCACTGATACAAGGGGGGGGGGGGGGGAATTTGTTTGAGGGGGCACCCTTTAAAATGTTTAATTATCATAAGCACTAGCTGATCACCCCCCTCCCCCAGGAAAATGTTTTTGAGCAGGCACCCTTTGGAGCACTGGCTGGCGCATGCTCCCTATTCCGAAGATCATTGCGGAAACTCGAGGGCCAGTTCACTTGATCATCAGAATGGGGTCACTCCTGCTCAAGTATGAACCCCCCACCCCCCCGCCCCCCAGCGTAAGTTTTGTCTTTGAGCAGGCACCCTTTGGAGCACTGGCTGGCGCATGCTCCCTATTCCGAAGATCATTGCGGAAACTCGAGGGCCAGTTCACTTGATCATCAGAATGGGGTCACTCCTGCTCAAGTATGAACCCCCCGCCCCTTCCCCAGCGTAAGTTTTGTCTTTGAGCAGGCACCCTTTGGAGCACTGGCTGGCGCATGCTCCCTATTCCAAAGATCATTGCGGAAACTCGAGGGCCAGTTCACTTGATCATCAGAATGGGGTCACTCCTGCTCAAGTTACCCCCCCATGATGTAGCGTCATAAGAGTACGTCCCCCCATCAATTTGAACATTTAGAAAATCAAATAGGAAAATGGCCAAAAAAAGCGGCCTGTGTGTCCCCCCACCCGGCCATCATACCCGATGTGTCCACAGTGATTTATGCATCTATCATAGCAAAAATCTGCTAGCGCTATGCATGATGGGATAGGAATAGGAAAGGTCAAAATTTGCTTCTTCCCCCGACTCATAGTCGGCACAGAATGAGAATCTATCCCAGCATCCACAGCATGAGCCCATTCAATTAGTATATACACAAACCACGCCGGGTTAAACATGTTCACTCACTGGCAAAAGTCGCTAATTCATACTACACAAAGTCCCCAGTTCACTCACTTTTGCGCAAGGCATCCATCCAATCTCATCAAACCAAACATTTTATGTACAAAAACTACCTTTATTCACCGCGTGCTCCATTTAACTTACCGCTCAACTCCGTTATTTAGATATTTGGAGAGTAATTTCCGAAAAAAATTAGATCGAAATCGTCACTTTCAAACCCACTAGAAAGTCGCCAAAATTTGCCGCGACCACGTGCGAATCATCTGACCTCTTCCGGGTTATGATCAAGTTCAACCTTTTGACTTGACCTTGTAAGCTTTGGAACTGTTTTTAACTCAATCTAATTCCCCCAAAAATTTTTTCAAAAACATCGCCGTAAAATTTACTACCGGTAATGAATTTCCAAAATGGCGCCGGGTGCGCGATTTCCCTATGCTGAGAGAGGCTGAATATTGCGCATGCTCAGGTAAGGTATGCTCACATACCTACCAATGCACAATTTTGGTCAATCTCAGTCAGCCAACTATGAACCCACTAGTGCTCCTGGATAGGGGCAGGGGAAGTACTTAAACAGTGCATATTCATAGTCATACTCAGCAATTTATTTATGTTTACAGACATGTCAATAAAACAATACCAACTTTTAATATTTTTTGAAGTAAGCTTAAAAATAAAAAGGATATTTTGCAATCTCTTAAGCAGCAACGTTTTTCCGACGCCATTTGGACCCAACAACAGACACATACTTAGAAGGTCTCAAATGCTACGGATGATTTTCACGGTTTGATGCACAATATAGGCGAAATTCACCCCAAAACATGAATTTTCTAACAGCAGAATACTCGTCTCCAGGGAGCTGCCATCTTGGAATTTGATGAAATGCATGATGGGATATAGTGAAAGCCGGAAGAAGTTTTATTCACTAAAAATGCTCGCTATTAAAATCTCTTTGCACCAAAAAAGGTCTAGTAAACCACTAAAGCAATGATAAATTTCAGTGAACATATCAGTGACTTTGCATAAACAGATCAAATTATATAAATCCAAACCCATCCAGTCACTGTCATGCCGCTTGGAATCATGGGCTATTTCTAGCAGATGACGTCAGGATTCTCCATCTTGGACCTTTTAACCAGGTTGCCAATTTTGGGAATTCACGCCAATTGGGCGGAAATTGGTTGTCTCTTCGCATCAGTATATAGGGTGCGTAGAAAGAGTGCTGCAGCCCCGCCTGCATCTTGCCATGATTTGGCAAAAGTGTGCAGTATCATACAGCTGTTCTAGTAATAGGAGAGAGATAGAAATATACACGTTACACATAGATTGAATTAATGTACTATTAAAACTATGAAAAATTGAATGCTTTGAATTGTTTGTCTTTGGTGGAAATTTTATGGTCAGTTATCGAGTGTTTCAAATACAAAACAAGTACTTCAGTCACATTATTTCGGTCCTTGAAAAAAAAAAAGATAAAAATTTTTTCCCTACCGACCGACCAATCTTTTGAAAGTGATCTATATGGACAAGCAAACATTTTTTGGCCTTAGTTTCAAATTCCAAAATTTAGCAGTTTTAATTTGTTATTACTTGCGAATGGTACTGCGCCGAATTCCGAAGGTAAAGGTCAAACCTTTCGGATGAGAGGAATATGTTGACACTGCACTACCAGTGTTCTTTACCAAATTGATAAACTTTGAAATGTGACCCCTGTGTTACCCTTTAAATCAAAACCCGTTCAAAAAAAGCTCAAGACACCACTTGTAAAATATGCACCAAAAAAAACAAACAAAAAAAAACAAACCACACTATAGTATACATTTTGTAAGTAAAATGCCTCAATGAGGGGCAGCCTGGGGCGGGAGCCCCTCCGTAAGTTGAACCCTTGCCCCATGCGCTGCCCCCCCCCCAATGAAAAAGGTAAAGTAGGCCTACTTCTGAGAGTTATTAATTCAACTCATATTTGTTCATTTTAACCTAAAAAACCAATTGGAATGTATTCCGTTTTTGTACCATATGTCACCAGTTTAGCTTCAATATGCCAAAATTTTTAGCGCGCTTCGCGCGCATTTGTACTGCAAAGCTTCTCTTGCAGGCACTGGTTTCAAGCGCATCAACACCCTCGTCGCGCTGGGGGAAAAATGCACGAGGGGGGGGGGCATAAATTTGCTTTTTGACATGGGGGATGTAGTTGGAAAACTGTCTTGAAGTATAGGCCTAGTGAATCCAACCTTTTGGCGACAAAAGAAGTTTATTGTACAAATGCGCGCGAAAATGTTTGGCATATTTTCTCTCATTCGCGAAAAAAAAGGGGTGTTTAAGGTTAAAATAACCAAATGAGGTTACCGTAGTTTACAACAGCTCACTTTTTAACTTTAATTAATAACTCTCAGAAGTAGGCCTACTTTAGTTTTCATGGGTTTTTTTTTGGGGTGGGGGTGGGGAGCAGGGCAAAGTACGTCACTGCCAAACATATATGCCTGCCCCCCCAAATGAAATGCCACTGGAGGGCAAATATCTTTTGGCAGTCGGGGGCAGTGGCGTAACTAGCGGGGGCAGAGGGGGGCAACGTGCCCCGGGCGCTACCATTAGGGGCGCCAAATTGACCAATTCAGTATCGATTCTGCGCCCCTCCAAGTGATGAAAGTCAAAATTTTCGCGCGCTTCGCGCGCATTTCAACACAAAATCAATTGAAAGAACACGAAAGACCGATAACTTCTAGTAACCAAAATTAATTAGTGATAGACCTTATTACCTTATTTGTCCAAAATTTCGCGCGCTCCGAGCGCCCAATTGTTTCAAGAATGGGAGGGGGCATTACGTTGGCCCTGGGGGCCACAAGCCCTAGCTACGCCACTGCCCGCTTCTAAGATATTCTTGGGTGGGGGGTAGGGGCGCCAATTTTGTTTCTTGCCCCGGGCGCTACCAACCCTAGTTACGCCACTGGTCGGGGGGGGGGGATTTCAGCAGGTCGAGGGGGGAGGGGCAAGCGATTTTTGGCAGGTCGGGGTACAAGCGATTTTTGGTAATGATCAGATGTTTTGGGCACCGTTTGCTCATCCGGACGATCGTAAAAATCATCAAAATTCAGATTTTGGTACCTTTGTCATTGTCATAGATGTGCTAACATAGCCTGCGAGTGGTTCAGCCGAAAGCCGTTTATTTAAGACAAAATAAGACATTTTACACGAATATGTGATTTAGATACTGACAGTACTAAAATAGCTACATACATGTATTTGAATGGGGCTTCAACTTCGTCAGTACTGCTGTTTTCTTCGTTTTTTGCCAAATTTGTCATTTAAAAAATACCAAATGACAGTTTGAATAATTTATCCTTCACTTTTAAGCAATTTATAAACAATTGTATTTTTTTTTACACTTTCGCTAGGATCACCGAATGGGTCTTTAAAAAATGGTGTAGGAAAAAGTGTGTTCAAATAGGCATAAACTTGCATCATGGTAAGATGATTTAAGATTTTTAATTTGGGTTTCCATCTTGCATAATTATGTAAAGGAGAGGAAGAAAAGAGTTTTGGTTGACCATTTTGAGAATTGACCACGGGGGGAGCGGCCTATTAACATGCTGTATTGCACAGCCCCTTATACATTCCCTGAGTACGGGCTCTACACCAATATGATATTTAGTCCGCACCATTATACTCGTGCGATTCAGTTCAGTATTAAAGTGAGCCATTATGCAAAATATGTTGCATTCAACATATTGGCTGTGCAATAATTATGAGCCCTGGGTGTGTGTGTGTGGGGGGAGGGTAAAATGGGGGGGGGCAAAAAAATTTTTGGCGAGCCGAAAGGGGGGGGCAAGCCATTTTTGGCAAGCCGAGAGGGGGGGGGGCAAGCCTTTTTAATAAAACGCTCTTAAAAGGCTTAGGAAAACAGTATGGAAACGCTTAAATATGCAAATTTTCCTGCTCGCTGATGCGCTCGCAACATACATCTAGACCATTTAAGGTGTGCAATTTGGGATCCCAAAAAATGTGTCATGTTCAAGGGGGGGGGGGCAAAGAATTTTTGGCGGGCCGAGAGGGGGGGGGCAAGCGATTTTGGCGGGCCGAGAGGGGGGGAGCAAGCGATTTTGGCGAGCCGTTTGGAAATTTTACCCCCGGGGGCACAATCAAACTTTCACCATTGGCACTGTACAAATAATTAAGAGAACACCACCATGATGATCAATTGCACAGTTAGGAAACCACCAACCAACAGTACACACAGAGCTGCTCACATTACAAATGCACTGAACTGACCAATCAGGTGCATTTTCAAGAAAATTTGTTCTGGACTATGAAAAATGCTCATGCATATTACTTTTGTCCATCAACATTTGACTGTCTCCACTTGTACTTCCTACACAAGTAGCTTGAATAAACCTTAAATTTCAGTAGAAAAACTTTGAAAACCTCAGAAAAACTTGCAATTTTTTACAAACAGCCCTTGAAATTTGAGTAATGTTTTTTCTACTTTACATCAGTAACATGTATTTCAATGGGATGTAATTTGAGCTGGTGGTGTCATTGGGTTATAATGAGATGTGGTTGATTCATTTGCATAAGTTGAATTTGTACAGAAGTTTGCTTGTGAGGGGTCATAATTATTGCACAGCCCCTGGCCCCTAAGGGGCTGTGCAATAATTATGAGCCCTGGGGAGGGTAAAATTGGGGGGGGCAAGAAATTTTGGCGAGACGAAAGGGGGGCAAGCAATTTTGGCAAGCCGAGAGGGGGGGGGTGCGATTTTTGGCACGCATTCACGGGGCACCTTTTTAATAAAATGCTTTAAAAAGGCTTAGGAAAACGGTACGGAAACGCTTAAATATGCAAATTGTCCTGCTCGCTGCGCTCGCAACATAGCATCTAGACCATTTAAAGTTTGGAATTTGGGATCCCAAAAATTTGGCATGTTCAAGGGGGGGGGGGCAAAGAATTTTTGGCGAGCCGAGAGGGGGGGGGGGCACGCGATTTTGGCGGGCCGAGAGGGGGGGCAAGCGATTTTTGGCGAGCCGTTTGAAATTTTACCCCGAAGGGGGCTGATAATTATTGCACAGCCCTAAGTATTCTTTACTTTTACTGTCACTAATTATATAGACTCCTTATGACCATTTTACTAATAATTATAATACACATCAGTATAATTTTGAGTTTCAACAGGATGCGTTCATCATGATTAATAATAACATATTTTTATTTAAATCAAAATTCGACTATGGCATAGTCTATCCATCAATCAGAGTTGTTTGTACGAGTGATTTTGTACCACCCTATATATTGTGGGGGTGCTTTTGGGTGACTTTTTCTGGCAACACCACAAACAGGAAGGCGATCAATTGCCGATCAGGGAGAACGACAACATTGTACAAGGGCAATAGATAATCAGTATTGGTTATCTAAAGTATTGTTTTTAAGGTCTTTCGATTGTTTAAATTAATTGATATCCTTTGTTTCCAAAGCTGTGAACATAATCGGTGATTCAAGATGTTCACTGGCTCATCAAGAGCAGGATTCGAGCGACAACTGGGTAAGTTTTGATCCAAAATAATGTGTCCTACATTCAACATACTTCAACATTCATGACATTGTCAATGTACACAGTAATTGGATAAATTAGGCACACGTCATTCACACATACATTCAGTCTTGACAAAATTAATTAATGTATTACATGGAGAAGATTATCTTCTGTAATTTATGACATTAGCAGAATTGCACAGTGAATGAACTAAATAAGCTTACACCATAAAACTGTAAGTAGGCATATCAATAATTAATTATCTACAATAATGATAAAATGTATAATCATGATAATGATCAGCTATAATCAAAGTATTTCTTGGCCAAACTGGAACACTGTCAACGCTAGTGGCTCCGCGATAAATACATGCGCACATAGCGCGGTACAGAAGCAAGCATACACGCATCATTGCGTACACGCGTACACTATATGGACGCAACGCACATGTATGTTCCAGTTTGGCCAAGAAATACTTACCGTAATTAATTTGATTATAGCTCATGAACTATAATCAAATTAAGTAATTCTTGGTCAAACTGGAACACTGTGAACGCTGGTGGCTCCGCGATAAACACACACGAATATAGTGCGGTACAGAAGAAAGTATACACACGCCTTACACTGCGTACACGCTTAGTACACTACATGGACGCAACGCACATGTTCCAGTTTTGCCACGAAATACTTAATTTGATTATAGCTCATGAACGAGTAGCTTTTAACTAAGGCTAGGTCATATTCATTGCAATTTGCTGTGGAGGACACCCTCAAAATTTGTCAAAATTCTGTTTTTTACACAATTTTAATGTATGTTAAACACACCCAGCAAAAATCAAGACTCTACATGTAGGTGCTGTAGTTTAGTCAAAATCCGAGATTTTGAATAAAAAGCAGGAACCTTCGTTTAATTATTACGATGGAATTTAGTCAAACATGTACTCGATGTTCATAACACAGTACGTACGACGTACGTACATGGCGTGCATGGGACACTCAACACACATCAATGGATCGATTGAGTGAACACAGCTGTCAACAGCTGTGCCAACCGCAATCGTATAACGTGGACTATTTCAAACTACAAGAGCCATGGCAAAATCTCAACCAGTGAAGCATCAATTGCATACATATTGTTACAACATCGACAGGTTACTGACCAAGATCACTAGTACATGTAGTAGTTGTAGTAACTACAAATTTCGAACGTTTGAGGACTGTTCTCAAGTTGTAGGTACTCCCATAGGGTGCCTCCAGTCCAGGGTTTTATTTTGGCAAGTTTGCATTAGTATATCTGGTAAAATTCTCACTTTAGAAACCTGTGTTACTGATGTATGTCATCTGTGATTGCTAAACTTATTCTATGCATCAGCTTTTGTCCAAAGGAATATTTAAAAAGACGATTTTTGAGCGATTTTTATGAGCAGCGAAAAGTCCACTCCACGACTATGTACATATGGCCCATTTCACGGTTAGGCGCCACTTTTTGATTTTCAACGTATCTGGCCTGGTGTGTAAAAAATAATGGGGTTACAGAATTGACTGTTGGTGATTTTTCATTGTCTCTGTATAGCCTACCTCCACTAGCTTAATCGGCCTTTCTGCTTTTATCTTTCAGGGCGCTGAGGGGTCAGAAGTGGTCAAAAACCACATTTTACTAGCAACCTAAAACAGACATTTATTTTCCAATGCTGCCACTTTAAACTATGTTGAGCCTACCAGCTGCTTTTGTTGTTTTTATGTAATGAACAAGTTGCACTATACAGCCATACATGAACAAAGTAGTAGTTGTCAGTTAAACTAGCATGAGAACCATTTAAATTTCTGAATTTGGATGTGACATTTTCCGTTCACATCTATGTACCTTATTCAATGTGGAATAGATCGACTAATACTTTACATGAATGGCAAACTAGTGTGTTTTAGTAAAGTTCAGAGTCTTGTTACTATTTGTTGAACAAATTACACTTGTTGCTCTTAATACGTAGATACAGCGATATTTTGAATTTTTGCCAACAAATTCCGTTCACAATTTTGTCACATCCAATTAATTTTCCAAATAGTATAATTTATTAACAAATAAGTGGCAGAATTTGTTCTCCTTGATTTTTAAAAATCTCCTGCTATGAGCTATCTAATGACACCATTTAATGAAAACTCCTTCATCAACTTAGCTTGCAGATGTCATTTCAAAGTTTCCGTTCACATGTGTCACATCCATGGTACCTGTCACATCCAAAATAGTTTCTTCAAAGAACTAAGACAGGAATGGGACTAGGATGCCAGTTTGAAGTTATTTCATTACAAGTTTGTGGGGGATCAAAAGGCACAATAAGTTTTTAATTCAGTATGCCTTCTTTAATTGTGACAGGAGATTCAAAAAGCTTCAATTTCCGTTCACATGTCACATCCTCAAAATTAGTAGTTTTTAGGCCAAAATACTTAAACAACATGATATTTGACTTTCTAAAATAGGTTTATTATTTCATACATGTCACACATGATTATTTCATGGCTTTGTTGTTGTCTTTTAGGGGACAGTTTTGTATACAATTTACAGAAGCGGATGTGACATTTTCAATTGTGAACGGAATATTTCAGTATTATAAACATTTTGCTTGGCAAAAATATAAAGGGTCAGGAAAAACATTTTAGCATTGCTCAATTCAATAGAATCTATCAAAATATATGTGTTAGAAGTGCTTTAAAGCTTATATTTTGACAAGCAAACTGTTTATAATAATGAAATATTCTGTTCACAATTGAAAATGTCACATCCACCTCTATAAATTGTAAACAATGTTTTAAAATGAACACTAACACAGGTTGATATGTTTCAATATATCCCATTTAATTTACTGAGTGTGTGAAAACTCTTTGAATCATTATTTTCTAAAACATACTCTACTTTACAGTATGTGGTTTCCGTTCACATTGACATCAGTCACATCCAAAATTGCACAAACATAAGAATCTTGAATTTGACCTGTGCTTTCAAACTGGCTGATATTATTTGTGAACATTACCCATATTATGACCATCAAAGCTGTGAAATATCAGAGTCATTCATTGATTATTAAAATTGTTGAGTAAACCTTTTCATGTCAATTTCCCTCTTTTACCACAAAAATTACATGTAAGTGGCCATAAATTTGTCATTACACAACAAAATTTGCCCAAATTTGGTCAGAAGAGAGCCTATGACATACTTGTTTATTTTAAATATCTATTATATATGTATTGGACAGTAAAAGTATAAATATTCACTACTCAATATTTATCAAATTTGTTAAAAAATTACATAACATGAGATAATAAATTATAATTTTCTTCAAGAAGTAGAGAGATTTAAGCTGGGAAATGATATTTTTTATGAAAATCTGGTCTTATGTGGAAAAGAAAACCCCAATTAAATGAAATTTAATCCATTTTGAAAATTTCAAGTTTTTTTCACCAAAAGTGGCGCCTAACCGTGAAATGGGCCATATGTGAATGGTGATGAATGCACGCTAAATCGCGGCGGCACATAGCTCCTGGGAACTCACGGTTGGAGCCGTGAGTTCCAATTATTGGAACTACTAGCCTAGAGATTAGTGAATTTCTGCATGTTTAATTTGATCTGAGCTACTCGCATCCCTGTAAATATAGAGTGCAATAACTTTGTCCATTTTTAAATTTCAGAAAGGGCAACCAGTTCTTTGCTGTTAGAACCAGACTGGGATGCCACACTACAATTATGTGATTTGATTCGATCTAAAGAAGTCACGTAAGTCTTAAAAACATCAAAGTCAAGAGTTTCATTAGGCTGGACAAAAATATTTGTGTGTTTCTGGACAACCTGTCCGATGACCCATTCTCATACCCTGCCACCAAAAATATTTTTGAATACTAGAGCAAAAATGAAATAGAACCAACTGAAAATATTTCTTATCTTGTAAAAACTTGCTACAAGAATTTGTTAGTTCCATTAATATGACATCTCATATTTGACTTATCATGAATTAAATGGTTCGCCTTGTAAAAAGTATGAGGGACCGAATGTTCCTCAGAGGACCTATTTTACCGGAAACACACAAACATTTTTCATTGTTCAGCCTTAGGTTTTTAGAAACTATAGCATGTACATACACAAACTCCATCTTGCTTGAACCAATTACTTGACATTGACTGGAAAGTTTTGTATGCTGGCTATCATCAAAGTGAAGTAGAAGATTTGAAAAAGTGGGGATTCTGAATGTCATGGTTGAGCAAAGTTTTGGCAGTCATGCTTTTAGACGTCATTCACATCAATTGTGGTTTCATTTTGGAGCCGTTACCATTATACTCTGTTGGTCCCCATGTGTGACATATTTCTCATTATACAGAGTGTCGGTTTTATATGCTGTAGGGAATGTAGTGCTCACCAGCTTTCTCATTACACTCAGTTTAACTGCTGAATTGTTATAATTAATGTTGCTACAATTAAGGCTGGCATTTTCGGGCGGGCTCGCGGGTACCCGCCCGAGATTATATTACCCGTGCAGGAAATACCCTGCCCGGGTGCCCGAAATTCAATTTTTATTTAGTTATTTATTTTTCAAATTCAAATTAAATGCATTTTGATATTAATAGAGTATGACATGAAAACAAAGTATCAATTTTCATATTAAAAACACAAAACATCATGCAAATTTTTTTTTAGGTCAACCATGAATGATCCTAGCATTTAGGTCTAGGTCCAGGGACACTACAAAACCGAAAAATAAATAAGAAACACAGATTAGCGCGACCCCTGTTGAAGATATGCATTTTTTCCCCCAAAAGACCTACACTTTTTTGGTGTTTTGGGGAAAAATATACATCTTTAACATGAAAGGTCAAAATTTTCATATGATGGAAGGCTTTTCACCCCAGCTATATAAAAGTACATATCATCGTAAGGTCTATACAATTTACTTCGAGGACTGATAAATATCAAAAATATCAAATTTTAATCATTTGCCGTAAAATGTGTATTTATCGCGAATTTCAAAAACTTAAAAATGCAATTCGATATATCTGATGTGTGCTAAAAAATATGTGAAAACGCCCATCCGATCCCATGAGAATTGTTGCAAGAATTAGTTGCCGAATTTGAATCCATGGATCCTAAACATGTCAACCTTATTATGTCTCCTACAGACCTAAATATGCCATTACTACTATGAGGAAGAAGCTATTTGATAAGAATCCAAGAGTAGTACTGTATGCATTACAGGTAGGTCTGTTTCTTTATCTTACAATCTTAGGTAAGGCAAGGTATTTTGTTTGAATATGTGATTGGAGATAACAGAACCATGCATGTAGGTCCTACAGAAACTGGCAACTTGTTAATCATTGTTCTTAACACGCATAAGGCAAAGAAAAAACTGTTTTGTTGTCCCACCACATTCCACTTTCAGTAGGATTGATAGCCCTGTGTTTGTTGGACACTCCACTTGTACGACACGGTGAACCTAAACCCTACTGCTCTAACGCTACTGAAAGTCATAAGTAACCTGGTTTGTGGATTGCATGTCAAAAAACAATATAAAACAAAGAAGAATAGGAATGCTGAAGGATTATGGAAATTGTGTTGAATTAACTTGGTAAAATTAATGCCTTGAAAATGAGTTGCGAATTGTAATATATTCATGTACGAAGAACCTTTAAAAAGTTATCATAATTCAGAATGCCAAAATTCTTAAACGGTGAAAATTCTTTTGCTCATTAAAAACCTTTTGTAATTTAAAAAAAAATTGGAAAAAGTAAACTTTACATGATTTATTTGATTGATTGTTTTATTAAATACAGGTTCTTGAGTCTTGCGTAAAGAATTGTGGTCATGGACTTCATGAGGAGATTGCTACCTACAGATTTATGGAAGATATGAAAGATCTTATCAAGGTAACTGACTGTTAACTCTTAACACTTGAATCTTACAGTGTGTACAAAGTGTTATAATACTAGCCGATTTCAAGGCCAAAAGCATAAAATGTCCAAAATGCCAATTCTGTGTCGCTCGTAGTTGCGTTCATGTCGCAACAGATACATTACATATATTCTATTCCCCTCAGTAAAAACGCAGTGATAAATGAAGCCAAATGTCATACCAGACTTTAGTACGTTGGGTGGTGACAGATCAAGTATGGGTATTTAGTCAGCAAGATTGTACACTTGTAAGACTAACCCTAACACCCAACCCTGCTTTTTGCTATCGGAAGTTAAAGAAGAAACGAAAAAGGAGAGAAGATGAAGAAAGAAGTTACTTAGCGGACCTGGGATTCAAACCTTAGATCCCCCGCATGCCAAGCATGTGATCACGGACCAGTAGCCACACAGATAACGCTGCCCCGGGCAGTGATTCCGTGAGCATATAACACTTAGAGTGATTGCACTTAGGGTGAATGCTGAACAGATATGTTATTACGACAGATACGTTACCCCAAATACGTACAAGTTATATTGCTCAAAAAGTGTGGTTAAAGGTTCTGAAAGTATTAAAGTTTATGATTCTGAATAATTTTCATGAATTCTTTGTGGTTGGTATTGTGTCATTTTTGAGACCAAACTTTATCAGATAATGCACCTAAGCATTTGTAAGCATGCTGTCTTATATGGAAAGAAGAGAAAGAAAGAAAATTTTAGATACAAATCAATGAAATGAAGACCACTCTCATCAAATCAATTAGGGAGCACTGTGGTGCCATCTTTGTTTAATCGCAAAATTAGTCTTCAATAGAGCTGAATTTATACTCACTGAGCCATCAGTTTCTTGCCAATCGGGTAGAATGGTTTTTTTTGTTGCGTTGGCAAAAGCATACTGCCTTCTTTAATAGTAAAATACCAATTTCTCATTGCTCAGCGATGGAGTGTAGATCAGCTTAAGTAATAATTGTGTCTCATATAACAGTTTTAATATGATTCCATTTCAGTCTTCTAACGAAGCAGTGAAAAACAAAGCATTGGAATTACTTCAGGCTTGGTCACATGCATTCCGTCACGAGACTGCCCTCAAGATCATTGTGGATACGTTTAACACTGCCAAAGTGGAAGGTAAGCTATCTGTTTGGGACAGCATGGGGCTGTTCCATTTATATCCATAAGCCCTTTGGAAAATCAGTTTTCCGCATTTTGTTTTTTATTGTGTTTTCATTTTTACATTTTCGGAATTGAATGATGGTATTTCGTCATAAAAGTGTGCTGAGGCTTGTGGATCAACGTCTAGGTATTGTGCCTGTGCGTAGTGCACTATTAATCACTGCGCTTTTGTTTTTAAATAGGTGTCAGCATGCGACACTGCTATGTTGTGTGAGCCAAACTTGTTTAAAATGGGCACCAGTGGTGTAGATATCTTTTTGACATTGGGAGGGATGGGGTTGGAAAAAACACCTTTTGGGGACAGTATTTTTGTACCCACAAATTTTTAACATATTAAAGCCAAATTGAAATATGCTGCAAAAGAGGAGGTTAATTTGGTCAGAACCCCACATATAGGCATCAACATGGTGGGGGGGGGGGGTGATTGTATGGACCATCCCCCATATCAAAATATTAGGGGACTCCATCCCCGGGATCTGTGACAGGCAGAGTACTACTTTTACATGTAGCTGTTTTACACCTGATGTTCAACTCAGAAAGACTATATATAAACATTGTTGTTGGGCAGGAAAAACCTCCTATATGTCATTGGCCCCTGAACATGTTTTAAGCAGAACTTCCTATAGATGTAACCTGTTGGCTGTTTTGTTTTAAACATGTTCAGGGGCCACAAGCACATAGGAAGTTTTTCCTGCCCAAAGATGAAAATTGCCTCAAGTTATCTGGATGATTTTTGTTGGTCAAAGTATAGCTAAGAAACCCTGTTCTACGTGCGGATGGACCTTTCAAGTAGGGTCGGTTTTTTTTTTTTTTTTTTTTTTAATGCCCCAAAAATCACCAAAATCTGTAAATTATTTGCAGTTTGAGGAAATACCCAAAAAAATTTGTTCCTGAAATTTCCGAAATTTGGGTCAACATTCATTTGTACAGGAAATTTTGTTTCCCAATTTGTTCAAATTCTGGGTCGGTCGGGCCCGTAGAACAGGGTTTTCTTTTTTCGTCGCCCAAGAGAAATCTACCCACCCTTACTTAGTATAAGTTATACAGTAATGGATATTTGAACCGATGTGTATCATTGCATGTTTCTCTTGTTATTGTAGGACATAGTTTTCCTCCGCTGAGAGAAGCAGATGCAATGTTTGTTGCGGAACGGGTAAGATGATATAATTTATATTGCAAGTCTACCTGTATATCTTTACTAGCCCCATTGGCACTAAATTATCAGCCTCTAAGAACTGGTCATCTAACAGCATTTCTGATTGGTTGATAACTTGAAATGCTCATTTCAATTGCCAGTTATGAATGGGCTTTAAACTATTTATGGTCAAACTGCATTTGCAGATGATCTTATTAATACCCTCCTTGATTGGTTCAAAATTGGACACAATATTTATTTCGGCCAATCGGCATGTAGTTCTCATGGGGTTAATTGGTTACAAAGAGGGGTATATCTTGTTTTGAACCAATCTAGAGATATGGTAAGAATAGTCAGTAAGGCTGAAGATATTATTGTTGTCAACTCAAAAGTGTAAATGTTTCATTTAGGAGCCTGTTTGATAATGTCATTTCGCAAATTGTCTGTACGTATTGTTGTATTCTTACGTAATTTAATGTCTGATTTTGCAGGCTCCTGATTGGGTGGATGGTGAACGCTGCCATACCTGCCGTGTTGAGTTCAGCGTGGTACAACGCAAGGTGAGAGTACTCCCCGGTCATAGAAAAGTATACTAGTAGCCCCCAGATACAACAGAAGGGTTTAAAATACTGTCAAAAATGGCTGATAAAGTCCTTGGAGGCTTTTAAAAGGTTTAGAGGTGTCAAAATTTGAATAACGTTTAGACAATGATGTGAACATAGATTGCCCTCTTCAGAACACCCATACTCACGCAGGTATACTTGTGTGTCTGTGAGACTTGTGTGACTTTTCTTGTGTGTCTTTTTGACCCGACGGACATGTGACGGACGCCTGACGGACCTCTTGTATCTTTTTTTTCCATCTTGTGTGTCTGTTTTGGTGTTGTCACTGGTTGTTGCTTGTGTGCCTTTTTCAATACCTTCAAAAATGAGCTCTATACCCCCCCCCCCATGAAGTTCTTGCTTCTGTGCCTAGACACAAGAAAAAATCGACACAAGCTAGTTTTGTACTAAAAAAAGGCACACAAGCATAGCCTTGTGAGAACACTAACAGACACATTTCCAGCTTCATTTGATGTGATATATGTGTAGTTTCTCAAAATTGCTTCTCTTGAAAAATGGTCAGAAATGCACTTACAACCTTTGTGCAACAAAGAGACAAAATGTTTCTGCTGGAAAACTTACGCAGATTGTTCTGACACAAAAAAAGTAATAAGAACAGTGCTTTTGTTGTGTGTCATAATTTTTCCAAAATTTTGGTAACTTAATTAATCAGGATATAAGTTTCCCGTAATGGGGTCTTTAAAAAATATTTAACAAATTCATTAATTTAAAACAAATTTAGAATTAAATTTTCAAAGAAAGCAAGGTATTAACAGCATGAAAAGAGCAAAACAAGTAGTACTTTTAAAAAGGGAATGATGCCCATTTGATCCCTGCTGTAGCGTGTTTTCCCGGACGAGCCCCCACAAATGCTGAAAGCTGTATGCAAGCTCTTGGCCACCTGCTTAAGGGCCAGGTCGATTTTCAGGAAGGGGATCTGTTATACTCACTTACATCCCAGAGCAGTGAAGCTATTCTTGACTGTGTGTGTCTCCTTTTTTCCAGCATCACTGTCGTCATTGTGGTCAGATCTTCTGCAACAAATGCACAACCAAGCAAGTCCCCATTCCCAAATTTGGAATTGAAAAAGCTGTTAGAGTCTGCGAGCCATGTTATGATAAGCTTACAAGGTAAGGAAGGGCTAAACAAAGTCTTTAATAATCCTCATTTTGATTTCACCATCTGGTGTGTCACTTATACTTCATTTCACCTTGAGTTTGGTAGTGATGTCAGTGCTTTCATGCAGTTGCGCCAGAAGCATGCCGGCAAACCATCTTTGTGCATTTAGAGAATAAATGTATTGCCTAGCTTTAGCCATTGTTGTGCATCTATCATCTCATATAACATGGCCAAAAATAATGTTGCCTGTGTTATATGAGATGATGCATAACAGCGACTAAAACATTACTTTTATTTTCATTGTTAAACACTTAGTGTACCAAATTTTAATCAAATTAAATCTTGCATTTTACAAGGAATTACCTAGGGCTTAGAATTGATCAGTCCCGTTGTTGCTGTGCATCTCCGATTGGTTCAAATAGCGCCTATGAGTATCATGTCATATCACACAGTTAAGAACCAATAAGATTGCTGGAAAGAATTGTTAAAGAATGTTGTATATGCCGTATGCGATTATGTTTGTGCTCCACAACATCAGGGGTGTGAGAGACCAGATTTTAATCTGTTTCCAGATCTTTTTTTCAACTTCCAGTTTTTTTTTTTCTACACTTGTTGTGTACAAAAGTATGTATGGTTTAAATAATTTCAGATTTTTTAAGCTGTTCCAGACCTTCCGTTCGCCAAAAACAGATATTTTTTCAAAGTCGCACTCTCAGGCCTGAGTGACATACACATCTACGTCACTACCCAATTTGTTATGAAATCAAGTATAGGCTTTTTTACATTATCCATACATCCCCTATTGAAGACATGACCTTATTCTTCCACTCAATGGGTGTAGATTTCAAACGGAGTCACCCATTCAGGAAGCCCCATTTAAAACTCACACTTCCTCTGTGGAATATTGAGGTCATGTCTTCTATAGAGGGTGTATGGATTTCAACTGGAATAGTCCATTCCTTGGGGGGGGGGGTGTCCTTTCTGTGACCTGCACTTAATGACACTATAGGAAGATACATAGCCACCTGATATCCAGGACATGGACATGTTACCTTAACCAGGGTTGCCAAACCCGTGATTTGGTAGCCCAATTGGGTGACTTTTGAAGATTTTTCCTGCGACTTCAGACAATTTCCTGTCCATAGAAACCAATGGTTAAGAAAAAAAATTGGGCGACTTTTCAACATTTGCTCCAGCCACTTCCGAAAGTTTCCTGCCCCATAGAAACCAATGGTAAAGAGAAAAATGGGGCGACTTTTTGATTATTTGACCCGCGATTCGGGCTGAAATCTTTTGGCAACCCTGACCTTAATTGACATGGTCAAGGGAAATGAGTCTTGCCAAAGTCAAACAGCAGTGACTTTATCATCGGCACCTGCATCAAGTACCTATTCTAGTAAAAAAAAATGCAGTGATTTATAGTGCGCTACACACAGGCACAACACCTAAACGTGGATCCACAAGCCTCAGTACACGTTAGTGTACATCTGTAAGTATCTTAAAGTATAGATGTTTCTTTTCATTTAGACACAATTTTAAGTCCTTGCTACCGATGAAGAATTATTCTCCAAAATTCTAACTGCTGGATTATTTTATTGCATTAATAATTTGTTATTTCTTTTGATTTTCTTGCAGTAAAACTCCCGGTGGTACCCCTGGGCCAGCTGGGACCAAGGAGAGTGACTTACCTGCTGAATACTTGAACAGTCCTCTTGCTCAGCAGTCTCAGGTAATTTGCTTTCTTTGCTTTATTGATTTTGATTAGGCTAATTCATGTGCGCTTTTAAATAAGGCAGTGACTCAAGCCCGGATATTCGGGTACCCGCCCGTTTTTCTCTACCCGGATACAAATTCCATTTATGGATTACCCGAATTTAAAAAAAAAAAAATTTAATTTATTTATTTATTTTTTTAGGTTATTTAGTTTTTTCGGCTTTGTAGTGTCCCTGGACCTAGAGCTAAATGCTAGGATCATTCATTGTTGAAAAATTAAAAAAAAAAAAAAGTAGGCCTATGTGTTTTGAATAAATTTGTTCTCGTGTCATACTCTTTTAATGATTTCAAAATGCATTGAATTTGTATTTTTTTCGTTACGTTTGATACGGGTACCCGGTTACCCACCGGAAATTTACCTTGGGTACCCGAATACATCATTACCCGATAGGTCACAGCCTTAGTGCGCTTCCACCTTTTTGACATATGGAAAGTGAAACCAAGTTTTTCCAAATGATTGCAATCAGGGTTTTCAACTTTTTTTATTTTTTACCATTTTCAATCAATTTAAGTTAATTTCTTTCTTAAATTGACTGTTTTATTTCATTCCTAATTCCTAACAACTTTTAGATACAAGTGAAATACCTCTATGATGTCATTTTATTTATTGCTAAAAATTCATTGTCAAGGTGCAGAATTCAACAGGTTTTTTCCCCAAGATTTTACCAATTTTTTTTCTTTGAAATTTTCACATGTAAAAACAGGTTTTGATTTTTTGTGAATACCATATGTCTAATATTCCACTGGTCGCTTTTGAATTTATTATGGGGTACCTCAGTTATTGGAAAAAAAATCTGATTTAAATAAAAAATATCTGATTTTTAAAATTTAAATTAAAAAAAAATCATCAACCCTGCCATTTGTGTATCTTACTGTTGATAGCTGCCACCACAGAAGAGTGAGATTGAGATTCAAGAAGAGGAGGAATTGCAGCTGGCCATGGCGTTGTCTCTTGATGAAGCTGAAAATAAACACTTGGTAGGTGATACTTTCAATTCTTCCTATCTTAAAGGCCCATTCAGGTCGTAAAAATCATCAAAATTCAGATTTTTGTACCTTTGTCATTGTCATAAATGTGTTAACACAGCTTGCTAGTGGTTCAGCCAAAAGATGTGTATTTAAGACAAAAATAAGGAATTTACATGAATTTGTAATTTGTATCGTATTAATACCCTCCTTGATTGGTTCAAAATTGGACACAATATTCATTTTGGCCAATCAGCAGGTAGTTCTCATGGGGTTAACTAGGAAAAAAATCTGTTGTTTTCTACCTTCAGTTAAAGAAAGATGGCAGCTCCAGTGCAGTGACATCGTCATCGGCACCGGCATCTAGTACCTATTCTAACACGTCTGTAAGTATCTTAAAAAAGTGAATGAGAATGAATTGACCAACAAAAAGTGTTAGAAAATTTGTTAAATTAACTTGCTATTTAAACCGTGTGCCTAAGGCAAGTGGGTTGGCAGGAGCCATATTTTTCCAGTTTTAGCCATTTAACTAAATTAACACTGCAGTGTACTTCTTAACATTAATTCATTGATCTTGTAGGAAATGAGTCAAGATAGCAAATTTACGCATTTAAACATCCATAGGTCTTGCGGTTCTTGAGTGAAAACCAATAATATATCAAAACAAAAGTTTTGGGCATTTTCCACCTTCCGAGATAAATCATGCACATGGGGTAGAAATGACACCCTCGTATCAAGTCTTTGGCTCTCTTTATAGAACCCATACAATCCCTCTTTTGTGCCAACTTAATTTATCTCAATATTTGAGTGTAAATACAACTAGGCCATGCTCCCCTCTGACCTGCCTTAATGAGTATTCATGTAAAATCAGTTCAGGTTTTAAGGATGATTGTTTTTGTTTTGCGCTACTAAGACTTTTCATGCCAAAACAATACAACTCGATACTCAATACTTGATACAGAGGATAGTCTGAAACAAACTTCTATAAACAAGATGAAAAGTGTTCATGTTTTGTGTATTTTTTCCCTTTATATTGCAGGCTTCTTCGGCTCCAGCGATTGACTCCGACTTGGACCCAGAGGTGAGTCAAAGTTGATGTATGCTGTTTGCTGAAAATGTTAATATAGCCAGCATCTAGTTCAACATTTTTGTGTACATTTTTCTGTTGAATCAACCACTGCATCTTCAGTTATCCACTGCGATTTTCAGTGGTCGGTGATCAGAATCTGATCTAGTGCAAAGGCCATGTGGGTTTTTGTAGTGTATTATAAATCACTAAGATATTGCACTATAATAAATTACAGTGGGTTAAAAAAAACTGGTGTTCTCTCCAATAGTGTTTAATTTGTAAATGAATTTAGTTTGAATAAAAACCTGTACGAACTTCTGTGTTTTTCTTTCCTAGTTGGCTCGATACCTGAACAGACCCTATTGGGAGCAGAGACAAGAAGAGACGAAGACTGCTGTGGCTACAGCCCCATCTGCTCCTATGGGGGCACCGGATCCCACACCTGCTAGTGCTCCTCCATCGCAACAGGTTGCAGCACAACCAATATATGCCCAGAGCGCTAACAGAGTCCAAGTCCAAGAAGTGAGTTGATGACAAGTAGTGATGAATTGGGCTATTCCATTTAAAATCCATGCTACCCCTGTGGAAGATTTTGCAAATATCTTCCATAGGGGGAGTATGTTTTTCTAATGTAATTATTCAGGGTTAATCATTTTGAAACCCATACTCCCCCTTTATTATGGCTTTATCTATATCTTCCACAACTGGAGTGAGTATTTCAAATAGAAGTTACTCATATGTATATTCTATTCAAAACTCATACTCCCTCTGTGGAAGACTTTAGCTAAATCTTCCACAGGGGTAGTGTGGAATTTAAATGGAATGGCCCATTCTACAATGCGACATGTCCTGTCATCAAAAACATTCCAATAAATATCTTGTGATACTAGGAGCAACGATTGTGCATTGTGTTATAAATACATCAAATTTGGCATGGCATGGTGATATTGAACAAAATTCAGATATTGAATTACCTGCTCAGGTCAAGGCCAAGTTCACCTAGTGATCACCGAAGGACAAGATGCCTAAAATTACATGAAATTGGTAATATTCAGTGCATGTGATAATTTTTCTCTTTAAGGGGGTACTACACCCCTGCCCAATTTTGTGTCTATTTTTGCATTTTTCTCAAAAATTATAGCGCATTGGGGACAAGTAAGATATGTTTATTATAGGGGCAAGGACTACAACTACTGCACTGAAAATTTTATTTCAGCACAACAGTTATTACAACAGTTGTGGAGTTACAGTCAAAAAGGAGGGAAAACAAATATTTGATCAATAAATCAATAATTACTTGCTTTGAGTTGCTGAATTTTCAGCACAGTAGTTGTAGTCATTGCCCCTATAATATACATATCTTACTTGTCACCAACGTGCTGTAATTTTTGAGAAAAATGCACAAAATTGGGCAGGGGTGTAGTACCCCCTTAATAGTGGAAGATAGCACTGGTGCTGTTCAGTGGCAGCTACAATGTACAATGCTTTAAGCCTGTGATGAATACATAACCTGGTACTGACAAGGATTCATATGAATAATTTTTAAGGCCTTTAATTTTAAAAGAAATAAAAACATCTCATGAAGGCCTTCAATATTTCAAACCCCAGAAGTTTTGCTTGAGGTGACCATGGTTGAGGATTGAAAGAAAAAAAAATCTGTTTGCAGGCTATCTTAATGACTAAAGAATTTTTTATTCCACACCCCAGCATTTTGGTCACAATACCCCACTGAATTTAAATGGAAAGAAATTGTTTACAAAGTTGGTATTTTTTCCATGGATTTACATTTTTTCATATTCTTTATTAGCAACTACAGCTCCACAACGGTGAAGTCAACGATGACGAAGAATTCTTACGAGCTGTTACCGCCAACATTGATGTATTCCTCAACCGAATGCGAAGCAACGAGTCTAGAGGGCGTAGTATCGCTAGCGATACCACGGTGCAAGGGTTGTTCCAGACATTAAATAATATGCATCCACAGCTGCTGAAACTGCTCCATGGAAGGGAAGAGAGGAGAGGTAAGGACATGGTATAGTGGTTAGAGCATTTACATATGGTGCAGAAGCAGGCGCATCCAGGGGGGGCGAAGGCGCGCCTTGGATAAAAAAAAAAGGAGAGGAGAGAAAGGGAAGGGAAAGAGGGAAGAGAGAAAGAGAGGAGAGAAATTTTACATAATAATAGTGCCATGGTCCACCAAATGGCTTCAATTAGGGCTTCATTTTGTAAAAGTTTCTCACTTCTGAGGGGGGCACACACCCACCTGCGTCGCGCAAGCGCTCCGGGATGTCCGCTTTGCGGACATACATTGTATTTTTCAAAGATCTACTTTGCGCCCCCCGGTCTACGAATTCCTGGATACGCGCCTGAGAAGTTCCTGAGTTCAATACCTGTTTGGGGCCAATTGGCCAAATATAGACTAGGAGGAAAGGTTAAATAAATTTAATTGGTAACATTTACAGATTGAAATCATTATTCCTCTTTCTTGTGTAACATTTAAGGTTGGGTAAATTGAACACAAAATAAGTTGACCTGTTTATCTCAAAGAACAGATCAAATTACATCCTTTTCCAAGAATCGTGCATGCAGAATAGCACTTATCTATTATAGATGTATAGAATATGGCATATTATTCTTCATTCTGTGATTTCAGCTCAAATGGAGACTTTGCAAGACAAACTGGCTCAAATCCGAGATGCTCGTGAAGCTCTTGATGCCTTGAGAGAGGACCACCGGGAGAAACTAAGACGTGAAGCAGAGGAGGCTGAAAGAGTACGGCAGATTCAGTTGGCCCAGAAACTAGAAGTTATGAGACAGAAGAAGCAGGTAAGATTTATTGCAAAATAAAGGGGGTGGGGTGGGGGAGGGGGCAGAGGTTCTTAGGAATGACCTCTGTAGATGACACAGGATGTGAGATGAGGTGAGGTTGACTGAAAAAAACAGAGAGATGAGGAAGGAGCAGCGATTCTTAGAAATCACTCGCATAGACTAACGAGAATCTGAAACAGGAAGTAGAAGTGAAGAGAATATGTGATCTGCTCCCACAAAATGAGCGTTGCAAGTCCTTTATGAATGGGGACAGAATTGAATACAGAGTATATCATATTACGTCCTCATTCACAAAGGACATACCACTGACTATACAGTGTCTTCAAACAAAGAACAGCTACTCAACAGTTGGAACGTCTTGAAACTCTCAATTTGCAACTTTACGTTCATTTTGTGGGAGCAGGTCACACATTGTAAATTTAATTTGTCAGATATAGAGAAACTCAGAAACTAAAATGAGACAAAAGAAATGGCTGATGATGTACATAACAAGTCATGATGGGGAATGGAAGGGAAGGATATGTATGAAAATTCTGGTCTTTGTAAAAATCCTTAATGGGGGTATTTTACATTTTCAGTGGCATATCAAGTTGTCTGAGGGGGCAAAAAATTCCTGGTGGGCATCATTTTAATCCCGTATTGCATGCAAAGCGCAAACAATTGGTAAATTGTACACTATTTTAGCCCAAAGTGAAGGTGAAATTTTGTGGTTACCAGGCCAATATTCAATTTTACGCCTTTTTTGCCCCAAATAAAGGTAAAAGTTTTTGTTTACTGGAGCAATTTCCACTATGGGGGCAGGAGAATTGAAATTTTCTTTTGGTGGGGCTGGTTTTAGGGAAGGGGTGAAATTTTCTTTTTGGGGGTTGATCAAACCAACTCAATGTGGGTTCAACCCCACTAACCTCCTGAAAAGACCCTACTGGGTATGAAAGAGGGCCAGTAAAAGTCAACTGGCCAAAGATGATCACATACACACAATATTAAATTTTACACCATTTTTGCCCCAAATAAGGTAAAAGTTTTTTGTTTACTGGAGCAATTTCCACTATGGGGGCAGGAGAATTGAAATTTTCTTTTGGTGGGGCTGGTTTTAGGGGTGGGGTGAAATTTTCTGTTTGGGGGTTGATCAAACCAAATCAATGGGGGTTCAACCCCACTAACCTCCTGCAAAGACCCTACTGGGTATGAAAGAGGGCCAGTAAAAGTCAACTGGCCAAAGATGATCGCATACACACATCACTTTAATACCTCTTTAACATATGGCTGCTGTTATACATGTCAAGTCATAACGGGGAATGGAAGGGAAGAGTCAGGCATGAAAGAAAGCCAGTAAAAGTAAATCGGTCAAAGATGATCTCATACATGCACGTCACAATATACCTTTCGCAAGGCAAATAACTCAATTAACGCAAGTATGAAAACAGCTTTTCAGTTTTCAGTATTATATGATTTACAGAAATTTTCCATGTTCTTTACTAATATAATAGGATCGTCAACAAAAGCAGGTTGTTGCATTTGAGGTTTGTTATGAAATGACTTGAATTAAATAAATGATGGCTGGTTGCAAGTTGTGTGTAATTTGCACCTCAGATTTTGGTTTATGGTTGGTTTGGGATGTTTGTTTAGATTAAAAATTGTCAAAGGGAATTAAGGGATGGGGTATGAACGTTTTGACAGTATTTATTGTGGGACATTAGAGCACATCAGACATATCGAATTGCATTCTGAATACGAAGAATGTCCTTTTGATATCAAATAATTTTGATTTTTTGAAATTAGCAATGTAATACACATTTTATGGCAAATGATTAAAAATTGATATTTTTGATATTTAACAGTACTCGAAGTAAACTTTATAAATCTGATGATTTACACTTAAAGTGTATGTAGGTTGGATGAAAAGCCGGCAATTAATTGAAAATTTTGACCTTTCGTATTGAAGATATGGATTTTTTTCCCAAAACACCAAAAAATTAGGTCTTTTTGGGAAAAAATCCATATCTTCAGAATGAAAGGTCAAAATTTTCAATTGATCGTCGGCTTTTCCTCCCAACTACATACACTTTAAGAATATATCATTAGATTTTTAAAATTTACTTCGAGGGCTGTTATATATCAAAAATGTGAACAATATCACATTTTAATAATTTGTCATAAAATTTGTATTATATCGTGAATTTCAAAAAATTATTTTTGATATCAGATAGACATTCTTCGTATTCGATATGTCTGATGTGCTCTCATGTCCCACAAAAAGTACTGTCGAAACGCTCAAAACGCTAATTCCAGATCCCTTAAGGCCAGTGTAATGGGAGAGACCATGGACCTTTTCGAGCATCATTATTTCTGAATTGTATGTCAAAAGTATATAAAACTATACCTTTTTTGGAAAGGAAATGAGCCAAGGAATCCCATGGTGAAGTCAGATTTGTTCAAAAATCTGGAGTTTTTGAAAAAATCACAAAAATTCACTTTTTTACCCAATTTTTTTGTGACAACTTAGAAAAAAATCTGTTCGGAGTAAAAAAAATCAGTTAGCTTTTCATTTAAGAAGAGACATGAACTTAGGGAAGGTTTTTTTATTTTTTTGAAATTCGTCCCTTTTTTTAAAATATTGAAAAAAACATGTGAAAAAAGCAATTTTGTCACTCTATTAACCCTAACCCCCTAAGGGCTTTTTGGCGACGGGAAGGGAAAGAAG